>NW_022631044.1:9165339-9765339 GCF_010015895.1 Lontra canadensis | reverse complement strand
GCCTCTCAAATTCCTCATATCAGAGATCATATGATAATTGTCTTTCTCTGACTGACTTATTTCAGTTAGAATAGTACCCTCTAGTTCTATCCATGTTGTTGCAAAGGGCAAGATTTTGTGGGGGGTTTTTGATGGCTTCATAGTATTCCATTGTGTATGTATACCACATCTTCTTTATGCATTCATCTGTTGATGGACATCTAAGCTCTTTCCATAGTTTGGCTATTGTAGACATTGCTGCTATAAACATTCGGGTGAACATGCCCCTTAGAATCACTACATTTGTATCTTTAGGGTAAATACCCACCAGTGTGATTACTGGGTCGTAGGATAGCTCTATTTTCAACTTTTTGAGGAACCTACATACTTTTCCAGAGTGGCTGCATCATCTTTCATTCCCATCAACAGTGTAGGAGGTTTCCCCTTTCTTCGCATCCTTGCCAACATCTTTCATTTCTGACTTATTAATTTTAGCCATTCTGACTGGTGTGAGGTGGTATCTCATTGTTATACTGACTAGTATTAACTGAGCTCAAACTCTATACCAGGCAGTGGACTGGGGCTGTTGGTCTGTAATTCTCCTTTTTGATGGGGACTTTGTCTGGTTTTGGGATCTAGGTAATGCTGGCTTCATAAATGAGTTTGGAAGTTTTCCTTCCATTTCTATTTTTTGGAGCAGCTTCAGAAGAATAGGTATTAGTTTTTCTTTAAATGTTTGGTAGAATTCCCCTGGGAAGCCATCTGGCCCTGGGCTCTTGTTTGTCAGGAAATTTTTTTTTTACTTCAATTTCCTTGCTGGTTATGGGTCTGCTCAGGTTTTCTCTTTCTTTCTGGCTCAGTTTTGGTAGCTTATACATCTCTAGGAATGCATCCATTTCTTTCAGATTGCCTAATTTGTTGGCATATAGTTGCTCATAATATGTTGTTATAATTATTTGTATTTCTTCAATGTTGGTTGTGGTCTCTCCTCTTTCATTCATAATTTTATTAATTTGGGTCCTTTCTCTTTTCTTTTTGACAAGTCTGGCCAAGGGTTTGTTCATCTTACTAATTCTTTCAAAGAACCAGCTCCATTGATTTGTTCTACTGTCCTTTGGTTTTCTATTTCATCGATTTCTGCTTCTGATGTTTACGCTTTCTCTTCTCCTGCTGGGTTTAGACTTTCTTTCCTGTACTTTCTCCAGCTCCTTTAGGTGTAAGGTTAGGTCGTGTACTTGAGAACTTTCTTGTTTCTTGAGAAAGGCTGGTATGGCTATATACTTTCCTCTCAGGACTGCCTTTGCTGTATCCCACAGATCTTGAACAGTTGTGTTTTCATTTTCATTTGTTTCCATGAGTTTTTTTTCAATTCTTCTTTAATTTCCTGGTTGACCCATTCATTCTTTAGTAGGATGCTCTTTTGCCTCCATGTATTTGAGTTCTTTCCAAATTTCCTCTTGTGATTGAGTTCTAGTTTCAGAGCATTATGGCCTGAAATTATGCAGGGAATGATCCCAATCTTTTGGTACCAGTTAAGACCTGATTTGTGACCTAGGATGTGATCTATTCTGGAGAATGTTTGATGTGCACTAGAGAAGAATGTGTATTCTGTTGTTTTGGGATGGAATGCTTAACTATATCTGTGATGTCACATCTGGTCCAGTGTGTGATTTAAAGCCTTTATTTCCTTGTTGGTCTTTTGCTTAGATGATCTATTTCATGGGGGGTGTTAAAGTCCCCTACTATTATTGTATTATTGTTGATGTGTTTCTTTGATTTTGTTATTAATTGGTTTATATAATTTGGTGCTCCCATGTTAGGGACATTGTTAGGTCTTCTTGTTGGACAGACCCTTTAAGTATGATATAGTGTCCTTCCTCATCTCTTTTTATGATCTTTGGCTTAAAATCTAATTTGTTTGATATAAGGATTGCCACCCCAGCTTTCTCTTGATGTCCACTAGCATGGTAAATTGTTTTTCATCCCCTCATTTTAAATCTGGGGGTGTCGTTGGGTCTAAAATGAGTTTCTTGTAGATAGCATAAATCAATGGGTCTTATTTTTTTATCCATTCTGATACCCTGTGTCTTTTGATTGGGGGCATTTAGCCCATTTACATTCAGGGTAACTATTGAAAGATATTAATTTAGTGCCATATGAATGTAAGTTACTGTATATTGTCTCTGTTCCTTTCTGGTCTGTTACATTTAGGCTCTCCCTTTGCTTAGAGGTCCCCTTTCAATATTTCCTATAGGGCTGGTTTGGTGTTTGCAAATTCTTCTAGTTTTTGTTTGTCCTGGAGCTTTTTATTTCTCCTTTTTCAATGACAGCCTAGCTGGATATAGTATTCTTGACTGCATATTTTTTCTCGTTTAGTGCTCTGAATAGATCATGCCAGTTCTTTCTGGCCTGCCAGGTTGCTGTGGATAGGTCTGCTGCCAATCTAATATTTCTACCATTATATGTTACAGACCTCTTGTCCTGAGCTGCTTTCAGGATTTTCTCTTTGTCACTGAGACTTGTACGTTTTACTATTAGATGATGGGGTGTTGACCTATTTTTATTGATTTTGAGGGGGGTCCTCTGTGCCTCCTGGATTTTGATGTTTGTTCCCGTCACCAAATTGGGGAAATTCTCTGCTATAATTTGCTCCAATGTACCTTCTGCCCTTCTCTCTCTTTCTTCTTCTTCTTCTGCGATCCCAATTATTCTAATGGTGTTTCATCTTATGGTATTACTTATCTCTCATATTCTCCCCTCGTGATCCAGAGTTGTTTATCTCTCTTTTGCTCAGCTTCTTTATTCTCCATCATTGGTCTTCTATATCATGAATTCTCTCTTCTGCCTCATTTATCCTAGCAGCAAAATCCTCCATTTTTTATTGTACCTCATGAATAGCCTTTTTAATTTCAACTTGGTTAGATTTTAGTTCTTTTATTTCTCCAGAAAGGGATTTTATTTCTCCAGAAAGGGATTCTCTAATATCTTCCATGCTTTTCTCAAGCCCAGCTAGTACCTTGATAATCGTCCTTCTGAACTGTAGTTCTGACATATTACTAATGTCCATTTTGAGTATTGATTAGGTCCCTAACCATCTCTACTGCCTCTTGTTCTTTTTTTTGTGGTGAGTTTTTCCACCTTGTCATTTTATCCAGATAAGAATAGGTAAATGAGAGAACAAAATGCTAAAAGAGTAGCAATGACCCCAGGAAAATATACACTAACCAAATCAGAAGAGACTCAAAGCCAGGGAGAGAAGAAAGGGGGAAAAAATGAAAAAAATACATATAAAAAATATATAAATATGTATTTTAAATATTATTAAATTTAACTACTAATAATAATCATTAACAAATAATTAACTATTAATAAATTAAATAATTAACAATGATTCAATAATTATTAAAATTAAATAATATTAAATTTATATATTATATGTCGTTCATATATATATATATATATATACGTGTGTGTGTGTGTGTGTGTGTGTATAATTAGACTGGTGAGTAGAACAGAGCCACTCACCTGATTTTGGGTTTATTTTGGTATGTTAGAAGAAACTACCTTCCAAAATTTTAAAGAAAGCAAAACATATATATACAAAAATAAGGCTAAACACAATTGAGGGATGGAATATGACTGTATCGATGAAAATGTAAAAATACTCTAAAAAAGGAATTGATAAGAAGTTGGTTGAAAAAGGAAAGAAAAAGAAAAAAAAAGGAATAAAGAATGTGATCAGGCTAGAGACTAGAACAAAGCCATATGCTAGATTTAGGGTATATTTTGATCTATTAGAAGAAATTGTATCCCAAAATTCTAAAGAAATAAAAACCTATGCATATACAAAAAATAAGGTTACATACAATGAAGGGATAAAACATGACTATAACAATGAAAATTTAAAAAGGTTTTTAAAAAGGTATTGATAAGATAAAATAGTTAAAAAACATTAAAATAGGAAAGAGGAAAAACTTTAAAAATAGAATAAGAAAAAATAAAATTAAAAAATTTAACTTCGAAAGACTAAAGGATCATGGGAAAAAAGCCATGAATTCTATGTGTTGCTTTCTCCTAGCAGTTCTCATTGATTGGTGAACTTGGTCTTGGCTGGATGTTCTTGCTGATCTTCTGGGAGAGCAGCCTGTTGCAGTAATTCTCAAATGTCTTTGCCTGAGGCAGAATTGCACCACCCTTGCCAGGGGCCAGGCTAAGTAATCTGCTCAGGTTTGCTCTTGGAGCTTTTGTACCCTGAACGCTTTCCATAGAGCTTTGGAAGACTAGAATGAAAATGACGGCCTCCCAATCTCTGACCCCGTAGGAGCCCAGAGCTCAGGGGCCCCACTCCTCAGTGCACCCTCAGAGAAAAGTAGTCAATATCTCCCATCTCCCTGGTCTCCAGCTGCACTCTGTACTCACCCGGCATGTGACTGAACATTTCTATCTCTGGTGCACGGCCCTGTTTGGAGTCTCCAAACCCAGCTGATTTCTGCAGCGAGCTCCCCCACTGCTCTTCCCGGAGGAGGAAGGTGAGTCTTCCCGGATCTGTCCTTGTTCGGTCCCTGCTCGAAGAGCAGTAGCCCAGCTGTTCCTCAGATTACAGTTTAAGGTAACCCTGAGTTGAGAGCCCACTCCTCAGCTCCGTCTCTGCTGCCTGCTTCCTCCCTCTGATACCTGGGTGCTCTGCCACACTGAGACACCCCTGGTCTTTCTGTGACCCTGCAGGTCCTGAGGCCACACTGTCCCTGTGAGGGTTCCACCACTGCTTAGCCTCTGGAGCAATGGAGCAATGTCCCTCAGTGGAGCAGACTTCTAAAAGTTCTGATTTTGTGCTCTGAGGCTCTCTCACGTGCCAGAAGCTGGCCCCTCCCCCTTCCATCTATCTTCCCAAATGTTGCCTAGGATTCACTTCTTTGCACGTCCTACCTTCAAGAAAGTAGTCGATTTTCTGTTCCTAGAACTGCTGCTCCTCTTCTCTTCTCTCTCCTGTTGAGTTTGTAGCTGTTCAGTTTCTAGCTGAACTCCTGGGACCTGGCGATATTTAGGTCTCCTACTCCTCTGCCATCTTGCTTTTCCTCCTTGGTAATTCTATCTTTAATTTTTTGAGGAACCACCATACTGTTTTCCACAGTGGCTACAAGAGCTTGCATTCCTACCAATAGTGCACAAGGGTTCCTTTTTCTCCACATCCTGGCCAACACTTAATTTCTTCTCTTTTTGATTCTAGCCATTTTGACAGGTGTGAGGTGCTATTTCATTTGATTTGCACTTTCCTGATGATTAGTGATGTTGAGCATCTTTTCTTGTGTCTATTGCCCATTTGTATGTCTTCTTTGGAGAAATGTCTTTTCATGTCTTCTGCTCATTTTTTAATTGGATTATGTGTTTTGTGTTCAGTTGTATAAGTTATTTATATATTTTGGATATTAACCTTTTATCAGATATAGCATTTGCAAATATTTTCTCCCATTTAGTAGGTTGCCTTTTTGTTTTGTTGATGATTTCCATCACTGTGTGAAAGCTTTTTATTTTGGTGTAGTCACAATTGTTTAATTTTGCTTTTGTTTCCCTTACCAAAGGAGACATAATAAAAAAGATGTTTCTATGGCAGATATCAGAAAGATTACTGCTAGGAATTTTATGGTTTCAGATCTCACATGTAGGTCTTTTATCCTTGTTGAGTTTATTTTTTGTATATGGTGTAAGAAAGCAAAACATACATTTTCAAGTGCACATGGAAAATTTACCAAGTAGGTCATAATTTGGGCCGTAAAACTAGTCTCCATAAATTTTATAAGATTAAAGTCATAATAAATATCTTCTTAATTATAGTGAAATTAGATCAGAAATAAATTGCAGACTTCTGGAAAAATTCTCAAATAACTTATATACTAAATAACATCCTTCTAAATAAGCCATAGGTGATAGAAGAAATTAAAAAGGACATTAGAAATTCTTCTTTGAACTGAGTGAACATAAAAACATGATAGAATTTTTGGGATGTTGCAAAAGGAGCAGTAGGGGGGAAATTTGTAGCATTAAATGCCCATATTAGAATAAAAGAGAGGTCTCAAATTGATGACCTCAGTATCCACCTTAAGAAACTAGAAAAATGAGATGAATTAAACTAAAGGAAGCAAAAGAAAGGAAATAATGAAGATCAAAGCAGAAATAAATGAAATGGAAATCAAAGAGAAAATCATTGAAATAAAAAACTGGTTATTAGAGATTAATAATATTGATAAATCTTCTGCCAGATCATAAGGAAAATAAGCGAAGTTATCAATTACAAATCAGGCATTAAGGCGGTGACATTACTACTTAGTCTGCAGATATTAGCAAGAACATAAGGAAGAATGAACAACTTTATGCCAACAAGAAGCTTTTGGATAATGTGTTCATCCCACTGGAGAGATCCACTCTAATTTGGCTAAATTCTGACCCATCGATAACATATCAAGGCCAGAAGATGACAGAATTGCTATTTACCTAGCACTGATTCAATTTTAGTGACATTGTATAGATTGCTGCCCTCTGCTCCTGGCCAAAGAAGACAGTCTTTGCCTGTTTAAAATGTGAAAGGATTTGGTAGCCAACATGTGCCGTTTTGTTCTCTCTCAAAGCTGCCAGTGATGGCAGTGGGGGCTTCTTTATGTGTCTCTTATGTCTGTGTCCACTACTTCCTATGCCCACACTGCTTTTTTTTTTCTTTTCTTTTCTTTTTTTTTTTTTAGATTTTATTTACTTATTTGAGAGAGGGAGGGAGAGAGAGAGAAAGAGCATAAGAGCAGGGTGAGGGCCAGAGGGAAAAGCAGACTCCCCACTTAGCAGGGACCCCGATGTGGGCTCAATCCTGGGACTCCGGGATCATGACCTGAGCCAAAGGCAGATGCTTAACTGATTAAGCCACCCAGGAGCCCCCCACACACTGTTTTTTTCAGAGAAGTTTTATGTGTGCGTATTAGTATAAGAGCATTTTGTGCACTGTATCAAGCTATATCACAGGGAGGTCACGTTTTACTTTCACACCCAGATAAGATGATTTTAAGCTACCCTGCAAATGGGTATTTCTGGGAATGCCCAGGGTTAGGGCCCAGACTGCAGCCGGTCTGTTCATATTCTTTCACTCAGTTTGAAAGAGCTTCTGTGGATGGTGCCCTCATGATTACATGATAAATACACACATACTGTTTCTTGGGGTGCCCCTTCCTCTCTGCTCCACCAGAATGAGAAACAGTTTTTAGGTGCAGAGAATTTTTTAAAAATATTTATTTATTTTTTGAATTTCTTTTCAGTGTTCCAGAATTCATTGTTTATGCACCATACCCAGTGCTCCATGCAATATGTGCCCTAGGTGCAGAGGATTTTTAAACTATGGTTAAGCAACCCACACACCTATCCCAAAACAAAACAAAACAAAATAACGTTTCTCATAAGGGAACAAACTTGGAAGAAATATGACTATGCAAAAGCATAGGCAACCTCTTACATTATAATAAGCAATTTAGCTCAAACATTTCCTGCTGAAAATTTACATAACACTAATGAACTAGGCAAGTGGTTTTCCAAGAACTGAGGAAGATTCCAAGTCTTCACTTATTGCAAAACAGAAAACTGTTCTCAGGTTTGAAATGACAGTTTAAAAAAAAAAAAAAGTTTTTTCTGCCTTTTCCAAAGCTCTAGGCAGCCTCCTCCGATGGTCTCTGAAAGAAGGCAGCTCCTCCCAAGCACTTAGTATGGGTCTGGAAACTCAGCCTGAGGCATCAGCAGAAACTTTGTTACCCGTCAGTACCTGCTCTGGGGATCCCTACCACCATCTCCTAGGGTTGCAGGGTCTCCATTACTCCAGAATAACCCGTTAAAGGAAGTAACTTCATGAGATCTGGATGCTTGTGCTCAACTCTAGTTTGTAGAGCCAAGGTAGAACTCATCCACCTTTTGGGTGTGGCCTGTGGTAGGAAGTGAAAGCTATAAAAATGAGCAAGGTGGAGGTTCCTCAAAATGTTGAAAATAGAACTATCCTATGACCCAGCAATTGCACTGCTGGGTATTTACCCTAAAGATACAAACGTAGTGATCCGAAGGGGCACATGCACCCGAATGTTTATAGCAGCAATGTCTACAATAGCCAAACTATGGAAAGAACCTAGATGTCCATCAACAGACGAATGGATAAAGAAGATGTGGTATATATACACAATGGAATACTATGCAGCCATCAAAAGATATGAAATCTTGCCATTTGCGACGACGTGGATGGAACTAGAGGGCATCATGCTTAGCGAAATAAGTCAATCAGAGAAAGACAACTATCATATGATCTCCCTGATATGAGGGAGAGGAGATGCAACATGGGGGGTTAAGGGGGTAGGAGAAGAGTAAATGAAGCAAGATGGGATTGGGAGGGAGATAAACCATAAGTGACTCTTAATCTCACAAAACAAACTGAGGGTTGCTGGGGGGAGGGGGGTTGGTGGGGTGGGGTTATTATGGACATTGGGGAGGGTATGTGCTATGGTGAGTGCAGGGAAGTGTGTAAACCTGGCGATTCACAGACCTGTACCCCTGGGGAAAAAAAATATATGTTTATAAAAAATAAAATTTATTTAAAAAAATGAGCAAGGTAGAACAGGGTGTCACTCCACAAGTTCTTTACTCATTGCAAATGATCAGCTGATCAGCCCTTCAACCATGCAGTTCAACCTCATCACTAAGAGTGGGACACCTGATGTGTGCCTTCTGATGAGAAGCTCTATGACATATAAAGCATCACCTGGGAAACAATTTTACCAAAAAGTTTTAATCTGAATCACCCAACCTCAGAATTTAATAGGAAACACAGATGGTAGAAGGACGCATTACACTGCATCTCTCTCTCTGTCACACACACACAATCAGATAGTGGAACATTCTGTAAGACATAGATATGGATTGTACTTTTAAAAAGTAAGTATCATAAGTAATTAAAGTAATTGAGGGATTGTTCTATATTGAAGGAAGCTAAAGAGAAATAATGAAATGCAATGTGTAAACCTTGATTAGATTCTAATTGAATAAAACAAAACAAAATCTAGTTGTAAAAGACATTTTGGGGGTAGTTGGGGGAAATTTGCATTTGAATTGGATAATGTTAAGAAATTGTTTTTATAATCGATAATATTATTATGGTTATGTAGGTGTATGTCCTTATTTTTAGGAGATGCATGCTGAAATAATCACTGGTGGTATCTGGATGTACAATTTATTTTCAAATTGTTCAGAAAAAAAGGCAAAAAATGTTAGCAACTAATGAATATAGATGAAATTCATTCTGCCATCTATTACAACTTTTTGATTCAACTTTATGATTCAACTGTTTGACAATTTCCATAATACATTTGAAGAAAAACGGAATAGAACATTACCCCTCAAAGTTTTCTTTCATTCCTTATGTACTTAGTTTTTTGGTTTTTGATATATTTGTCGTTGTTCCTGTTATTAAAGAATAGTACTACTGGAGTAGCTACTGGAATGCTCACAGAGGAGCCGCAGTAGCTAGTGTTCCATGGAAAAATCCAGTTACATTCTCAGGTCCATCTGGTTCAACTGTTAGGTGGTGTAAGGCAGGAAAGAAAACCTTTTCTATCTACTCGTCTAGATTCTTGGCTGGGGCCTCTGTTGTGAAAAACTGATGAACAAAAGAAAAACAAACCAAAATTTATTAACATGTGTATCTTATACATATGGGAGAAACTCAGGGAAGAATTGTTCAAAGAGATGTCTAGAACTTGAGCTTAAATACTATCTTTAGCTAAAACAAAGGAAGTATGGGGAGGCAATTTATGGGAAGTGACCAGGAAGAGTACAGTCAGCAAGGATAAGGTTTATTAATATAGATTTAAGGCAGAGCCTTCTCTATTGGTAAGTCTCTTGTGATCTAAAGTCTTCCTTCTCTTTCTGGTATACCCTTACAAATGGAGATTTCCTTTATAAATGTAAATTTCCCTTATAAAATGGTAACTTCTACCCTGCTCTCAGAGCTTCTTCTCCATCTGTTGTGTCTTAAAAACACAAGCTCAAAGTAAAACTTAAGACCAAAGAGACATATTTGGGGTGACGTATTCTGGTCTATTACAGTGGTCCTTGCTCTGGGCCTCAGACAGCTCCCCTATGTCAGTGACATAGCAGTCACTGTGCTCAAGCTTTATACAAGCATGCATTCATTAAAAACAAGTCAACAAACAAGCAAATGATGCTTGTCTTCAGGGAGCTGATAATCTACTTAAGAGGTCTTTTATCAACAACCTGTAAACCAAAGAGGAAGAAAATCAGAATCATGATCAGATAATCCAAAAAGAGCCATTAATCCTGTTGGAGAATTTGGGAGGCATTTATCGAAAAGGAAGCTTTTGATTCTCCCTTGAAGGATTTTCATTAGTGGTGGTGAGGGGAGCATTCTTGGAGGAAGGGCCAGTATGAAAAAAGATCCAGATGGTTAAAAGTGCCAGTTAGTGTTGGAAAACCGTCTTGTCAGATACCTGTTGTGGAATCAGAGAATCTAGGATTTTTGTAATTATTAGTGAGATTGAACACTTTTTCCCATGTTCATGGTCTGCTCACCCATTTATAGTTTCTATATTTGGTCTAGATCCTAGAGCTTGTCCTCAGAGCTTGGTCCTAGAGCTTGATGTTTCTCTGTTTCTGTGAATCACAGGAAGGCTTCCCTTTTGTTGTCTCCAAAACAAAATGTTTGCTTAGTAGAAGTGCAGAATTTGCTTTGATTTTAGACCCCCCCACCCGATGAATAGTCAGGTGTTTGGCCATCCTACCCTTATTCGATTAAAGATAATTTGAAAAGAGAGAGGAATTCTTGAGCCACAAAGCCCAAGTCATGGTTTCTCACACTTTGTTCCAGATGCGATAGGGAGTTCTGAATCACAACAGTGTGTAAATGATGTTATATAAAGCTGTTATTTTTTAAAAAGATTTTATTTATTTACTTATTAGAGAGAGCAGGGGGAGAAGTACAAGAGAGGGATAAGCAGACTCTGTGCTGAGTGTGAGCCCCACAGAGGGCTTGAATCCCATGACCCTGACATCATGACTTGAGCCGAAACCAAGAGTCAGATGCTCAAATGGCTGAGCCACCCATGCACCCCTAAAGCTGTTATTTTTTAATTCAAAAGTTATTTTTGTTACTAAATACAGGTTTAGTAGAATGCTGGCCGACTATTGACTATTAATTAAAAAGTAAAGAACACAGGTTTGGGAATTAGGCTGACTTGGGTTGGAACTTGGCTCTCCATTTATTAACTGTGAGCCTGGGGGTAAGTTACTTAGCTTCTCTGAGGTTCAATTTTATCTGTAAAATTTTATCTGTAAAATGCATGTAACTAAAATATAGTCAAACCTTCCTGGGCAGCTCAGATCCGACCTCACCAAATAATGTTGCATTGAAAAAAAGAGGATTACAAAAAAATCTATTGTGTTTCTTTGAAATCAGAACCTGTTTCCAAGTATACTTATACTTTCTCCTTCCCTCTCTCCCTCCCGTCCTTCCTTCCTTCCTGCCTTCCTTCCTTCCTTAATTTCTTTCTTTCTTTCTTCCCTCCCTCCCTCCCTTTTTGCTGGCACATAAAATAATGATGTACCCTGCCATTGATTATATCTTATAGGCAGTGGTGTCTTAGATGAAATATGGCAGAGTCTATATTGAGACTTTCTTGGAGCAATAAAGAAGTAAGTTATACTTTGTGTACCTAACTTTGAAAATCCTCTCCAATTCTCCCACTGTTTCCCCAAATTCCTTTCCTCTCCTCTCCGTAGTGACCATGGCATGCGTCTCCTTCCTGCTGGCCCTTGCCAGACTCCAGCTGTCCCTCCTATCCACCCTCGCTTTCTCTTCATTCTCCCCTTTCAGCCCAGCTCCCTCCAGCCTCACAGAGTCTCCAGCTCTTTATTTCAAATTAGCCCCTCTCTCCTGGCTCCACCATTACCTGTCCCCAACAGTACCAACCAAGGAAAATAAAGAATCCTCCGAGGAAACTACCTTCCTAGGAGTTGAAGAGCAGGGAGGCAATTAGAAATACTTAACATTTAACTTTTTGTGTGTGGTTTCATAGATAATAACAGTATCTACCTCGTGGGGCTTTTGTGGGGCTTAAAAGAGACAGGGAGTATGTATACTTGGCATGTCGCTGTTACATGCTAAGACTTCAACCAATGTTAGCTATCATTATTTACTATTGTTCAAGAAATAAATGTACAATTAACATTATAAGAACATGGGAAAGAAAAAAAAGACTGAAGGGGAAAGAATCACCCACTGTCTTAACACTGCATATTTTCCTAGTAGCAATTATAAATATGCCATGGTGAAATTTGATTTTTAAGCTTGTCCAGTGACAGAGCATTCTTATGTATGAATCGCAGTCCATAAATGGAGATATAAGGATGAAAAGAAAACCATTGTGCATTTTTAATGCATTTTAACATGCGGCATTCTATGCTATTTTTAGACCACCACAAAGAGGAACTTACTGTCCTCTTCTTCCTGTATCTAGCATGAATTTCTTTTTCTCTAGTAGAAGGACATTTGGCAGAAACTTGTTGACATTCAGAGGAATGCTACTACCTACTATTCTAATGAAGTATTTGGAGAGGATTTAAAAAAAAAAAATTGGGGGGCGCCTGGGTGGCTCAGTGGGCTAAGCCTCTGCCTTCGGCTCAGGTCATGATCTCAGGTCCTGGGATCGAGGCCCACATCGGGCTCTCTGCTCAGCAGGGAGCCTGCTTCCCCCTCTCTCTCTGCCTGCCTCTCTGCCTACTTGTGATCTCTCTCTCTGTCAAATAAATAAATAAAATCTTAAAAAAATAAATAAAATAAAATTTTAAAAAACTTTAAAAAATGAGGGTAATTAATTTTAAATACACTTTCCTATATATAAAATTTATATATATTTTAATATATATTTAATATAAATTGATATATTTAATATAAATATATTTATATATAGTCGTGGAAGCTAAAAGGAAAACTGTGCAGAGTTTAAGATGCAACCTGTGGCCTTGGTTGTCATTTTACATCACAGGATTAGGAATTGGGGAGATTGCCCCAATTTCTGAGAACCTACTGTAGACTAAATGTTGTCTCCATCCCCACCCCCAACCACCACACCCAAATTCATAGGTTAAAGCCCTAATGGGCAATGTGATGGTATTTGGAGGTGGGGGTCTTCAGGAGGTGTTTCGGATTAGATGGAGTCATGAGGGTAGAGCCCTCGTGAGGGGATGAATGCCCTCAAAGAGACACTGGAGAGCTCTCTCCATCCCTGTGTGCACAAAAGAAGAGAGCTTGCAGGAAGAAGGCAGCCTCCTACATGGCAAGAGAAGGAACCTCGGAATGAAACCTACCTTGCTGGCACCTTGATCTTGGGCTTCCCAGCCTCCAGAGCTGGGAAATAAGTTTCTGTGGTTTAGACCGTACAGTCACTGGTAATCTGTTACAGCCGCCCAAGGAGACTAATACAGTCTGATATCCTCCCATATTGAAGGTCAACAGGAAGCTTTCTGAGGCCAGTCTCTCCACACAAAGGGAAGTTTCCTATAAGCAATAAGAACGTTGAGACAATTTAAGAAGTAGGGTTCACATATGTAATATTGCAAAACCAAACCTAAGGCTTGGTGAAATTCAAAATGAGGAAGTTTTATTTTTAGAAATTGCAACATGCAACCTAACTGTGGGGACGTCTTGGCTGGCTAATGTACGGAGATCATGAATCGATACCCAGCGAGGGAGTCTTTTGCTGTCTTGACAGGTGCTGCTGTTTCAGGAGTGAACAATCTCATAGTTGCTGAGAGCATCTCCTGAGGCCCCCACCACTTTGTGATACAGTGAAGAGCCGTTGGACTATGTGCCTGGGGGAGGACACAAACGATCTGTGCCCAAAAGATTCGCTCTGCCTTTAGGAAAACTATGTTTTTCCTTAAAGGGCAATTCTGAATCCAGCTCTTTTTTTTTTGGGGGGGGGCTCTGAGAGAGAGAGAGAGAGAGCATATAAATATGGCAAATTTAGGAACAATTTTCCTGAGAGCCACATAACAGAAAAGAATTCCTCTTCCCTCCCTCCATTTCACTATATATTTGTATTATTCTCTCCCGCGTATGGTGGGAGAAGAAAATTTTACTTTTTAAAACAAGAACCAACTGCTGCCACCTTCCCGTTGTAGAGAAATGTCTTATTTTGTCCAAAGGGACCACTTGGCTGGCCTCGGTGTTAAAGGTGAACACTCAGTCAGATCCAGGTTGGAAGCTCAGGGCTACACTTGCCCCAGAAAGAGCCCCTGAGGGGTTGGGAAGAGAAGGGAGGAGGAGGAAGAGGTTTAGAGAAAGGAGCTGGGAGGGACTTACCATCCAGATAGCATAGCATGAGGCCCCAGAACGGAGGGCTAGGGCGACATTCAGAAGGCAGGAAGGCCTGTGACTGTGGCAGCTGCGCAGTGTTGTGACGTAACTACCTCCAAACCTTTATGAGGATCTGCTGCACACAGCTGCTTAGGCAGGTGATGGGAAAGCAAGAGGGTCCTGGGTTCCCGGGCTGGGACCAAGAGAAGGAAACAGCCACAGTGCATGACACAGGCATTCAGTGGGAGCAGGAAATTAGAATGAAGTGGCCATGAGAAGGAAAACCCTGGGAAGGCACAGCTTGAGACACTTGGATGGAAAGGTTAAAGGATAGGGTGACCCCCTGAAGCTGAGAACTTCCCAGCCCACCCCTGAGACACGTGTAGTAAGGGTGCAGTAGACTGTTAGGTGTTGGAAGAGACGGAGTCCTGTCCAAACAGGGTGGGAGAAGGGGTACAGAGGAGGGAGGACACAGCCATGACCAGCATCTTCAGTCTGGCTTGACATCAAGGGGAAAGAAGTCCCAAATCGCAAAGCAGCGTCCAGACATGAGTGGTAGATTTTGATGTTCTCATAGCCTGGATTTGGGGGTGCCAGAGGTCCTGGAGTTGGCAGCTGGCCAGATGTCCCTATCTTTGCGGGTGGCGTAGGGCTAGGAAGGAAATGCGGGAGGGTCACCAAGGCCTTCTGCAGCGGCCACTTGTCAATTCTGGGGACTAGGCGTGAAGTAGGTAACACCTTAACTAGGCTAGGATCAGAAGCCAGGCTGTTTTTCTGCTTCCTAAATTCCTCCTGTTATTCCCTTCCTTTCATATTTAACAAAGTCATTTTGAAAGCCCATGACAGCAGGTCTAAGAATGTCCAAGTATAATTTTCCAAAAGGTAAAGACATAGTTCTCATACAAACATATCGTGAGCCCTTGTCAGAGATTTATTTAGGTTGCTAATGGGGGAACCAGCATGATGACAAAGCTAGTTCCAAGGAGAATGGACAGAAGTGTATCTGGTCAGTGACGAGAACGCCGGGGTAAGATGGCTGAGTTAGAGACAGAACAAGCTGATGACCTCACAGGGCAACCAAACTGTGTATCTTTTCTACTAGACAGAAGTCATTTGCATCTCTACGAGGGAAAAGGTCATTTGCAAAACGTGCCAGTCTTTTACCCATTCGATGTAACTTTACAGAGCTCAGCCTAATCAGGTCAAACAGTTACCTCCCTCAGAGAATCAGATGACTTGTAGGCCGGTTGTTACACAGACTCACAGTCATGTGGCTTTGAAGGAGTATCCGGTCATCTTTTTGCTGAATTTCCGATTTTTGGATAATCTTTCTTAACAGAGGGAAGTGAGGGACTAGACTGTTGTTTTTACTTCTGTCAGAGAGCTAAAGTGTCAGAGTCCCAGAGCAAGCACAGTGGGGTTGGTCAGACCTGAGAAGAGAAGCCCAGAGCTGGTGGCCACTCAGGGAAAATGAGGGAATGCCTGCTCAACCCTCCTCTCCCAGGGATTCTTTTAGTTCTAGACTGCACGTTTCTGTTGTTGATCTTAGAAAGATATTGCTGGTTTCTTAAATCTACCAAGACCCTCACTGTCACCACTGGAGGACCCTTGACCTAGCACTAGGTGCAAAACATGGAGAATCCAAGCACTGCCCTATCCACTAAGGGGTGGGAGAGTTAAATGTTAAAGTCTCTTTGAGGACAATTTAGCAATATCTACCAACATTTGTTTTATTGGGATAAAACATACGTAACCTAAAATTTACCATTTTAACCATTTTCATGTGTACAGTTTAGTGGTATTAAATTTGTTCACGCTATTGTGTAACCATCACTGCCATTCATCTCCAGAACTTTTCATTTTCCCCAGCTAAAACTTTACCAGTAACTCTCCATTCCTCATCCCTGTAGGTCCTGGCAACTCCCATTCTAATCTCTGTCTCTACAAATTTGACTACTCTACGTACCTCATATAAGTGGAATTATATAATATTTGTCCTTTTGGGTCTGGCTTGTTTCTCTTAGCACAGTGTCCTCAAGATCTGTCCTTGTTGTAGCATATGCTGGAATTTTATCCTTTTTAATGCTGAACAATATTCTGTTTTATGTGTGTGCCATATTTTGTTTACCATTCATCCATTGATGTCTATCAGCATTTTGAAAGAACAAACTCTTTTGACCCAGAAAATCTCTTGCAGAGACTTTGTCCTATGCATATACTTGCATATGTAATGCCGCTGGATATGAGTGTTAGTGGAGGACCCTTTCGGTTGCTATCCAATAGACATTTCACCCTTTCTTCTTGCTGATAGGACGTTGAGTTGGTTCGTGTATCAGGAAACACCATGTTCAGGAAGGACATGTCCTTTTCTAGCCCTGGGGAAGCAGTCTTGACTGGAATAAGCCAGTAATGATAGTTCTTTTCCCCTTTGGCAAGGACTGGTTTATGGCTGGCACATTCTAGTCAATGATACATGAGGGGAAATCCACAGCGTGGCTTCTGGGAAGAGTTTTCCTTCTGGAGAAAAGGAGATGTGTAAGGAGATATTTACTTCTCTTTGGACAGAGTTGGATGATGGTAGAATGTCTGGAGCTATGGCAGTCACCTTACTTCCAAATCCAGGGCAATCAATCAATCAGTCAATACATACATACATACATACATACATACAAACCTCATCACTCTGCAGATGGCAAGAGAAAAGGGAAAGCATCTGGTCCCTTAATGACATTTTGTGCCTCTGAATTAATCTACCCTGAGACCACCTAGCTCTAGATCTCTTGTTACATAAGATAATCAGTCCTGTAGCTTACACAACCTTTAGTTGGGTATTCTGTTACTTTCACCCTAAAACATTCCAATTAAAACAGTGTTTATTGCATTTGTAATAGCACACACCCTGTTATTCAATAGAGGATTCATTAAATAAATTATGGTACATCCATACAATGGAATGCTACACAGTTGTAAGCAAGAAGGAAATAAATTCATATGCAGATATGGAACAAGTTGTAGAATTAGTGAGTGGGAATAATGAAGTACATACATATATGCAAGTAGTCTCCTATTTATGTTAAAAATACAAAGAGATCTATACATGCATACATACATACATGTGTGTTTGTGTAAGAAGAGAAAATGTATGCAAAATTATGTGACAAATTTTCTTTTTTAGGGTTTTGTTTATGTATTTGAGAGAGAGAGCATGAGTGGGAGGGAGAAGGAGAGAGAATCTGAAGCAGACTCCACACTGAGCACAGAGCCAGATGCAGGGCTCGATCCTACCACCATGAGATCACAACCTGAGCCAAAACCAAGAATTGAACTCTTAGCTGACTGAACCACCCAGGCACCCCACAGAGTGTTAATAATGTACCTCTGGGGGCGCTAGGATGGAAGGGAGACTCACTTATTATTTTTTTAACTTTGTGAAGTTTTCATTTTTATACCATGTATTACTTTTTAAATAATTTTTTAAAAAAACCAACAGTTTAAAACCACCACCACCACAATGACTGCAGTTCAGTGTGAAAACTGACAGCTCCTAGGTACTGTTGTTGAGTTGAACCAGCCACTGACCCACTTTGAGCTAATAGAAGGCTTGGCTTCAAGAAGGTAGAGCCAGAACCTTCAAAGAGGCACTTTGTGGGGAATCTGGTCCAAGAAAATTCATCCTCAACCAGGTTTAATTATGTCTCCCAATTTGCCTTTTGTAACTATTCTGGGGCTGATATTCAGCTGGGCCACGCTGGCATGGGCATATCAATTATTTATAGCTCATGTCCATTCTCACAGGGCCAGTGCCCTTTCCGATTTCTTTGTGTCCATGATGGACCAGTTGTTAAATATTTAAAATATCATCTCTGACTTATCCCATTGAACGCAGCTTTTCCTAGCTTTTCTAGTGGCTTCAACCATCTGAATATATCCTCAACTCCTGGTTTCTAACCTTATCTCTTGATAGCGAATATCTAGGACATATTTGGTAGCAGATAATAGAATATCAACTAAAATAGCTTCAACAATATAGAGTCAATTATTTCATATAACAAATCTGGTAGTGGGCAGTTTCAGGGTGAATTTGCTGGCTTAGTAATGTCTTTGAAGATCTGAAGTCTTTTCATCTTTTTTTTCTGCCATCTCTGCAATTTGGCCATGTCTCTGTCATGGTCACAGGATGGCTGCTGTAGCACCAAATATTATCTTCATAGGACAGCATCCTAACATGAAGGCCAAGGACAAGGCCATAGGGGGGCTTTTCCTTTTTTGATTCTCTCTCTTTCTTATTTATTGTTTAAGTAGGCTCCATGCCCAGTGTGGAGCCCAACACAGGGCTTGTGCTCACAACCCTGAGACTGGGACCTGAACTGAGATCAATAGTCATATGCTTAATGGAGTGAGCCACTCAAGCTCCCCTCCTTGTTATTTTAACCAAAGAGTAAAATCTTCCTTAACAGCTACCAGCAGTCTTCCACTTAAGTTTTATTGGCCAGAATGCAATCATGTGCCTACCCTTACACCAACTACTGACAAAGGATGAGCTTTGGACCAATTATAGTTAATCTTCTTCAGCTGGGCATACTGACCTTGAGTCAAATCAGTTTTCTATTAACAAGAGAGAAGAGGAAATGGTAGCTGAGTAGGAACCAGCAATGATTGCCACTCATAGCTTTTTATTTGGTGTTCTTTTTAATTTGGAATTCTGCCGACAGTCTGTTCCTCCGTTTTCTTGTTTCAAAGTAATGTCTATGTGTTTCTTATTATAAAAGTAATGTATGCCGATTGCTCACTGGGGGTAAAATATAGAACACATGGAAGAAAATAAAAGTCACTATGTGTGTTTATGTATGGATATATATAGATTACCCCAAATTGGAATGTATTGTATATAATTTATGTTTCATTTCTTATCTATTTTCCTTAACATTTTATGATAAACTTGTTTCTTTTTCCCTCTTGGTCCCAGCCCTTCTCTAAGCATGTCCAAAGGAAGAGAAAAGAATCATATCCTGAGTCTCCATGCAGTAATTAATGAGCTAAAATTCCCTTTTGATTTGGGAAGGTTCTGACTTCCTAGCTCCTAACTGGTCTACATAGGGGGCCATACCATCATACTCTCCATCCAAGAGTTCCCTCTCAGACTCCCAGGATATTAGGACACCTAGATTGAGAAAGAAAGAGACAGAAAAAGAGAGAGAGAAAATATAGTCTATTCTTCTCCATCTGACTAAGGCTTGATACTGGGAATGACCCCACACTTTTGAGGATCCTAGCCTCACCTTTGCTGGTCTCAGCAGGACACCTCTATCTTCATACAACCAGTGGGTGAGGGCACCAACTGTTGTGCAAGGAATAAATACACCTAGTATTGGTGACAAGGAAAATCTCTATCTCCATAGAGCATTGCTTATACCTTTGTCCTGAGGGTCATTATGTTGACAATAGGGAGGCATATATGGGAAAACCTCTCCTGGTGAGCTGAATTTTTGGTACCTCCAGTTGAGAAGCCATTTGTCCTTGACAAAAGCTTCCTGATTGCTCACTATATCCACAGTACATTATTAACCTCAGGTGGCCTTATTTTAGGAAAACATTGTCTATGGTGGTGCTATGGAGTATCTATTATCACTATTTGTAGCATACTTTGGTCATAGTATCAGCAGAGATGAATGCCTGTTGTTAATAGAGCTTAGAGCTCCTATTTGAGGACAGACAGTTGGCCTCAAAGCCCAACATGATGAGAAAAAAATATATAATGATGGTAAAAGAGATAATTTTTCTCAATTCTGTCCACCCATACCATAAAACTTGAATGCTATCTTTTAGGTGGTAGAGAGCAATGGAAGTCTCTACTGAACTTTGTGAGGAATACATGGCCACAGGTGATAGACTGTATTTCCCAAAGATGGCCCCAACAATATCTTCCATGCTCTTCTGCAATGTGACCTTGCTACTCCCTCATCAAGAGATGGGTCTAGGGGCACCTGGGTGGCTCAGTGGGTTAAAACCTCTGCCTTTGGCTCAGGTCATGATCTCAGGGTCCTGGAATGGAGCACCACATCAGAGTCTCTGCTCAGCAGGGAGCCTGCTTCCCTCCCGCCCCACTGCCTGCCTCTCTGCCTACTTGTGATCTCTGTCAAATAAATAAATAAAATCTTTAAAAAAAAAAAAAAAGGTGGGTCTAATGGGGTCACCTCTCCTTGAATCTGGCTGGCCTTAGTGACTCCCATGTGAGGTTGCCAGGTTTAGCAAATAAAAACACAAGATACCCAGTTAAATTTTAATTTCAGATAAACAGTGAATGAATTTTATATATATATATATATATATATATGTGTGTGTGTGTGTGTGTGTGTGTGTGTGTGTATACATATATAAATATATATATATATCCCATGCAGTGTTTGTATTTTATCCAGTACCCCTCTTCTCAGGTAACCAATAGAATGTGACAGAAGAGTTAGGAAGACTAGGTTAGAGGAAGCCTTGAAACATCTGTCTTGGTCTCTTAGAACACTTGCTCAATTGATGCTGTCTCTTGGGACACACCCTCTTGGAAACCATGCTGTGAGAAGCCTGAACCTCAGGTAGATTCTCCACTCAAAGATCCCAGCCTAGGTGCCAGGCATGTGGGAAAAAACACTACCTCCAGAGCAGGCTTATCAACAGGACTTTCTATGATAATGGAAATGTTTTATGTCTGTATTGTCCAATATAGTAGCTGTTAGCCACACATGTGTTCAATAGAGTAGCCACTGTAGGCTTAAAATGTCGGCAGTGGCACTGAGTATCTAAATTTAACTTTCTTAAAAAAGATTTTATTTATTTATTTATTTGTCAGAGAGAAAGCACAAGCAGGGGGAACAGCAGTCAGAGGGAGAAGCAGGCACCCCGCTGAACAAGGAGACTGACACGGGACTCGATCCCAGGAGATCATGACCTGAGCTAAAAGTAAGACACTTAACCGACTGAGCCACCCAGGCACCCAAAATTTTGAATTTTATTTTATTTTAATTAATTTAAATGTACACCTAAATAACCACATGTGGCTACTGTTTGGACACTGTAGTTGTAAATGATTTTGGTACCTAGCCCTTGGGGTCACCCCTACTTGTTTGAGTCTTTCTTGTTGAGGCCCCAGGTCTTTGGGTATAGAACAAAGACACCTCAACAGTGCTCTGTCCAAATCCCAACCCACAGAATCAAGGACATTAATAAAAAGGTTGTTTTATGTTGCCAAGTTTGGGGTGGTTTATTTTGCATCAGTGGATTATTAGAATGAAGTGAAATGTACTAAGAAAGTCTATCTAGAGGAGGGTTCCAAATCTGAAGGCCCCAGGGCCAGGAAGGAAGCAAATGAAGAGAACAGCCCCAGGTGATTGTAGCCAAGACCCATGAAAAGGGCAACGATCAGTAATCTAGATTAATGGTGTTCTCCAGTTGCTGGTGTCCCAGAAAGGCCTCAGGCCTGGAGGGTAAAGATTTCCACTGCCCAGACTCGATTTACAAAGGGTGAAATTTCAAGTCACTTTTAACTTTGGACCCCAATTTCTTACCCTATAAAGTAGGGTTAAAATGACCTACATACACAGGCTGGCTTAGCATGTTGTTGGAAGATCCAAGGGGCCTGTGAAATGAGGGCCCAGGGTTTGCTCTTCACACTGGAATCCATCCCGCAGATACCTGCTCTGTCCTCTGCTCCCTAACAGCTTTGCAAACCAACTACGGCAGCACGTGTTTTCCTTACTGGAGCTCCGTGGTCTTAGGAACGAATCTTGTTAAACACACATTGGTCTTAAATTGACTTGCTCAGGAAAAGTGCCATCTGCCCCAGAAAAATCAAAATTTGAGGGCACAGTTTAGATGAAACCTCACTGTTGAAAGAAACCTCATGGTTTTTCTAGGTATCTTGGTGGGGGGATCCATTTTTGTGGGGGCTTTTGGCTCTGAATTGTACACTTTGCTAAACCTGGTTTTTGATGATGATCATCCAAATGGACCTGGGGTGCAAGGCCCCCACGAGCCCAGAGGGTCTCGCCTTAGAGCCCAGACATCTGAGGGCGGGTCTCAGTGTTCTCCCAGATTTAGGGGATGTCAAGGGAATTGTTTGGAACTAAATTCTGGCCAACAAGGAGCAGTGAGCCTGGGTATGAGGTCTAGGGAAGAGCATGTGGCCTGTGTTTAGTCGGTGTGCCCTAGACTTCAGGAAGGGAGATTTCAAGAAAGTTTGGGGCAATGATGGGCATGATCCCATGTCCTGAGTGGAAAGAGGGGAGACTTTAGCATGAGATAGCATGGGTTTGAATTCAGGCTCTGCCACTCATGGGGTCAATAATTTCTGAGACTCAGTTATTATATCTGTGAAAGCTGGCTTAGGAGGGGAGCTTCAGAAAATGGCACAGACAACTTTGCATCAAGTTCTCTGGGTGCCGAATGAAAGAGCAGGTTAGACATCAAACAGGGATGTGCTCCCACTTTTCTACCTGCAAATAAGCAAAGAGAAAAATGAGTAGAAGAGCCCATTTGGGAGCTTAGATCCCCTCATATTTCCCAGTGGCAGGAAAGTTGCCCAAGCTTGTGGGGGGTACTTTAACAGTTTCTCCATAACTTAAAAATCCAGCAGCCCTCCCTCTTGAAATTTACCTTAGGGCAAATGAGATTAAGTATATCAAGAGGTAGATTCGAGCATGCTGTTAATAAAGAGTAACAACTGGCAACAGCCTAAGTATTGAGTAATGAGAGATGGCTCAATAATTATTGTAACCCCATCACAGCCTGTATGTAGTATAAAAGTAGACACCGTAGCTCTATGTATATTGCCATGGACAGATATTCAAAAATGTTATGTGACAAATGCATGTTAACAAATAGTGTAAATAGTATAGTCTTCCTTTGTAAAAATTTAATTTTATTTTATTTAAATTCAGTTAATTAACATATAGTATATTACTAGTTTTAGCGGTAGAGTTTGGTGATTCATCAGTTGCATATAACACTCAGTGTCTTAATGTCCATCACCCAGTTAGCCCATCCTCCCACCCACTTCCAGTGACCCTCAGTTTGTTTCCTAGAGTTCAGTGTCTCTTATGGTTTGTTGCCCTCTCTGATTTTGTCTTATTTTATTTTTCCCTCCCTTCCCCTATGATCCTGTTTTGTTTCTTAAATTCCACACATGAGTGAGATCATATGATAATTGTCTTTCCTGATCGACTTATTTCGCTTAGCCTAATACCTTCTAGTTCCATCCACCTCATTGCAAATAGATATCATCTTTTTTGATGGCTACGTAGTATTCCAGTGTGGTGTGTGTGTGTACCACAACTTCTCTATCCATTCGTCTGTCGCTGGACATCTGCATATAGTTTGGCATAATCTCCCTTTTTAAAGAGCATAGTATTTATGTAACACAGACCTGGAAAGATCTCTATCTAAATGTTAGTGCCTGTGATTGGTTGGTTGATTGGACGTGACTGAAACAGAATTCATATAACATAAACTTCACCATTTTAAAGTGTACAGTTCAGTAGTTTTTAGCATATTCAGAGTCACGCACAATCTTCACCACCTAATTTAACAACATTCTCCTCACCTGAATGTTTCATCACCCATATCCATTAGTGGTCACTCTTCTCCCCAGTCCTTGGCAACCACTTATCTTTCTTTTCTGTCTCTATGGATTTGCATATCCTAGACATTTCGTATAAATGAAACCTTACAGTATGTGGCCTTTTGTGTCTGCCTTCATTTAGCAAAATACCTTGAAGATTCACCCTTGTTATAGCACCGGTCAGTGCTTTCCTCCTTTTCACTGCTGCACATTATATGGTAATACTACATATACCACATATTATTTCCGTCCATCAGTTCCTGGACGTGGGGTTGAGTCCCTTTTTTATTGGCTATCATGAAGAATGCTGCTATGAACATTCGAATACAAATTTTGTGTAACATAATTTTTCAGTTCTTTTGGGGGATATGCTTAGGAGTGGTACTGCTACATCATATGATGATTCTGTCTTTAACTTTATAAGTAATGACCAAATTGTTTTCCATGGCAGTCGCACCAATTCACATTCCCATCAGGAATATGGGTTTCCAATTTCTCCACATCCTCATCCTCGCCAGCACTTTTTTTTTTTTTAAGCCATTTTAATTGGTGTGAAGTGGTATCTCACTGTGGCTTTGAATTGCATTTCTCTAATGATCAGTAATGTTGAGTGTCTTTTCTTGTGCTTATTGGTATCTTCTTCAGAAAAATGTCAGTTCAAATCCTTTACCATTGGTGGGATTTAGGTTGTTTTCTTTCTGTTTTTCCACATTTCTGATTTATAGGCAATGACGACTTTCTTGTGTAATAATGAATGAAAGCCTCAGGATAAAGTCTGGTGTGGCCGCACAGTGGCCTTTCCCCTCGAAGGCAGAGCGACTAGTTTGGGTCTAGGCATCCTGGCAGGAGTCCTCACTTAGTCAGGGGTGACTCTCCTGGGGGAGCAGAGGCCCCTCTGGCCCTGGCTAAGGGGCATGTTATCAGGAGGAAAAGACACTAATCAAAGATGGGTCCTGATTATAGAGAGATGCACTAATATTTGAAATACCCTTATTATGAATAACAGTCCAGAAGTGATTATTCAGCTGTTTAAAAATGCTATAAAAATCTATACCAGGGGCGCCTGGGTGGCTCAGTGGATTAAAGCCTCTGCCTTCAGCTCAGGTCATGATCTCAGGGTCCTGGAATGGAGCCCCGTATCAGGCTCTCTGCTCAGCAGGAAGCCTGCTTCCCCCTCTCTCTCTGCCTGCCTCTCTGCCTACTTGTGATCTCTCTCTGTCAAATAAATAAATAAAATCTTTAAAAATAAATAAATAAAAATTAAAAAGGTGCATTTCATTTGGTGTAAATTACATCCGAAAAAGTTACTTTTTAGAAGAAATGGCAGAAGAAGAATAGAAAGAAGGAGAAGGAGTAGGAGGGAAGAAGGAGAAGAAAGAGAAGAAAGGGCGGGTGGGAGGAGAAGGAGGAGGAGCGGGAGGAAGACAGTTAACACTCAGAAATGATGATATTCCCATCAAGCCATCATCTACTCTATGCCTGTCACTGTTAAGTGCTGGGGCAGGAATATAAAAGTTCAAGACCTGTCCCCTATCTATAGGAGCTTATGGACAAGTGAAATTTTCTTCAAGATTACCCAAAGTGTGAGGAATGACAAAACAAATCTCATCTGGTCCCACCCACTGGGATTGGAAGGAAAGAGTCTCTGTGGTTTGTTAGGGTTCTGTCCTTCCTCTCCCACATGACCCCACAACCCTCCTCACCCTCCCACCCCCCACAGAACTCCAGGTGCACAGGCTTGGGAAGAGCCATTTCTAATGCTGCGTGGGCTGGTCTCCCAGTGCCCTTAGTCCCCAGCCCGGTGATCTCTCCCAGGCTGTGACTCCTGCTCTTTCAAAGTGAGCTAGGACACGGCCTTGCGGGGCTACTCAGGTCACCAGCCTGGTGCCTCTGTCTCTCACCCTCAAGGCACCTCTACTCCTGAGATGCAGATCCCCGTGTGTCATGGGACCTGTGAAGTCCCCTTCCTTTCCTGTACCAGGGGCAGCTCCCCTCTCTGGCTGCTTCTAAGCCTTCCCACCAGCCCTTTTAACTACTTGATAAAAATAATACAGGCTTGCCCCTCTGAGACAGGGAGACCTAAGCCCACAGGAGTAAGCCCTGCTGATCCATTAGAAGGAAAAGGGATACTTTATTTCTTATGACGAACCTATAGCCCAGAAAACAAGGGATAGGTGAGTTTCTCAGCCTGGTTTTTCTATCATACTGCTGCGGAGGACCTCTTCTAAAACAAAAAGGAGAGAAAGAGAGAAGATGCTAGATGTCTGGAGGGGTGAAGGGCCCCAGAGCATGGTCAGTGCATGTCAGTGAAGGGGGTGGCTTTGTGAGGGTAGGGCCGGTGGGAGGCAGCCTGAGCTCCAGAAACTGATGCCACCTCAGTGTCCTGGCACTGCACCTGGCCCAAGGCCAGCATCTTGCTGCTTGACATGTGTGTGGTGACAGGAGAAAGGCAATGGGGTTGGGTGACTGAGTAGATGGTTTTAGGAAGTTGAGTCCATGGGAATCCCAGCTTGGAGGCATTTGAGGGAAGAGGCAGTAGCAATGAATCAAGAAGGTGGCCCGTGATTCAGAATCAGATGAGGGAAGGCACCAACTGGACGGGAAGGGGAAGCAGGTGTATTCCTTGTTGTATGTAACCTGCCCGCCCCCAGGATTTCTAACAAATGCTTGGCCTGTATTTCTTGGTTCTCCTGGGAGCCAGATGTATAATAATTTGGGTACATTTTAACCTGAAAATGCAAACACATCCTTCCAGCTGCATCCTCCTTTTCCTTCCAGGGCCAGAATAGTGTAGGGGGAGAGCTTGGTTCAGAAATCAAATAGAAAGTGCTTTTGTATCTGGAAAAGAATCATCAGAGCCAAGTCCTCATCTCTAAAAAGAAAACGTAAATGTGCTCTAAGTCCTGCTTAATAATTCAGGCACCAAACTGAGCCAACTAGAAGCTGAAATGAATGATTAGATATACCCACACTCTTCCCTTTTTATCAGCTTGTAAATGTCCTTCTTGGCCCCTGGTTGGAGAGAAGCAGTCATTAACTAATGGAGGTGGACCATTCATTCATTCAATACAGTTTTCATGATTTCTTGCCATATGCCAGGCAGACACAACTAACAGCTGAGGATACACATTGGAACAAGGCAAATGTCCCTATACCTCAGGGACCTTATGATCTTTGCCATCGTTCTCAAACTTTAATGTGCTCCGGACTCCCCTAAATGGCTGAAAACACAGATTGCTAGGCCCTATCCCTGGAGTTTCCAATTCAGTAAATCTGGGGTGTCCTAAGCATTTGCATTTCTAACAAGTTCCCATGTGATTCAGATGCTGCTGGTCCTGGGGCCACCCTTTGAAAAACCACTGGTCTAGTCAATCATTTCACCCAACTACTATTTTTTTTTAATTTATTTTTTGGTGGGGGCAAAGGGAGAGAGGATCTTTACACAGACTCCCTGCGGAGTCGGGAGCCCTACTCGGGGCTTGATCACTTGACCCATGAGATCACGACCTGAGCCAAAACCAAGAGTCAGATGCCATCCAGGCATCTCTCACCCAAATATTTTTACCTCTTGGCACAACATGGCTTATTTGGGGAAACTGGAGGAAATTTGGAACCCCAGGCAATCAGCCCGAGGTTACCAACCCAAGAGCTGTGGCCATTCCAGGCCCCACAGAGCAAAGGGCATCAATGTGTTAGGGCACACTGATG
Source organism: Lontra canadensis (assembly GCF_010015895.1). NCBI lineage: Eukaryota > Metazoa > Chordata > Mammalia > Carnivora > Mustelidae > Lontra > Lontra canadensis. The sequence goes on along the minus strand of NW_022631044.1, from coordinate 9,737,662 downwards.
TCCAGGGATACCAGCCAAACATCTTGGCACCTACGCTGAGGTAGGAGGACAAGCAGTTTTGAGAGATCTTCTGTTGACTTCTCTTAGGAAATGAAGGTCTCATTTTACCATTAGCCCAGTGCAAGCCCAGAGCTCTGGGTGGCCAAGTCTGGGATAGGGTGCAAGGTAGTCTTCCTTAGTTCCTTCCTTCCCTCCCCCTGGAACCTCTGCTGATTTCCTGTCACATTCTTGACAATCCAGGAGAGCTCCTTTCTCTTCCACCCTCACAGGCAGAGCAGGCCAGCGAGATGCCATTTCGGCCCTTGTGATCTTTTCCACGTGAGTGGACATAGGAGCGTCAGATGGAACTCTGTGGGGCCCTGCTGCCCCTGAGGCTACTATACCTGCCTGGAGTAAGGGCAAGGAACCAGGGTGAGGGTAGATGACAGCAAACCTTCACACCAGGAGCTTTTAAAATGCATCCAAGGAGGGGGCACTCACATGGCTCAGTTGGTTAAGCATCCAACTGGTGATTTTGGCTCAGGTCCTGATCTCATGGGTCCTGAGATTGAGCTCCGTGTCCGACTCCCCACTCAGGTGGAGAGTCTGGAGAGTGTCTCCCTCTGCCCCTCCCTGCCTTGCACATGCACACTCTCTCTCTCGCTCTCTCAAATAAATAAATAAATATTAAAAAAAAAAAAAAAAGTAAAATGCATCCGAGGAGGAGGACATGCTGGTCAGAGCGACATCTGGCCTGAGAGTGGATGCAGCCCCATACCCCAAATGGCAAATCATCTTGTGAATCAAAATCTGTCAAAATTATTTATTTCCTGACAGCTTTATTGAAATATAATTCATATCTATCTAAATTCACCCATCTAAAGTATACAAGAGAGGGGTGCCTGACTGGCTCAGTTGAAAGACTCTTGATCTTGGGATCATGAATTCGAGCCCCATGTTGGTTGTAAAGATTATTTAAATAAGTAAATTCAAACTTAAAAAAAATAATAAAGCATATAGTTCAATGTTTTTTAATATAGTCAGAGTTGTATAACCATCTTCCCAATCAATTTCCAAATATTTTCATCCAAAAATGAAACCCTGTACCCTTTAGACCCTCAACTCCCCCAACCTTCTCCAGCCTTAGGCAACTACCAGCCTACTTTCTGTCTTTATAGATCTGCCTATTCTGGACATTTCGGAACAATGGAATCACATTAGAACTGGTCTTGTGTGATAGGCTTCAAAATTACCTCTTACCAGGGGAATATGACAATCTACATTTTGGGTCCAAAACGTAATTAGCAGAAACCCAAGGTGGAGAGAGATAACTTAGAAGTCATTGCTTAACCTTGGAGCCTGCATTGCCTCAGGCTGCCAATTCCTGCCTCCCAAGGCTGTGGTCAGGATGTGAAGGCCTGGCCCAGGCCTGGCCCCCAGCTGCTCAGCAGAGAGGGACCTCTCTAGTGAGAAGGAGACCAGGTGATATAAGACCAACTGTGGAGCAGCCTCAGATAAAGTAATCTTATGAATCAGTGGTCTGCTGTGGCTTTCAAAAAGTTAAATCATAAACTAAGTTATGTAAGAGGTATTTTCCCTGCCTCCCACCCAGGAGGTTCTGTCTGGGTGCCAAAGTCAGCAAAGCTGGGCTCTAGGCTCTTTCTTGTAGCAGAGGCCCAGAAATGTTCAGTCCCCTTGAGGTAGCTCCTGCTGCCCAAGAGAGAGGAGATGCTCTGGGGACCCCTGTCTCCTCTGCATTCCCGCATTTCTCCTGACTGTTGCCCAGGCCTCTTCTGATTCCTCTGTAGGCCTGAGTTGCCGCCTACCAGGCCTCTGCTGGCAACCATGCGTGCCAAGGCAGAAGGCTTCTTACCTGTTCCACGGAGCTGTTTGTTTTTGTTGTTGCTACAGCAACATCTTTGTTTCGGCTCCCTGTGAAGAATTCCACCAGCCAGGGATCCTCTCCTTCTGCTCTGTTCAGACCCCTGCTTGTCCTCAGTATGGTGCATGGTGGGGGGCCCAGAACCCAGGTCAGCAACTGACCCTCAGCCCCAGCCTGTGTCTGGGGTGGAAACACTTTCAATGGCTACTCTTCCTAGCTCAGCCCTTAATAGGAATGCGAGGAACCCGCCCCCGCCCCCACCTTCTGTGGCCCTCCCTAGAGGGAATGAGGTCCCACTGGGATCCTTCTCAGCTAGGCCCACACTCTCAGGCCCCAGGACCATTGCCTCCCCCACTCACCCCCATCACATCAGGAGTCTGGGGCTCTCCTGACAGTTGCAGAACAGAGTCTGGGGTCTCAAGTGAGAGGAGGGACTGGAGGCCTGCCCTCTGCCTCGCAGGCATATAGCAGTGAGCTCAGGTCTGGGAATTGAGGAGGCTGGAGGGTGGGGGGTGGAGGTGAAGGGGAGCCTGAGGAGGAGAGGGAGAGGGGTGAGTCATGAGAACTTCCCTTCCTTGAACTGCATCCAGTGAGGTGTGACTCCAGCATCCCTAGGGGTTGGACCAGGGGTGAGTGGCCGCCAGAGAACAGCAACCAGAGCTGTGGGACAGCACCCTAGGGGCGGGCCCGGAAAGCAGGCTGAGACCAGGGCAGAAGGCTAGTCAGGGCTACCCCAGGCTGGTGGGTGTGCCCGGGGAGGGTCTTTTCAGGGACAGCCTTAGCCTGACACCTCCCCACCACCCCAGCTCCCATAGTTCAGTGTGGGGAGACAGACCCCGGGAGTTCGTGCAGGAGGCAGCGAGGGAAACAGAAACCACAGGCCTCAGCTCACAGCTCTGCTGCAAGCCTGGGGCCCACTAGGGTGACAGACCTGAATTATTAAGGCCCAGGAAGGAGGCTGGCAGGCCTGCATGCCAGGGGGGATCTGATCCCCTCTCTCGGGTTCTCTTCACTGTTGCCTGGGAGGTGAAGAATTCAGCTTCCAGTTCTGGCTGCCCCAGTGTGACCAGTATGTAAACAGGGCATCTGACTGCCTTCAGAGGAACCCCGGCCTGGGCCGTCCCCAGTCTTAAACCCTGGAGTTATCAGGGCATTTGTTTAGGTTCTCCAGCCTCCCTCCCCCTTACTGTTCTAGGCTCCCCTGCCACACATATTTTCTGCGTTCCCCTTCCTGCAAAGCAGCTTTGCTCCTTCCCTTCTTCCACAGAGGGAGACCCTGCAGCTGCCCAGGGGCCCTAGTTTCCAGAGCCTTGGATTCTGCGAGTCTAGTCACAGGGATCCACCTGCACTTAGCGGTCAGCCTGTAAAACTCCCTTGTGCCATCCCTGCAGAATCACATTTACATTGTTGTACTTTCTCGTCTTGTACTTTCTCGTCTTGCAGAACAGAAAGCCGTACTCTATGCTTCTATGAACTTGATTATTTTAGATACATCACATAAGTGGAATGATACAGGATTTGTCCTTTTGTGACAGGCTTAGCTCCCCTGGCATCATATCCTCAATGCTCATCCATGTTGTGCTGTTTTTGACTTTTTGAAAATTCTTCTCTGGCAATTGCTGAAGGATGTCAGTGACTACAGTGTTGCCGGCCTGCCTATCTTCCTTCCTATGGGGAGTCTGTCTATCTGCCCCTGTCCCAGGGAAAGGCTTGGGGTCTCAGAATTTGGCTCTGCCCTGCCACCACTACTGCCTGCTCTCCTGCGCAAGCCTTCCAGGAGCCACTAGAATTAGACTTGAGACCACACAGGAAAGCCCCTTAATCATCAGGGTGCTTGGGGGATGTGTCAAGATATGAGTGGGGCTAACCACAAGAAGGGTATATAACTGAACTGAATATGGGCATCCAAGCCCGATGCCCCATTAGCTCTTATTTCAGACAAAGACAGACGCTGGGGGCAACAGAGCCTTTCCCTGTTGCCTTTGCACTGTGAGAACTGGGAGCGTGGCACGTGGGAGGAGCTGGGAGAACCCTGGGGTGTGAGCACATGCATAGCAATGACAGAGGGGCACTGGGGGTAGGTGTCCCTGGACAAAACTAAGTAATTTACTTGGGCCTCTAAAATGCAGTCAGATGGACATGCACATCCTCTCTCTCTCTCTTTCTCCCTCTCAACCTCCTTCTCACATACACAAAGACCATAAGCATCTTTTCACTCAGCATCCAAATCTGTGGTATGTGTAAATGCTTTAAAATCCATCACTCTCTCTAGTGCGCCCTTAAAAATTTAAAAACCTTTTATTTGTCTTTATAAGCAACGGAAGCAGACTTTCTTGGGGTTCACTGTTTCTGTCCCCATGTTCCCCACCCCCATCCTCCAGAAACCCCATTTTCTCTGCTGGGAAGGGTATGCGGAGGGCTTGGTAAGAAGTAGCCTTAGATACTCATTCCAGCCGTTCCCAACAGGCCTCCTGGTCTGGGAAGCCACGCAAACACTTAGAGCCTCTGTTTCCTCCCTAAGAAGCCTTGTGATAAGCCCTTTTTAGCACTTGATAGCGGCTCCACCCTGGATTTCTAAGCTCTTTTTTCATATAACTATGTCTTATCTTCAGGTGACTGTATAATTCTTAGCCTCCAAACCGTGACATTTTAAGAGAGAAAATAAAAATACTAATTACACTGGGACAGGATGTGTAAACTGGGATGGTGGCAAACAGCAAAGTATGGTGACTATTTCCTTTTTTTAAAAAAAGATTTATTTATTTATTTATTTATTTATTTATTTATTTATTTAAGAGAGAGTGAGAGCAGGGCGGATGAAGGGTAGAGGGAGAGAATCTCCAACAGACTCCATGCTGGGCACAGAGCCCGATGCAGGGCTCAATGTCACAAGCCTGAGATCGAAACCTGAACTGAAATTAAGAGTTGGATGCTCAACTGACTGAGCCACCCAGGCACCCCAGTATGGTGACTCTTCTCATCTTCCAGATTAAACTGGAAAGCTTCTTCCATGAATAGGCCTTGACTATCCACCTTAGGTCCCCCTCTGTGTCTATCCTAGAGCACATTAAGATGCCCAGTGATGAACACTGATGTCTTTTTTAAGATGCTCTTTTCCCAGGGGCACCTGGATGGCTCAGTGGGTTAAAGCCTCTGCTTTCGGCTCAGGTCATGATCCCAGGGTCCTGGATCGAGCCCCACATTGGGCTCTCTGCTCAGCAGGGAGCCTGCTTCCGTCCTCTCTCTCTCTCTCTGCCTGCCTCTCTGTCTACTTGTGAGCTCTCTCTGTCAAATAAATAAATAAATCTTTAAAAAAAAATGCTCTTTTCCCAACAAATCTACACCAGTGCAAATGGGGAGGGAAAGCCTTCTTGGTTTAGTGTAAACATCTTATTGTAAGGTTGGGTTGGCTTTGGTTGTTAAATAGCATCCATTGTGAATAGGAGTAGCCCATGGTTAGAAGGGGACCATTTCAGAGCAGGTCAGGATTAGACTGCTGAGGGTAGGGCATGTCTGACACGTCCCAGTCATGTGGCAGAGGCTCCTGGGACCACAGCTGTATGCAAGGGAAGGGATGTGTGTTGGCAGACCCAAATGGGATTTCAGCTATCTGCTTTGCAGAAGAATGTGCTAGGACTGCCAGAAGAAATGAAAAGAATTTTAAGGATTCACTGTTGGACCCTGGGAGAGCAGGTTTACATCTCTAGGGGGAAAAAAAACAACAACAAAGGTGACTTTGACTCCTTAACAGTATGCCTGGTGGACAAAAAGTTCTCTTCAATTTAGAAGGCTATGGTTTGAAATTGTGGACCGGAATCTTCTGAATGTTCCTCTGGATGGTGGTTGACTGCTGATAAGCTGTGACCCAGCCCTAGGTGAAAGAAGCAAGAAGTCTTAAGAAAATGGAAGGAGCAAAGCTGTTCCTTTTGGAGCCATATAAACAATCTGTGGATACTGCTTAAGAGAGACAGCTCCCCAGAGGGTGGGCAGAGAACTGTTGGCTGTGCTCCGCTATGTCCAAGGAAGCACATTCACATAACAGACACTAGAGACGAGTCTTTACAGCAAATGGCAGCCAAGTGTTGCATCCTAATAAAATCAGAATATCATGATGGTTTCTGATAGAGGAAGTCCAGTGTCTTGAGGAAGGGTACCCTTTGGTCTAATTGGCACAAAGGCACAATATGGGGTAATGGAGGCCATGGTCAGAATATGTGGTGATGTCCTTGCTGGGCAGTGATGGCAACTACAAAAAACTGGGAGTTGTGCTGTTCATGGCCAATGTCCCAGTGACATGTGGAGTTAACAGCATTGCTCTGGGAAGCAGCCAGGTTGGCACTCATAACTCTCATAGCAAAGCCCTCTGCTGGTCCCCTTGAAGCACAGAGGAAAATGGCCCCAAAGAGAAGTACAGAAAGGTTTTATCAGCTGAGGTGCTATTGATGAGATACCAGAGTCCTGCCAGGAGGAGAGAACCATGAGCTGGGGCCTGGAGTAGATTTTTCTGTCACACTGCAGTCGTGACTCATTCCCTTAGGATGCTGTGTCCAGGGAAAACACAGTATACTGGGGTTGGAAAGCATTTGTTTAGGTTATGTTCTTTAAGTCATTTTGATTTACTACTAGTGGCCTTATCTGATGTTGCTCATTAGTCATCATTGAATAAACTTTGTTTCTCCTCACCCACAAGACACCCATGTGAAAGGCAATTTGAGCCCCACTGAGGGCTTGGAGTTTTGGTCACCCGCCTCTGTGACTTTTGATGTGTGACTCATAATCAGAACTACTACAGTTGACCCTTGAACAACACAGGTTTGAACTGCACTTGGAGATTTTTTTTTTAATAAATATAATACGGTGCTGTAAATGTATTTTCTCTTCCTTATGACTTCTTAATGGAATTTTCTTTTCTCTAGCTTACTTTATTATAGCAATATAGTATATAATACATTTATATAATACATTTAACCTTCAAAATATATGTTAATCAACTGTTGGTGTTACTGGTAAGGGTTTGTGTCAATGGTAGGCTATTGGTAAAGTTTTTGGTGAAAAATCCAAATCCTATCTCCCAGTTAACCAGAGGGAATTCCACACTGGGGGAGTCAAAATGTATACACGGATTTTCAGCTATGTGGATGTTAGTGCCCCAAACCCCTGCATTGCTCAATATATATAGAATATAATAATATATATAATATAGTATAATATAATATAATATAATAAGAATATAATATTCTTATTATAAATCACAATATTATACTATCTTCGAAGTGAATTATCTTGGGTATGACATTTAGTCTATATAAAGGCAGACTATCCCAAATATATTCTAAACATTTGCCCCATATTTATTTAACTATTTTCATGTGATAAAATTTTATTAATTTCTCATGGTTTAATTCATGATTATCTTATACTTAGTGACATAGGCTAAGCCAGATACCCTGCCAACACCCCATTATTTTAAAATTAAAATGTCAGGGCTTCTGGGTGCCTCAGTCAGTTGAGTGGCTGACTCTTGATTTCAGCTCAGGATCATGGGATTGAGCCCCACATCAGGCTCCATGCTCAGTGGGGGGAATCCACTTGGGATTCTCTCTCTCCATCTTCCTCTGCCCCTTGCCCTGCTCATGTAGTCTCTCAGTCTCTCACTAAAATAAATAAATAAATAAATAAATCTTTTAAAAAATTTAAAAACTAAATTAAAATATGTCTTTTGATTTTTTTGGTAGAAACATTACATATTCACTGTAAAAAAAAAAAAGGAGACATAGATAGCAGAGTTTGCAGAGTTTGCAGAGTTAACTGCTATTCACAACTTGATATATATTCTTCCAAATCCTTTTCTGTGTTTGTACATGTGAATGCTTGAGTAGAAAACAACACTCATACACCTGGAAAACACAAATAAGGCTTTGTCCAGTTAATAACTACATTACTCATTTCTGATATTTCTACTTTCTAGACTATTTACCTGTTTTTATTTCATAAATACCTGTTCTTATTTATGGTAGCTATGCTTTCATTTAGTTCTCTAAAGTTTTTTTTTTAAGATTTTATTTATTTATTTGACACAGAAAGAGAGATCACAAGTAGGCAGAGAGGCAGGCAGAGAGAGAGGGAAGCAGGCTCCCTGCTGAGCAGAGAGCCCAATGTGGGGCTCAATCCCAGGACCCTGAGATCATGACCTGAGCCGAAGGCAGAGGCTTTAACCCACTGAGCCACCCAGGCACCCCTAGTTCCCTAAAGTTTTATATACATTTTTATTTAAAATCTCTTCAAGAGGGTGCCTAGGTGGCTAAGTGGGTTAAAGTCTCTGCCTTCGGCTCAGGTCATGATCCCAGGGTCCTGGAATCGAGCCCCACATAGGCTCCTTGCTCAGCAGGGAGCCTTCTTCCCCCCCTCTGCCTGCCTCTCTGCCCACTTGTGATCTCTGTCTGTCAAATAAATAAATAAAATATTTTAAAAAAATAAAATCTCTTCAAGATTGTCTATTATTTCTAGTTCCTAAAATGTAAATTTTTCTTGATTAGGAGGGTCTAAAAAGTACGTTTAGTGTTCTTAGACTTTCTTACAGATTTCATAATTCTTGCTCATGGCTCATCTTCCATGAGCATCATCTTTCTTGAGACTTCTCCTTCGTGTGCTCTGGGTTATGGAAGAAGGACTTCCATAAGGGAGGTTTTTGTGTTGTCCCATGGGGTGCGACCCTGCCTCCAGACCATGGCTTAGGCTAGTGGACCTAAACTATTGACTCTATTTCTGCACAGTGCTGGGCAGATGGCTTGTGTTTGGCCACACAACTTTTGATTCTTTGGTTCTTTGGCCATTTGGCCCAAAGGCAAGTCCAGCTGCTCTTCCAGACCTTGCTGGTTTCCTTGATGGGGCTCTAAGGCAGGCCATCCCCAAATGTGCCACTTTTGGCATATTGATTATTTTGAATTAAAGTTACTTAAGAAACAGCCAGTGTAAGAAGAACACTCAGACTTCCCCTACCTTTGTCTCCACAAAGCAGGAAATAAATCTCCCATGTGAAAGGTACTCTCTCTGAACCAGGAGATGAAAGGACATTCTATCACAGGGCCCCCAGACAGGCCCAGGGACTCCTTCTCTTCAGGATTTCTCTTTGACTTTTCCCAAATTACCTGTGTAGCCTCTCGGCCCTTCTTGTGCTGAGATTGAAGTATTGGTGACACTTCTTGGGATTTTAGTTTTTAACCTCCTCCTCTCGTTCAGCTCCAGATGTGTATGGGGGGAGAGACAACTAACATTCCATTCTGGGATCCTCTGTTTCTTTCCTCTTGACACTTTTTAAGTCTTGTGTGGTTGTACTATTCTCTATATTTGGTTGCCTCTGGCTAACTTTTGGCTTCTTCTTATTTTTTTTTTTTTCTAAATTATTACTTTGAGGAGTGTGGGCTAGAAAGAGGTTGTGTACCACCTTTCCCCAAAGTCTCAGCTGGTGCAGCTCTCAAGAACTCACAAGCTCCCAGGGTCTCCCAGGTCACTGCTACTATCAGAGGGTGGTACGTGCCCCTCCGGCAGCAGATCTTCTCATAGTCAATCTGTCTGTCTGCCTCTCTTTTTCTCTCAGGTCCTCCAACTCTCAGTTTCTTCATCTGTGAAAAGAGTCTGTTGTAATATGCCAGTAACCTATGTTGAAACTCTCTCTCTCTCTAAAATGAAATTAAACTTCCTTCCCACACGAGTTTCTGGGGCACAGCCTGGTACAAACTCTAGAAGTCTCTTCTACTCCAGCCTTCTCATCTTACTGCCATCATTCTGCCTCTGTAGCTCACGAGACTAGTGATTTGGTGGCTGCCAGGCCTCAGGAAGAGGGTAGGGCCCTCCTTACCCCCTCAGCCCATCTGAAGCCAGGCTCCACTAACTGGGGAGGAAAGAAAGCAGGCTGATGAGAGTAATTTCCATCTGCCTCACAAGAGAAGTGACTGATACCACAGGCCTCATCTGGCAGGGGCCATGTCAGCCCCCAGCAAGGGCAGTCCCCAAGCCTGCTTACTCCCCAGAGAGAGGAGGAAATCCTTCCCTCCCTCCCTTCTTTGTTGGCCACAGGATGACAGATAGTGAGAATACCCCTTTCTGTTAGGGGCAGTCTCCTACTAGAGAAGGGCAAAGACTGCCCCTTTTCTCATCTATCTGGGGTATCTCAGAACATTTTAATCACTGAAGAAAGGCAGGAACAATGGGTGATTCAAGGCCAATTAAAGTTTCAACCCAGCTCCGCACCACCTAACCCATTACCACCTCTACAAATATCACCTGCTGGGAGAGAGGTGGGCAGGCTTAGGTTTCCTATGGCTGCCTTGGAGAAGCTGCTGTGGCTGTCACTGACTTTGTCCTGGGCAGAGAAGGAAGCCAAATACCTGAGCTAGATCTTGGTACACTGACCAGGCGAGGGGCTTCAGTCCCCCTCAGGGTCTTGAATCTGGACTCAAGAGCCACAGAGCATGAAGAACAGTTGTGGGTCCTCTTTGGAGTTAGGACCAGAAACTTCTCTTTATAACCAGAAAAATTGGCATTCCAGAGGAAACTGGAAATCGTCTTCGGGCCTGAACCTCTCTGTTCCTGCCTCTCTTCAGTGGTTGGCATTTCTGCACTGATCTCAGACCGGTGAGAAATGTGGCAGCCCCATCAGACACAGGGCTCACAAAAGCCAGATGGGAAGGAGAGACCTGGAGCTCCTGAGTCTTGTTATCCTACCGGGGGTGGAGGTTGTGGGTGTGCGGCGTGAGTGGGATTCATGCCTATCTGTGAAGAGGCCTCCAGAAATCAACCTTATCCTGACCTTTCCTATGAGCCAGGCACCCCTGCATTCAAATTTTAACAAACATCATGACCTTTACTTAATAAAGCCCTGGGAGAAAGCCAGGGCAAATGTCCGCACTCTGCAGTGCTGCATAAACGATGTGGCATCTTCCATATATGAGGATGACACGAGTAGCCCACTGTCACCTGAGTCATTTTTTCCAGACATCTTGAAGGGGAAAGTGCTGGATTCGAGTCTCCGTTGAAGCGTTGGCTAACCTTGGAGGGCGGCTGCTACTAGTCCTGTCCCCTCCCACTGCCGGCTCTCCTGGGCCATGGGGAGATGGAGAGGGGAAAGAGTCGTGCCTGGTGTGTCTCAGCTGGGGTGCCTGTACTCCCAGAAGTGAGAGCCCTTGAAAAGACCACATGCCAGTGACTTGACAGACAGGCTGTGTAGGGGAATATACCCTGAACTTATGGTTTAAAGACTCAGGTCAGATCTGAGCAACTTCTTAGCCATGTAAATTTAGGCAAGTTACTTAATCTCACAAGGCCTTAGTTTCTTCACATGTCAAATGGGTAAAATCACCCAGGCACTGATTCCCTCAAGAATGGATTAAGTGGAGATGCACAGGAAGCTCTGTTCTTTGATGCCGTCATAGGTAAAGTTCTCTTATTTGGGCCAACAGGGCAGGGTGTATCTTGACTTCCATCCTCTCTCAAGGGAGAAGAGCATCTGCTGGTTGCCCTGGTAACCTGGACCAAGGGTTGGCTTCCTGCAGGGGCTTTCCTACCTGTGCACAGTTTCGGTTTCCCCTCTGCACCCCTGCCAGCAGCTGCAAGTGTGGTGGGGGAGTGCAGACTGCTCAAGCGGACTGAGCTCCCTCCGCTGGCACTGCTTGCCACAACTTCTCCCTGCTTTGTGGAACAGAAGAGAGAACCTGGTTACACATCTCACTGGTTTTTCTCTTGCTTTTCATGACTCATTTTTGGGGGTATTTCAGGTAAAACACTTGTGGTGAAGATACTTCTTGGCTCAGTTTTCTCCTCCTCTGTTTCCTCTGCAACAGGCTGATCCATCTTCCTTCCACGTCCAGTCTACCCTCCCCAGAAAACAGGCCAGGCTGCCTGAGATCACCAGTCGCCTGGATTATCTTCAGTGGGGACCGGAAGGGATTTGGGTATGCCTGCAGCAGTAAAATTCACTCACTGGGTGTCCTCTGTGAAAAGAGGAAACCACCTGTCTCCTTTCTGACTTTCCTTCCAGGCCACTGGCACTGGCTGAAATCTCTTCACTGGTGACTCACTTCTGTGTGTCCGAGACCCATATTCAATGCAAAAAGTCCCAGATGTCACTACAGTCTTTTTAGGAGTAACTATTCAGAGTTGCTGTTTTTATCATCCTGTGTTTCCTATAATCATTAGCTGTGAAACCCATTAAAAAAAAAAAAGGCCTGTGTGTTTATCTATGGGGCAGCAAAAAAAAAAAAAGTTTTGAACCAGAGTCCTCTGTACATGCAGGTTTTCTTGAGGGGTAGGTAGACCAGCAGCCTGCTGAGCCTGAGGAGGGGAGGAGTCCTGGAGCTCTGACAGGGAGTCAGGTGGGGCCTCTCAGACTGTCATGTATGGAGGCTATGGGAGAGTTTCTGATCTTTCCTAGCCAGGTATTCCTAAAGAGCAGGGAGCAGCTCCCACTTAGGTCGTTCTTGTAGGAATGGTCTCTGAGATTAGTTTGAGAGAACTTTTATCTTGTGATCAGAGAGCTATCAAAACTCTGACTCCTCACATTAAGACTGGGAGGTGGTACTGTTCTATTGTCTTCATTTTACAGATAGGGTAACCAAGGAGCAACAACCTGGGTTAGGAATCTCAGATTCAACTGGTTTTTTACTAGATGTTTTCCCAAGGACTACCTCCTGTAATCCTCACAAAAGCTTGGTAGGGTAGGCTCTATTTTCCCCATTTTACAGGTGAGGCCCACATAGTCCTGTGATACTGTGGTTTATAATAACAAATATATCTTTGATATTTGTCATTTCTCTGAATCATATAATGTGCTGTTGATTCCCTCTACTGTATTTTTCATTTCACTTATTGTTTTATTTAGCTCTGATTGGTTCTCTCTTATATTTTCTGTCTCTGTTCAAGTTCTCACTGTGTTCATCTGTTCTTCTCCCAACTTGGGTAGTATCTCTATGTCCATTACTTTGAAGTCTTTATCTGGTAGATTGCCTATCTCCATTTCATTTAGTTCTTTTTTTGAGGTTTTGTCTGGTTCTTTTGTTTGGACTTTATTCCTCTCTCTCCCTATTTTGCCTAACTCTGTTTCTATGTATTAGAAACCTGTCAGTTGTGTCCCCTGGTCTTGAGGGACTAGCTTTATGTAGAGGGTGTCCTGTGATGCTGAGTAGTGAAAACCCCCCTTTATCACTGGAGCAGAGTGCTGGGGGGCGGGATATCCCCTGTGTGGGCTGCATGCATCCTCCTGTTGTAGCCAGGCTGAGATTGGTGCCAGCTGGCTGTGCCAGGGGCTGTCCCCCAGCTCAGCTGTCTATAAGGATTAACTGCGACTGCCACCAGTGTGCTGGCAGGTGGGGCAGTTCTTCAGTGCAGCTGGCTGGCAGGCCTGGTGGCTGTACCTGCCGCAGGTGCCCCAGTGTGCAGGGCTAGCTTTCCCTGCACCAGAGGTGCAGGGTGCTAGCAAGGTGGATGGTGGTGGAACTGGCTCCCGCCTGTGCTGGCCTGGCTAGGTAGAAAGGGAGAGAAAAAAATAATAGTGCCTACCAGTGCTTCTGTCCCCAGAGGTTTTGCCACCAGATCCCTGCTTCTCCAGCACGCGTCCTAAAATTAGTAACTAAAATCTCCTTCATGTACAACCCAGGTGCTTTTCAATCTGCTGCCTTTATGCTGGTACTCCCAGCAAATGAGGTTGAATGTGCCCCTCAAGACCAGAGTTTTCACTGCCCACTGCACTCTGGCTCTCCCAGACATGAGCTCTGTGATTTTTCAAAGCCACACTATACGGGGGTTCATCTTCCTGGTGCAGGTCCCCTGGGCTGGGGAGTCTGATGTGGGGGGCTCAGACACATCATTACTCAGGGAGGCACACTGCTGTCGTGATACCCCCTCCTGCTTGTGGGTCTCAGTATCGGGGCTGTGGATCCTGACTGGACCATGTCTCTGCCCCTCCTATCCCACACTGTGTGGCTTTTCCTTTATCTCCTCTGTTGTGTCAGATCTGTCCTGCTGGTCTGCAGTTCATTCTCAGAGATCACTGTTCTGTGTGTAATTATACTTCTGGTAAGTCTGTGGGAAGAGGTGACCTCACAATCTTCCTGCCCCACCATCTTGACCCTGCCTCAAGACAGATTCTTACACTGACTGAAATCTACCATTAGAGTCTCTTTCAGGATGATTTTTACTTTTTGTAGCTAAGGTCTTGTCAGGTCTGATGAGGGCATCGTATTTTTAATAACCATGAGAGCTAGCTTTTATTGAGAGTTTGTTTGGTGCTAGGGCTGTTGCCAGTGTGTTACTGCATTAACTCACTTAATCCTCACAGTGACTCTCTGAGGTGGGAGCCATTATGCCCATTTTACAGCTAAGGAAACCAAGGCCTAGAGAGTTAGTTAACAGCTCTTACAGCTGGGAAGAGACACAGCTGGGAGGAACTCTGGCCGTTAAGCTCCAGTGCCCATTCTGTAGCCACCACCTCTGCCCCCTTGCCTAGCTAGGCTTCATGTCAGAAATACACGCTCACATAATCTCCTTGAGGGAGACAGAGCTGCCATTATCCTACGAGGCCAGGCTGTGCTAAGGGTGCCAACCAGCTGCAGGCGCTCCCCTGAGCTCCTGCCTGCTTCTGGTTCTGAGCTAGGCAGAAGGCACTCTCTTTTTGAACGTGGCCATTTTGCTAAGGCTCACCAACGCGAATCCTGCCACATCCAGAAGGACACCCGTCTCCGTTTTGTCATTTAAATCAGCCTCTCTTCAAAGGGCTGTTGTGAGGAGGAGAGGAGAGATTTCTGCCAAGCATTTAGCAGGGCTGGTGGGCAGAAAGCATTTGATGAGGAGGCAGCAAAGCTCACGGGGCCTCAGTCCACATGGCTCAGTTTCCTGCTGAGCTCCCATGCTGCCAAGAGACCATGAAACCAAAAGTAATTTAAAAATAACTCGTCTTTCACTTGCATTTCTCATCACTAAGTGAGCACATAGTCCTCAGCAATACGTTTGATTTATCCCAGTGGCAGTGCGAGATTCTCAGCACTTCTCACACTTCCCTTTCTGCCTGCTCCCACCATTGCTCTTACTTGTCACAGGTGCTTCTGCTCTCTGCAGGCTCTCAGACCCTCCTGCCCCTGGCTCTTTCCAGTCCCTCCTCCCTTCTGATACTTTTTTATCTCAAGAATGGCTGACAGAGCCAGGCTCCTTCCCTCAGAGGAGGGGTCTAGGAGAGACTAGGGGGAATGGAGCCCAGACCCTCAGGGGGATGAGAAAGTCTGACAACTTGTCCATCATTGTTATCCGCTCGCACTAACCATTGCTATTATTCGGTAAGGGCTAGAAGTCAGAAATCAAGTTGGTAGCAGTGTGGTGGTCTGTCTGAAAGTTCTGGAGAGGATCCTTCCTTGCCTCTTTCTAGTTTCTCATGGTTGTCGGCAACCTTTGGCTTGTAGATACATCCCTCCAACCACTAACTCCACCTTCATATGGACTTCTCCCCTCTGTTCCTGTATTCAAATTTCCCTCTTTTCCAGAATACCAATTGTTGGATTAAGTCCCATCCCACTTTAATCCAATATGACCTCATCTTAACCCAATTACATCAGCAAAGACCCTATTACCCAATAAGGTCATATTCCCAGATTCAGAGACTAAGACATATCTTTTTAAGGAACACAATTCAACCCAACCCATGACAGTGCCCTATTGTTCAGACTAATTCTGAGCTAGCCCCTTCCCAGACTAGCATTCCCAGAACTGGTTCCCCCAGATGTTTGAGGTTGTCTCTGACTTTAATCCAGATGAATCTGTGAGTCCTCAGCTGGCGAATAGCAGATCTTCTCCCTAGCTCCAACCTCTGGTGGACTAATCAGGTGCTTGCCTGATGCTGTAAGGAATGCTGAGGAGGAAAAGGACCAGAGGCATAGCCAATGAGGAATCCATTTTCCACAAGTGATGACTTTTCAAGAGTTTTTTGAAAAGGTAATATGTTGACATAATGTTTTACAAGTAATATGCTAACATAATGTTTTATTAAGACTAAGAGTGAAAAATGTTGTTTTCCTATGAAGAATCAGTGTGAAGTACAATATTAATAGCTATGTCATATTAATGGGGAAAAGAGGAACGATTTAATAACTGGAACTAGAAAAACATACATATGAATAAAAATGAAACAGATCCCCATTTAACGCCACACACGAGGTCAACTATTGTGTCAAAACATTGCACACAATAACAGAGAAGATGTCATAGCTGTTGTCATTCAGGGGTGCCTCCTTTTCAATTAAAGGATTTGTGGTGGGCCAGCAGAGAAACACTTGCCAGTTACTTAATCATTTGCACTTGATCTTACATAGTAAGGCTTTCCCACAACACACACGCCTGCTGAGCCAGGGCAGAAGGGAACAGGAAGGAGGCCCCCTGAGTGCTGTGATTACAGCACTGCGACCTGCACCTGTGGCCACACCCACACACTGAGATTGCGTGGAAGGGGTGGAGGATGTGGTGATGAAGAGACAAGAGAACAGAAAAGTATTGCTATTATCTCCGGATTTTTCCCCAAAATATGAGATTTACAAGTGACTCTGGGGCCCTATTTTTTCCCCTCCCCGTGCCACTCCCAGACCTAATAGGCTTAACAAGATGAATGATGATGGTTCTTTACAATTTGCAAAATGCTCTGTAGACCATCATCACATTGGGTCCTCCTTAAAAGAAAAGACCAAAAAACCCAACAACCCTGTGAGGTGGTTGTGGTTGTTACCTTTATTTTGCCAAGGCTCAGAGAAGCACAGTGACTTGCTGGAGGTCACAGATTTAGTGGCAGAGCTGAAAGTAAGACCTCTGACTCCCTGTCCAGTGTTCTTATAACATGCTGTTTCTTTTTCACTAAGATCTTTGCAGTTCCCAGAAGGAAAGGTAGGAAAGCATGTCATCTCAGCAGGGAGTGGCCACCTCCCCCTTCAGCTGGCACCTGGCCCTTTCCCACTAAGGCAGAATGGAAACGGAGGAACAGGGGCTACATCCTGGTCCTCTGCAGCTGGGAGGAAGTGGTGGCTCTGAAAAGAAATATCTAGAGAATGGCCTTCCTGCCACCTGAGCCAAAGGCCAGGGCTGAAGAAACTGTCCTTTGGATAGCAGAGCTCTTTTCATTTGTTGTGTGAACCTTCTAGATGGTATCCCCCAGTGCCTCTGACATGCTGTTTCCTCTGTGAGTCTAGAAAAGGGTCTCTCAGGAATCATCACACTGTCATTTAAAAGAATTATTTAAAGGAAATTCTTCAAAGTTTAGTGTTCTAGCTGTTTCCATCAAGTAGTGATTGCTCACTGTAAAAATAATTTGGAAAATAGAGCCAAATAAAAAGGAGGGAAAAAGAGTCACAGAACTAATCTAGAACTATACTTGTCCACTACCGACCTACCCCCTGGCAGGAAATCTGTCCCCAGACACAGCATTCTTGCCTCCCCTCAATGCCCCAATAAATTCTTTTTTTTTTTTTTTTTAAGATTTTTATTTATTTATTGAGAGAGAGGCAGTGAGAGAGAGCATGAGCGAGGAGAAAGTCAGAGGGAGAAGCAGACTCCCCGTGGAGCTGGGAGCCCAATGCGGGACTCAATCCCGGGACTCCGGGATCATGATCTGAGCCAAAGGCAGTCGTCCAACCAACTGAGCCACTCAAGCGTCCCGCCCCAGTAAATTCTAACAGAAAGCGTTATATGTTTCAGGGTGACTTGGTGACTCGGTTGGGTGTCTGACTCGTGATCTCAGCTCAGGTCATGATCTCATGGGTCATGAGATCCAGCCCTGTGTCAGACCCGCACTCAGCCAGGGGATCTGCTTGAGATTCTCTCCCTCTGTGGCTCCCCCAACTCCTGCTCTCTTTTTCTCTATCTAAAATAAATAAATAAATAAATCTAGAAAGAAAGAGAGAGAGAAATAAATAAAGGAAGGAAGAAAAGAAAAGAAAAGAGTAAGTTATGTTTCCACTTAGGATGTAGAAAACTGCCCCAGCCTTTGCCATTTCGGATTCACACTAAACGAATAATCCCGTCTAGATGTTTCCAGTTCATACAAGGGGGGAAAAGGGATGACAGAACTACACGAAGACTCTTAAAAACTTGTTTTCAGAAGCGACCTATGTGGGTCCTACTCACATTTCACTGGCTAAAGCAAGTCCCCTTTCAGGTGTGATGTCAATGGAGTAAAAAATGTTAACACCTTGCAGAAAGGAGCAGTGAATAATTGGGACCAGTGATCCGATCTACCCCATGAGCATTTAAGAAGATAGAGATATAGCATTAAAATTTTCTGGAACTAAAAACATGATGTTCTAATTAAAAACAGTAGATTACACCAACAATAAGACAGAAGAAAGAGAAATTAAGGAGTCCATCCCATTTACAATTGCACCCAAAACTATAAGATACCTAGGAATAAACCTAACCAAAGAGACTAAGAATCTATACACAGAAAACTATAAAGTACTCATGAAAGAAATTGAGGAAGACACAAAGAAATGGAAAAATGTTCCATGCTCCTGGATTGGAAGAATAAATATTGTGAAAATGTCTATGCTACCTAAAGCAATCTACACATTTAATGCAATTCCTATCAAAGTACCATCCATTTTTTTCAAAGAAATGGAACAAATAATCCTAAAATTTATATGGAACCAGAAAAGACCGCGAATAGCCAAAGGAATATTGAAAAAGAAAGCCAGAGTTGGTGGCATCACAATTCCGGACTTCAAGCTCTATTACAAAGCTGTCATCATTAAGACAGCATGGTACTGGCACAAAAACAGACACATAGATCAATGGAACAGAATAGAGAGCCCAGAAATAGACCCTCAACTCTATGGTCAACTAATCTTCGACAAAGCAGGAAAGAATGTCCAATGGAAAAAAGACAGCCTCTTCAATAAATGGTGTTGGGAAAATTGGACAGCCACATGCAGAAAAATGAAATTGGATCATTTCCTTACACCACACACGAAAATAGACTCAAAATGGATGAAGGACCTCAATGTGAGAAAGGAATCCATCAACATCCTTGAGGAGAACACAGGCAGCAACCTCTTCGACCTCAGCCGCAGCAACATCTTCCTAGGAACATCGCCAAAGGCAAGGGAAGCAAGGGCAAAAATGAACTATTGGGATTTTATCAAGATCAAAAGCTTTTGCACAGCAAAGGAAACAGTTCACAAAACCAAAAGACAACTGACAGAATGGGAGAAGATATTTGCAAACGACATATCAGATAAAGGGCTAGTGTCCAGAATCTATAAAGAACTTAGCAAACTCAACACCCAAAGAACAAATAATCCCATCAAGAAATGGGCAGAAGACATGAACAGACATTTCTGCAAAGAAGACATCCAGATGGCCAACAGACACATGAAAAAGTGCTCCATATCACTCGGCATCAGGGAAATACAAATCAAAACCACAATGAGATACCACCTCACACCAGTCAGAATGGCTAAAATTAACAAGTCCGGAAATGACAGATGCTGGCGAGGATGCGGAGAAAGGGGAACCCTCCTACACTGTTGGTGGGAATGCAAGCTGGTGCAACCACTCTGGAAAACAGCATGGAGGTTCCTCAAAATGTTGAAAATAGAACTACCCTATGACCCAGCAATTGCACTGCTGGGTATTTACCCTAAAGATACAAACGTAGTGATCCGAAGGGGCACGTGCACCCGAATGTTTATAGCAGCAATGTCTACAATAGCCAAACTATGGAAAGAACCTAGATGTCCATCAACAGACGAATGGATAAAGAAGATGTGGTATATATATACAATGGAATACTATGCAGCCATCAAAAGAAATGAAATCTTGCCATTTGCGACAACATGGATGGAACTAGAGGGTATCATGCTTAGCGAAATAAGTCAATCGGAGAAAGACAACTATCATATGATCTCCCTGATATGAGGGAGAGGAGATGCAACATGGGGGGTTAATGTGGTAGGAGAAGAGTAAATGAAACAAGTTGGGATTGGGAGGGAGACAAACCATAAGTGACTCTTAATCTCACAAAACAAACTGAGGGTTGCTGGGCAGAGGGGGGTTGGGGGGGGGTTATGGACATTGGGTAGGGTATGTGCTATGGTGAGTGCTGTGAAGTTTGTAAATGTGGAGATTCACAGACCTGTACCCCTGGGGGAAAAATATATATATATATATGTTTATAAAAAATAAAATTTAAAAAAAAAAAAAAAACAAAAAACAGTAGATTAATCAAAGAGCATAATGGCAAACTGGAAAAATGAATTAATGGTCTGGAATATCAAGTGGAAGGAAACCTCAAACCATAGCATAGGACTACAAAGAGATGAGGGAAAACAATAATTGTATTATTATCAAAAACTTACATATATTAACACATATAGTTTCTACTAAAACCTAGGCATTAATACTATTGTTTTTCAACCCATATTACAGCTGAAGAAACTGAGGCCCAGGAAATAAGGTACCATCCAAAGATCACACAGCTGTGGGCAGAGCTGGTGGTATTCAGCCCCACGTTGTCTAGTTTCTGTTACCGTGCTGTGAAGTACTGTTGTTAACCACATTTTCTGCCCTTTTTTAAAAAGTAGGCTCCACACCCAACATGGAGCCCAACACAAGGCTTGAACTCACAACCCTGAGATCAAGATCTGATCTGAGATCAAGGGTCAGACACTCAATTGAGCCACCCAGGTGCCCCACATTTTTTCCTTCTTAATGGCCATCTATTTTGCCATGATAAGACTTGGAGGATAGATCTAGAACACCTAATGTGAGAAATAGGAACTGACAAAGGAGAAAAGGAATTTCTGGAGTTGATACAGGAATTTAATAAATGGTAAAAGAAAATGCCTCCAACTTTAAGAAAGACTTGCAATTTCAAAAGGCTCACTGAGTTCCAGGATGAGATTGAGAAAGAAGACACACATCAAGTAACATCCTGTAAAATTCCACAGTTCCCAGGATTAAGAGAATTTGTATAAGCTGCCAGACAAAAAGAACAAGAAACTTATAAAGCAGCTCAGACTGTTCATTGGACTTTCCATTTACAACACTGGAACCTAGAAGACTGTGAATAACATCTAATGACAACTGAAAGTAAGTGACCTTGGCCTAGCAATTCTGCAATCCCACCTGACAAGTCTCACCCATCAGGGTGAAAGTTATTTGTGGATTTGATGTCATGAAGAAAGTATATCACCCACATACTCCATTTAAGGACTTTATTCAAAAGAAGAGCCTCTTTCTAAGCAAGAAATGAATCAAAGTGAAAAATCTCAGGAGAGGGGGAGATGAAGAGCAAGGAAACAGTAATGGTTAGAAATAAGGCTAATATATAATATACACTTATGTACCTAAATCTAAATGAGTAATGACAGAGCAACTAGCAATTTATCCCCTAAGTTTGTATTGATAATTATGATGGAGCTTTAAAGACACTGCTTCTTAATCAGACAGGTCTAGCAGGAAAAAGAAAATTGAAATCCTAGAAAAATGGATTATTTCTTTAACAAACTGCAGTGCAGTAATATAATGAGGCACCCTGTGATTCCAGAGAGGGAGCAAGGAAAAGAGCAGCTCTTTGCAGGTAGAATAGAGCCCCATCATTTCAGGGACACTGGATGCCCGTCTCTGCAAACATTCTTCTCCTGTCTGCTCACTGTCCTTTCAATCAAGATGAGAAAGGAGTTCTTTGCTTTGAGACGTTGTTCTCTGCTCAGAGATCTCCTACGACTTGGGAAGGTCTTTATTTTAAATGATAGCAATCTCTGCCCCTCAGCAGAAGTTTGCTTGTTAAATTTTATCCTGAGAAGAACTTTAGCAGGGAATTTACAGGGCAGAGCATGAATTCCAGCAAAGGATGCATGAGACGTTAAGAGAGGTGGGCAAAGGACATGGAAGGAATGCAAGGAGGTAGTTCTGCTGCACGTCAAGCCTACCGATCTGCCTCACACATCAGGGTACCAACTCCTAGCCTTTCCCTTCCTCTCCTCTCTTCCTGTCCTTTGCCATCATTTTTTCACAACAGCATTGAAATTGTTAGCAACATGGGTGATGGGACAGAGCATTTCTTTTTCTTTTTTAAAATATTTATTTGAGAGAGAGAGATCGAGAACGAGCATCCTATGTACATGAGCAAGCAGAAGCACAGGGAGAAGCAGACTCCTGGCTGAGCAGGGAGCCCTGTGCAAGCTCAATCCCAGGACCCTGGGATCATGACCTGTGCCACAGACAGACGCTAAACTGACAGAGCCACCCGACTCCTCACCATTTCTCTTTCTTTCAGCCTAATTCCTGAGAGAAGCAACTGTTACTCATGGAATTTCTCAAGCTCAGAGCATAATTAAATGTGACTTTTAGCCCTGAACAGTTACACTAGGGAGCTCCTGGGTAAGCAGTCTCCTTGATCTTTGGAAGTGTGAACCTTATCTGGAACAGCCCTTTGCAGACTGATAGACCTTATTGCCGTATTGAACTTAAGCCATTTCAACCCCACCATAGCTATTTCTCATTTCTGTTTTTCAGTTACACAGCAGCACAAGATTGAGTTTGAATATAAGGGCTTTTTCTCATTAATTCAGAGAAACAACTTTAAGCTTAAGTGGTCATAGTTTATAGAAAATCCAGGGAAATAAATATTGTATTGGTCTTCTTGCTTGTATTAATCTCCTCCTGTTATTATTGATATGCAAGGAACACAGACTTGAGAGTTCTCTCAGGTCCTCAAACCTCCAGCTCCAAATGTATCTTGTTCCATGGTTCCTCTGCTCTGCTGTGACCTTCAGCAGCTCCAGTGTTCAACCAGCTGTCCCTTTTTTTGCCTTTTTTCCTTGCCACATTTGTATGAATTACAAAAATGACCTCATTGTAGGTGTCAGTTATTTTTCAGTTATAAAAATTGCTCCATTTGGGTGCAATTATACAGACATATCATTTTTATTACAAATATTTACTATAAAGTGCAAAAGCATTGTGTTAGCCATTTTATACACATTATCTCTATTCTCATGCAACCATGTAAACTTGGTATTGTTATTCCCATTTCACAGATGACATTTTGGTTATCCATTGTTGTGTAACAATCATAAAACTTTGGTGGATTAAAATAACTATTTATAATTAAATGCTTAGACTTCATTGGTTAGGATGGTCAGCTAGCTGGTTCTCTCTTGGACTCTCACATGTGAAAGATGTGATGGTGGCTAGGACTAGAGTCCTTGAGATTGGACATCTTAGACTGCACATCTTAGACTGGATACCTTAGACTGGACATCTAAGGTGGCTTCTTTACTCATGTGTCTGTTGTGTCAGCTCAGATGACAGGACAGCTGGAGGCTGGCTAAATATCTGTATTTCCCAAGTCTCTCCCTATTGGGCTTCCTCACAGCATCATAGTATTAGGCCAGCTGGACTTCTTACATGACTACTGGCTTCCCCAGAGCTAGTATTCCAAGAGACCAAGACTTCTTATGACTTAGCAGCCAAGGTCAATGTGGGTCTACAGAAGAATGTGAGACAGGGTTCACTGTTGAATGGAGGGCATCTTTGCAGACTAGCTACTGGACGTGAGGAAATTGAGGGCCCGATGGATTATGTAATGTGCCCAAGACTATATAATGTGCCCAAAATTGAGATTTGAACATAAGAGGTCTGTCTAACCCCCAAACTCTTTTTCTTTATCATTCTATTTCTTGTGTTTGGCTACTCTGTTTCTGTAGTATAGCGTATCAAATACTGTCTCTAGGATGGCCTCTTAACTTTTGCCAGGCTGCTGACAGCATTAAGAGTGGCTTTGCTGAGTTAACAGGAAGATATCAGGTAAAATGAACAGCACAACTATTCAGAACTCCTTGGGGGCTTTATTTGTGGGACGAAACCACTCACATGTTCTTCAAATCAAGATATTTCAATAGTGGCTGGTAAGTTTTGCTGCCACCCCCAAAGGAATCCAAAATCTCTCTCTTTTAGTTATACTCTGGGGACTGTGCAAATGATCAGATTCCTACAGTTGATCATTGAGACATTGGCGAGCAATCATCAATTTAGACAGAATATAATTGTACCAATGTGAAGACACTGGCAATGTCAGGAAAAGCTGCAGTAAGAGTATAACTGGGTTAATGACAATCCCTTATATTTATAAATGTCCTGTAGCTTTTAAAGCATATCCACATATTTTATCAGTCAAGATAGGCTGGGTTTGGATGCAAAAAAAGAAAAGAAAAAAAGGTTTATTTCTCACTCACACTACAGATTCATTACAGATGCATTAGGTACTCTGTTCCCATGCTTTTTGCCTCCTCACTCTAAGACCTGGGGCAATGGAGCAGCCACTATTCAGAACACTGTTAGTGGTCATGGTGATGCCACAATAAGTATCACTCAGAAATTAAACATTTGGCCCCAAAGTGCCATGAATCACTTCTGCTCAAAATTTATTAGCCGAAGAAAATCATTGGCTGTAACTGGTCACATGGCTCTACCCAACCACAAGGACACCAGTGTAGGATTTCAGAACAAAAACCCTAAGATGTGCCACTTTGGCATGTCAATTATTTTGAGCTGAAAAATAATCAAGGCCCAAAAGACTCAGGAAGAAAGTGACCTTCCCCCTTACTGCCTAAAGGGTTTTAATTGAGGAACTGTTCCAGGAAGGGAGCTATTGCTATAACGACTATGGCTAATATGAGGTAGGGGTGGTGGACAGGGAGAAAATTAGCATAATCTGTTAAAATTCTTCTCTCTGTCCCACAGTTTCTGTGTAGCCAGCAAACATCTGTCTCCCGAACATTTACTCTTTTTCATATTCCTGTGAATTTCTTCTTTCTCTTTGATGTTCCAGAACCCTACACCCTTCTCTTTTGCTCAGAATGGCATGTGTACATAATTCTTCCTGTTTTGGGAATCTCTCATATTTATATGGATTCCTCTCATGTACATTATCAATTTGCTTTTCTCTTGTTACTTTGGCTCATGTCAATCTGATTCTTAGAGCAGCCAGAAGAATTCAGAAAAGTAGTGGAAAATTTTTCCTTCCCAACACCAAGAAGTATAAGCTAACCTGTCTAGACGGGGATCAAATGAAAATGACTATTTGGCAATAGCACTGAAAATTACCACATATAAATGGCCTTTTGGTTTTTCTTAACAATCCCATGATGGAAGGAGTTGTGAAATTATTCTCATTTTCCAGAAGTATGGGAAAGGCAGAAATGACAAAAGAGCCTGTTACATGGTATGTGATTTTATGTCTCAATGAAGATTGTAGGGGTGGAAAACTTTTCACTTTTCCTTTCTAGTTTCTTTGGCTTGTCTAATAATTAAATTGATATAAGACATATTGACAGGAGAAAAACAAATTTCACACAGACAGGAGCCCCATAAAAACATGACACCAAGGGACAACCAGGTAATTGAGGTTTTTATAGCATCCTGAGTTAAGGAAAAGGGTAGGGGTTTGGGAATACAAAGGGAAGGTAGGCCACTCACAGAAAGGTGAGAGGAGACATTTGTGAAACAAAGTTTGCCCTGTTATGCAGATAAGTTTCTTAGGTAAAAAAGTACCTCTGGTAATAGCTTTCCTTCTGGTACAGGCCTACTTTCCAATGTAAATTTAGGCAGTGAGGGGGTGGTAAAGAACTTTCCCTGAATCTGCTAGGTTTTGTTTGTCTTTAGCTCAAAATAATCCTTATGCCAGAGAGACATATTTTGA
Organism: Lontra canadensis; assembly: GCF_010015895.1. NCBI lineage: Eukaryota > Metazoa > Chordata > Mammalia > Carnivora > Mustelidae > Lontra > Lontra canadensis. Next base: position 9,712,076 of record NW_022631044.1, on the reverse strand, counting down.
GGTAGTAGAATCCGCTCCCCTTCAAGCTGTTATAAAAAATTAAAAGTGGGTGAAAGATGAAGTAGAGTGTATGACTTATAGGGAGAATAAACCCTCTCTTTTACAAGCTTGGTTAATATACAATCATTAATGACATCCTGCAAGGATATTCCCACTCTATTTATAGCCCTGCACATGAGAGAGGCAGAGGGTACCATGCAAGGGCTCTAAACTTGGGGTCTATAGATAGAGGAGGATGGTTCACAAATTCACCCCCAAATTATAGGGAAAATATATGAGTATAGATGTTCATTTTGGGAGAGAGAGGATCCACAGTTTATATCAGCTTCCCAAAGAAGTCTATGAACCCCAGGGGTTATTAGAAAGAATAATGAGCCAGGAGTCAAGAAACTGAGTCCTAACTGTGCCTGGCTCTAACTAGCTGAGTAAACCTAGACAAATCACTTGTCTTCTTCATTTGCAAAGTGAGGGACAGGACTCAAGCTCCCTTCAAGCTAGGTGCACAAGGGGCAGGCCATTTTGTGGTCAGACAGATCTGGGTTTATATCCTGGCCCTACCTCTTACTAATTGCATGCCCTTATGCCAGTTCTAAAACCTTTGTCAAAGGTGAACACCAAAGCAAAGTTCTTGGGAAGATTAGCAACCATGAGTGGAGAACACCCAGAGGCCATTATTATTAAATGATACTTTCTATGAGTCTATGTCTGGCTTAAGTCCTGCTGAGCATTAAATATCTTTAGTGAATGGGCACGGTCTACAGGAAACTCAAGGGCAGTTGTGCCAAATCTTTGCCCTTGGCTAGTTGCTACTCTAGAAAGGAAGTCTGGGTGGGAGCTTTGCCCAGCCTCATGCATGTACACACCGTGTCTGTCTCATCCCCTTCCTGAGCACCTCAGGAAGGCCCACTCCTGCCTCTTCTTGCTCCTCTAGGCAGGCCTGCGGTCTTGCTGAGTCATCATTGATTGAATCATGATTTGGGCTGATGGCATCTCTAGGAGACAGAACTTACAAAAAGCACCTATACTGACAGAACCACAAAACTATCCCCTTGGCCATTCTAGCTTTCATCATGGGGAGTTTCCTGTGTTGTTACTACAGCCATTATATCCCAAATTGACTCATTGCTTCCTGCTATAGTCAGGGAAGGAATTATCATGTGTAGTTTAGTCTCAAGATGTCTGAAACCCAAAAGAATCAGGTAATTTACCACAGTGAGCTGATGGTAGCTCCTGGTCAGGTCTCCTGTCTCTTGGTTCCTTGTGTCTCCTTGCAGATTGTCATTGTCATTGTTTTCTATTGCTGCCATAGCAAATAACCACAAGTTTAGTGACTTAAAACAACACAAAGTAATTAAGACAACAATAAGATAAACAATGTGATACTACTACATACCTATTAGAAAGGCCAAAATTTAGAACACTGCCAACACCAAATGCTGGTGAGGATGTGGAGCAACAGTAACTCTTGTTCATTGCTGGTGGGAGTGTCAAATGGTATAGGCTCTTTGGAAGACAGTTTGGCATTTCTAACAAAACAAAATGTACTCTTATCATATGATCCAGCAATGGTCCTCCTTGGTGTCTACCCAAATGAGTTGAAAATTTATGTCTGTACAAAAATCCGCACATGGATGTTTATAGCAGCTTTATTCCTAATTGCCAAACTTGGAAGCAACCACAATGCTTTTCAGTAGGTGAATGAATAAATAAACTCTGGTACATCCAGTCAATAGAGTATTAGCACTATAAGGAATTAAAGAATACATAGAAATATATAGAAATATAAAGAAATATAAAGAAATGAGCTAACAAGCCATGAAAAGATATGGAAGAACCTTAAATACATGTTAGGAAATGAGTGAAGCCAGTCAGGAAAGGCTACATACTCTCTGATTCCAGCTATATGACCCTGTAGAAAAGGCAAAATGTTGGAAACAGTAAAAAGATCAGTGGTTGCCAAGGGTTGGGAAGGTGGTGAACAGGAGGAGCACAGAGGATTTTTAGGGCAGTGAAAATAGTCTCTATGATACTATAATGATGGGTATATGTCCTTATACATTTGTCAAAATCTGTAGAAAGTACAACACCAAGAGTGAATCCTAATGTGAATTATGGACTTTGGGTGACTATGGTATGTCAGTGCAGGTTCATCAATTGTAACAAATGTATCACTCTCATATGGAATGCTGGTAATGGGCAAGACTCTTCCTGTGTGAGGGCAGAGGTATGTGGGAAATCTCTATACTTTCCCATCAGTTTTGCTTTGAACCTAAAACTTCTCTTAAAACTAAAGTCTTAAAAAAATTATTATCTATCAGTTGTGGGGTCAGAGATTCACTGGACTGGAGGCTCATAGGGAAGAATAGGTTTTCTTGTCTGTTGCAGCTTGTAGAGGCTTCCCTCATTCCTTGGGTCGTGGCCGCCTTCCATCCTCAAAGCGCACAGTGGCTAGTCAAGTTTTTTCTCATCACATCACTTTGAGACTCATTCTTCTGCCTCTTTACTCCCACATTTTAAGGGCTCTTGTGATTGCATTTGGGTGCACAAATTCTCCCTATTTTAAGTTCAGCTGTTTAGCAACTTTAATTATACCTGCAACCTTAATTCCCTCTTGCCATATACCCTAACATATCATAGGTTCTGGGTATTAGGATGTGGAGATCTTTGGAGAGACATTAGCCTTCCTGTCAGGGTCATGAACCAATGTCCTATGGTAGGAGATGGTGGTAATAACGACACCGGTCGTAGTTTAGCTGAGCTTCACTTGAAGCGACAGGTTAGTGTCTTTCTAATTCTCAACTGTGGTTGAGCCTCCTCAGACCTTATCTTGGTTGATAAGCCCATATTTCCCAAGCTTCCAGCATTACCCTTTACTTAAATATTTAAAGAAAATTACTCATGCACTGAGGCCAGGGTGATGCCCTCTCAAATATTGCCAAGAATTCCTGGATGTGTGTTCACCCTTGCGGTTTGTCTCCCCTCACTCCATACTGCTCCTGACTTCTGGATCTTTCCAGTTCCCCCAGCACGGGTTCTACGCGATGCCCACACTTTGCTCCAGACAGGGACCTGCCCATCATTCCTGAAGCAAGGCTGTCTGGAGAGAACTAGGATAGGATGCCTCATCAATTCCATTTAAGATTTGAAGATCCTTGTAAGAGCTTAACATGCAGGCAAGGAGAACTTCTCTGAGACCTTAGTATTGACAGCCCCCAGTGCTCAAGAGAGGCCTTTACTGAGGGTTTCCCTCCTTGGGCCCCCTCCCAAGACCCCCTTCCTCTGAAACCATAGGCCCAATGTTGCTTCTAATAGGACCATCAAAGGAAACAGAAACCCTTGAATATTGACTTTATCAAGCAGTTTAGCCACTTCAACCTGGCCTCATACCTTTGCGTAACCAAAGAGCCCATTAAAGTGTTTTCCCAAACAAAAGATAAATTCTTTGCCTAGATGAATTCTTCTCCCACTCTTGGAATGTGAAAATGCTGCAGTTAAAAAATATAGCAAGGCAAAAACAGCTCCCTTTATTTCTAGTTTCATTATTTACCATAGAGATAAAGTGTTTGTGTGTTGTGATATAAAATCTGTTTTACCTCACAACACACGTACTAACACACACACATGCACACATACAATGTAATAAAGCAATACCTACCCTTATTACTTGGGATACACATTGATATTTTCTATTCTATTCATGTTTTTAAATGTTGATCAGAACTTATTAAATTTTTTTCACAATCTGCTGATGGCTCACAACCTGTTCTTTGAAAAACATTGCACTAAAACATAATAGCTCCTTCTCTTACCTCCCAGGCCTAGGATAAGTATTGGTATAATGTTTTAATGCCTACAAAGTGGGTTTGAAAGCTCACATTATTCCATTTACTCATGCGACGCTAAAAATGGCAATAACTCCGTTTTGATAGATGGAGAAACTGAGGTCTGATGAAACAGTTCGTCCAAAGTCAGGAAGCCAGAAAGCAAAGAGTGTGGATGCAGATCTTTGAATCTAAACCCAGTGTTCTTTTCACCAAGACCAGACTCTCAGTTTCATTTTATACACCTTTTTTAAATAAGAAAACTCTAACTGAGTAAATGTGAAGATATAATGGGCTTTATTCAATGATTCATGAATTAGGCAGCTTCCCATCTAGCGAATAGAAAGGAGCTCCAAAGAACAGAAAAGGAAAGGTTTTTAAAGGCAGAGATGAAGTGAGACAAGGAAATCATAAATGAAAAAAAGGATAATTTGGGGCTGGGTGACCTTCATTTGGGGGGACAAAAAGGGTTTTTAGGCAGATTACCCAGATTACCTCACTAATGCTGACCAGAAAATTCCAGACTGACCAGTTAAGGTAACAGTCCTGGGGAATGTTGAAACTACAATTACATTAGGTATCAAGTCTCGGTTTGGTGATGTGGGCTTTGCACAAATTACTCCACTTTGGGCCTCCTTTTTTAACAACTTTCACTCATGATATGGTTAAGTTAAATTGGCAATGTAAACCCCTTTTTGCATATGCTAGATCCTAAGTGATCTTAAAATCTTCTGCTTCGGGGGTGCCTGGGTGGCTCAGTGGGTTAAAGCCTCTGCCTTTGGCTCAGGTTGTCATCTCAGGGTCCTGGGATCGAGTCCGGGATCGAGCCCTGCATCGGGCTCTCTGCTCAGCGGGGAGCCTGCTTCCTCCTCTCTCTCTGCCTGGCTCTCTGCCTGGCTCTCTGCCTACTTGTAATCTCTGTCAAATAAATAAATAAAAATCTTAAAAAAAAAAAAAATCTTCTGCTTTGTCAGCCTAAAGATGGCATACCTGCCCTCTTCCCTTCCCCCAGCCCAGGTGTACCTGCTCCTAGGGCAAGAGGCCCTAGAACGTGGCTTGGCCTTCACTGTGGCTGGCCTTCAGACCAAAGGATGCCTCTGAGTGCAGCAGGAGGGTTCAGTCCCTGCCCTGGGCCTAGAAGGACCTTACCCCAGGAAGCTGAGAGATTAGAACCAGGAAAGACAAACTATGGACCTAGAAAGCCTGAGGAGGGATGATCTGGCCCTGAGGACAAGGAGCTCTGGGCTGAGGGTTTCCTTCAGGGATATTGACGGATAAAAGGAACCAGGCATCATACATCTAGAAAATGCTGAGCAGGTAACTGAAGGAAAATCTGGGGTTTGGGATACCTGGGAGGCTCAGTTGGTTAAGCATCTGCCTTCAGCTCAGGTCATGATCCCAGGGTGCTGAGATTGAGCCCTGTCTCTTGGGCTCCCTGCTCAGCAGGGAGTCTTCTTATCCCTCTCCCTTGACCCCTACCCCTGCTTGTGTACTATCTCTCTCTCAATGAAATAAATAAAATCTTAAAAAAAGAAAGAAAGAAAGAAAGAAAGAAAGAAAGAAAGAAAGAAAGAAGAAAGAAAGAAAATCTGGGGTTAGGAAAGCATGGGTACTAGTTTCCAAGTTCAGACACTGCTTCTCCCTCTTTCTCTCTTTGACAGTTCTGTTTCCTTGGATTTTCTATATAAGGCAGTTGTTAGAAGGGGCTTATAAACCTTTTTTTTTTTAAGACTTTATTTATTTATTTGACAGAGAGTTATCACAAGTAGGCAGAGAGGCAGGCAGAGAGAGAGGGGGAAGCAGGCTCCCCACTGAGCAGAGAGCCTGATTCAGGGCTCAATCCCAGGACCCTGAGATCATGACCTGGGCCAAAGCAGAGGTTTAACCCACTGAGCCACCCAGGCTCCCCGGCTTATCAACTTTCAAACATATGGGCTCTTTGTTTATATGGAAAGCTATCAATGTTACCTTTCCTTTTTTTTTTTTTTATTTAAATAATTTATTGGAGAGAGAGAGATGGCAAGCAAGCACAAGGCAGGGGGCAGGGGCAGAGGGAGAAGAAGGGTCCTCGCCAAGCAGGGCTTAATCCCAGGACCCTGGGATCATGACCTGAGCCGAAGGCAGAAGCTTAACCCACTGAGCCATCTAGGCGCCCTGCTATCAATATTTCTAAACACTGACCTGTTCAGAGAAACTGGTAAAGAAAAGGTTTCTAAGTGAACTGTTGGGCTGCATAGGTCTGTGAGGTGACCCCTGAGCTCAGAGAGAGGCCTGTGATGGCTAAGAGGCCTGGATGGGGAGAATTGTTTCTCTTTTCTCTGGTTCCAGTCCTGAGTGCCTGATGCATTGAGCATTGTGCCTCCTTCAAGCACCAACAATGCCCCTCAGCCCTATGTGGGCTGTTGGGCCTTGATTACCTGTGTTTCACCCAATCTGAAACACCGTGACCTATATGCTGCGCCATTCTTCTGTGTAGCACTGAGCAAGAGGGGAAGTTCTGGAGAGGTAGGTTCTGTGTAAAAGCTGGGACACCAGAGATAAGGAAATCTTCCCAAAGAAGAGACTGGCTGGAAAAGTGAATGTCTTAGTCTTGACACCATGTGGAGTGAGAAAAACAATTCTCTCCTGACAAGTCGGACTGCAAATTCAGAGAGGTCTGAATTTGCACTGGCTGTGTGGTCTAAAAATGTCGAACAGAAAATGAATGTAGGGTGATCTCAGGTTGCTGCTGTCCCAGAGGTGACTAGCAGACACATATTCTGTCCCAAACAACTCAGCTACAATCCTGGCTAACAGTCACTGCAGGACACTGCTGATTTTAAGACACATCCTGACTGCACACAAAGAAGTGTGCTCCTCAGAATTAAAGCAAGAGGGACATGAGACAGATGTGGCTGTTGGTGACACTGGTGATTAACTCCCCTGGGTTTGGTTGCGACTGTCCTGGTTTTAGCCCTACAAGTCACACTTCTAGTGACATCTCTCAGTCCCGGACAAAGGTTGGTCATACCATCTAACTCATTCCTCTCCTGGGAGCATCTTCTCTGGCCAAGGGGCCTTATTTTACAGCACATGCCAGGAGTAGACTGACAGCACCAAGGCCTAGACTCCTGACCCAGCCAGTCAGCACCTGGGACTTGAGGCCTCACCTGAGAGGATAAGGGAATTTGGAAATTTAGATATGAGCATCTGAAGGACTGAGAACAGTTCTCTGAGAACTCTAGGACAGGCCTTGGTTACTCAGGTTCTCTTGGGTTCCAGTACATTGGAATAATTTCAATACACTCCCTTTTACTTATTTACCTTTTGAGTGTGGAAGGAATTAACTTCAGTCTATCTTTGGCCCTTCTGGCTAAAGGGGCCCTGACTGAAACAGGGAGGCTGTCCCGCCAGGCTTTTTAGAGGCTACAGACTGTCCTAGGTGCTTCCAAAAAGGGACAAAGCAATGCCTGTCAGTGGGTCTGCACATCCAGGGGACAGGCACTCCTCAGGCTCAGGTGTGCCCATATCTTTTCTCCTTGGCCCCTTAGCCCCCTGCCAAATGCTGGGCTTCCCTGAGCATCCCTGCTTCCTTGCCAAGGCCATGAGGGAACCAGCAGCTAGGAATGGGATCTCCAATGGGATCACCGCTAATTGGTGGCCTTACAGCTAAGTGCAGGATTCTGAGCCAAGCCGGCTTTTTTTCCTCACTTAAAATGTTTCCATATTAAATGCCTCATCAACAATTTTTTTTCAAAGATTTTATTTATTTATTTGACAGAGAGAGATCACAAGTAGATAGCGAGGCAGGCAGAGAGAGAGAAAGAGAGAGGGAAGCAAGTTCCCCGCTGAGCAGAGAGCTCGATGTGGGACTTGATCCCAGGACCCCGAGATCATGACCTGAGCCGAAGGCAGCGGCTCAACCCACTAAGCCACCCAGGCGCCCCCTCATCAACAATTTTTAAATTGACATGTACTCACTGTAACCAATGAAGCCACTGAAGGAAAAGAATGAACACCCTCCTCTGGCCCTAGCCCATCAGGAGATCAGTGCTAACTGCTTGTGGGTCACCTTTCACAACTTTTTCTGTACTTATCATTATGGACTGAATTGTGTCCCCCACGCTGACCCAATTCAGATGTTAGAGCCCCAACCCACCTCCACCCCCACTGTTTATTATTTGGAGATAGGGCCTGTGAGGAGATAGCAAGGGTTAAGTGAGGTCATAAGGGTGGGGACTTACAGAGAAGAGCCTTGTCGAGAACACAGCAAGAAGACAGAGGTCTGGGGTGCCTGGGTGGCTCAGTGGGTTAAAGCCTCTGCCTTCGGCTCGGGTCATGATCCCAGGGTCCTGGGATCGAGACCCATATCGGGCTCTCTGCTCAGCGGGGAGCCTGCTTCCTCCTCTCTCTCTGCCTGCCTCTCTGCCTACTTGGGATCTCTGTCTGTCAAATAAATAAATAAATAAAATCTTTAAAAAAAAAAAAAAAAAAGAAGACAGAGGTCTGCAAGCCAGGCAGAGAGGTCTCACCAGAAATAACACTGATGGCATCTTCACCTTGGACTTCTGGCCTCCAGAATTGTGAGAAAATACATTTCTGTTATTGAAGCCACCTGGTCTGGGTATTTTGTTACTGCAGCCCTAGCTGACAAATACACTCATATAACTGCCACACAAAGACTCATGCATAGGGTGGGGAGGGTGCTTTATTTGTTGTTTATTTGAACAAAAATAGATCATGCCATGCTCACATTGCTCTAAAGCTTCCTCTTCTCATTAACAGCACTTAATGGCCACCTGGCTTCTTGCTCACAGCCCACATCCAATTCCATTAGGAAATCCTGCAGGACCCCCCTTCAAAACCTGTGCAGAATCTGACCACTTGCTGCTTCACCATGGGGTAAGCTCTCCTCTCTGTCATGGCAACAGCCTCTTCACTCTCCTCTACCTCCTCTACCCCCTTGAGTCAGTTGTCATGGCCGCTGGAGGGATTCTCCAAAAATCTAAGTCAGGTGATGGTGCTTCTCAGTTCAGAACTTTCTGGTGGCTTCCTGTCCTACACAGAGAAAAACCCAGAGTCCTAGCCAGAAACTGCAAGACCCCCCCCCCCCGCCCATACATACACCAACTCTACAGCTCTCCTCCTGACTTCATAGCCCCTGTCCCCTGCCACCCTGGCATCCTTGATGCTCTCAGATCTCATCAACCATGCTTCCAAGTCATGGCCCTTGTGGTTGCTGTTCCTGCCTAGACTGCCCTTCCTCCTAAATGCCACAAAGTTCTTTCCCTCACTCCCTTCCAGACTTTATCTCCTGACTCGGCTTCGTTTTTCTTCACAGCACCTACTTACTACCATCTGATGTTTTACATACTTATTTGCTTATCTGTAGTCTTTCTCCATTAAGATGTGAATTACATGAACAACAAACCTTGTCTTATTCCCTGCTGTAGCCCTAGTATTTAGAGCAGTACCAGGTTCATAGCTGATGTTCAGTAAATGTTCAATGAATGAAATAACGCATAAATCTCACTAAGTGAGATCTAAGTCCAAGTCAGATATGTCAGGATACAACAACCTTTTCAATAGCTGCATAACATCTGCTGATGTGGATGGACCACAGTTCACTTAACCATCCCCCTATTAATGAAGTTTAAATTGTTTCCACTTCTTCCTACCTTAAACAATGCTTGTGCTCAACACTTTTGCACAACTACACTAATACATTGGTCCTTTTATTTCTATAGGATATTTCCCCTAAATCTGGGTTGATGTATGAAGAGATTGGCATACTTAAATTTTTTTTTTTAAAGATTGTATTTATTTATTTGACAGAGAGATCACAAGTAGGCAGAGAGGCAGGCAGAGAGAGAGGCGGAAGCAGGCTCCCCACTGAGCAGAGAGCCTGATGTGGGGCTCAATCCTAGGACCCCAAGATCATGACCTGAACCAAAGGCAGAGGCCTAACCCACTGAGCCACCCAGATGTCCCTGGCATACTTAAAATTTTAATAGCCTTTACCAATTTTCCTTAGTTACTGTTCACAGGTAAATCCTGAAACAAGGTCTTAACCATTTTCCTAAACTGGGGCTGGAGTAATATTGCCTTTAGATCAGTCAAGGGGGCCTCCATCCTGTGCCTCCACACTTTAGAGGGCCCTGCGCATCACAAACACAAAAAATTAAATGTAGGGGTGCCTGGGTGGCTCAGTGGGTTAAAGCCTCTGCCTTCGGCTTGGGTCGTGATCCCAGGGTCCTGGGATCGAGCCCCGCATCAGGCTCTCTGCTCAGCACAGAGCCTGCTTCCCTTCCTCTCTCTCCCTGCCTGCTGCTCTGACTACTTGCAATCTCTGTCTATCAAATAAATAAATAAAATCTTTAAAAAAAAATTTTGAATGCTTTAGAAGAAAGACAACTTTATTTTATAAACTCAGCCTATTGGGAATGAGTACAAATCAGGCTGGGATTGATTTAGAAAATATGACCTTGATGCTCAGAAAAGAAAAAAAGGCAAAAAAAGAAAAATATTCAAAAAAGATGATCTGCTTAAGTTTTTTAAAACCAGAAACACTGAAAGTGAGTAATCTTCCATTGAGCAAGTTTCTCATAAAATTTGTGAGCAGAAAACTTCACAGGTTGTTAAGTTAGTGAACTTTTAATTACTGATAAAAACTGAAAATGAGCAGGAACATTTTTCTCCTCAAATTCATGACTTGAACAGGTTGAATGAAATGCCCGCAACTTCACGGTTTTTGCTAAATGAAGATTTCAGTACAGATCCCCGGACTAAGAATGTACATGTCCTCCTCTTGCACTTACCGTGGTTGTGGTGGTGAAAATATGCCCATCAACTTCTCTCCTAGAGTCTGTTTTCAGATTGGGCAGAACTGGGAGGAGACATTCCGGGAAGCTGCTGTCAGATTCTTCAGGAGGGAGGGCCTCCCAGCTCCCTCTGGGCTCCCCTAGTGAGAAAGAGCTACGAAGGACATTCAATCAAGACAGCCTCCCTGGCTCCTGCCAGAGCCACCCCCAAGGGGCTGGGTCCTGATGCCCCATTTCTGATGTTCCCACCCTCTACCCTAGGACTCAGCTGGGCCTCTGCTCACCTGTCCATCTGAATAGGTTCAGGACCACTTCTGGAAACAGACCCAGCTGCTTTTCTGTTTGCTTTTCCCTCTCAATGCAGTGCATGAATTCCCAGCCACCCAGTGCCTGGTTTGCCTAGAAAGACCACCACAAAGTGCCAGCCCACCATACCCGCTACATCTGAGGGCTGCCCCAAGTCACCCAGGGTAGTGTTAGAGAATCAGTGCAATGGAGGGAGTAAAATGAGGCCCTGTCTGGAGGGGCAGAGCCATCAGGGAATGAGGTAATGGAGACCAAGGGAGAAGAAGGTGACTTCTCTGGGCGTACGGCTCCTCCGTACCAGAACCAGAACTCTCAATTTCCAGTTGGGACTTTCTCCACTGTATGCATTAGGAATACTGAGCTGCCTTCCCATCTTGGTAGGAGCTTCTTATTCTGTTGTCCCCCTCTCTTTTGTAAGACAGCCCTATCTCGGTAAGTTAGTGGAATGTCTTCAGGCTCAGGGATTGGGCAAGTTTGTCAATGAGGATACAAAATGTTTAATGAAGATAATTACATTCTCCCTTTCCCAGGACCCTCTGCTTCCTGAGGCGGCCCCCCTTCCAGCCGTCAAATCCTGTAGGAAACTTTTGTTTAGTCTGGGGTGTGGATGACATTTTCAACTGAAAATCTTTAGAACCAAAGTTCGAGGGTCTTAAAAAGACCTCAGCACCTTCTTTGTTAGGACATGTGAAAGGTAAATAACCAGACTCTCTCATGTTTAAAAGCAGAAATTTGGAAATAATCATCCACCAAAAGAGGGCTGATGAAATGCAGCAGCATACTGTGAAGCTGTAAAGGAGAAATGACATGAGACCTTTCCTTTTCACTTCTAAATTGGAGTTTCAGGTAGTTAATAATCTACAGGTCTAGAGCAAAGCCTCCCTCCCACTGTCTGCCAGTCACCGCCAGGCAACCAGCCCGACATATTTCTTCTGTAACCTTTTAAAGCTATGTCATGCCCATAGGACCAGTTACATGGATATTAAAAAAAAAAAAAGAAAAGAAAAGAAAGCAGCATGTTAAAAATCACTTCCCAGCATCTTGCTTTCTTCACTTAATATATTCATTTATTCAGTAAATATTTAGTGAGTTCCTACCATATGCCAATCACTCTTAGGTGTTTGGAATTTGGCAGTGAACAAAAGAGACGCGTTCTTTGCCCTCTTGGAGCTTACATTTTCGTGGGAAATAAATAAGCAAGTAACTATATAGTGATAAGGGCTAAGAGCTATGGAGAAAAGCAGGACAAAGGACTAAGGAGTATGTATGTGTGTGTGTGTTGGGCGGGAGGGTTGTTGCTATTTTATATAGAGTGGTCAGGGAAAGCCTTGCTGATTAGATGATATTTCAGGCGAGGGCTGAAGAACGTGGGTGAGTGAGCCCTGTATATAATCTGGAGTTGAACCTGCAAAGTGGAGGAGACATCCTGCCTTAAGGCCCTGAGACCAGGTAGTGCACTTCATGAGGAGCAACAAAGCAGCCACTGAAGCTGGAACTGTGTGTATCTCTCTCAGAGATATTCTGTATCATGAGAACTCTCTTAATTTTCTTCAACATCTGCCTCTCATTCTGTTGGAAGTATGTACCAGTTTAATTCAGCTTACTGATGGAAATTCAGGAGACTTGTAGTCTCTTGTGATTATAATTAATAATTCTATCAGGTGGCCCTTTGCTCATGTACAAGTTATCTGCACGACTAATTCCTAAAAGTGGAATTTCTAGGTCAAGGGAATGTGTATTTGTATGTTTTATAGATTTTGCCAGACTAAAGCCAACAAGGAAGTTGTACTGTTTCTGGCCCCCTGCCTACATTATGTTGTGGGGTCTTCTTTGGTCATTCAACAAAAATGTATTGAGTACCTACCAGGGACCAGGTAAGTGCTGAAGATTGAGAACCAGAAACCACAATTTGTCAAGGATATCTTGACTCACAAAACAGGTAAACTGCACCAGACTAAGATATGATGTGCTTCATATACTAGCAATACTTGATAAGTACACCACTTGGCTCAGATTCATAGTTCCAAGGTAAGACCACTGACACTTCTGTTAATTATCTAGTTTACAAAATCTAACCAAAGAGATTAGAGCAAAGAACACCCCATGTCTCAACACCATCTAGGACAAAATGCACCCAGCAGTCAAGAAGATTGTTTTATTCGGGCTGGTGCAAAGGGGAGATCATAGATTAATGAGGCAAGTCTCAAGGAAGAGGAAGAGAACTTGAACTTTGCTGAAACAATAGTCATTACGGAAGAGTAGAGGCAGGTCTTATCTTGGATATGTGATTGTGAGGTGGTCCTTTGTGGTTAGCCTTTTCTCTGTATTGTTTCAGTTTTAGCATCAGTGCTGTTGAAATGAGCACGTGTTAGCCTTTTCTCTGAACACAGAAGGGTGGGGGATTTCTGAACCATTAAAAAAATGCTATCTCACATAGTTCTATTTCTTTAAATAACAGCTTGAGATATAATTTACCTACCATACAATTAACTCATTTAAAGTATATGGTTTACTGGTTTTCGGTATTTCACGTAGTGGTATAACCATCATCATGATCAATTTTAGAACATTTTTTATCACCTCTAAAAATCCTTTAAACCCCTTAGCAGTCACTCCCCCATTTTTTGTTGCCTGGTCCTAGGCGACTTCTACTTTACTTTCTGCGTTTCTGCTACTTGCATTTAACATAGTTTCCAAGTTCATCCATGTTGAGTATAAGTACTTCATTGCTTTTTATCACCTAATAATATTTTACTGTATAACATATTTTATTTATCCATTCATCAGTTGGTGGACATTTAGGTTGTTCCACTTTTTGGCTATTATGAATAATGCTGCTATGAACATTCAAGTACAAGTTTTTGTGTGAACATATGTTTTCCATTCTTTTGGCTATAGACCTAGGAGTAGAATTGCTGAGTCTGATGGTAACTCTAGGTTTAACCTTTTGAGGATCTGCCAGGCTGTTTTCCACAGTGATTGGGCCAGGTTACATTTCAACCAGCAGTCTAGGAAGGTTCCAATTATTTGACATCCTGGCCAACAGTTTTTTTGTTTGTTTGTTTGTTTGTTTTATTACAGCTATCCTAGTGGGCATGAAGTAGGGTCTGGTGGTTCGGAGTGGCATTTCCCTGATGGCTAGTGATGCTGAGCTTCTTTTTCTGTGCTTACTTATCTCAATATAGTTTCAAATTGTGTCAGTCTTCTTAAGAGTAAGGTTAGACACCCTTCTGTATGTTTAAGAACTTTCTATATGTTCTTCTTAAAGATTTGAGAGAGGGAGAGAGAGAATGAGAGAGAGAGAGCACACATGAGTGGAGGGGGTTGCCAAGAAGAGAGAATCTCAAGCAGACTCTCCACTGAGCATGGAGCCGAAGTGGGGGGCACTCGATCTCAGGACCCTGAAATCAATACCTGAACTAAAATCAAGAGTTAATTAACTAACTGAGCCACCCAGGTACCCCTATATGTTCTTTTCTGTGAATTGTTTATGTCCTTTGTTTCTCTTTGGGGATGATGTTTGTTTGTTTGTTTGTTTGTTTTCTTTCTTATTTCCTTTCTTCCTTTCTTTCTTGGCCTTTTCAAAGAATCAGCTAACCAGTTTTTTAAAAAATATTTTATTTATTTATTTGAGAGAGTGAGAGAGTAAGAGAGAGAGTGTGGGGTGAGGGGTAGAGGGAGAACCTGACTCCCTGCTGAGTAGGGAACCTGATATGATGGGGGGCTCAATCCCAAGACCCTGGGATCATGACCTGAGCTGAAGGCAGGCAGATGTTTAACTGACTGAGCCCCTTTGGTACCCCAAAGAATCAGCTAATCAATTTATTAGTGATGTAATTTTTATGTGTTCTAATTCATTTATTTCTCCTTTATTACTTTCTTCCTTTTGCTTTCTTAGGAGTAATTCCCCATTTCTCAACTTCCTTGGGTTTTATGTTTTTAATTTACTTATTTTCTCCCTTACTAAGAAGTATTTTTAAATATATTTTTCCCTCTGAGAACTAGGTTAGCTATATCCTGTGGCTTTTGATATATATATATATATATATATATATATATATATATAGTTTTCATTAACATTATTGTCTAAATATTCTACAGTTTCTTCTTTGTTCCCCCTTCTTCCTTCTTTTTCTTTTTTGAACCAAGGGAGAGTTATAAGTATTCAAGCAGTAAGATCTTATTTCCTGGTTCTATTATTAATTTCTAGTTTTATTACATTGTGATTAGAGAATGGCATCTGTTGATGAGGGAGCAGAAGGCAAGCTGAAGACAAAGCACAAGCTGACACCCTGTACCCGATTCCCAACCCTATGGGAAATGTTTGACATTCCTCAGAGACTCCTGACTGCCCTAAAACCAAGGGAAGGGAAAAACAAATGGTTAACTGATAGAGAACACAGCCCTACAAGAGATGAGTCTTCATAGTGTACCAATCAGTGTCTTAGTGATTTACAAGGAAAAAGCATCCTTGTCAATAGCCTACCTTCCAGAGACCCATAACTCAATTCCCTGGAGCCCTACCATCACTCTCTCTTCCATGAGTGATGTGGGAAACCGAGGCAGAAGGGAAAGTAAACAAAATTATGTTTCTTCATGACCTGCAGCCCATTGACGAGGACTTGAGATATTCCCCCAGGAAGCTCCCAACTGTCTTAATGTTAATGCCTTACTCAACCTTAGCTTGACGATAGCAAGGCCTCCACAATCCTGTGTTTTCTTTGGCATATGAAGGTCCTTTTGGACACCTCCCTTTGTCCTTACCTCCTCCAGCTCCCAAGTGTATAATCAGCCATCCCTCACAACCCCTGTTCAGTGGCTCTTTCTGCCCAGGGGTCCTGTCCCAGTGTTTTAATAAATTCACTTTTTTGCACCAAAGACATCTCAAGAATTCTTTCTTGGCCACGGGCTCTGGGCCTCACCAACATTTAAAAACTACATCGTCTATTATTCTTTTTAGATTTTATTGAAATTTTCAATGAATTCTTTTTTTTTTAAAGGGTTTATTTATTTATTAGAGAGAGAGAGTACAAGTAGGGGGAGTGGCAGGCTCCTCTCAGAGCAGAGAGCCGGATGTGGGCTCAATCTCAGGACCCTGAGATCATGACCTGAGCCGAAGGCAGCCACTTAACTGACTGAGCCACCCAGGCACCCTCGACGAATTCTTTTTGAAGAATTATAAAAGTACCAGAATATGCCACCCCAGAATATGCCACTTTAGCATATAAAGATCATTTTGAGCTAAAGATAATTGAGAACCAGGAGACTTGGGGGAAAAAGCTCTTTACCTCCCCCAGTTACCTAAAAATAAAATATAAATTTCTCCTTTTGTGAAGGAAATTTACATTTATAAAGAAAATTTCCATTTGCAAGATGTCTCCATACCAGGAAGAGAGCTACTGCTGGAGACATCTCTTAGGACCTGGGAGACCCTTAACCACACAACACAACAATCTTATCTACCATATTGCTTACTTTCCCTAAACTCTTCCCCTACCCCAAATCTCCAAATCTTTTTTCCCCTTGTAGCCAAACCAACGTGAATTCACTCCTTGGTGAGTCATAGATATACCTGGTGGGGTTGTTGCACTGAGTATACTTTATTTGTAGCAAATAAGGAGATGGCGGGATATAGCTTCCAAAACCATGACTCCCCAAAGAGGGTGAATGGCTACCTTTTGTTTATGGTTAGGATGAATATTAAGATAGGGAAGTTTTGTCATCCTAAGTAGAGGCAGGCATAAGGTCATGCAGGTGCCTTAAGGAAATATGCCTATACATGTTATGTAAATTAGGCTTGTTCTCCTCCTCCAGCTGGAGAGGTTAGTATTATAATGAGGAAAGGTAATTGCTGGTCATTCCACAGCCCATCTGTACAGGCACAGTTCAGGGTTTTAGCTGAAATGGTCTGGGTGGTGTGGAGGTAGTGGGGGGTGGGGATCTGGGGTTTCATCTGCCTGAGTTTAGAGGTAAGCCAGAAAGAAGAGCTTAAGGAAAAATGTAAGACAAAGGTTGTAAGTACAAGCAGTGGGCAGTAAAGGTCAGGTCTTGGAGTTTTGTTGGTAACACCTTTTTTGGCCTAAGGTTGTATATAAATCTCAATCATATGGCCACCTCCCTGGGTCACATATCTTTGTGACATTTCCATGCGTTGCAACTAGTAGGGGGAAAGGGAAGAGATGTTTTCCTACCCTTCAATTACATTACTTTTGGAGTTTATTGAAGTTTCTTGTGACCTAATAATGATGGCAGAGTCCACTAATTTTGAAAATGTTCTGGAGATACGTGAGAATAAAATAGATTTTTAATTTTCAGATTATAAGCTTGATGTATCAGCAGCTCTATTTTTTTTGAAGATTTTATTTATTTATTTGACAGAGATCACAAGTAGGCAGAGAGGCAGGCAGAGAGAGAGGAAGGGAAGCAGGCTCCCTGCTCAACAGAACCCGATTCGGGGCTCAATCCCAGGACCCTGAGATCATGACCTGAGCTGAAGGCAGAGGCTTAACCCACTGAGCCACCCAGGCGCCCCAGCAGCTCTATTTTTAAAACTATGTTATTTAAGGTCTTACCTTATGACTATAACCTAAAAGAGAGGTAAATTAATCTCCCTTACTTATGTGTCTCTGTTTCTCCTTGTATTTCCTCTAGCTTTCACTTCGTTAATGTATATTAATTGTTACATAGATATTCATAAAAGTTATATCTTTTGGGACTCTCATAATCTTACTATTTGAATAACTCTCATTTCATTTAATAATTTTTGTCCAGAATTCATTCTAGTCAAGTATTAAGATCATGATGTCTGGGGCGTCTGAGTGGAGCATCGGTTAAGCGTCTGCTTTTGACTCAGGTCATGATCTCAGGGTCCTGGGATCAAGCCCTGCGTTAGGCTCCTTGCTCAGCGGGGAGCCTTCTCCTCCCTCTTCTTCTGCTCTCCCCCCCCCCCCGCTTCTGCTGTCTCTCTCTCTATCAAATAAATAATTAAAATCTTTAAAAATCTCAAGCCCCACAAAAAAACGAAAAAAAAAAAGATCATGATGTCTGCTGAACTTTTATACTTACTTTGTAAAAACACCTTTTCTCATCCTTTTCAATCCTTCTTAATCATTTTGTTTTATCATTAGGTTTTAGTTTGTGATCTAATATGAGTCTCTCTTAACAGGTGAATTTGGCCTATTTATACCTCTTGGTATGACAGTTATGTTTGGATCTGTTGTATTTGTTTTATTCCTGTGTTTGTGTTTTTAGTGATAATTTGGAAGGTTTAGTGATATTTGGAAGGTAACTACTAGAATACCTTTATAGATTTCTTGAAAAATAATTTTCAGAAAAAAAGAAAAGCTTGACTGTTGCTCAGATACAAGAATGAATATGTGTTAAAGATTTTATTTTACTCCTTAATTAGCTGGAGAACCAGACAGGTGTTATAACAGGTTCAGAGGAAAAGTCAAAGGAACACAAATTTAAATGAAATAAAGGGATTGAATTATAATTGGAGGCAGAACTATTTTTTTACAGGGACGCCTGGCTGGCTCAGTCGGTAGGGCATGGGACTTTTAATCTCAGGGTCATGAGTTCAAACCCTATGTCGGGTGTGAAGCCTACTTAAAAACACATAAATAGGGCTCAGTTGTTAAGTGTCTGCCTTCAGCTTAGGCCATGATCCCAGGGTCCTGGGATCAAGCCCCGCATTGGGATCCCTGCTCAGCAGTGAGCCTGCTTCTCCCTCTCCCACTCCCCCTGCTTGTGTTCCCTCTTTTGCTGTGTCTGTCAAATAAACAAATAAAATCTTTATTGAAAAAAAAAATACAGTTAAGTCTTCTGAGGATCTAAATTAACCTCAAGTTTCTAAATGAAAACAAAACAAACATGAAGTCCCCTGGTTTTTCCAGAGGGGGAAGGAAGTCAAAGGAAACGACCAAACAATGCAGATTTGCATAGCTATCATTTACCTGCAGTTTACAAGAAGTGCATTACTGCTCAAAGAGAATGAGTCTGAATCTCCTGGGAAACAGCCAGGAGGGTGGGCTGGAGAGGACCCACAGCTCTTGACTGAAGTACATTTCTTTTTATAGTCTTAAAATTATATGATACCCTTTTAATCCTCTATTTCTTTAGACATATGTACCAATTTTTTATAGGTTGAGCAGCTCATCCTGGCTTCAGCACTGTAAATCCCATGTCCTGGGAAAACCAGGACAGAGGGTCACCCTAATTTTCTACTACAAACAATGAGGGAATTATTCTATTTCCTCTTCTTTGCTGAGGAAGCTCTTTCTGTCTTGGTGGTAAGCAGCCTTGACTACTCTTGAAGAAGCTTTTAAAGATCCCGATGCCTGGGCCTCATTCCCCCCGCCCCCGCCATAGATTCTCATTTAATCAGTCTGGGATGTGGCTTGTACATCTGGGAGTTTTAAAAGCTACTGAGGTAATTCTCATGTTTAGAATCAGAGACTGGGAACTATTGGTATGTAAAGATATGGAACTTTCTGCAAGATGTACTAAGTACAGAACAATGTATGTGGTATTCCACCAGCATGGAGAAGATGGAAAAGAAGAAGAAAATATTTCTATATATTGCTATGCATATACTATCTTTGGAAGGAATTGTTAACATTGGTTACTGCCAGGGATGTCAGCTGGGCATTGGGAAGACTTCTCACTGCCTACTTTTTGACCTTATGAATCTGTTTTCTATTTTTAACTGTTATTTTAAAGTTCTACCTCTTTAATCTGGAAAAAGCATTTACTGTCCCAAAAAAGTAGATATATAATTAAATAGACCGTATGATCTTTCATTTTTTTAAATGCTCCCAACACATACAAACTGAACTACAGCCCAGCAAAGAGCTATGCATAGAAAACGTTTTCTAAGGAAGGAAATTTAAAATATATTACTCCAAAATTACATGAATATATCACATTACAAAATTTAAAAACATACATATATGCAAATACACATATACACACACAAACACATCCAACAAAGCGTGTCTCAGTGGTAGAACTATGACTTTTATTTCTTGTATCTTTTTAAAACGTAGAAGACATCTTCATTATTTTTATAATACAAATAAAAAATAGAAACTTAATAATCATGTTTTTATCTAAAGGCAGGGTTTTGGCTCCCCTGGAAGGAGTCAGCTTTATCTTGCTGGGGTAGCACCTTTTGTTCTTCCTTCCTTCCTGTGCCATGTGGGATCCTTTCTCACCAGAGAGGAAGCCCAACTGCTGAGGCTTCAAAATCAGCCCGGCTGCCTCATGGCAGCACCTGGGGAAGGGCTAGCCCTGGAGCTGGGCAGCCGCCAGTCAATGCCCAGGTAAACTTTCCTCATTGCTTCCCACACAGTGAACACTGTGCTCAGCTGTGTTGGGGGGCAAAAGGTCAGCAGACGGGACTTTCCCAGCAAGGCCTTGCCTGTCAGAGGTGGTGGCCTGAACATGTGCACATAAACAGGTTTGTCCTAATTTATGGGGCCAGGATGAGAGTATCAGTGGAAGCCCACATTCCATATATCTAAATATTGGAAAGCTGTCACTCAAGTGAACACACTTTTGACTGACATATTATCTGTTCTATTTCTTTGATAAATATGACTTCAACTGACTTGAGAAGACCAGGTTTGAGTGTAGAATTTCCTCTTATTCCATGGGGTTCTGTGTTTGGACATAGCTGTGGTGGGTATCTTCTTGTATCCAATCCCCCACCCCCAACCTCTTGATATCTACACCCTTGTGTAATCCCCTCCTCTTGAGTATGGGCAAGATCTGTCAATGCTTCTAACCAACAGAATGTGTCAAGTAGGTTGGGATTTCACTTCCATGTTTAGGTTAAATAAAATAGTGGCTTCTGTCTCATTAGCAGACTGTCCCCTTCTGGCTTTGATGAAGCAAGTTGCCAGGCAGGAGAGGCCTATATGACAAGTAAATGTGGGTGGCCTCCACATAATAGCCAGCAAGGAACCAAGGCCTGTAGTCCAGTGACCCTTGAGGAATAGAAATTCTGCCAACAGTTGTCCCAACTTAGAAGCATGGAGCTCTTGGGTGGCTCAGTCGGTTAAGCATCTGCCTTCAATTCAGGTCATGATCCTGGAGTCCTGGGATGGAGTCCCACATGGGCTTTCTGGTCAGTGGAGAGCCTGCTTCTCTCTCTGCCCCTCACCCCACTCGTGCTTTCTCCCTCAAATAAAATCTTTAAGAAAAATTTTAAGGATAAAAAAAATGAATTTAGAAGCATATCCTTCCCCAGTCAAGTCTACAGATGAGACTCCAGACCTGGACAACACCTTGTGATAGATCCTGAAACTGAGGACATCTAAGCCCTGCCCAGATTCCTAACCCACAGAAACTGTGAGACAATAAATATGCTGTTTTAAGTTGCTAAGTTTATCATAATTTTTTACACAATAGAAAATTAATATAATGGCTCTGATGGAAGAGTTGGCCTTCGGCCATGGCTCTCAGGTAGTCACTTACTCATTTTCTTCCCAAGCCCTCTTCATCTTGAATCTTGAGGGGCCTCATGTTCATTTCTGTAGATATCCTGGCTTTCATGTCAGTTCTGTCATCCCTGTTCTCCACTCCTAGATAACCTTCAAGCCCAGAGGTATGCACATACTCAGCTAGTGCTACCCATGGGAGCAATGCTGCCCTTGGGAATACAGACCAGAGAGCAGTTTCTATCGAGCCCTGAGAATGGCTCAAGGTCATTTGTGCAGGGAATTCCAGGGTCCTAAGTACTCAGAACACCCTAGGAGAGGGGCTTCAGGTCCTTGCCCCCCATCCCACCCAGACTCTCTACCCCACTGGAAAGGTCATGGCTAGAGAAGGAGCAAAGCAAGGCTTACCAAAGCACAGGCCAAGGCCAGGGACCCTTCTTGCCCACTCTAAGGCCAGCGCTGCACTCATGAGAAGCACTGGCTGGGCCTTGGTAGACTGGATCAGACTTGGAGAGCTGCCTGAGGAGCATAAATGAGCAGACTGACACACATCTGAGGGAAATCTTCAAAGGGAGTTGTTGGTTGAGCAGAACCATATAAGTGGGAGGGCTTAGGGATCAGGAGAAATGGGAAGGTCTCCAACAGAGCCACTAGAACTGAATTGTTGCCACCCAGTGATGTGGTTTCTTTAGGGCAGAGTGATGAGGAGTTTGGACTATAGAGTCAGAGTGCATCTGTTCAAATCCTGCCTCTGCACCCTGGCTGTGTGACATTAGTCAAATTACCTAAACTCTCAGAATATCAGTTTCCTCAACTGTAAAATGGGGATAATAATAGTATCTATCCTTTAAGTTTGCAGAAAGGACCAATACAGGTAAAATGCCTGGTAAATGCTTCATGAATATTGGCTATTGTTAAGGAAACTGAGGCTTAAAGCAGATGAAAGATTGTCTTTCTGCTCCTCAGTGCTATTTGCCTTGCTTCAGAGGTTAGAGGGAGAAGCAAGGAGGGTTTTATTCAGTTTCTAGGATACTCATTTGTGTAAGAAGCATTTATAGTGGGGGCCGGGGGACTGGCCTTCAAGATGGGCCACTTTGGTGTGAACATTATTTTGAGTTAAAAGCAATCTAAACCCAGCAAATTCAGGAAAAGATTTTTACCTCCCCCTCAACTGCCTGTTTGTACCAGGAAGAGAGCTATTAATAGAGATTTCATTTTACCTAAGAAACTTAACTGCATAATATGGCAACTTTTATTGTCCAAACATCTGCTAATGATCTCTCTCCCCTTTGTATCTTCAGACTCTACCCCTCTCCTTAGTTCATATAAGCATTAGGTTGCCTCACTGTCTTTTGAATTTCCATGACTGTGTGGATTCCTGTACATATGCTATTAAATTTGATTTTCTACTGTTAGTCTGTCTCATGTCAATTTGATTCTTAGTCCACCTAGAAGGACCTTGAAGGATATAAGAAATTCTTCCTCCTCAATGATGGGAACTTTCGAGCATGGTCCTAACTCACACCTTCCTTCCTCAAACTCCATGACAGTCACAACGGGGGGAAAGTGCTGCTGGAGTGAGGGGATCAGGGTCCTATGGTTTCTGTCTTTAACAACTGTGTGCCCTTGGGCAAGGCACCTGGGCTCTGTTGTCCCATCTGTGAAGTAAAGGGGTTATCAGTGTGCCTTGAAGCGTGGACCACAGACCTGCAGCCTCGACATCACCTGGAGCCTGCTAGAAGGGCAAAATCTCAGGCTCTACCTGGACCTTTTGACCCAGAATCTCTGGGGCCAAGGCCCGAGAATTTGCATTTCTAACACACCCTCTTGGTAATTTTTTGCTCACTGAAATTGGAGGATCACTGGGGTGGACTATCAGAGGTCTTCACGGACCTGGCTTGCCCCTCTGGGCACTGATGCAGGAAGCCCAGTGGGCTGGGCTTCCTGGCGCCAAGCCTGACCAGTACTGGTCTCCACCAGAGACTCCGCTTTCTCAGACACCTGTGGGGTCCTAAGGAAACAGGTGCTGTGCTTCCACTCAGTAGGGTTTAGAAACTGCTTGTTATGGTCTGAATGTTTGTGCTTCCCAGTTTGTAACTTGAAATTCCAACCCCTGAAGGTGATGATACTAGGAGGTGGGCTTTTGGCAGGGGCTTTAGTCTTGAAGTTAGAGCCCTCACGAATGGGATTCATGCCTTTGGAAAAGAGGCCCCGGAGAACTCCCTACCTGCTTTGCCACGAGAGGTTGCAATGGGAAGCTGGCAACTCAGCAGCAGAGGGCCCTCACCTGACCATGCTGGTACCCTAATCCCGGACTTCTGGCTTCCAGAACCGTGAGGTAGAAATTTCTGTTGTTCTTAAGGCACCCAGTGTGCGCTACTTTGCTATATCCGCCTGAAAGGACTAAGACACTGCTGGCTTGGGGGGCGGGGCTGTCTATATAATTTGTGGGGCCCAGTGCAAAATGAAAATACAAGTCCTCTTGTTGAAAAAACAGGAGAAAGCCTTTTTTTCTTGCTTCTGCTGTCTCCCTCTTGACTTTTCATGTGTTTTAAAATTTGCTATTTCATATCATGGCCCTTCAGGCACGGGGGCACTTGCAGGGTGAGTGCAGTGATTTGCACCCAAGCCCTTGCTGTGGGCCTTGCAGTTTGCAGGTGACCTCTGAGCTCTGGTTGAAGCAAAAGTGATTGCCGCTGGGAGAAGGCAGAGCAGCTAGCAGCAACCTGGTACTTGGGGTGATTAATGAATGCATTTGGAAATTTCCTTCTGCTTTGTCCTGAGCCTGCACCTGAACTGTGGTTGATACAGCAGTACCTTTCTGTATAATCTCTTTTGACAGCCAGGAGGAGGGCAAACCCACAAGACTAACCCAATTACAGTAAAAGAGAGATCTGGCTGCTCCCTGTTGGCAAGGTCAAGCCAAGGGCATCCCAATTCAGGGATCTAGTGCTTCTGGACCAGCGAGCTGCCAGCACAGAAAGTACTTTCCTGTCCAGCTCCTTGGCATATTTTTACTTCGTGACAAATGGTGGCTGTCACTCCTGGGCTGTGTCAAGTAGGGTGGTGTGAAGGGAGCCAAATGAATTGGGCTCCCTGCACCCCCATAGCTGGGCCTGAGCTGCATCAGCCCAGGAGAGGATGTACAGT
The DNA here is from genome assembly GCF_010015895.1 of Lontra canadensis. NCBI lineage: Eukaryota > Metazoa > Chordata > Mammalia > Carnivora > Mustelidae > Lontra > Lontra canadensis. The sequence goes on along the minus strand of NW_022631044.1, from coordinate 9,687,557 downwards.
GGTGAGAGCCCTCATCAGGGACTCGGAAAAACTGAGGTCTCTTCCTGTTCTATCTCACAGAGTGATCTTGGTAGACTTTCAGCCTCCCTAGGCCTCAGTATTCTCATCTGTAACATAAAGATACTCAGATTATTTCCCAGCTCTGCCTCTCCCTTATTTAACATATCATCTGGTTAAGGATTTAAAAGAGGTATTTCAGTCTGTGCAGTTAATTTTATAGGAAGGGTGTGAAGAACATAGGGCAAAGTGAGATAGAAACTGTAAGGTGGGTTGGTTACATCGGGAAAGACTAAAGTGTCATTAAAGAACTTGATGCTTCTTTTGTAGGCAAGGGGAGACAATTGAAGGCATATGGGAAAGGGATATCTTCAGAGGTGATGAAGTAGAATGCCAAGTTTCAGAGGAATTGAGGATTAAAAGAAGTTAGTTAAGGGGCTATGCACAGGTGTTTGTCCTTACCAGACAGTATCAAATTGCCTTCCTGAGGGCTGTCCAAATTTACACTCCTCCCCAGCAGACTAAGAGAGTTTTTATTTCCTTACAAACTCATTGTTATTTGACATTATCAGACCTCTACATTTTTACCAACTAACGGGTGTGAACTGGCATTTTATTGTGATTTTTCTTTTTCTTTCTTTCTTTCTTTCTTTCTTTCTTTCTTTCTTTCTTTCTCTTTCTTTCTTTCTTTCTTTCTTCTTCTTCTTTTCCTTCTTCTTCTTCTTCTTTTTTTAAAGATTTTATTTGTTTGAAAGAGAGAGAGAACATAAACAGGGGGAGCGTCAGATGGAGAGAGAGAAGCAGGCTGGAGCCCAGGACCCAGAGATCAGAACCTGAGCTGAAGGCAGACTCTTAACTAACTGAGCCACTCAGGTGCCCCTGTGGGTTTATAGGATTTTTAAAAAGTAATTTCTGTACCCAGTGTGGGGCTTGAACTCATGACCCCAAGATCAGGAATTGCAGGTTCTACCAACTGAGCCAGCCAGGCACCCCATATTTACTGGATATTTAGGTTTCCTCTTCTATGAGTTTCCTATTCAGTCTTTTGTCTGTTTTTCTCTATGTTCTTTTAAAATTCCCCCTCCCTCATTGATTCTGGATACTAATCTTTGGTCAGTTACAAACAATATGAATGTATTTTCTCAGTTTGTAGTGACTTTAGAAGAGCAATCGGATCATGTAATAGTTGAATTTATCGACATTTTTAGTTTGTTCTTTGATATCTTTTAAAGAAATCCTTGTCTGAAGTCCTAAAGCTGTTTTTTTTTAATTTCTCCTGCATTATCTAAAAAATTTAATGTTTTATTTTTCATTTTTAAGCCTTTGCACATTGAACTTAGGTTTGTATATAGTGTAGGACAAGGAAAGATCAGATTGGATATAATTTTATCTTTTTCCATGTGGATACCCAGTTGTCCCAGCACCGCATACTGAACGGTTCCCTTCAGCCAGGAAAAGGGTGGGAGTAGCCAAGCGCCAACTCCCAGGGTTGCAAGCAACTGAAGCTGAAGTGAGCACCTTCATTTTTGTACCTTGGGCGCCGTATTTGCCTCAGTTTATCCTTGCCTTGCTGTCATTCTCCCCTTTCAGGGAACCCAGCCCATGGCAAAAATGTTTGTCCTGATTCTAACACACATGAAACTCTGGGTCTCTTGTTTAGGATTTTAGGTTCCTGAGACAGACGAGTCTCCCCGCGCCCCACTCCGTGTTAATTTCAGTACAGTTAACACACAATGTTATATTAGTTTCAGGTGTACAATATAGTGATTCCACAATTCTATACACTGCTCAGTGCTCATCACTGTAAGTGTCCTCTTAATCCCCCTCACCTATTTCTCCCATTCCCCCCACCTCCCCTCTGGTAACCATCAGTTTGCTCTCTACAGTTCAGAGTCTAGTTTTTGGTTTGTCTTTTTTTCTGTGTTCATTTGCTTTCTTCCTGAAATTCCACATATGAATGAGGTCATTTGATATTGGTCTTTCTCTGACCTATTTCCCTTAGCATTATATCCTCTAGATCCATCCATGTTGTTGCACAGGGCAGGATTTCATTCTTTTTTATGGCTAAGTAATATATCATATATATATACTACATCTTCTTTATCCATTCATCTATTGATGGACACTTGGGTTGCTTTCATAATTTGGCTATTGTAAATAATGCTGCAATATACATAAGGGTACATATATCTTTTCAAATTCATGTTTTCATATTCTATGGGTAAATACCAATAGTGGATCATATGGTAGTTTTATTTTCAATTTTTTTGAAGAAACTCCGTTCTATTCTCCAGTGGTTGGACTGATTTACAGTCTCACCAAGAGTCACAAGTGTTCCCTTTTTTCCACATCCCCACCAACACTTGTTGTTTGTTGTGTTTTTTATTTTAGCCATTCTGACAGATGTGGGATGATACTGTAGTTTTGGTTTGCATTTCTCTGATGATGAGTGATGTTGAGCATCTCTTCATATGTCTGTTGGCCATCTGTATTGTCTTCTTTGAAGAAATGTCTTTTCAGGGCTTCTGCCCATTTTTAAAGTGGATTATTTTTTTGTTTATATATTGAGTCCCATAAATTCTTTATATATCTTGGCTACTAACCCTTTATTGTGTATATCATTTGCAAACATCCTTTCCCATTCAGTAGGTTGTTTTTTTTTTAGCTTTGTTGATTATTTCCTTTGCTGTGCAGAAGCTTTTTATTTTGATGTAGTTCCAATAATTAAGTTTGCTTTTGTTTTCCTTGCCTCAGGAGACCTATCTAGAAAAATATTTGTATGGCTGATATCAGAGAAATTACTGCTTGTGCTCTCTTTAGGATTTTTATGGCTTCAGGTCTCACATTTAGTTCCTTAATCCACTTCGAGTTTACTTTTGTGTGTGGTATAAGAAAGTGGTCCATTTTCATACTTTTGCATGTAGCTTTCAAGTTTTCCCAACACCATTTGTGGAAGAGACTGTTTTTTTTCCCCACTGCATATTCTTACCTCCTTTGTTATAGATTAATTGGCCGTATAAATGTGGGTTTATTTCTGGGCTCTCTATTCTGTTCCATTGACTGAGATCACATAGGTGTCTATTTTTATGTCAGTACCATACTGTTTTGATTAGTACGGCTTTGTAATATGTCTTGAAATCTGTAGGACCTCCAGTTTTGTTGTTTTTCAAGATTTCTTTGGCTCTTCAGGGTCTTTTGTGGGTCCATACAAATTTTAAGATTACTTGTTCTAGTTCTGTGAAAAATACTGTTGGTACTTTGATAGGGATTGCATGGAATCTGTTGATTGCTTTGGGTAGTATAGACATTTTTAACAATATTTGTTCTTCCAATCCATGAGCATGGAACGTGTTTCCATTTGTTTCTGTTGTCTTTAATTTCTTTCATCAATATTCTATAGTTTTCAGAGTATAGATCTTTCATCTCCTTTGTTAAGTTTATTCCTAGATATTTTAGTATTTTTGGTGCAGTTGTAAGTGGGTTTTCTTAATTTCTCATTTTGTTATTTCATTACTAGTCTATACAAATGCAACAGGTTTCTGTATATTGATTTTGTATCCTGTGAACTTACTGAATTCATTTATCAGTTCTAGTAGTTTTTTGGTGGAGTCTTTAGGATTTTCTATCTATAATATCCATATCATCCACAAATAGTGGAAGTTTTATTTTTTCCTTACCAATTTGGCTGCCTTTTATTTCTTTTTTTGTCTGATTGCTGTGGCTAGGACTAATACTATTTCGAATAAAAGTGGTGAAAGTGGACCTCTTTATCTTGTTCCTGATCTTAGGGGAAAAACTCTGTTTTTCATCATTGAGTATGATGTTTGCTATGGGTTTTTCATAGATGGCCTTTATTATGTGGAGGTATGTTCACTCTAACCCTACTTTGTTGAAGGTCTTTATCATGAATGGATGTTTTACTTTGTCAAATGCTTTTTCTGCATCTAGTGAAATGGTTATATTGTTCCTGTCCTTTCTCTTATATTAATGTGATGTATCGCATTGATTAATTTGCAGATACTGAGCCACACTTGCATCCCAGGAATAAATCCCATGTGATTGTGGTGAATGATTTTTTTTTTTAATGTATTGTTGGATTCAGTTTGCTAATATTCTGCTGAGGCTTTTTGCATCTATGTTCATCAGAGATATTGGCCTATAGTTTAGTTTTCTCTTCCTTCCTTCCTTCCTTTCTTTTTTGTTAGTGTCTTTATAAGGTTAGCAGAGGTTACCTTTATAGGGTAGCAGAGTAACACTGGCCTCATAGGATGAATTTGGAAGCTTTCCTTTCTCTTCTGTTTTGTGGAATACTTTGAGAAGAATAGGTATTACGTCTTTAAATGTTTGGTAGAATTTGCCTATGAAGCCATATGGTCCTAGACTTTTGTTTGTTGGGAGTTGTTTGTTTTGTTTTGTTTTGTTTTGTTTTGTTTTTTATTACTGATTCAATTTCATTGCTGGTATCCAGTCTGTTCATATATTCTATTTCTTCCTGTTTCAGTTTTGGTAGGTTATATGTTTCTAGGAATTTATCCATTTCTTCTAGGTTGTCCAATTTGTGGGTGGATAACTTTTCATAATATCCTCTTATAATTCTCTGTATTTCTATAGTGTTGGTGGTTATTTCCTCTTTAATTTCTGATTTTGAGTTCTCTCTCTCTTTTCTGATGAGTCTGGCTTAAAATTTATCAAATTTGTTTTTCTTTTCAAAGAACCAGCTCCTGGTTTCATTGATCAGTTCTATCACTTTTTTGGTTTCCATTTTGTTTGTTTCTGCTCTAATCTTTATTATTTCCTTCCTTCTACTGGTCTGGGGTTTTACTGGTTCTTCTTTTCCTAGCTCCCTTAACTGTAGAGTCAGTTTTTTATTGAGATTTTTTTGCTTCATTCAGTAGGTCTGTATTGCTATAAACTTCCCTCTTTAAACCACTTTTGCTGCTTCCCCCAAATTTTAGGCAGTTGTGTTTTCATTTTCATTTGCCTCTGTGTATTTTGGGGTTTCCTCTTTGATTTCTCAGTTGACCCATTCATTGTTTAGTAGCATATTATTTAACCTCCATATATTTGTGCTCTTTCCAAATTTTTTCCATGTTGATTCTTTTTTTTAAATTTTTTTTTTAAGATTTTATTTATTTATTTGACAGACAGAGATCACAAGTAGAGAGGCAGGCAGAGAAAGAGAGGAGGAAGCAGGCTCCCCATGGAGCAGAGAGCCTGATGCGGGGCTCGATCCCAGAATCCTGGGATCATGACCTGAGCCAAAGGCAGAGGCTTTAACCCACTGAGCCACCCAGTAGCCCCTTCATGTTGATTCTTGAGAAATCAGATTATTTCTTCTTGATTTCTAGTTTCATAGTGTTGTGGTCAGAAAAGATGCATGATATGACTCCAGGGTTTTTTAATTTGTTGAGATTTGTTTTGTGGCCTAATACGTGATCTCTTCTGGAGAATGTTCCATGTACATTTGAAGAATGTGTATTCTGTTTTAGGATGGAATGTTCTGAATATATCTGTTAAATCCATCTGGTCCAAGGTGTAATTCAAAGCTGCTATTTCCTGTTGATTTTGGATGACCTATCCATTGATGTATATAGGATGTTATAGTCCCCTACTATTGTTATATTACTATTGATGACTTTATGTTTATTATTAGCTGCTTTATATATTTGGGTGCTCCTATGTTGGATTCACAGTTATAATTATTATATCTTCTTGTTGGATTTTTCCCTTTATGTTTACATAGTGTCCTTCTTTGAGGCAGAAGAGTCTTCATGAAGAAGGAAAAGGAGGCTTGAATCTTCTATCTGCTCCAGGCTGAGGAAGGAGGGATGCCTGGGTCTGGAGGAGGAGGAATAAATAGGTCTATTGCCCTTGATGTGCTATTAGAGGTTTTATGGTTTTTTGACACTTCTGGGGGCAAGGGGCTGGTGCAACAGGACCTATCCCCTCCACACTGTCTTGAGTGGACCCTGAAGGGTCTGGCAATTGTGGATTCTGCCCCTTGCATTCTCTAGAGAATGTGGGAAGTTCTTGAGGGCACCCCAGACAGTTTAAGCTACTACATAGATATGGGACAGGGAATATTACAAGTGGACAAAGATTTATTTCTTTTAATTCTCTTTCAGTCTTTCTAATTGTGTCTCAGAAAAAGCCTCCCTTTGGTGTAACTGGTCAAACTTCTCTAACACTTGCTCACCTCCTTTTTAACTCCTAGAGGTTGGGCTTTGGGATTTGAAGCCTTGGGGGCTATTGTATCTGACTAAATATTTAATCACATTGTTTTATTTTCATTGTATTCATTTTTTGAGGATTGCCTTCTATTCTGTCAAGTGATGGCAGTTTGCTATTAGTGATGCTAATGGCAAGTTCCTATTAATTAATTAATTAATTAATTAATTTTAAAGTAGGCTCCATGCCCAGTGTGGGTCTTGAACTCATGACCCTGGGATCAAGATCTGAGGTGAGATCAAGAGTCAGGTGCTTAAACAACTGAGCCACTCAGGTGCCCCAGAAAGTTCTTATTTATTTAAAGATTTTATTTATTTGACACAGAGAGAAATAGAGTGAGAAAGATAGAGAGCACACAAGCAGAGGAGGCAGCAGGCAGATGGAGAAGTAGGCTTCTCACAGAGCAGAGAGCCCAATGTGGGGCTTAATCTCAGGGCCCTGGGATCATGACCTGAGCTGAAGGCAGAGGTTTAGCTGACTGAGCTACCCAGCCATCCCAGAAAGTTCCATTTTAATACATGCATTTGAGCAAAGAAGTTCACTTTATGTATGTAAAGTCATATGGATGTGTGCATTTGGATAAAGAGATGTAGGAGTCACCAAAATGCTGATGGTGGTTATGTTACAGTGGTTTTTGTTTTCCTCGTTTTTGTGTTTGCATTTTTCATAATCAGCATGTGTTATTTACATAATCAGAAAATAACTATTTTTGTTATGGATCAAGGTATATATTCTATATATATTAGGCACAATGTACATATATGTAATAATGTATACATAATAATACAAGGAATATGTGGATTTAGCTATATATTGACTATATATTGACTTCGCCTGATATAGGGCTCATTCTGGGAGACTGTGAGGAAGGAGGAGCTGGCTGAACCCGGGCTAAGACCAAGGACGGCTTTCCTGCCGTGGGAAATTAGGTGCTTGGCTCTCAGGGGCTGCTCTTTGTCCTTTCAGTATTGTTCAGAAGGCTCAATTTCAGAGTCTCAGTTACAATTTTGGAATCAGGTAAAGCACTGATCCTTTATGGTGGGATGGGACCAAGTTTCTATGGTGTGTTAGATCTTTGCCTAGCCTGCATTTATATACCACAGGTGGGGGTGGGCAAAGGGAACCTGGCCAGAGTCTAGATGGCTCAGATTTGTGAGTGCTGCCCTGTGAATGGTCTGCTGTCCAGAGCTGACAGGCAATAGTCTTCTCCCTGCTGGACTGTTCCCTTCCTGCAGAGTGTCCACCATCTGGCTCTCTTCCCAAAGAGTCCTGGCAGTTAGTGCCAGTTCATGGTGCTGGCCTTTTTCTGAGGAGGAGGGCAGGATTGACTAGGAGTCCCTCAGGCAAACATTCCTGATGTGTAGCCCTAGGAATTTACTGCCCTCAGGAAAAGGCTCTTTGTCAGATCACACCCCAAGTTACTGTTTAATCTTTAGTGGAGCCAACATTGTCCAGACACAACAAGGAGCAGACAATTAATCCCAGAACTTCCTTGGGAATTTACCTGGCTTTATGGTCTGATTCCTGTTCTGGGTATCTGATTATGGGATCAACAGTTTGGGCTGATGGTGTCCTCCAATCATGAGATAATACAGACCTGTAGCCCCTCATCAGTAGGCACTGAAATCAGGGGGACCAGACAGTCACAGGCCCTGCTCTCCTGGAGGTAGCTGTTTGAAGAAGCAGGCCAATGAAAGAGGCAGGTGTGAAGAGGGTTTGTAGTGCAGGAGAGGGGCTGCCGCAGCACATAGCGGTGATCTCTGAGAGGGGGCAGGCGGGGTGTCTGTGGGATAGATATTTAGATGGAGACGAAAAGAGTTTGCCAGGTGAGGAGATGTAGAGTGATGCTGGAAGAGGGAGCAAGGTGTGCAGAAATCTGGAGGCCAGAGGAACTCTGCTGGCTCCAATAAGAGGTGTTCTTGAGGTGGTTAAAGAAGAGAGAGCGGGGTGGGAGGATGGTCAGGACCCAGATACTGCAGGGCTTCCTTGGACACAGGAGTCCTTGACAAAGGACAATTTCCTCCTTCAGGGACATCTGGCAAGGTGTCACAACTTGGTCGTCACAATAGTGTGGGGTGTTGGGTGTGGAGGGTAGGGGTATTACTGGCATCCAGCAGGAAAGAGGCTGCCAAACACCCTGCAGTGCACAAGACAGCCCCCAGCACCAAGGGGTTAGCCTGCCAGGATATTTCTAGTGCTGAGGTTGGGAAACCCTCATCTAGGTCCACCAGGACCACTTGGAAGACTTTGTTCCTTATTCTAAAGCCAAGGGAAACCATGACGGGGTTTTACACAGAAGAGCAACATGATCAGATTTCTATTCCATAGTGGTAAGTCTAGCTGCTTGGAGGATATTTTAAGGTCTAGCAGTTCCAGTCTTGGGCAACTCTTTTAGTAGTTCTGGACCATTCTCCAGCTTGGGAATTTATAGGCTCTATGATCCCCCCTCCAACCTCCTGCCGACCCCACCCCAGGTGCTTACCATTAACAACTTTGTGGCCGTTTAGTTATCTATTAGGGCAGGAAAAGCAATTCAGAGGCATAGTAAGAGCTTAGGTTTCTACTGGGTATAAAAGCACCACACTAGGGCCTACAAAATGTTTAAGGCCAGTATGGCAGGCAGAAAATGGCCCTCCAAGATGTCCATGTCCTAATCCTCCAAACCTGTGAATATTGGCAGAGGGATTTTATAGATGTGATTAAGCTAAGGGACTTGACATGGGAAAATTCTCCCGGATTGTCCAGGAGAATGGGCAGTGTAATGGGTCAGTGTAATCACAGGGCCCTTATAAAAGGGAGACGGAAGGTCAGATTCAGAGGAGATTTGGTGACAAAAACAGAGGCCAGAGTGAGAGAGAGAGACAGACAGACAGACAGACAGACAGAGAAAGAGAGATTTAAAGATGCCATGCTTTGGCTTTGAAGATGGGGGATGAGACCTGGAGTATAAAATAATAAATTTATGTGCCACTAAATAGCAACAGGCCGAAATAGCAACAGGAAACTAATCCAACGAGAAACTAAAAAAAGTTTCTTGTGTTTTCGTTTTTGTTTTTAGGTAAACTCTACCCCCAATGTGGGGCTCAAACTCACAACACCAAGATCAAGTCACATGCTCTACTGACTGAGGCAGTCAGGTGCCCTGGGCCTGGAAAATTTTTAATTAACTGAAATAACAGAGGAAAACTGCAAAATAGAAACTAATAAATGTCATTTATTTTAATATTTGTTTTGTAATATTTAATATACACAAAAAGATATAAAGACCAACACAATACACAACCAGGTATTATTTATCCACCCAACTCAAGAAATGAAGTAGTTCTTTTTTTTTTTAAGATTTTATTTATTTGTCAGAGAGAGAGAGAGAGTAGAAACAGTCAAGGGGAGCTGCAGGCAGAGAGAGAAGCAGGCTCTCAGCCAAACAAGGAACCCAAGGTGGGACTCAATCCCAGGATCCTGGAATCAGGACCTAAGCCGACTGAGCCACCCAGGTGTCCCAAAAAATGAAGTAGTTCTAATAGAGCTGAAGCCTCTTGCAGACCCATCCTGGATTTCACTTCCCTCTCTTCCAGAGGCAATAAGTATCCAAAATTTGGTATTTATTAATCTCATACATTTTTTATACCTGTCACCAAACAATATGTCATATTGCTTTGCATACTATTTTATATACATGACATCCTAATGTATGTTTTCTTCTGCAACTTGCTATTCATTTCTAAAATATTTTGAGAATCAAGTGTTTGGCACCATCCTTACCTAGAAGATTTATAATCCAAACATGTACAATTCTATCTAAAGTAAATGGAACTCTAGGTTGGGAGTCGGGTCACCATTATTATAGTTAACATGTTTTTAGCATTTATTAATCCAGAATTTCATTTAATCCTCCTATAACGATTCTCTGAAGTAGGTGCTGTTATTATCCCCAGTTACCAATGAAGAGACAGAGACCCAAGAGAAGCTTAGTAATTTGTTCAAGGTCATAGGGGAGCCCTACCCTGGAGGAGTCCTGAATTCTGCAAAATGATCTGATGGAAGAATGGGAAGGGTTACGTAGGGAGAGAGAAATGCTTTTCAGCAAAACTGTAAGTAAGGCCTCTACTAGTTGGGTAATTTAAACATGTATTTACAAATTCTTTAATATTCCACCCCCGCCTTTCAAAAAATGGAGCCTAATTACCTCACCTTGAGAGTGAGCTGTTTTGCTTATAGAATAGCATGTGACAGGAGTGACAATGTATGACTCCTGAGACTAAGTCCTAAAAGGAGCGACTGTTCTCTCAGTCACACACTCTGGGGGAAGCCAGCTGCTGTGTTGTAAGGACATACATGTGGCCTAATAGGAGGCCCATGTGGCAAGGAGTGGAGCCCTCCTGCTAATAGCCAGTAAGGAACTGAGGCCTTTTGCCAACAGCCATGCAAGCAAACCATCTTGGAAGCAGATTCTCTGGTCCCTGTCAAGCTGTCACATGATAGCACCCCCAGCTGACTTCTTGACTACAACATCACAGCAGACCCTGAGAGTCACTCAGCTAAGCCACTAAGCCACTCCTCCATTCCTGTCCCACACAACCTGGGAGCTAATGTTAGCTGTTTACACTGTAAAGTTTTGGGGTAATTTGTTTATATAACAGTAGATAAACTAAATTAACCCCTAAGGGAGTAATTCTAATTTTGGGGGGTTTCACAGACCCTTCTGAGAATCTGATAAAAGCTATGGATCCTCTCCTTAGAAGAATATACAGACACAAAAACATATTGCTCACAGTTTCTGGAGAATCATATATTTTGATAAAGCCCATTTATGGACCTCAAGTTCAATACGCTTTCTATAAATACTAGAGTAGTCCAAGTGTGAATTTTTCCCCCCACAAAATCTCTTTCCTGTGGGTGAATAACATAAAACATTTATTCTTTCCTTTAGTTTATTTTTCCTTGAGATGGAAGAACCAGTTGAAGAAGAGCTCCCCCCAACTCTCAGCCCATTCCCCCAGGCTCTTTCCACCCTGCACATTTCATGGAGCAAAGGGATCAAATTAGCTTTTCTCATGGTTCTATTTTTAGGACTCAATTCTTTTGGAGGAGAGAGGATGACTGGAGGGATTTCCAGAAACACCAGAAACAGTTAATTACTAGAAATACGGGAAGGAAGTGTGTTCTTGAAAGATTAAAGCTCCAGCATTCAGAGCTATGTGAGTTGGCTTGAGTTGTATTTTCAGGACACATGGGAGAATTCGGGGGAAATTCTACTGCATTCATTCTTCGTCCACTTGAGCTCCTCCATCCTTGTGTTCACATATACGCATCTCTAGATTGACATTACCAGTGCAAGGGAGATGCAGAGTTATTCCTCCACATTTTCTACCTGGGGAGATAAAGAACTTGAAGGGGACACAGATACGGGAGGAGGAGCAGTCAGACTTCCTCTCTGAGGTCAGTATCTGCTAAATCCCTTGAGGTCATGCTTCCTGATCAAACCAAGTGTAGTAATTGAAGCTTGCAGAGTGACTTCTGCTTTGGGAACCCAAGAGTGGTTCTCACTTCCATTTAGAGCATATTCCCCTGGGCTGCAGAAATGTAATGTAATGCAGTGTATATAATCTAGGAAGAGAGAGTTTGGGGCATGATCATGCATTAACTCGGGGCGAATTAAGATCTCCTCTAAGAGTTGGATAAATGGGAATGGAAACCTGGAGAGAGCTGTGTTTGGAGACCTCTGGTAATTAAAACCTGAGGATGGACGAGCTCGATCACTGAATATAGAACCCTGAACCATTATGGGTGGAGGAGGAAGAGATGGCCTTTAAAGGGTGAGAGGAACTATGGGATGGCTTGCAGAAAGAACTGGGAGAGAAAGGTGTGAGAGGAATCGGTGGAATGGGAGTTTAAAGATGGAAAAAATGTGGAGTGGTTTCATATGTGAGCAGAGGGACTAGGCAAATGGCAGGTGAATCTTGTTGCTCCTGGCTGGCCTGAGTAGGGATGCACTGGTGGTCTAAGAAAGAGCCTTAGCAGTGGAGCAGAGGGGGCAGAAGCCTGGTGAAGCAGGCTGAGGCCTGAATGAGCTGAAAGAGTGGTTCAACAGAAAAAGACTAAACATAGTCACCCAAAATCGGACATCAGATAAGGCAGAGACGTCAGCCCCCATGGTGGGCAGTGGTTCTGAAAGGCTGCAGGAAAACTGTGGTGAAAGCAGATTTATTTTGCTGCTTGTTCATAACTGACTTTCAGTGAATGACTACAATTATATTTTTAATAAACTCTGTAGCTCTCTAGAGATGTGAACTTTGATGTGGAGAAAATGCAGCTCACTGAGCAGAAGTAAGTAGAGCATAAGCCATCTGCCCAAATTACAACTAACAGAGAAGAGCCTTACCAGGCACAGGGACACACATGAGAAGCTGGTGATGAATCCAAGATCTACAGGGGGAAGGGTGTGAGAGGAGACCCAGAGGTCACAGTGGCAGGTGAGAAGGTGGTTTCTGCTGCTTTGTCTAAATGGATATAAGCTCTGAGACACTCCACCTCTCTGAATAATTAACACAAGCCTTAGATGTCCATAGGGAGCAAAGAGGAGGTGAAAAGATCGTGACAGACAATTCTAGGACCTAGATTCTGAACAACAGAGAAGGGAAGACTTGTAGTATTGTTATTTGAAATACATTGATTTCCTGGATGTTTTAACAAGTAATTTTCTGTCTGTTGATGATCTTTCTAATTTAAAAAAGTGAGTATAGACAACATTTTCCAAGAAGTTTGCCAGGCTGTGGTGGGTGCTGCCCTCATAGCTCTTGGGTTTTTCTTTGCTCGGTGTTCACCGAAGACCTCTACCCACCTCTCTAGCTGTGTTACTGGGTCAGCCTCTCTGGGGATTCTGTCCCTCGGAGACCCTGGCTACATGAGATCTTTAGACTTTCGGCAGAGTCCAGTGTGCAAGTCCTATGTGCCACCAGTGCCTTAGGTCAGGGTTCAGTTTAGATGACCATCTTGGGGTCTCAGGCCCCACAAGGAGTGCTTGCCCAGGCTGGGACCCCATTCATGCTGTAGATGACCTACCACCACCCCCGGGCTTCTCCTTGTACCCCCTGCTGCAGAGCTGGTATCTCCCAGTGGACACCTGTCACATTTTAGAGGCTAGAAAGCTCCAATGTGAGGGCCAGCACCAACTTTCAGGAAATCAGGCCAAAAGCCAATGACTTTTTTGGGATGTCCTTAGCCTTCCAAAGCCCCAGCTGCCTGCTTGCTGTATCCACAGAAACCCCCGGCGTTTCCATTAAAATACAGGAAGAGAAGTAATAAAAGATAAATTTCCTGCCAAGCATTCGGGGGCAACCAGATATAAGAAGAGGAACAATAAAATATGAATATAATGATGACCGTTATGTGCCCAGATGCCTCTCCTGTTGAAAAAGTCCAGCTTTCAGGATGGAGTGGGGACCTTGATCACACAGCTGTGAGCTCAAGACCATTCACACAGGCAACTCTGATGCTTGGGGGTTGAGAAGGATGGAGCCCACCTCCAGCTTGGTTTCTGGAAGCATTGGCTTCCCTGATGTCACAGTAAAGCGAATGTTGGACTTTCTCAAAAGTTAGAAGGCAGCTCTGACTCATGTTGCTGACCTTTAAGGACGTGTGGCTTCTTTGGGAGCTGGGTCTGACTGTGGAAAATCCTTAACACATGTGGTGGCATTCAAATTGGGGAGTTTTATGCCACAGCAACTGCAAAAAACAGGACCCCCAGCCACAGAAGGACCCCTTAACAGCCCGGGAACCTTGTGTTGGCTGTCACAGCTTCCTTGGACCCCAGCTTTTGCCTCCCAGACCCACCACCTCCTAGAAGCTGAAGTTGAATCCCACCCCCCATTGCCTGCAAAGAGAGCTTTTAGGAGAAAAATGTGAAAAATTTTACTGTTTTTGTTCAAAATAACATCTATTTATTATAAAAATTCAAGAAATACAGAGAAGTATAACAAAGTTAAAAAAAAAAAAAAGAGAGAAAACTCACCATAAATACGACTGCTCAGAGACAGCCATTCCCAACATCTATAAAACGTCCTTAAAGATTCTATCAATACTTGGAGAGATAGAACAACGATAACATTTTGTGAGATAGGACCTCACTCTGTAGACTATTTTAAATGAAAAAGTAATATTCAGTTGAATTTATTTTCAGAAAAAATGAAGACAAACTTGGAAATGACTAAATTGGTTATTCACAAGTTTTCAAAAGATGAATTGTTTTAGAATTAGGAGAAAAGAAAACCAGTAAGAAACCAAATTTGCTAGGCCTTTTTTTTTTTTTAAACCAAGGTTGTGTGTCAACAATACACACAAAAATTTTTTTACTAAAATTTAAGCTTAAAAAATAAGACAAGTTTCAGTGTTAAGTGGCATCTCTTAACTTCCTGCTAACTATTAAGGCATTACTCACGCTTGCACTTTATCCCACTCCCCTACTCTGTCTCTTGATTTTTATTATGTTCTGTCATCCATGTTTACCTCCCTTCATTTTGTTTTCTAACCATATTTCTTACTGCTGTTTAGTTTTAGCTCTATATTTAAAACAGACCCAGTGCTCACCCCTTTGTTTTACCCCAGTGTTACAGGTTCAATTTTATCTTCCCCCTAAAAAATGTATGTTGGAATCATAATTCCTAGTATCTCAGAATGTGACCTTATTGGAAAGAATGTTTACAGAGGTAATGAAGTTAAAATGAGGTCATTAGAGTGGGCCTTAATCCAAGACTTCTGGTGTCCTTCCAAAGGGGAAATCTGGACATGGACAAGCACAGAGAAAAGACTGTATGAAGAGACACAGGAAAAATGCTATGTGAAAATGGAAATTGTGCTGCCACAGGCCAATGAACGTGTGGGGCTTTAAAATGCTGGAAAGGGCTTGGTTCCATCTCTAGCTTTTCCGGAGGGAACATGGCCCTACTGACAACTTGACCATAGGCCTCTAGACTCTAGAACTGTGACACAATAAATATCTGTTGTTCTAAGCCATCCAGTTTGTGGTTCTTTGTTGTGGCAGACCTAGGAAACGATACACTTTGGTTTTCTATTCTAGAATTTATTTCGACTCATCCCGTGGTTAGATAGATTTCATTCATAAGTTGTTTTTCCAAGATGGTTTTCTGGGTGCTTTGGTCCCTATGATTTCACATGTCTGAGAATGCTTGTCTGTTGCCTTTATGCTTGAAGGTAATTTGGCACGTACACAATCCTTAAATCATGTTTTCTTTCCTTTACACCTTTTTATATGTTGGTCTGCTGTTTTTTTTGACATTGAGGTGAAGTCTAAAGAAACTTGATTTTTCTTTCTGCACATGGTTTATTAACTATATAGCCATCCATGTGAAATTCTCTTTATCCTTGGTGTTGCATAACTTCATTAGGCTATATGTTGATGTTGAACAGTCTATATTAAATTTTCTTGGGGTGTATACCTCCTTTTGATCTATAGATTCAAGTTGTCCTTATTTTAAGAAAGTCCTCTGCTATTTTTGAAAATCATATATATTTAATCCCTTTTATTCTCCTTCAGAAATTACTAATCTCCTTCAGAAAGGCCAAGGATCCCTATTAATGATCTTCTATAACAATGGCAATTTTCTCTAGAATTATGTAAAAATCTTGTGTTTTGTTGTTCATTTTATGTGATTTCCCTGAATCTTTCCACTGTGGTCTGAATTACATAGTTATTTGTATCCATTTTTGTTGTTTCTGATGTAGGTTCTATCTCTATCATAGTTTATGCTTCCATTTTTTATCCAGAATCTACTAGTTTGCCTTTTCGTTTTCTTTTTTCATTTTTTAAATCTCTTTTTTGAATTCTTACATCTTTGGAGTCTTTTTCTAAATAGTGCTGACTGAAATTTCTCTGAGAATTTGGAGACTTTATCTGAACATCTTTGAGTAATACCGTGCCTTGGGTAATTCCTCTGGTGGTTTCTTCTTCTTCTTCTTCTTCTTTTTTAATCAACCATTTAAGTAATATTCCCTTCCCCTGTAATTTCTATGCGTGAATCCCATCATGGTTTGAATGGGGACCACTACTTGCTGACTAATGGTATGACAAGTAAAGAAGTTGGTGAGATTGAAGAGCATCTAGGAGCCTTAAATTTTATAGGTTTTGTTATCTCAAACACCCTTTCTGTTATTTCCTTTTCCTTGAGGACCATCTCCCCTCAACTTTAGGTGTTTTGGAAATCCATGTGGCTCAGACTTCTAGGCTCGATGTGGTGCAATCTTGTGGTTCCTGCCTCCACTTCCTCCTTCCCTTGTTTCATCCCCACATATCTCCCTCTCCAGAGATAAGTTTGGTAAGGTGCTTCCTGTAGCCCCACAACCCAGGACACTCTGTACTATGAGTCCTACTCTCTATGGGACATTCCCCAGTCTTCAGAGGTAGCCCATGCTACCACACCTTGTACATGGAGTAAAGGTGTCATCAGCTAAACTTCCACCGTGGACCTTTGGAGAGATCTGGGTCCTACTGTGGGTCCAAGGAGGCATGTGGCATTTCTCTTTCCTTTTCTAGTTCTTATCCCACAGTAACCAACTTAATGGTTTCTGCTTTGATGTTTCCTTGCCTCATTGAAAATGGAGGCCTTCCTCCTTCTTTTTTTTTTTTTCCTCCCTTCCATTTCTTTTGATATGTTCAGTGGCTTTCATAAGAGGAGAGTGAAATAAAAATTTTAACAGGAAATTTCTTATTTTAAAATGCTAACTGTAGTATAATAAATCCATTTATATCTTGGGAAAGTTTGTCTTTATTATATTTATATGTGAATATAAATTAGAAATAGGAACATGATCTGGGGTACCTGGGTGGCTCACTTGGTTGAGTGTTTTACTCAATCTCAGCTCAGTCTTGGTCTCAGTGTCGTGGATTCAGGCCTCATGTTGGGCTCCATGTTGGGTGTGGAGCTTACTTAAGAAAAAAAGAAATAGAAACATGATCTATTTTTCCATTTGTTTATATTCTTCTTAGTTTTAAGTGTCCTTGTATATGTCATGAACAGCACTCTTTTTTTTTAAGATTTTTATTTATTTGACAGAGAGAGATCACAAGTAGACACAGAAGCAGGCAGAGAGAGGGAAAGAGGGAAGCAGGCTCCTTGCTGAGCAGAGAGCCCGATGCGGGACTCGATCCCAGGACCCTGAGATCATGACCTGAGCCGAAGGCAGCAGCTCAACCCACTGAGCCACCCAGGTGCCCCATGAACAGCACTCTTTAGGTTTTGTTTTTTCCTTTCCCAAAGTGATTCTTTCATTACTTTTTGTTATAAAAATAGCATATGCTTATTGTAAAACGTTAAATAACACTAAAAAGAAAAATCACAGTGAAAATCATCTGAAATTCCACTATCTATACTGTAACTATAACTGCTATTAAGTTTGTGTAATCATCTTTTGAGACATAAATGTGTACACAATGTATCTATAATTGATAAAGTGGGATCATATATGCTGCTTAGGAAAGGTTTTTAAAACTATGTAAGTACAAAGGCACCTGAATGGCTCAGTTGGCTAAGGTCATGATCCCAGGGTCCTGTGATCAAGACTCACTTTGGCTACCTGCTCTGTGGGGAGCCTGCTTCTCTCTCTCCTTCTGCCTGCCACTCCCCCTGTGCTCTCTCTCTCTCTCTCTCTGTCAAATAAATAAAATCTTTAAATAATAAATAAAATAAAAAATTATATAAATACTGTGTTAATATCTTACCACTGGAAGAAATTCACAGGAAGCAGAGAAGCCCTTTCTTACTTTCTCTTCGTCTTCTCCCCCTCTTTGTCTCCGATTTCTAGGCCTTTTAAAATCCATTTACATACATATACATAAATATATGAGCATACATGATTTTTGAAAATATAAATTATACTGAATACAATTAAAATTCTCATTCAGTATTTTATTTTTTGTTACTCTTGTGAGTGGGATCTCATTTTTTTTTTTAAGATTTTATTTATTTATTTGACAGATAGAGATCACAAGTAGGCAGAGAGGCAGGCAGAGAGAGAGGAGGAAGCAGGCTTCTTGCTGAGCAGAGAGCCCGATGCGGGGCTCGATCCCAGAACCCTGAGATCATGACCTGAGTCGAAGGCAGACGCTTAGCCCACTGAGCCACCCAGGTGCCCCTGGGATCTCATTTTTAATTAAAATTTCTAATCAGTTTAAGGGAATTATACTGTGTTTTGAATTATAGTGTATCTTATATTCATCTACTTTATTCAGCTGTTTTATTAATTCATATGAATTAGAACCCATGACTCTCCTAAGTTCCCATTTCTGTTTGCATATTCTATTTTTTGCATATTCTGTTTGAATACTTATTTTTTCCAATATTATGTTTCAGTAATAGTGCTGATGTAGAAAAATGTTTCTAAGACTTTATTGTGCATCAGACTCACCTAGAATGCTTATTAGGGATAAATTAGACAAAAGGTGTGTAAGATCTGTACACTATAGAATCTGATAACTACAAAATATTCCTGACAGAAATTAAAGAAGACCTAAATAAGTGGAGAGGAATTCTAAATTCAAGGATTAGAAGACTCAATTAGACTCAATATTGTTATGTGTCAATTCTCCCCCAAATTGATCTGTAGATTCAATGCAGAAATTTAAAAATTTAAATTTAAATTTAAAAACCAGTTCTATAATTTATCAGGAGATCTAAGGGACCTGGAATAGCCAAGACAACTTTGAAAGAGGAAGAACAAAGTTGGAGGACTAATTCGACTTGTTTTCAGAATTATAGAGCTACAAAAATCAAGACAATATTGTATTGGTATAAAGACAGACAAATAAAAATCTCAGTAGAACAGAACAAAGAGTCCAGAATAGACCCACACATATGTGATCAATTGATCTTCAACAAAACTTTCAAGGCAATTCAATGAAGGAAAGGATAATCTTTTTCAAGAGATGGTGTGGAATAATTAAAGAGCCATATGCAAAAAGATGAACCTTGACTTTTATCTTATATCTCATATAAAAATTAAGTTGAAGGCCAAGGAAAGATTGAAGAATCATCATAGATTGGAAGATACTAAGGAATTGCAACTAGGCTAGAACAAAAAAAGAACAGTAGGGGTAAAATGGGTGAAATTTAAATAAAATTGATAGTTTAGTTAATAAATGTTAATTTCTCTCATTTGGTAATTGCACTATGGCTTATGTAAGTTGTTAACTGGGTAAAGCATGTACTATTTTTGCAGCTCTTCTGACCTATATCAAAATAAAGTTTCTTTAAAAATTAGCTTTAAATGGATAATAGACCTAAATTTAAGAGCTAAAATCTATAATAGAAAATTTAGTAGGAAATCTTAGTAGGCTTGGGTTTAGCAAAATTTCTTAAATATAATACAGAAAATTCAATGAGACAAACAATCCAATAAAAAAATGGGTGAAAGATTTGAATAGATAGTTCACCAAAGAAGATAAACAGATGGCAAATAACCACATGAAGATGCTTAACATTGTTAGGCGTTAGGGAAATGGAAATAAAAACTCCAATGAGAGGGGCACCTGGGTGGCTCAGTGGGTTAAGCCTCTGCCTTCGGCTCAGGTCATGGTCTCAGGTTCCTGGGATCAAGCCCCGAATTGGGCTCTCTGCTCAGCAGGGAGCCTGCTTCCCTTCCTCTCTCTCTCTCTCTGCCTGCTTCTCTGCCTCCTTGTGATCTCTGTCTGTCAAATAAGTAAATAAAATCTTAAAAAAAAAAAAGTACTGTAAAAATTTTAAAAAATAATAATAATAACTCCAATGAGATACCACTACACACTTTTCAGAACGGTTATAATCCAGTCATTCCACTTCTAGTTATTTACACAGAAGAAGTGAAAGCCTATGTCCATACAAAGACTTGTGCACGAATGTTATAGTAGCTTTATTTATAACAACCCCAAACTGGAAACAATCCAAGTGTTTATAAAGAGGTTAATGGTTAAACAAATTAAGTATATCCACATAATGGAACACTACTCGGCTACAAAAAGGAATGGAATTGACACAAAATACAACATGGATGAACTAAAATTTATTATGCTGAATAAAAGAAGACAAAGGAGCACCTGGCTGGCTCAGTAGGTAAAGTGTGTGACTCTTGATCTTGGGGTTGTGAGTTTGAGTCCCACGTTGGATGCAGTGATTACTTAAAAAAATACTTAAAAAAAAAAAAAAGATTTTATTTATTTGACAGACAGCACAAGCAGAGGGAGCAGCAGGCAGAGGGAGAAACAGGCTCCCCTCTGAGCAGAGAGCCTGATTTGTCCTGGATCCCAGGATCCTGGGATCATGACCTGAGCTAAAGACTTAGATCATGACTGAGCCACCCAGGTACCCCTAAAAAAATAAAATCTTAAAAATAAAAGACAGGAATAATACTGTGATTCTATACATGTAAAATTATAAACATTGCAAACTAATCTAGAGCAACACAAGATCAGTGGTTGCTTTAGGATGTTGGGAGTGTGTGTGGAAAGGGGAAGGAGAGAGAGGACAATGGGGATTGAAGAAACATCAGAGGTGATGAATATGTGCATTATCTTGATTGTGGTGATGGTTTTATGGGTATATACATATGTTAAACTCATTGAAGTGTGAACTTCAAGGTTAATTTATTGTATGTCAATTACACCTCAATTGAGCTATAAAAAAATAAAAAGGAAGAAAGGAAGGAATCTCCTGGAAGACTTGTTAAAAAGTTTGCTGGGCTCCACCCTAGCATTTCTGATTCAGTATATCTGGAGTAGGACCAAGAATTTACATTTCTAAGTTGTTCCCAGGAAATACCCATGACTGGTGTTCCATACTTTGAAGACCACTGTGGACTGGATTTGGCAAACAGCTTAGTAAACATTTGTTTTGTTTGCCATGATAAGTTTTATGCATTAGCTTGATTGGGCAAGGGTTGCCCAGACTGTTGTTAACACATTATTTCTGAGTGTGCCTGTGAGGGTGTTTCTGGAACAGATTGGCATTTGAATCAGTAGACTAAAGACCAATGAGGTAGGCATCATCCAATCCATTGAGGGACGAAATAGGACCAAAAGGTAGAGGAGGGGTGAATTTGTTCTTTTTGTTTAAGCTGGGACATCCATCTTCTCCTGTCTTCAGACATTGGCACTCCTGGTTCTTAGGACTTTGGACTTAGACTGGGACTTCTTCATTGGCCCTCCAATTCATGGGCCTTTGGATTGTTGGGTCCTGGTACCCCAATAATGGATCCGTGATTAAAGGAGCGAGACTGATACAAAGCGAAGGTCAAGCAAAGCTTTATTTCGCGCCAAGCATCAGGAATCATACCGACCGTCAAACAGACCAGTCCGGGCCACCCCTCCAGAGAGGGCGACCCCTCCCTGCTTTCCAGACTAACTTTTATGGAGCAAAGGCCATGTGGTTGGGCCTGGCCACACACAGGTGGCCAATGAGATTGTAACACACACACAGGAAACTCCACAGTGATGCTAGGCGACAAATTGAATTACAATTTACCCTAGTAGACATTTGAACCAGCCTATCACACCTTGGTTAGGATTGGCACCAAAAGGCTCCCAAAGGGTGGGGGCCCATTCTCCTTGGTAGCTAGGAGACAATATGCGCACCCACTGATTGAATACCTCCACCTGGCCTGACCCACCCTTGTACTTGGACTTTGTTACCTGGGACTGGTTTCCGGACTTGCTTTTAAATAAGTTCCCCTGGGGGGGGTGGGCAAGGTCAATTTAAGCTTTACCGCAAAATGGCAGTTCAACCAGGGTGGGGCCGCTCTGGCTGAATAGGCCCTTACAGGATTCAGACTTATCAACTCCCCTGGTTCTCAGGCCTTCAGACTTAGACTGAATTACATCACAGCTTTTTTATGTTTTTTTTTTTGTTTTTTTTGTTTTTTTGTTTTTTTAGCTTGCAGATGGCAGATTGGGACTTCATGGTCTCCATAATTGTGTGAGCCAATTCCTACAATAAATATCTTCTATTTCTCTATCTGTCTAATCAGTCTATTATCATCGCTCATCTCTTAGTTCTATTTCTCTGGAGAAATCCAGAACATCTGTCCATCCCCACACCCTTATTGCCGTGAGAGATTCTTTATATACAGTGGAACCAAGACTGTTTCCCACGACAGAAAGAGAGAGCTCAGTCTGCTTTTTCTTGCCCCTTAGCAGCTAGAGTGTGAGCTTGTGGCCCAGACTTGGCCAGTCAGATGCCTCTCTTGGACTTGCAATATAAGGGGCTATATAGGAATCTCAAGCCTGAGACCCCAGCAGGGCGTCCTAAGGACCTGACCTGGCAGAGCAGCTGTAATGACCAGCTGCAATGAGGTTAGCAGCGGTCATGGCAGATGTGCCCTCTTGGTGAGTCCCAGAGTTCTAGACTGTCTGCTCCCGATGCATCATCTTGACCATCTCTTCTTTTGCTGCTGTTCAAACCTGGTACTCTGGCCCTGCTGCTGATCCTATGAGCTACTAATAGTATATCTGTTAAGAGTTGAGTTGTGTCCCCTGGAAATTCATATGTTGAAGTCCTAACCCTCAGTACTTAGGAATGTGATCTTCGGCACCTGGGTGGCTCGGTGGGTTAAAGCCTCTGCCTTCGGCTCAGGTCATGATCCCAGAGTCCTGGGATTGAGCCCCAAATTGGGTGACAATAAATAAATAAATAAAATGTGATCTCACTTGCAGATGGGGTTTTTGTGGAAGTAATTCGTTAAGATGAGGTTGTACTAGAGTAGAATAGGCCTCTAATCCTATATGACTCTTGTCCTTATAAGAAGAGGAAATTTAGACACAGATACATACACAGAGAAAGTGCCCTATGAAGATGAAGGCAAAGATCTACAAGCCAAGGAATCCAAAGATTGCTAGCAGACCACTGGAAGCTAGGGGTGAAGCATGAAACTAATTCTCTCACAGTCTTCCAAAGAAACCAACCCTGCCAACACCCTAATTTCAGACCTCTAGCCTCCAGAATTGAGACAGTTTTTGTTGCTTAAGCTAGTTTGTGGGTGCTTATTATGACAGCCCTAGCAAACTAATGTGATACCCTATGTAAATTTCATTTCTGCTTAAGTTAGTTTTTGTTGTTTGCAACTAAGATCCATGACTAGTACAAGCTCCCAAAGGGTGTTGGCAAATCACCAGTTATGGAAGTATGTACAAATAAACAGAAGATGTAAGGGAAAGAATCTGAGTGAACAATCTTCAAGAGTAGTACAATCTTGTTGAGATCCAAGAGGGAGTGAAAAATCTACAACAGATGGGAACAACAGGGTGGGGTGGGTGGACCAAAGCCCTGATCAGGGTTGCTATCTATCTGAGGCCTGGTGTGGAGATCTGTAATTCCAAGGAAATTAGATGATGCTTGAAGATGTGTAAGGATGGAAACAGGGTCTAAGCCAATGACCTGATAAGACTATAACAAGAGAAGTCAGACTTCCCAAGGATTCAAGCACCTGGAAAGATAGATATGCCCAGGTGCCAGATATTCAGAAAGCTGCCATAAGAAAATATTCCTAGTTTGGAGGTTAATGTTGACCTCCAGCCCCTCCAGATGAAGGACAGTAGCCGAATAGCTACAGGAAGACTTGTAGGTGGGAGGAAGCCTCCTCATGGCTACAGTCCCGGATGATCTTTTAGGTGGCTGGGGTCAAGATTTCTGTTTTATTCCTCTTTTTTAATAACAATGCTTCTGCTTTGCATGAAAGATAAACCAGGTCTGTTTCGAATAGCTCTATATTTTGCTATTGTAATATATTTCTATTCTCCCACCTATTTAAAATGAGAAGTACCTAGTGAATTTTCTCAAAGTTTTTTTCAGCATCTGTTGAAATCATTGTATTTTTCATTATTTAATCCAGTGACATAGGTGGTATTAATTACCCCCCTGTAATTAAATACCACCTGTAATGTAGGTATTATTAATACCTGCCTTTGTGTCAAATATTTCCATCATTCTTAAGATAAAGCCTCTTTGGTTATGGTGTAATGTTTCCCATAACATGTTCATGAGAAACATTTTATGTATACATTTTTTTCTTTTTAAAAATTGAATTTATTTAAACAAAAATAGTTTACCCCTTTTCCCTACGTCCACTCCCTGCCTCTGGCAACCACTGATCCCTTCTCTGTGTCTGTGAGCTTGATTATTGATCGATTGATTCACATATAAGAGAGATCATATGGCATCTGTCTTTCTCTGTCTGATTTATTTCACTTATCATAATGCCCTTGATAAAATGTCTTGTATATTTTAATGTAAGAATTGTGGATGGCGTCTATCTATAGGTGAATATTTCCTGGAGCAGTGCTGCTCAAATTTCCTATTATTTCCCACCTAAAGAGAACTTTTAAGCATTTTTTTTTTCTTAACTGTGCCTCCATGTAGTTTCAATGCCACAGAAATGCTATATATCAATATATCTCCTATATATACTCTATATCTGCACTTTCTACATAGAAAAGAGGAAGACTTTTTTAGTCCTCTCAAAAACCAAATGGCTTCATTGGAATGCACGGTGTTATTGCTGCACTGAGAACACATGGCCACACAAGCCTATTCTTTATTTGTGCATTATATTTACTAAATTTCAGGATCAAGTCATAGGGAGGTTTACATCCTAGAGTGAACTATGCATAGTTCATAGGTCATATTTTTCAAGGTTCCAAAATGAGGTAGAGCAGAGAAGCTTTAAGGCCCATCAATACATTTTAGTAAAGACCAAGTCTCTTCATCAGCTCCTCTCCTACCATCCTAGAAAAACAGACCAAGAATTACATCTGATCTTTGTCAGCACTAACAAAAATCAGCCTCAGACCATTCCAGCTCCAGCTCAGTCCATCCCTAGAGAACTTCCGCCAAGCAAGACTTGATCAAGTGTAGCCCATGATCCCATTTTTCACAGCATCAATCATAGACAGCCCCTTCTGCATGTGACTCAAAATATCTGTAACAGTTTTGCAAGGGCAACTTATAAGACAGGAGAGGAGACCAAAGGGCAAGGGCCTAAAAAATCACTAGATCCCTAAAGCTGAATGTATTGTACCTACGGCCTTCACGGGAGAGCGTGACAGCTGGGGAGAGAACAGATCTCCATTGAGGTAGCTCCTTGTCAACCCAAGGACTTGACAAGCTCCTTATCAAACCAAGACTAAAGCCAAGGACTAACAGTACAGTAGCTGGGTTTAAATTGAAGGAAAAGAAGTAGAGGGCCAAGGTTGGAGTGACTGTCGACTGGGATATAGCAATGAGTGCCTAAGGATGAGAGTCCGAGGCTTTGCTCTTGAAGATTTATTTTGCCTGCCGCACATGCCTCTTTGAGATCTTCAGCCTTGTCTTAAGAGACAGAACTCCTGCTTGCCACTTTTCAAGGTCGGTAATGAGCCTTTGAAAGTGTAGGAGGGTTTAGCCTTCACCCATATTGTGGTGGATGCATCAAAGGTAACTGCTGATGAGTAATGTTCTTGGATAATCAATCAATCCTCTCCCATTAAATGCCAGTGGAACCTGTGATTTGCTTCTAACCAATACACCATGGCTAAGGTGATGAGATATCCGTATTTGATCACATTCATCGTATAAGACAGTCTAAGTGGACTGGCAAGATTCTCTTGCTGGCCTTACAGAAGCAAATTGCCATATTGTGAACTACCTATGGAGAGGACCACATGGAAGGAACTGCAGGTGGCCACAGGACATGAAGATAGCCAACAGTCCATGAGAAGTAGGGCCCTAATCATATAGCCACCAGGAAATGAATTCTGCCAATAACCAACAAGCTTAGAAGTTGATTTTTCCTCAGTCAGGCCTCCAGATGAGAACATGGTGCCACCAACACCTTGAACATCACCTGGGAAACTCTGAGCCATGGGCCCAGCTAATGTACCCAGACTCCTGAGCCAGGAAAACTATAAGATAATAACTCTGTATTGTTTTAAGCCAATAAGTTTGTAATAATTACACAGCAATAAAAAACTAACACATGTTTATATGTACCTGGACACTTCTAGTTGAATAACTTTCCACATGTCTTCCCCCTTCTCAAGTTATTATTTTAATATATATTAGATTAACTTTGGATGTTTATATTATAAAAATTCTTTTCATTTGAATGCTCAAATGTTATGAGCATGTATTTTTATGTTCTAATTTATATTTAAGAATTTTTTAAAAGATCTTGTTTATTTGAGAGAATGAGAGAGCACAAATAGGGGGAACAGCAGAGGGAGCAGCAGAGGGAGAGGGACAAGGAATGGGAGAGGGAGAAGCCAATTCCCTGCTGAACAGAGAGCCCAATGCGATGTGGGGCTCAATTCCAGGACCTTGGGATGACAACCTAAGCTGCTTAACCAATTGAGCCACCCAGGAGCCCCTGTATTTAAATTTTTATGTAGTGGTTGGTGTCTCCTTTCTCATTTCAAATGCCATTTAATTACAGCTTTTAAATGTCATTGAATTATAGCTTTTAATACTTGGCTTTTGGTTTATTTATTGAGCCCATTGAAATTATTTTTCACTTTCAAAATGATCTCCTGTTTTTATCATATCTTCCCTCTTTTTTTTTTTTAAGATTTTTGTTTATTTTAGACAGAGAGCATGCGCACGTGTGTGGGAGCAGGGAGAGGGGCAGAGAGGAAAGAAGACAGAAAGGGAGAAAATCCCAAGTAGATTCTGCGCTAGGTGCAGAGCTGAAGCCTGAGGTGGGACACCATGTGGGGGCTGGACTGGGGGCCCAGCGCAGGACTTGATCCCACAACCCTGAGATCATGACCTGAGCTGAAACTAAGGGTCAGACACTTAACCGACTGAACAACCTCGGTGTCCCTATTTTTTTCCTCTTCAGTTTGGCTTGTGTTCCTATTCCTTTCTAATATCTTCAGTTGAAGTATTTATAATGTTCTCTTTTTATCAACCACCAAAAAAAAGAGCACTTTAAATTATAAAGTTTACTGAAAGTACTGCTTTGAATACATTCCATGGAGATTACTGAGGTGTATTTTAATCACTATTATTTTCTGAATAAACTTCTTTGGTGTTCTTGAGTTCCTTTCCAATTCAGTTATCAATTCAGGAAGAATTTTTAGATATCCAAGTAGTTGGTTTCTTTTTATTTGTTTTGGTTGTTACTTTGTATTTCATTTTATTGTGGCCAGAGAACTTAGCATGTATCATGTCTGATCTTTTTGAACTAGTTGAGATGATGTCTGTGACCTGGTATGTGATATATGAGACCATATGGGCAAATTTGCTGTGGACAGTTGGAAATCATACATAGTATACATTATCCATTAACTCTATCTCAAGATACTTTTTCTCAGCTGGGACAGCCTGGAGGTCCAAACTAAGGGTTGAAGAACATCTCTGAGTACACTTACTCGGAGGACACTGGTTCCAGGCAGAGTGAAGAAGGGCACCACTCAAACAACTTGTAAGTTACTGAAATAGTTAATAGCTGGTATGACAGGCCAGAGATAAGGAGAAATAGTGCACAATGAATCAGGAGTCTAACCCTAAGCAATCAGAGAAGTCAAAGAGGGAATAGAGAGAGGTATGGATCTCACTGAAAATCCTTACACTATGTAGGATTTGGGTTGGCTGCATACAGCAGAAAATTCTAATAACAGTAACTTACAAAGCTAAGGGTTCTGTCTCTCTAAGACATCTGGCAGCCTAGGGCTGGAACAGTGGCTCCCAGAGTCACCGGGCACCCACATTCCTTCTCTCTTTCTTCTCTGCCAGTCTCAGAATTGACTGTTCGAGCTCAGCCGCCATATCTGTTTTCCTGGAATAGGAAGACAAAGACAAAAAAGGACAAAAAGCTCTCCTTCCAGCTGAATCAGCTCCCTGTGGAAGTCCTTCTGCAAGCTTCACATTTCCTTTCTTTGGCCGTAGGTCACATGACCATACCCAACTGCAAGGAAAGCTGGGGCATGCCATCCTTTAGCTGGGTGCATTAGTACCCTGAACAAAATCAAAGTCATCTGTTCCTAAGGAAGAAGGGGAGACTAGATAGTGGGTGGGCAGCCTTGGTCTCTGCCATATTCCCCAAGGTGGAAACCATGCCTGGTCTACCTGGGCTTCCCCAATTCCAGGCACACTGTGGGCCTTTTGTAAATATGTATTGACTTAGACTGGAGTGCTTTAGAAAGTTAAGTCTGAATTCATTTTGAGTAGAGCAGACACAGCTTCTGAGAGCCATACAATCCTGAGTAGACATACATACCAACTACTATGAACTGAGCTCAAACTCTGTACAAGGCAGTGGACTGGGGCAACCAGTATAACCTTTGCAACAGTTCTATGAAGTAGGCATCACTAATGTTGTCCTGGCATACTCTGGAAATACAAGGGTTGGAATTTGGGTAAACTTTCCCAGAGTCCCTCAGCAAACAAGTGGTGGAGCTGGGGCTAGGCTAGGTTTTTCTGCTTCTATATTCTGAATGTCTCCACTGTACTGCCTTTCCTCATTTGCTTTTGCTGGTTGTCTTGGCTCGGGTTACTGTAATTAAATACCGTAGACTGGGTGGTTTGAATAACAGATGTGCAATATTCACAATTCTGGAGGCTGGAAAGTCCAAGATCAAGGGGACAGCAGATTTCAGCGTCTGGTGAGGACTGCTTTCCTCCTTGCAGACACAGCTCACCGT
Source organism: Lontra canadensis (assembly GCF_010015895.1). Classification (NCBI taxonomy): domain Eukaryota; kingdom Metazoa; phylum Chordata; class Mammalia; order Carnivora; family Mustelidae; genus Lontra; species Lontra canadensis. Next base: position 9,658,678 of record NW_022631044.1, on the reverse strand, counting down.
GTTCACATGGCCTTTCCTTGGTGAGTGCTCATGGAAAGAGAGATCACTCTGTTCCTTTTTTTTGTGAGGGCACTAATCCCAACCTGAGGATTCCACTCTCATGATCTCATCTCAACCTGATAATCTCCCAAAGGCCCCATGTCCAAATACCATCCGACGGGGGGCTGGAGCTTCAGCACATGAATTTTGGGGTGGGGGGAAATACAAACATTGAACTCTTTGTTGATACATGTGGGGCAGATGCTGCTACTTGATATGTTATCCGATATACATTTTCTCCATTTTCCTTATTAAGGCAACTACTTTTGTTCAGGATGGCAATGCACCCTGGTAAAAATACTACCTCACTTGCAGCCAGTAGTGGCCATGTAAACTAGTTGAGGCCCAGTGAGCTGCAAATGAGAGGGTATTGGGTGGAATTTCTAGGAAAGCTGTTGCTTTCCTAATTAAGAGAGACTAATTTGGCTGTCACATGACTTCCACCCTCAATCTTTCCCCATCTTCCTGCCTGGAAGGCGGAATCAATGGTTGGAGGCACAGTGGTCATCTTACATACTGAGTTTGTAGAGGAGGAAAAAAACTTTCTTCTTCCTCCTACCTCCTAGGTTCTCCAGGTGGCGCCCGATAAATTTGACAAAAGACAGAGTCACAAGGGAAACGCTATCAGAAGTCTCTTAGCACTTGCTTCATGCGTACACGTGGGAGTAATTCAAAGAGGTAGTTACAACTTGGTCTTATATAACATTTCAAGAAAAGAACAATACATTTTTAGAGAAGTGACAAGAGGAAGGAAGGGGACTGTGAGTTTCTCGGACTGTAAACTGTGTGAAGGTAAATGTCTGAGGGAAAGTAATGGAAGATAAGGGCTAGTTAATAGGGGTGTTATATAGATTCCTCTGGGGCTGTCTTCAAGCAGATAAGGGTTTAAGTTGTCTCCAGTGATTAACTTCTGTACTTGTGGTAGAGGGGACACCTTTGCAAATTTATGTCCTGTTTTTAGGCAAATGGGGAGGGCAGGGGACTTTTTACTTCTCAATTGCCTTTAGCTCAAAATAATCTTTATGTCAGAGAGGCCTATTCTGCTACACTTGAAGGTCAAAAACAGCATGCAGTAGCAAAGCATGAAGTTAAGAGGAGCCTGGATACTTGATAACTTCCCCTGTTTCTGCATTGGCCCTGGAGGCCTCATGCTAGACTTCTTGTTACTTGGGGAAAATATTCCATTCGGTTCAGCTGCCATGTTTACATTTCTGTTATTGTGCAACTGAATTCAAGCATAACTGAGGATAGCACAGCAATATCTCTTACTACAATTGTGTTTTCTGGAATGAAATTTCCTTGTTTTTATGCCCATTTTTCTTTGCTTGTTTTGTAACTATACATTGGGATCATATATACTCAGAGTCCCTGACACTTCATTATTAAGCATATCTTTTCTGTTATATGATGATCTTCCTCACTCTTTTGGATAGTTTTTGCTTTTTTTTTTTTTTTTTTTTTGGTAAGAGTGTAAAGCCAAAAAAAAAAAAAAAAGTTTTTACATAGAGGAGAGTTTAAAGTTCTGAGTGTTATTAGGACTAAGTATAGAAAAGAAAGGGTTTTTTGTTCGTTTTTCTTATTATCTATCTTTAGAAATTATAATTGAATGAAGAAATAAATGAATGGATACCCAACTAGCCAGATTTCCATTTTAACAGAATTACTAAACCAGTAGATGCAGAGAATAGCAAATTACGATTAATTGTGGTTTAGCAAGAGATTGGACAGACACTATTCTTTGGACCAGATGGAAGAATGTAAACCATATGATCATGTGCTTTCATGCATATTCAGCTGATTTCCTAGAGAGTTCTGAACAATATGGATTTCTGGGAAACAAAATTTTTAACTTCATGTCTTTATCTACCCAGAATGCATGAACTTCCTATGATCCTGGATCCAAACTTAATCTGCCACAAATATTAAGACATTCAATAACTGCCCTTTCAGAGAAATCAGTTACTAGAGGAAAGGATGTGTTGTACATACACTTGAAAAGTATAGTATAAAACGCACTTAAAGAGTGATCAAAGCAAGCATCAGTCAACTAACCTAAGAAATTAGCCATAAAGGGAGTGCCTGGGTGGCTCAGTTGATTGAAGGTCCCACTCTTGGTTTTGGCTCAGGTCATGATCTCACGACTGTGAGATTGAGCCCCATATCGGGCTCTGTGCTCAGTATGGAGTCTACTTTGGATTCTCTCCCTCTCCCTCCTGTTTTCTCTCTCTCAAAGAAATAAAATCTTTTAAAAAAAATTACCCATAAAGAAATGGAATTTTTTCCCCTTATTTCTTTTTTTCCTAGTTTTATTGAGAAATAATCGATATCCATCACTATAAGCTTAAGGTATATAGCATGATGGTTTGATGAAATGATTGCCACAATGGGTTCAGCTAACATCTCTCCTCCTCTCATATAAATACAATAAAAAGTAAGAAAAGAAAAAAAGGAAAACAATTTTCTCCTGATAATGAGAACTCTTAGGATTTACCCTCTTAATAACTTTCTTATATGTGTTATATAGCACTGTTAGCTCTAGTCATTGTTGTTGTACGTTACATCCCTGGTGCTTATTTCTCTTATGATTAGAAGTTTGTACCCTTTGATCACCTTCCTCCAACTCCCCCGCCCCCACATCCCACCTCTGGTAACTACAGGCCTGATCTCACTTTTTATAAGTTGACTTTTTTTCATTAAGTTAGTTGCCCATGACTGCTGAAAAAAAAAAATGACTTACCATACATACTTACTTGCAGAGTACAAATAAACAAAATACTTAATGGAAAAGAGACAAGGAGATACAAAAATTGAAACAAAATATGAACCCAGGAAATGACTAAACATAATGGTAAATGAATGTAGTCATAATTCTTCTACTAAAAACAAGAGCCTCAGTTCAGATTGAAAAAAAAATCCATTAGTAAATTAATTATGAAGTACACTGAAATATTTTTTTAAAAAGACAAAATCCAGAAAGTTAGATAAATATTTCCATCAAAATCAAGCAGAAGGAGAATTTCCAGGATCAGTAGTGGTCTCTGAGTAATCTTCTCCTCTGTCAAGTTTCCTCACGGGAAAGAGACAACTGCCCCCCAATGCTCGGCTCTGAGGTATGGTGCACGGGGGTTAAGGGGTCCCCAGAAGTTTCCATGTGTGATAGGTACAAGACTCAGTCTGCAAAGTTAGGTGTCGAAGAAACCTAAACCACTCTGTTTGCCTTACTACAACTGGACTTCTAATATAGGCTTCCATTCCAAACAAGAAGTCCTGATCTTCAGACTAGCCATTTGGAATCTGCCTCCTTTTCCCTGGGTTGTCCAGTTCTGGAGGACTTCCCGTGGCATGGGGGTGGAGCCAGGCAGATGCTCCTTGGTTGCTATGGAGATGCAGGCTTTCTCAGCACAGGGCATCTCTCTAGCCCTGTGTGCCCCCACCTGAGAGCAGGCAAAATCCCTCCGCTTGACCTTCACAAGCCGCACACCCTCCTCTCTTCTCTGGGGTTTTGCCACCTCTCTGACTACGATTCTCTCTGGAAAGTGAGGCTCAGGGCCTCCTGCTCTCAGATCCTACATGGTCTTTTGGGATGTTGCTCTCTCCTTGGGGCTCAGCTCAGGATGGAGGTCCCTGAAGCCTTTTGTCCATCATTACCAACGTCTAAGCCAGAGGAAGCAAATCAGTAGCACGCAGGTCAAATCCAGTCCAGCAGGTATTTTGTCTGGCCCAGACAGTATTTAAAGATTCTTTTCAAAAGATGATGCACATTTTTTTTTTTTTAAGTAGAGCTTTAGCTTTTCGATCCAACTACCAGTTATCAGGAAATGTAGAAAACAGAGAAGCATGTTAAATGACCCCAGCAAAAGCCAGACTGTAGGAGATTATATGACAAAAAACCTCCCTTCTTTAACAAATATATTGCAAGGGACAAAAACATGGGGATCAAACCTGTAGATGAAAAGAAACTTAGAATCACCAATCACTTGCAGTGCATGTACTTTGGATCCTGTTTTAAACAAACTGTAAAAAAATAAAGCAATAGAAAATAAATATTTATGAGCTTCATGAGAAAATTTTAATGTTTCACACTGACAGGCTATTTGATGTGAAATTATTGGGGTTTTGTTTAGTTATGATATTGTGTTATAGTTAGAAACATGAGTCCTTATCGATACAAAGAAAATGGTGTGTCTGGGATTTACTGCAAAATAATTGAAGGTAAGGGGGAAGTGGGTGGGGTAATAGATGAAACAAAATTGGCCATTATGGAAACTCGGGGATGAGTACAAGGAAGTTCATTAAACTAATTTATTTATTTTTAAATGTGTTTGAAGTTTTCCACAGTAACTTTTTAAAGGGGAGCTTCCACATAAAAAATCTGGATTCTCTTGAAAAAAAATGGAAAGATCTGGCAACGCTGGGGTAGACCTCCATATTGCAGCCAGAGCTGAGAAGTGTTAGAGGAAGGTGGCATCCAGGAAAACACGGTCCCTGCCACTCCCCATTGACCTTTAACCTGGCTCATTTCCGTATATACGGCACCTGATTCAGCCATCACTGTTTTGCTATGAGACCGAAACCCGTAGGAACTTTCTTTCCAATGCTCTCCTCACCCAGCTCACTCCCTGTTGGTCAAGTGGGGCTGGGACAAAGGGGATGCCTGCTTTTCCTTCTCCTTTTCATGATGTTTTTTTCCCCTGAAATCCCTTTTCTGTGCTATGAGTCCTTTTTGGGCATCCAAGAATCAAGGATTTTGAAACCCCAGAGCCAGAAGGAGACAATTGTCCCTCCTCCCCATCTTCTGCTTTTGGCCATTACACCCCTTCCCCACGGGAGTGAGAACAATCTGACACTGAATGGGGAAACAACAGACAGGGATGGAAAGGAAAAATCGGGGAACATTCGGTTGTGATGTATGGGTCTTATGCACATCAGATGGGCAAATGTTAAAAAGTCGGATAATACCAAGTGCTGCCCAAGGCGAAGGAAAACAAAATCTCATGGGAATGTTAACAGGTAGAACTTCCTGGGAAGCAGTTTGGAAGTATTAAGTGAAACAATACAGGTTGATCCTACAGCCCGGCTCTCCTGGACGCTGAACCCAGAGAAAGTCTTGCCCACGCCCCCACAGAAACACAGGTGAATAAGCTCTTGTAGAATCATTTGTAATAGTGAGGATTTGGAAATACCCAGAAATGTATTTACACCAAAGAGCCAATTAAAATGGAAAAAAAACACCATAACACCTAGAAATTCATTAAGAGCAAAGCAGAGAAATGTTCTATGAAATGATGAGTACTATTCAGCAGATGAAAGAAATGCTCTGGTCCATGTTTACTCAAATCAACTTGGTGCCATCTCAAAATCTCATCATGCTGACTGGACAAGAGTGAGAAGAGAATGATATATATATATATCCCCCTAAAGACTGCTCCAGCGTATTTTTAAAAAATACATACAAGAGGCACCTGGGTGGCTCAGTCATTAAGTGTCTGCCTTTGGCTCAGGTCATGATCCCAGGATCCTAGAATGGAGCCCCACAACGGGCTTCCTGGAGCAAGAAGCCTGCTTCTCCCTCTCCCACTCCCCCTGCTCGTGTTCCCCCTCTCGCTGTGTCTCTCTGTCAATAAATAAACAAACAAATAAATACATAAATTATTTATTTATTTATTTTAAATTATTTTTTTTGTTTCATTTCTTCGGTGTTCCAAGATTCATTGTTTATGCACCACACCAAGTGCTCCATGCAATACGTACCCTCCTCAATACCCACCACCAGGCTCAACCATCCCCCCACCTCCTCCCCTCTAAAACTCTCAGGTTGTTTCTCAGAGTCCATAGTCTCTCATGGTTCATCTCCCCTTCCGATTTACCCCAATTCACTTTTCCTTTCCTTCTCCTAATGTCCTCCATATTATTCCTTATGCTCCACAAGTAAGTGAAACCATATGATAATTGACTTTCTCTACTTGACTTATTTCACTCAGCATAATCTCCTTCCGTCTCATCCACGTTGATACAAAAGTTGGGTATTCGTCCTTTCTGACGGCTGCATAATATCCCATTGTATATATGTACCGTATCTTATTCATTCGTATGTTGAAGGGCATAAATAAATCTTTAAAAAAGTACACACAAAACAATACCAATAATACCAATACCAATAATACCAATACTGGGTCTGGATATAAATAGGAATATGCATTGGCAGGACACAGAATCACAGCAATGGTAAAAGGAAAAAATGAGGCTGGGGATGGGACAAAGGGAAGGAAAAAAAAAGTGAAATAAAAAGAGCCCCACATGTGCTAATGAAGATGGTGTGCCTTGAACCAAGGAGTATAGCTAATTCACTCTCAGCACACAAGGTTTCAACAAACAGAAAACCAAAGCAAACCAAAACACGCCACCAGTTAATAGTTAGAATATTAACCTGATGCATGTGGAAGGAGCATGTGAGTGAGTAGCTATGAATAACCAGAAGGCTAACATGTGCCCAGAGCTGGCAGAGAGAACTATCACTTAGGGGTCTAGGCAGAGTGGAGACAGAGAGTGGCCTTGGGCTACTCCAGGGGACATCAGGTGTCCCCACACCGTCAGTCCCCTGTGATTCCCTCAAACAGTTGAGCTCATTCTGGGGTCACCCTGTTATGCCCTTCAGTCGCTTAATCATAGACATTCACCAGTCAGCACTGTTGGCTGCTTTTAGGGAACCTGGTGGGTCACCAGGTATTGTCACCATGGGGTGCTTTCCACCTGTGGGTCGTCTCAAGTAAAGTCCTCCAGTAAAGTCGAGATATTCTGGAAACAAATACTGCTGCAGCTCCTCTCTTTTCTGCATGCTATTTCTCAAACAATGTGTTGTATGGTAGAGACTAGAACAGTCCAGCTTACTTTGGTTGGGCAGTGGAGGGATAGAGGAGAGTGGTTCTGGCCAACGGCTATGATATTGCTTGAGGCCCCACTCTTGGGAATGAAGGGGAGGAGGAAAGATGATACATTATTGCTATCTCCTGAGCCTATCCTCCTTCTCTCTCTTCCTCTTGTGCATTCTCCTTTTCTTTTATAAACCTATATTCAGTGTGAGTATGCACCAGGCACTGTGCTAGGTACAATATGATATGAATCGGACATTGTTGCCTCCCCTCAAGAAGATTCAAGTCTAATGGGGAGCAGGTGGTGAGTGGAGTCAAGTATGGTAGACATCTGTGGGAGGTAAGCATGCTTTGGGACCACAGTGGAGGGCAGCTACATCAGATGAGAGGGTATCAGGGATGGCTTATTGGAGGCAGTGCTCCTTGAGCTGGTCTGAAAGGAGAAATGGAGTTAACAAGAAGGGGAAGAATAGGGGAAAGGGATTTCTGCTGAAGGGAATAGCATATGCAATGGCTGAGAAGCATGAAACAGCAGGAAGCGGTGGGAAGCTGTCCATAGTTCCCCATATCTGGACTTGGGACTCAGGAAGGGTCTTGGGTGATAGGACTTAATTCATGTCCCATCTCCTCCCTAAAGCCTGCAGAACTGCCTCAGTCCCATCATGTCCCCTCCTCTATGATCTTGGGCCAACATCTTACAATTAAAAAATTGCATGGTTTTCACCCTCCTCATCCTCCTGCCCCCCGCTCCCCTCCTCCTCCTCTCCTCCCTTCCCCCCTCCCCCTCCTCCTGTGCTTCTTCCACACAGTGCCTTGCATGTAGTCTTTACTCCACCACAGGGATGATTCACGACCCAGTTCTGAGTGGGTATGCTTTTCAGCGAGGAGGCAGACTAAGGCAGGGGTCAGCAGCACCAAATCCCACCCTAGTGCCCTGGATTTTCATCTGAGAGGCTTCTGTAAGGCTGTAAAGCTGGGCTGACATCTGGACCAGTGGCAAGGTGAACATTCTTTTGGGGCGGTGGGGTAGATACCCTCTAAGACAGTGTCCAGCAATCCCCATCTCCTGGTTTTTGTGGCCTGGTATAGTGTCCCACCTTGTACCAGGGTTGATCTGGATGATCAACAGAACAAGGAAAGTGACAGTACATGTCTTTAAGCCCAGCTCAATAAAGACATTATGACTTCTGCATTCCTTCCTGTCTGGGGCTGTTTACTCCGGAAGAAGCTAGGGCCAGGCCATAAAGACACACACGCAGCCATATCACAGGTTCATGCAGTGAGTAACTGAGGTCTCCTGCCAACACCTGTGACAGGAGGCATCTTAGATGCGGATCCTACAGCCCCAGCCAAGCCTTCAAATGACAGAAGCCCCATTTGACATACTGATTACAACTTCCCGAGAGACCCTGAGCCAGGACCATCCAACTAAGCTGCTTCCAAGTTCCTAACTCTTGGATACTGTTAGAGACGATAAACATTTATTGTGTAAGCTGTGATGTTTTAGGGTAATTTGTTACCTAGTGATGGACAACTAACACAGTGCAGTTGGCAACTCTGAGTGGCTTTTCCTGCTTGGGTTTTGGGAGGCTTCCTGACTAGGGTTTTGCTTCCTCTGATAGGCAGAAGTGTTAGGGCTCCCAAAAGGCCACATCCACTCACCCTGATTCGTCCTCTCACTTCTTCTCCCTCCCAGCTACTTCTGTTGTTGAAGGGACCAACAACGTGACAGCAGATGCACAGAAGCCTCACCTGGACTGCCCTTATCTGACTAGCAGAGAGCTTTCGGAGAACCAGCTGCCACCCCGCAACCCTCGCCCCCACCCCTCCAGGGGGGGCCTCAGTCAGGGAGGCACTGATGTGGAGCACAGGGACATTCCCAGAGAAATTGTGTAAGCCAGTCTCATCAGAACCATCCGTCCTTTGAAGTTCTAAGCCCCTCCCCCCCTTGTTAAATTGGTATGTACACCCTTACCTCTGGTTTTTCACTAAGTTACACATTCCTCCGTGCTCCCGCACTCAGTGTGTGCACACACGTCGTGTTTTCTCTTATTAATCTGCTCCGGACCCCCACCCCTCCCACCTAAGTTGGCAGAGGGAAAGGTGGTCCTCCCAACACTCTCAAATCAAACAAATCCCCAGGGACCGTCAAATGAGAAGTTATGAAGCCGTCCACACTGAGTTTTCCGTCTGGTCAAAGGAACTTAACTTTAAAAGCAACCACTTCTGTTGGGGGGGGGTCCCCCAGGGGTTTATGACCCCTTCAGCCATGGGGCAGATGGCCAGGAGCCCATAGGAAATGCAACTGCTGGGCCTGACGTCACAGCAGGGGCAAATTCTCTTACAGAGAAGCCTGTGTCTCCTGGTCTGTAGCGGTTTCCTTTTGGGCTCAGACTTATTTAACGGACCCTGAGTACTTGCCATGTGCCCGACTCTGTTCTAAGTACTTTACAAATAATACACCGTTGAAGCCTCCTAATGAGCCTATGAGGTAAATGCTCTTATTGTCTTCATTTTACAGATACGGCTCCTAAGGCCCAGAGATGTCGAGCAGTTTGCCCAAGGTCAGCGAGCATTCTGGGCCTCTGGGGCCCTTGGCCAGGGCTGCTGCAGCTGGACAGGATTATGTGTCTGAGCTCTGGCTATGGGCCACCCAGAGGTACGCATCGAAGCAGGGCACTGTGTCCCGAACAACTGGGCCCGTTCTGAATAGAGAAAACCACGGGGCTATTCATCTTCCAAGGCTAACCTTTGTCCTCAACTCTGAAGTCCGCCTGTGCACTGCCTTGGGCAGGAGAGTCTCTTCTCTGACTGCGCGCCTTCCTGCCCCCTCACCTTAGCTCCACCGGGCACCTGGGGGAGGCGTCCACACTTGCCCACCTGCCTAGACCAGTGGTTCTCAACCAAGGGCAATTTTGCCTCCCAGGAGACCTGTGGTGATGTCTAGAGACATTTCCAATTGTCACGACTAGAAGGCTGCTACTGGCACCTAGTGAGAAGAGGCCCGAGATGCTGCTAAACATTCTAAAATGCCTAGGATGACACCTCACCACAGAGGATTACCTGGACTGAAATGTCAATGGTACAGAGGTTGAGAAACTCACCCGGGCCCATCTCACAGCCTCCTTAAGGCTGAAGACCCCACCCTCCACCCTAACCCCAGCATACAGACATACGATGGTCTGATTCCTATTACAATTGGCAGTATGGGGTCCCCCATGGGGCTCCGTGCATCCTACTTCATCTCCTAGAGGCCACAACAGAACATGAAAGATACAGTTTGCACAGCTGCTACAAGTTCTTGAAAACAAAATAAGGATTTTGAGGTATGGATAATTTATTTTGTCCCAGGCTCTGTGCTAAGCATTTTACATATTTTGTCTTCTGTCATTCTCATAAGCCAGTCTTAGATGCAATTACCATCCCTATTTCACAGATTGGGAAACTGAATTTAAGTAAGTTGCCCAAGGTCACACAGCTAATAAGTGACAGGGCCAGGTTTGTAACCTGCCCAGGCAGTCTGACACTAGCACTGATCTATATACCAAGGCAAAGTAAAGATGAGGTAAGTTTCCAAGGAGAGCCCACCTGATGCCCCCCAGGGGACAGAAGCATCAGCCTCATTGACTCCACAGCTGCAGCCAAGACCCTCAGAGCTGGGCAGACACAACTGGACCTGCCGTGGTTCTTCAAGAGGAAAGAATAAGAGTAGAGAGAAAGGAGAGGAGGGCTGGTTTTTGTACGAGCACAGTTAAGACAGGACCAGCAGGAAAGAGATGGGTAAGGAAGAAGGCCCTGGAGCCTTTTATTTTTTATTATAACAAGGGAAGGAATGGGAGATTTGTTTCTAAGCTATAAATACCCTCCTTTGATTTCTGTGCATATCAGTGATAAATGAGCCACTTAGGCCTTAGAAATTAATGACTGTCCTAATTATTACCTCAAATGACCTTCTGGCATTCGTCATTCTGATCACTCCGTGCAAAGCAGCTGTGTCAGAGTTTGACCAGGTTTGGGAAGGAGGCAGGACAGGTGTGAGAGAGTTTCTGTGGCTACAGGCTTAGTCTGCAGAGATCAAACCGGCCTCAACTCTTAAGGCCAGAGAACTTTTAGAACCAGACCCCAGCTCTAGAGGGCCCTGCCCTCCCTGTGTTTGCCTTCAGGGCCTTGGTGAATCCTGAGTCCACTGAGCTGAGCAGGGACCGTCTGGATGTGTTTGAAGAGTGGCAGGCCCAGCTCAAAGCAAGAAGGGGGTTCCTGCAAAGCTGACAGCCACCTTCCGCAGGGCCCCTTCCCATTCAGATTCCCGGAAGAGCTTTGAAGTTTCCTCTGTGTTTTCAGAGTCCTGATCCTACTGTACTGGATTTAGCCTGCAGCCCTGCCCTGTCCCTAGGGATTGATTCCCCAACTGCAAAAATCTTAGAAAAATATTGCAAGCTCCACCCACCATCCCCAGGATGGTGGCTTTGTCCTTAGGCTAAAATAACAAAGGAGACCACAGAACCCTCACCAGGGGACATTCTCTCTGCATTTATAGTTTCTTCGGAGACATTCTGGTGATGACCTCTGGGACAGGATCCCAGGGCAGGAGCTTCCAAGATCTGTGTGTGTGCGTGGTGGCGTAAGTGGGGGACGTTTTATTGGGGGGGGGGGTCCTTGATAGGGAGAACACAGTAAGGGGAAGAGTGAGTGAACAAGATTGTCCCTGAAGGCCTCCCAAGGCACAGGCGGGTTCCAGGACAGTCACAGCAGGATCCGGAGTGCCTTTCCAGCCATGGCCAATGAGCCAAGCACTGTGCTTCCTGTAGCCAAATACCAATCTCAGGGACCCTTGTTGTTCCCAGCTTTGCACAAGGTACTCTGCTGTCATATTGGGCCACCAGAGAGTCATGAAGTCAGGACTGAAGAAGAGCCTTTTGGGGGAGAGGACGTGGGGAAGAAGAAAGACCTAAGGCAGACAGATGGGCAGAGACCGGAAGAGAGGGAGGAGAGCTGGGAATCCCAAACCCCTGGATTGGCTTTTCAGAACAGAGTCTGAGCAATAGTGCCATCTTGTGGCTCTGAGGAGACATTACAACCAGTATACATCCGAACACGCTGTCTCCCTCTCTCTCTCCCCCTCTTTCTCTCTCCCTCTCCCCCTCCCTCTTGCCCCCTCTCTCTCCAATTTAAAATTTAAAATTCACTTCCTCAGTCACACATGCTCACTAGCTCCATGTGACGCGGGGTTTCTGTACTGGACAGCACAGAAATAGAGTATTTCTATTGTTGTAGAAAGTTCTGTTGAACAATGCTGTTATAGAAAAGTTCAGAGTTGTTGTTTGATAGAGAGTTGTAAAAATTCAGAGGAAATATTGTTTAGAGTCTGCTTTCTACCATTAGAGTAGCCACTGGTTAAAGGTTTACAGAACAGTTTTCCAGAGATTCTCTCCTCCCACTGTTGGAGTGGCTGTGTTGCATTTTAGAGAGAAGAGTTGACTTGGTGTCTGATAGACCTGAGCATGAATCCCAGCTCTGCCACGTAAGCCTCTCTGGACATCAGTTTGCTCATTAGTCAAATAATTCCTCTAGACTTTTCTAGTTCTAACCAGGCCGTTCTCTGCCAGGGTTTGACGAGAGCTGCTGCCAAACACAGCCCCTGGGCTGTGTCCACCTGTGCTGTCTACAACTGTGGAGCCACTAGCCATGGATCTTGGCACTCTCCCCACCCCATCTTATCCCCAAAGCCACTTCAAACCCTGCTCCTCTCCCGCATACCTCTCAGGTGAGTCCCTATCTGTCTGGTGAAAGACCGGCTGTTTGGTGTTTGCCTCAACCTTAACTTTAAGATCCATTCACTCATTCAACAAATACTTATTGCACTCTTATTAGGTGTCAGGCACTGTCCTTAGACTTGGGGACCTGGCTGTAAATACAAATGTCTCCATTCTGCACCTTACATTTCAACTGGGGAGACGAGGTACTAGGCACTTAAATATATCACATAAAGGAGAGTACTAATTAAGTGTGACAAAGGGAAGTCAGGCAGGGGGATGGTAGAGCTACTTCTGATAAGGAAATTCATCAGGCAAAATTTTATAAGCAGGTGATATTCGTGCAGAGACCTGAGTGAGGAGAGGGAGTAGGTCAGTGGATATGTGAGGGGGAAGGAATTGCAAACGCAAAGGATGCAAAGGCCTGAAGCCAGCTGTGTCGGTCTTCTCACCAGGGTCAGGACCTATAACAGATGACACACATTTGGGAGTTTAGGGATCTAGGGCCTAGGAGATAAGAATAGGTTGAACATTTATCCCTTCTCTACCTAACCCTGTCTTTAGCATCCAAAGATATCTTTATAGAAATCCACTGGAAGGGGTGCCTGGGTAACTCTGTCAGGTGACCAACTCTTGATTTCGGCTCAGGTCGTGATCTCAAGGTCTTGGGATCTAGCCCTGAGTCAGGCTTCACTCTCAGTGCAGGGTCTGCTTGGGATTCTCTCTCTCCCTCTCTCTCTCCCTCTCCCTCCCGGTGCTGGCATTTGTGCATGCACATGGGCGAGCACTGTCTCTCTAAAATAATAAATAAATAATTTTTTTGTTGTTGTTCTCTTCATTTATTTGGGTCTTATTTTTAGATAAAGCTTTTTTTTTTTTTTTAATAAATCGGTTTTTTAAAAAAGAAAAAACAAGGGGTGCCTGGGTGGCTCAGTAGGTTAAGCCTCTGCCTTCAGCTCAGGTCATGATCTAAGGGTCCCAGGATCGAGCCCCACATCGGGCTCTCTGCTCAGTGGGGAGCCTGCTTCCTCTCCTTCTCTCTCTGCCTGCCTCTCTGCCTGCTTGTGATCTCTGTCTGTCAAATAAATAAATAAAAATCTTAAAAAAAACAAAAAAGAGAAAAAACAAGAAATCCACCTGCCCAAGGCCCACAGAGCATGTGGGAGGCCCTGCTGTAGGTCTGGATTCAGGACCTTCTGGCTCCCATCCTTCTGAATACAGAGGCTGATTTTTGTTGCAAGGATTCCAACACATTTCACCTTCCAGGTCAGTGTTTTCTTCTTCCAAATTGCTGGGGCTCTCTTTTGTGGCTGGTGGTGATCCCCCAACTCTGTCTTTGCTTGTATCAAACAGCCTAGATCTCCAAATGAACATCTGCGCTAAGACATCAAAGTGGAAATTTAAGCAGAACAGTTATTTCAGAGGTAATGCCCCAGCTTTAGACATCTGGGGACTGGCCAGTCCCCGCTCCAGGCTAGCTGGCTCTGCCTCTTGCTCATTTCACGAACAGAGCCCACTTTGCCATTTTCCAGCTTGACAAACAGAGCACAGTTTGCAGGTATGCTTACAAAATGTCACCGGGAACATTTTCCTTTGTTGCCGAAGGCTTACATTCTCTCTAGGCAGCCAGCCAGTTGCTTACAAGTGAAACTGCTCCAGAACTAGATTGCTAACAGGGCCCACCTGGGTTTGTTTTCCAGCCCATGCATCAACAAGAATCAGTCAAATGTCACCTGAGTGGCCTCTGGGTTACTGGACTCAGAGGGTCAAAAATGTCTGTGGCAAGAAGTCTGAGGACTTGCTGTCTTGTCTCCGTGTCTGCATTCACAATACCCGTTTTCAGTCTCTAGAAGCCGAGCGAGGCACCCTGGTGCATCGGCCTGGGTCTTTGCCCAGAGAGCATTTGGTCGTCTTGGCGGCCTGATTCAAAGAACCTCTACTAAAATTAAAAAACAAAACAAGCAAATACAAAAAAGAAGAAAAAAAGTCCCCATTTGAATGTTAGGAGACATCTTCACAATGAATTTAGGCTTTTAGTTTTTGTGGTTTCAGCAGCCGCCTTATTTGAGTGTGTTCTAGACAGTTGATGGTTTCCGAGGGTTCTGTCCAAAAGGAAGTCCTCTGATGAGAAAGTGTAACTTGGTCCTTGAAACACTCTCCGTATAGGAAACAGACAGCCGCTTCAGGCTCTTGCTCCTGACTGGTCAGGGTCCGTGTTTCTTGCTTAGGCAAGTTTGTCAGTTGAATTTGCTCAGAGAATACTGTCCTGTTGTAGGGCTCCCCAGAGACACCGGCCCGGGACTGGGGAAGCTTTGTGGGAAGGTGTCTCTTCTAGCTGAGCCCATACCTGCACCTTTGTGTAGGGAGGGGAGGTCAGTCACCACTGCTTTGAAGCTGATCCAGCCTGTGCTCCATCGGGAGCCAGGATAGACTCACCTTAAGTAAAATCATTGGGAATGAGGGCCAAGAATGACTTGGCTGTCCTCTCCCTGCCACAAGAAACAGGCCTGCGACTGTCACCTCTCCAGTGAGAGTTACAGTGGCATTCGCCCCTGTGTGGTTCTTAGTTTTAGGAAGATGCAACTGGGGGCAGGAGGAGGACAGTCAGTTTTGGTTACGGTTTAGAGCAAGGATACTTGGGGGCTGCTGGTGGGAAGGTGAATCCTTGCAACATTTCAGGGGGCCAGGTGGGGAATACGTATTGTGCCCCCCTCAGTTCTGGCTTATTGTTAATTTTTAGTGATTGTTAATTTTTAAGATCACCCCTTTCCATTCTCAAAAACATCCCACTTTGCAGGACAAATGATATGACTGGTACCCAGCCTTTAGGGTACCTTTAGGGAATGGGTCCTAAGAATGTGTTTAAAGATGTTGCTTTAGGGGTGTTTACCACAGACAGGCCTATTAGGCATAAGGAAAAGTTAGAGATAAATTATGTGTCTTGCAACAGAAGATTCACTAAGTTAAATTAGAGGATATCCACGTAGTAGAACCCTAGGTAGCCATTAAGAAATGGAATGTAGCAAAATATTAAATAGCATGGAAATATATGTATATTATTAACGAAAACTATTAACCCCATAGTATTATCCAAATCTAGTTCACAACGGAAAAAATAAACCATACACGGAACAAAGGACTGGATGAATATCCACTAAACTTTTGGTTATCTCTGGGCAGTGGGATTGGAAGTGGTTTATATATTCTCCTTTATACCTTTTCTTATTTCTAAATTTCCTACAGTGAACATGTATGTTGTAGGCAGAATAATGACCTCCCAAAGATGTCTGCATCTGAATCCTCAGAGTCTGTGAATATGTAAGCTTACATGACAAAAAGGAATTGAGTTGAAATTGATGTTGTTAAACAACTGACCTGGAGAAAGGGAGATTATCCGGGTGGACCCAGTGTAGTCACAGTGGTCTTTAAATGTGGAGGGGGTGGGGCAGGCACAGAAGATTGGTGCCTCCAAGAAAGACTCCACCAGACATTGAAGATGGAAGGGGGCCAGGAGCCCAGAAATGCTGGAAAAGGTAAGAAAATGGGTTCTCTCCTAGAGCCTCCAAAAAAGCAATGGGGCCTTCCTGACACCTTGGTTTTAGGCCAGTGAGAGCCACTTTGGACTTCTGACCTACAGAACTAGAAGATGATAAATTTGGATTTGTTTTAACCCACTGAGGTTGTAGTAATTTGTAACAGCATCAATAGGAAACTAATATAATGAACTTCTTTTTAAGTAATAATAAAGAGATGGTGATAACAGAAGTCACTTAAAAAGAAAGGGTTAGAAGGTCACATAGGCGGCTCAGTTGGTTGGGAATCTGCCTTCCGCTCGGGTCGTGATCCCAGGGTCCTGGGATCGAGCCCCACTTTGGGCTCCCAGCTCCTCAGGGAGCCTGCTTCTCCCCCTGCTTGTATGCTCCCCCTGCTTGTACTCTCTCTTTCTCTCTCCCTCTCTGTCAAATAAATTAATTAATTAATTTTTAAAAATCTTAAGGGAAAAAAAAAAGGAAAGGATTAGAAATCAAAGAAATCATTCCTTGTAATTTAAGCCAACAGCCATGCTAGGAGGAAGACTGGTACAGTCTTCTTCCTACCAAAAAATAAATAAATAAAAAATAAATAAAAATTTTTTAAAAATCCAGGCTCCTAGCTGGTTGCTGTTTTGTTATTAGTAGAAAATAATAATCAAGGGAAAAGTAAATGAGCTGACTAGCTAGCAGCCTGAGAAATTGTCCTATAGCGGTATATAATTAATAACATAAAATGAGGCAAGAACGCTCAGTACTGTGGGTCTAGAGGAGGGAGAACCAGGGAGCTGTGGCTTTTGAGAATTCTGGGACTGGGAATGGAATTGAACTTGAAAGGAAACCCTTTCCAAGTAAGTGGAAACTGCCAGGTTGTTCTGCTGGTTTGTGCTAGCAAATCCCATACTGGCATCAATAAATAGAAGAGAGTGATGGCTTTTCCAACCACCCCCCGCAAGGGGCAGGGAGATGAGCGTGTTTGCAGTCTGGCCCATTCTGAACTGTTCCCTGGAACAGCCTGCTCAGGTTGGAGAGTTGCAGAGGATTCTTTCTTAAATAAAATCCTTGCCTGTTTGCTTTGAAAGAGCTCTTAGGGAAACCCCAGATTCTTAGCAAAGGCTACAGAGAATAAAGTATCCAAAAATGGAAACACTATTTTTTTTTCTTTGCTAGAGGGTCCAAAACCACCTCTTCTTTAATTTAATCTGTAGTAGAGACTCCCTTTCTGTAGCAGACAGGGCTCTCTGGAAGCAGGTACTGAGCTGGGGTTTGGTGTGTGGGACATTCATTAGGGATAAACACCAGTGAAGGTCAGGGAGCCGAAGCGGGACTGGCCACAGAGGGTGGTGATGCTGAGATGCAGGCCTGACAAACGGGCAGATGTGGTCCATTAGAGTGGCCGGCTTTTAGACACCCTGCCCGTGGTCACTGGTTTCCGTGAGGCAGCTCTTGGCCAGCCCCGACCAGCTGGAGGCTGTGTGTTGACAACAGGAAGTCCTTCTTTGAGATGCCGTCAGGTTGGCACATCTTTGGTTCAACCGAACCATCCCCCTATCAGACCTTGTTCTACTTATTGGCTGGAACCCATAGCCCTGCTAACCTGGTGGGTCCAGAAGGGACTTGGCTAATTTTGCATAGCTCCTGAAAGCAGAGATGACTCGAGTGGGGAAATATGCCAAGGAGGCTGAAATTCAGCTCTGAACAAAGGATTAGATAAGAGAGCATGAATATTTGCAATGGGACAGAACCCTCCAGAGGTCCTGAACCTCTGAAATAGTCAGAGCTTGGAAGTATGTGACAGGTTGGAGAAGGGATTTCTACACTGAGCCACAAAGTGGACAGGTTGCTTCTAAGGCTGCTTCTGTCCCTGAAGGGGGCGGGGGTGTGATTAATGGGGTCAGCTCAGGCTCTGCCCCGGGGGGCTGCTCTTGGCCATCTGTGGCTCTGTCTAATAATGTCACCTTTGAGGCAGACATCCACCTTCGTGTCAGGTCTGCTTCCAGAAGGTTGCCACAGACCAGGTCGCCCTTAGTCCCAGAGGGAGCCCATATCCAGTTCAGAGAATTCTTACAGGCTGGCCCCTTTGGATTACCCCCTCTCACTCCCGCTCCTCTGGTCCCACTTGCTTGGTTTCCAGTCTGAGTTCCTCTGTCCCATTTTGGCTTCTTTGGACTTACTGACCCTGGCTTGTCCCCTCTCCCTCCAAGACCTGGCTCTGCTACCTGGTTCTCAGCCCAAACCCTGCGGTCCTGGACACTGTATTTCCTCTCCTGATCAGGTGCCCAAGACCTCATTTACCTACACATCCCTGTCCCAGAGCAAGATTAGTCAGTAGCAAGTGCGGGACACCCACAGTCCCCTTGGTGAAAGGGACTTCTTTTCATTCACTCAAGTGGTACCAGCCACAAATTCCACAATTCCTTTTCCTAGTATTTCAGAATTTGATGAACACGTCATGTTCATATTCATGCTGCTCATTATTTCATATGTAGGTTTAAAAACCTTCATATGTCATCTATGCAAAACGATCTGCGTTAGGTACCTGTCACCACATCTGAGTGCCCACCCACCACCTGCTTAAGAACTGGAAATGGATCAATACCTTTGAGGTTCCTCGTCATCCCCAGTCTCACTGAGGTAGCTTAGGGGACCTGCCTGGATTCCAGGGCCATCATTCCTTTATTGCTTTTTACAACGTCATGGCCTATGTATGCATTCCTATGCAATATGCTATTTGCTTCTGCTAGTTTTCAAAAATTCACATATAAATGGAACTTACTGTGTGATTCTTCTGTGATGCTTTCTTTCACTCAGTATAATGTTTTCGAGATCCAGCCCTGCTGTGGCATGAGATTTTATATTGCTGTCAGGCCTCTTGTCAGTCTTCATCTTTCCTGTGACCCCACAGGCTAACGGGTCTTGGGCTCTCAGTTTGCCTGAAAAAACAAACCCCCTTCTTTTCTCATTACCTTCCTCTTGTGTTCTCCTTTGCCTCTTCCTTCATAACCTCCTTCAAGGGCAAAGACCACCCTCCACCACACCCACTTACTCACCCCTGCATAGGATTTCTGGAGACAAATACACGACCATTGCTCTCGTGGGAAGGCGGTTTAATGATTGTGACACTTGTGCTGAAATATGAACCCTGGGACAGAAATGAGTTTTCTCTTCCTGGTCTAGGAAAGGGAAGCATGTTGAATTTACTGCTATTGGACTGGGCAGGCAATGCTTTGCCAACTTTAGTGAGCGCAAGAATTACCTGCGGGGGCTGGATGGGAGCTTGTTAATTAGGGGAATTTATGGGCCCCCATTCTCCAGAGGTTCAGAACCAGATGATGGGATTATCCAATGGGGCCCAGGAATCTGTGTGTCAGCAAACAAGCCCCTCTCTGCCCAGCAAGTGTGAAGCTGACTGTCTTTGACTACTCTTAGCAAGGAGGATCCTCTGTCCCAGCCAGAATCAGGAGCACTTGACTTGAAATACCATCAACCTCCAAGCATTTCTCTTAACCAGACAGTCAGTGAAGGCCGGTCGCCTGGGCTTTCAACACTGGGCCCGAGTAGAAATTTTCATTGAGGCTTGAAGTTCTGGCAAGGACTGTTCCCTCCGAGAGAAAGGTCAGGTTCCAGAACTGGTAATAGGAAACTCGCTGCCTCTGTCCAATGTTCAGTGTCCCATTGCTGCATTTCCATCCAGAAAGCTGGAAGACGTGATCGAGGCTTGCTGCTCACACATGAGATGCCTCAGCCACTGGCTTGACACCAGGAATCCACGGGGCTGGGTCACGACCTAGACAGTGGTAACAACAGCAGGGCATGAGCGGAGCCCACAGGCCACCCCAGAGTCAGCAGGTACGGGCTGGCCTGAGCCACTCTAGGCCTCACTTGGACATTTGCCTGCTCTCCATCTCGGCCAGGCTGGAAGAGGCCATGAGCACCGCCATCTTTGGCAGCATCTGTGGATCGTGGGCATCCTGTCTGCGCTTCCTCTACAGAACACAGATCTTGGCCAGTGACCACACGTAAGTCACCAGTCATGCTTGCTGGAGGAGAAGCCATGTAGGCCACTTGGGGATATCTCAGAGATCCCTGGGAGGCAGCTGAACTGTTCTTTACCAATGTAATGAAATGAAAAAGGTTTTGAGCCCAGGGCCGTAGAGAGCTCCTAGGTGGTCAGGGGGATCCCAGGACATCTGTGGATCTTTGACTGGTGGGGCTGAAGGAGAGATGGGGACATCATTCAGTTAATTAACCCAGCTCTGTAGGGTGTGAAGGCTTTGGTGAGGAACAAAAGGCACAGGAGGTGCCTATCCTTCCAGGGGGTCAGAGCCTGAGCTGACAAGATCCTGTTAGATAATACAGTTTCAGTGCCCTTGGATGCCTTTGCATCCCGTACCCCATTCCCATCCCCATATCTCCTCTAGAGTTTCCCCATGCCTGGAGCTCTTCAACTCAGGAAAAGTGTGACCATGGGGGACGCCTGGGGGGCTCAGTCAGCTCAGGTCATGCTATCCCAACAAGAAGCCCAGGCCGTTATTGTGGGAGGAGTGACCTAAGGGCTGAAATCACACCAAGGTGCCAACAACTGATGCCCCTGGTTTCCTGTGAGCAGGTTCCTGTGGGAGAGGAGAGTATCCAAATTTCTCTGAGGAGAGCTCGTGGATAAGGGGGACCTGGGCAGGGAGGAAGGGGTACAAGTGCCTCTCTGGTCAATCTGTAGATCCCTCTTGTTGTCACTCCAGAGGAATCCCCAGCCTTAGCCCTGCCCAGTCCAGGTGACTAGATTGCTGAGAAGTCAGTGAGGAGGAGTCTGGAGGCTGGTTTCCTCTGCCCTCAGGCTCTGGTGAGGGCTGGCAGAGTGGGAGTGGGAAGAAGGGACTCCACCAGCTTTGGCGCCACCACCCCCCCCCCCACCCGCCACGGTACTGATTACATCCAGTTGTTGTGCAGCACCCTGCCCTTTACTGCGTGATGCAGAACGGGTGCCTCATTAGCCACCCCTCAGGCCAAGGAGGCTCAAAAGGAAGAGGTCTTGGAAGCTGGGTCTGGCCTCAGGCCCCTGCTGCTTGGAGAGGGAGGGCAGCTCTGGTCAGAATAGGGCTCCTACCCCCAACCCACCCTTATTCCCCTTGGTTTCCCTCTCTGGCTTGATGGCTGGAATGAAGTTCCCCAGGGCTTACATCCACAATCAGGTTTCCGGTCCAGTCCCACATGGGGCCTGGCTCTCAGGGTTTAGCCAGCCATGGAAAGAGCAGAATGGCTGCTGGTCTTTCTGCTGAATTCCCCGGAGCTGCCGTCCAAACTTTCTGCAGAGTTCGCTGGCTTGTTGCCTCTTTCCAAATCTGGCTGGAACAAAGCTAGCTTCTGGAAGTTTAGTGAGTACTTCCTGACTGGAGCCCAAGGACACAGTTTCTAGTGTGGCAATGCCTGGTCCTCACTATGTAAGTGAAGTGGGAACTTATTTTCAACCTTCTCCTACGGCAGAGAGAGCACAGAAGTAACAAACCTGTTTGAGGGCAGAAGACTGGATGGTCCCTTGCACCCTTTTGCTTCTGAATTATTCCCAAGTTCTGGCTTTCATGCTCTCTGGTTCTTCCCCTGGAAGTGAAGCTCCCTCAGGACCAAAGGCATTTGCTACTCTAACTGCTTAGTCAGTCTCAGAGCAGCAAACCAACGGGGCAGTGGCCTCCTCTGGGGAGACCCTGAAGGAACATGGCTAGTTTGTGGCCCCTGCTCTAGGCCTAAACTGGAATGCTTCCTTTCAAAGAAGACGCGCTTTGGTCTGTAGGCTGATAGGCACCAGCTGCCCCAGGGCTCTCCTCATGGCAGGAGTCCCAGACTCATATTCCCCTCTTGCTGCTGTTCCAGGCCTTCGTGTCCATAGCCACTCTCAGGTCAACATGTCTCAAGCAAATTCTCGCTGTTAGAATTCCCTCCAGGTTGTCTTCGGAGAGTCAGGCAGCGGAGGGGCACATAGAGCCCTCCTCCTCGCAAAGTAGAAATTTGGTGTATGCACGACCCATGGTCCAGTTTTGTAGGAGGGAGACCTTTCGAGCTCCCAGTCCCCCAGGATGCCAGAAGCAGGTATTGGCTCACAGTATCTTCTTGCCATGTCTGCTTAAACCTGGCAGTTCTAACTTTTGCAGAAGTGAATGAAACTCCCCGTCTCTCTAGGGAGTTAAGTAGCCAACTTTCTTTAGGGTGCTCTGCCTCAGCGTTCTCTGGCTGTCTGGGGCTTCCGTCCTGGAACCCTGGTTCGCTGGAGGGTAGAGAGGGGCTCTCACAGAACCTAGATGGTGGGCCTTGCCTATTCACTCCCAGCTGCTCAGTGTCAGGTTAGCGGCACTGGTCTGTGAGAACTGAGGCCACGGTGGGAGGCTCCAGGGAAATGTGACAGGGGCAGCAGAAAGGAAAAGGCCAGTGGCAGATGAATAAGGGGAGTCTTTGTCTGTTTTTTTTTTTTTTTAAGATTTTATTTATTTATTTGACAGAGAGAGATCACAAGTAGACGGAGAGGCAGGCAGAGAGAGAGAGAGAGGGAAGCAGGCTCCCTGCTGAGCAGAGAGCCCGATGCGGAACTCGATCCCAGGAACCTGAGATTATGACCTGAGCCGAAGGCAGCGGCTTAACCCACTGAGCCACCCAGGCGCCCTCTTTGTCTGTTTTTAAAAAGATTTTATTTATTTGAGAGAGAGCGAGAGCAAGCAGGAGTGGTGGGCAGAGGGAGAGGAAGAAGCAGGCTCCAAGGGAGCCTGACATGGTGTTCCATCCTAGGACCATCATGACCAGAGCTGAAGGTAGACACTCAACCGACTGAGGCACCCAGGTGCCCAAAGGGCGTCTTTGTTGGCTCACATGCAACCCAGGTGGTGCGAGGCTGCCTCAGGCTGATGGAAGACTCCTTAAGAGCCTCTCAGAGACCTGGCCGGGTAGTCCAAGTGTCAGCATGGCCTTACTTGCTGATAAACTATGCATGGCTAGTGGGCTTCCTTCATCACCTTCCCAGGTCTGGGGCAGGGTGGGGATCGAGTGTGTATTCAGCCCCTGTGATCTCTGCCTCTCTCTCCCAGAGCAGAAACGTGAGCACTGCATGACTCCACAGACCACACTGCCTCCGGCAGGCGCTTGAGTGCGCTGTGGGGCAGCAGCCACCAGGAGGCAGCTGGTTTCTAGAATAGGTGCTCATGGTAGGGTGTTAGAGACACACCGCTGATGGCCAGATGCAACGAGACAAAGGCCAGGTAGGACTCCTGTTGGAGTGCAAGGACTCACAGGACCCCATGGTCAACCAGAGAAGGGAAGAGTTATGGGGAAGTAGGTGGAAGTTTCCCTGACATGGTGACACAGGAGCTGAGAGCCACCCAAGATGGGTCTCCTTTCTTAGTTGGGGGTGACTAGAGTTGCATTTGTAGTGCTTTTCTGTCTGACTTTTTAGCTGGGTCTTCTACAACCTGGTCTCTTCTTCATCCTTCCTCCTTCCTTTCCCCTCCTTCTCTTCTCCACAGAGTTGAGACAACACAGCATAGCGGTATATGTTTCAGTCTGAAGGTGCCATGTGGTTTGGAGAGGCCCATTTGGGGAGTTTTGGTTGCCACAGAAACTGTCCAGTCAGCTGCCAAACATCCGGGGCAGCTGGACCATCTGGCCCAGGCCCGACAGGAACATTGTTGTTTACACCCCTGGACTGTGGCCGTGAGGACTGCCAAGAGCCAGGGAGTCTCCTCCACTGAGGAGATGAAAGTCTCTCAAGGGTGCAGATACTTCGGGAGTCTGAAGTTTGGAACATCGGCACTGGCTGTCTGTGTGGTGCTATTTTCCATGAGACTGACGTCCAGGCCCACCAGCAGTGCATTCCAAGGCCAGCACTCTGTCTTTGCTGAGCCCAGGAGAGAATCCCCTGTAAGCAAAGAATCCCCTGGTAGTAAGCAGCCTCACTCTGGCCTGGCCCCAAAATGGCAGCTAAAAACCATCTCAGACCCAAGCATCACCCACATGGGTCTGGAAAGCTGAAGAGCAGAGGTTGAGGAGACTGTTGGTATGAGGGATGAGGAAGCCATAGGGGCTAGAGGGCATCTGTCCCCCCTCACCCCCCACCTTCCCTTATACCTGGTAGGGGAGAAGAGCCTTTGTTTGTAGATGAAACCTTCATAGCCCTAAGGCTACAGCTAAACAAGCCATGGGATGGAGGAAAGGGTTTAACCAAAGCCCTAACTCACTACTGCTGTCTGGAAGCCCAGATTGCAGAGTAAACCTGGATTGGATGGTTTGGTGAATTGTCTACTGCTCCGCCCCTTCAGAACAGCCCTCCAGATCCTAGTGGTTCTTTCCAAGCAAGGAGAAGACAGCATCGGGGTCTGCAGCTGCCCTTGAAAAGAAAGCTAGAGAAATGGCTCAGATGTTGTACAGGGCGACCATGGGAGACAGCCTGGACTCCTCACCTGACCCCTGGTGGAGGGGATCTCTTCCAGAAGAGCACCTGGATCGGGGAAGTGCTGAGGAAGTCAGGATTGAGCCTCAGACCATCCAGGACCTTCCACCAGCTGGCACTTGCCAGGCCACAACTTCAGGTTGGAAGGGTGAAGGTACCAAATACCAGGTTGTCACCCAGGCCCATGGCCTTCCTCTGGGGGCCACAGGTAACCCCTCAGCAGTGCTGATCCCAAACAAGGCCAGGACACAAGGCACAAACCCCCAGGGCTTCCTTCCCCTGCTGAGTGGTGAAGAGTTCTACCATTGATGGCCTTTTCATTTCGACCTTGGTTACGGACAGCAGCATGTGGGAAGGACTGACTGACCACAGGAGGCTGCCATCCTGTTGTGCAGGATTGTGGAAGGGTTACTCGAGGACTGAAACCTCAGGTTGGGTTGTGTTAAGTGCTGCTTTGCAGTGAGGCAGGCCTAGAGGATGAGGTCTGAGGTTTGCCTTCCCTTCCCTTCATGGATACTCCGCTGTGCTGTCTCCCTCACTGAGCCTAACTTCCTGACTTCTGCAGTGGCTGTAGCCCTTGACCTGCCTGACTCCTTTTCATCCTGCTAGGTCTCAGCTCAGAAGCAACCAAATGCTCATGTCACATCACCCTGCTGAATTCTCTCAGGACACTCATTGCTATCAGCAGTTTTCTTGTTTACTGTGTGTCTCACTGGAATGTGAGTGTCACGAGGACAGGTCACCTGATGTCTTCCCTAGTGTATCTATTGCTAGAGCCCAGAAAGTTCTTGGCACCTAGCTTCTGTCAGATGAATGTCACCTCTCCTTGAAGTATCTTTTTAGGAACTTCATACATTTCAGGAAATACAATGATAAATCCAACTGAATAAGAGTTTATGACTAGACTTTGTGGGATCCTGGTGAGGAAGGGCTTGGAGTGAGGGGAAGTGACTTTAAAAAAGGTTCTAAAGACATTTTCTCAGTTCTGGATACCTTATTTCCATCACAGAGATCCAATGAGTCCACAAATACCAGTCATTCCATCCTAAATAACTTACAGGAAAATAAGTGCTTTTTTCCCCCATCTTTCGACTGACTACCCCCTACCCTACTCTGCTAAAATATTAGTTTTTAGAATCCTATCAGGTTGAACTTAAGCTTGTCTTCCTCAAAGTTGGGGAGTTAGAGGGGCAAGGGGGAGCCCAGGCAGCTTATTCTACTCTAGATAAGTAAGTGCTGAGGACCCTGGGGCCCCCAAGCATAGGGGGGTGGAGGGGAACCAATGGACAGGAAGGCTGGCAAGCCCCACACAGGCCTGGGGCTTGGGCATACTGGGGACTCTGGAGGGCAGAAAACAAAACGAGAGCAACTT
Source organism: Lontra canadensis (assembly GCF_010015895.1). NCBI lineage: Eukaryota > Metazoa > Chordata > Mammalia > Carnivora > Mustelidae > Lontra > Lontra canadensis. The sequence goes on along the minus strand of NW_022631044.1, from coordinate 9,632,690 downwards.
GATAACTTTTCAAATAACTTGGCATTATTCCTTTCTGTCATGGCCTATGTCAGAACAGTGACTGGGCATCTGTAGCTAGAGGTGCTTCTGCTGGGAGCCCATCCAAAAAATTTCTCATTTTCTGGGTTGACTCTGCAGTGAAGTTGTTTCACCCAGTGGAGAACTGCTCCTAGGGAGAGCTTGGACCTAATGGCAGGGCACACAGAGTCTTAGTTCATCCTTGACAATCTCTCTCTCCCTTTCTTCAACTACCCTTTCTATGCTCTGGGCTCATGTGTTGGTGGCCCCATCTCTGAAGCTGGAGGGTGGCGGGGGTTTGGGGGTGGTGGTCACGGAGGGTGGGAATAGCCCCTGTTGCTGCCTAGCTTCTGGAGAGAGCTGTTGTCTCAGCAGGAAGAGGTTTTCTTTGCGATTTATCAGTAGTAGTTGGGATTCTATAATCCTAAGCCCTTTCACTTCAAAGAAAGTTATTAAGTCTAATCAGGAAAAAGAAGGAAAAGGATTGGGTGGGTGTTAGCTCAAGAAGGATCTAGGAAATGTTGGGGGGCAACTCCATTCCTTTCAGGAATTTAATAATGGAGTCAGAACCCATGAATTTATACAGTGGTAACAAATACCACCAACATCTCCTCTCAGTGGCTTAAAAATAAAGGAAGATGTATTTCTGACATAGGCTATAGTATGTCACATTGGCAGGTGGGTTCTGCTCATCGTAGGCCCTCAGGTACCCAGCCTGATGATGGCCGTAGGTTGCCTTACTAGAGAGGGAGAGTTCTGGAGGCTCTGTCTTCGTGTAGCACTTGAATGCTACCATCCAGAAGTGACAAGAAAGCACGCCCAAACACAAGAGGGTTAGGACATATGATCCTAGAGAGTCTGCAGGTGGGAAGAGCTGGAAACACAGAGCAGCCTCAAAGTTACCAACAGGAGTTGACTAAGTTAGACTTTAGGGCTCCATAACAAGTCAAACCTTGAAGCTTGGACACTTTGACTTGGGATTGTTTTAATCATTTATTGGGTATGAGGGTCACAAAACCTTGGTTTCATGGCCATGTTCTGCTCTGGCCTAGAGAGTTATCACTGTGTTTATATTCTTTAAAGCTGCTTTTTGGTCAGTCAGTATCAAGAGGCAGCTTTAGAGGATGGAGGGTAATTGGGATTAGGAGTTGAGATTTGGTGTCACAGGCATGGCTATTTTAGCACTGTTTGGAGAACACAAATAGGCCATTTTAATAGAAGTAGAAGATGTAAATCAAGGAAGGTGATAAGCGTCCTTTATTTTGCTATACCTATACCCTGCCTGACAGAGCTCTATTGTGAACATCATACTTTGAAGAAAAGTTAGACAAGCTTTGTCAAGTTGGGACGCAGTACGAGTTATCAGAGGTGAGGGGAGTCTTGAAGATTATTGAAAGGGATAACTTGGCAGCTGCTATACTTGAAAAGCTGTCTGAAGTTTTTCTTTTGCTATTGAGAAAGCTACCTCCCTATTTTGAGATGGACTAGACTGCCCTGTGAACAGCATACTCATTGCTCTAAGTGACCAAAGAAAGCAGAGAAGGGAGTGTGACCCTCCAAACAAGAGAGGAAGGGTGGTTTTCGTAGGCAGCTTGTTGGGTCCCTTCCAAGTTTATCTTGATGATTTCTCTGACTCAGTTTTTTCTCAGAAATAAAAATAAGTCTTTGGCCACGAGAGAAAGGGTGAATGCCAGTTGAGACTCCACTCTATAAAATGCTGCGAATCCCCCAGGCATCTTGACACTGGTGATAGGATCTCCATTTGACAGGTGAGGCAACTGAGAAGGAAGTCAAACACACATAAAATCTCACAAGCTGCAGACAGCTTGGTTTTAAATTCTGGATCCGCAGCCTTCTAGCTGTGTGACCTTGGGTAAGTCATCTAACCTCTCTGTTTTATACTCGGTAAAATGGAAATGATAGTACCTCATAGGGTTGTGAGGATTAACTGATTTTTTTAAAAAAGATTTTATTTATTTGAGAGAGAGAGAGAGAGAGAGAGAGAGAGTGTGTGTGTGTGTGTGTGTGTGTGTGTGGTGGGGGGGTGTAGGAAGAGGGGAGTGGCAGAGAGAGAGGAAGAGCTGGGAGCCTAACATGGTACTGACCTCATGATTCTGAGATCACGACCTGAACTGAAACCAAGAGTCGGACTCTCAACCGACTGAGCCAAAGGACACATTGAACATCAGTAGGACATATTGAACATCAGTAGCCTGACACAGAATACGAGCTGACTAGGTTTCATCTATGACTTAAATCATTATCAATGTCTGCATTAAGTTAGAAACACTAGGAATTTGATTCATAGAAATAGGAAAGCAAAACTAATTTTTCTTTTACTTTCTCTTGTGACTCATGAAGATACAACAATATTTTACCCACTCTTCTGGAAATGGCTCTTTTCTAGCATTTCAGTATAACCCAAGAGGTGAGAGTTCATAATCAGAGAGCACTAGATATATTCTAAACCCACTAATCATGTTTACAGACCTGAATCCTCTGAAGCCATCTTGTGAGCCAATAGCAGAAGAGAGGCTATATATTTGGACATATTCACAAATTACTGTTTACCTTGATCCCATCAGGAAATGGATCAGAAATTAGCCTTTCTGATCCAGATTTCAAGCTATGTGCCTCTCTAACTTTACAAATACTCAAACTCAATACCTTTTTAATATATTGTGTCGAAGGTTTTGGATTTTCCAGGCTTCACCTGAATAGCAGCATGGCCCTGGGGCCATTGTCTAAGAACCCATTACCCAGTCTAGTGTAAACACAAACATAAATGCAAGCAACAAGAATGCGTTTCAGGTCAGGTTGGGGTAAAAGTCCCAAAGATGCTTGTGAGACTAAAGCCTTATCAGTGCACTTTGTTGAGAAGGGTTTCTTCTCTCCTGTCTCTTGGCAGATGTCTTACTTAAAGTTAGGGTTAAGGGGTGCCTGGGTGGCTCAGTCGGTTAAGCGGCTGCCTTTGGCTCAGGTCGTGATCCCAGGTTCCTGGGATTGAGCCTCCAGGAAAAAAAAATAATAATAAATAATAATAATAATAAAAAAGTTACGGTTAAGTCAGAGCACCTCAAAGAATCTCTGAGCAGGGTGTGGGCGGGGTGGGGTGGGACTCTTTCGAAGTGTTAAAATCTGTGGTGAAAGAAACTCAGCAGGAGGTAAGTTGAGGACTGGACTAAGCACCTGTGTGCCCACAGACCCTTCTTGTTCTAGTGACAAGGTCAGCAGTCCCTGGTGGGGATCCCCACCCCTGTACATTTGCGTTTTCTCTTTCTTCCTTTCTCCACTCCACCTTTCTTTCTCCTCTCCACTGCCCTCCCTCTCCCTCCTCCTTTTTCTCCCTCTCCTTGCTTTTGGCCCTACTCAGGTGGAAACTGTCCTCTATACCCCGACTTGCCGTCTGCTTTCTGGTGGGGATCAGGGAACACAGCTGAGGGGCAATGGGCATGAGAGAGGGCTGTCAGACTGGGGTGTAGGTGATGAGGCTCTAGCCCCAGCTGAGTTCCTAAGAGAGTTTTGGACAAGGTCCCCCCTCAAATCTGTTTTCTTAGCTTTATAAAGTCCTCAAGGATTCTAGTTTTAAAAGTTTCTAACTTGCTGAGACCTAATTGACTAGGATACTACTACTATTTATTTGCATTATTGCTGGATCTCTGAATTGGTTGCTGAGCTCTTCAGGGGAAGGAGCGTAGCTACTTAAACGGTACAAAGGAGCGACCCATCCCACACTCCTTGTGTCCTCAGAGTTCAGATGGATATAATGTTAGGCTGTTAACAAGCATCAGTAATTGTGATAACCCTGCTTCCCCTCAGTGTTCACCCTAGGTTGACAATAGGATTCTCCCTCAAACTAATTTTCTTCCTGTAGAAAGATCTGGCATAATTTCTGTGCCTCAGTTTCTTCTTCTATAAAATGGGAATAATAATACTTACTTCATAACGTTGTTATGAAGATTAAATGAGTTAATACTGAGAGCTTAGAACAGTTTGTGGCATGTAGTACAATCTAGCAAGTATTAGTGGTTATGAGGCTTTGCTTAGAGGGCTGTAAATTATCATGTACCTTCTGGAAAACAGGGTAACAGACATATCAAGACCTCAAAGCAGGGGTGCCTGAATGGCTCAGTGAGTTAAAGCCTCTGCCTTCAGCTCAGGTCATGATCTCAGGGTCCTGGGACCGAGCCCCACATCAGGCTCTCTGCTCGGCATGGAGCCTGCTTCCCTCTCTGTCTCTGCCTGCCTCTCTGCTGCTTGTGATCTCTCTCTCTCTGTCAAATAAATAAATAAAATCTTAAAAAAAAAAAAAACCCTCGAAACAAATGACTCTCAGGCTCACATATCCCACTTCTAGAAATCCCAGAAAGATAGAATTTGGACAACTCATATCCCATTATATTTATCACAGGATTATTATAATAAAAGTTAGAAATATGAGTGGTGAACAAGATCAAATAAATTATGGTACCCTCTACTTGACTCCTTTCTAGCCATTAAAAGACTATAGCAATACAAATCTCTGAAAAGATACAAACCTTTGTGCATCCAGCATAATTCTGGGTGAAAAATGGAGTGCACTCACTGACGTGTGAGGGTTATGTAGCATTGCGGATTTTCCTTTTCTTTCAAAAAGGAGATGTGTAGCAAATGCTACAGATAGACAAAAAGTGGGAACATAAGATAATAAGTTTCTTTCCTCTTTTTAGGAAGACTTGATAGTAATGATAATTGTCATTAGCGGTTCTTATCTGGAATTCGTTTTAATTCTTTAACTTCTGTTCTTAAAATTTATTCAGAATAAGACACTCCATTAGAGATAAGCAACAGCTATCTACCTAGGGCTGTGGTGCACCAGACCTTTTTTTTTTTGGGGGGGGCAACATTTTCTTGTGTTCTGGGGCTGAAGGAAGCCTCCACAATCAGCTGGTAAGAATGCGTTGAGTGTTGACCAGCTGTAGTAAAGAGCAAAGGTGGTCTCACATGATCTCTGCTTTTGTTTACAGATCTTAGGAGAAAAGTACTGTTCATCCCAAAATGATGAGGGCAGGCTGCCTGGAATGGAGAAGTGCATATCCAGGCAGTTTGGTTGTTTATTCAAGATGTGTTAATATGTGGTCATTCCATTTTTGGGGGGAGGGGGAGCCTAATTCATTTATATATAGTCCAAATACTTGAAATAAAAAGGGAAATCATATCAAGTGTTAAAACTAGAGTATCGGGGGTGTCTGGCTACTCAGTCAGTGGACCATGTGACTCTTGATTTTGGAGGTTGTGAGTTGGGAGCTCTATATTGGGTATAGAGATTACTTAAAAATAAAGTCTTAAAAAAACAAAACTAAACTAAACAAGATCTTGACACACCTTTCCCTTGCCTTGTAAATGGAGAACAATTTGGTAACTTAGAGCAAACTAGAGCAGCTAACATCCTAGGGAGAATATAATCAAAAACCACCTCCTCAGGCTAAATTTTCATGTGAGAGAGAAATTTTTTTTTTTAAGATTTTATTTATTAGAGAGAGAGCACAAGAAAGCATGAGCTGGGGGAGTGGCAGAGGGGGAGGGAGAAGCAGATGAAGATGGATACGCAGGTTCCCCACTGAGCAGGGAGCCTGATGTAGAGCTCAATCCCAGGACCCTGAGATCATGACCCAAGCTGAAGGCAGATCCTTAACCAACAGAGCCATACACATACCTCAAGAGAAAAAAATTTTATATAGACAAGAACTAAGACTTGTTACTTGATGGAAAAGACCAGAATTTGGATAATAAACTAAATTAATGGGTTTGTCCATCTATGTTACAGTATTGTAACTTTATTATTTAATCACACGCTTTTCAAAAACTAACATTTCTCTACCAAGAGGTATCTGGATTTTGTTTTCTTTTCTTCCCTTCCAAGACATTCCTAGAAAAGATGCTGTGACCTCCATATACATTTCCTGGTTACACTTAAGATCTCAGGCAGTGAGTGTGCCTGGTTCTCTGTCTTACTAGCCAAGGAACCTCATTGAGGTTGTTCTAGGAATCCATGAGGTGGAGAAAAGAGGCCCCTTTCTTGAAGGTATGCATGGGTCTCTTGGCTGCTGGTGGCAGTTGGTATTTACTATGATTGGAAGATTAGGCATGATTCAGCCAGGATTGAGTAAATAGAAAAAGGCCCCTGGTGCTAGTGCATGTCATTTCCCATGGGTAGCAGACCCCTTCTCAGTCTTCATCATGGAAAAGTTATGTTTGCCTCTGAGTCCTGGCTATTATTTCATCTATTTATGTCCTGTTTTATTACACTCCCATTATGGATCAGGTATGGTTCTGGGTACTCAGGGTTTAATAGTGAACCTAAAGTCTAATTCCATCCCTCTGTACTTTGTAGTCTAGCCAGGGACAAGCAAGAAAACTATAGAGTATATTAGTTGATAAGTTGATATGTTCTATTGAGAAATGCGGTCATTATAGTAGTTTAACGTGGTAAGGGAAAGCCTTGTTGAGAAGACACTGGAGAGAGGGCCATGCAGCTAGCCAGCAGGGTGAGGAGGCCTCCAGATGGTGTTGAGGCTCTGAGGCAGGGCTGTGCCTGATGTGTTCAAGGAACAGCATGAGACCAGCAGGAGTGGGAAAAAGCAGATGATGGGTCTTTGGAATAGTCTGGAGGATAGTATGGCAGAAGGGATCAGATAGTGAGACTAACCAGAGTAGTCTATTCTTCCATTTTTAGATGCGAACGAGCGTGAAATTGGCCTGGAGTTTTGTGATAATGGAGCAGAATGTGTGAACAGATTTGGCTCTTACTAATATCGCTGCCAAAAGGAGTACGAAGACCATACCCCCCACAGCCTGGCACGTGGTGTGTGCACACTCCTCACAAAGGCACGGGATGCTCAGATGCCCTCTGAGCTTGCATGCTTGTGAGCTGCTGGTATCTCCTGTGAGATCTGTACCATCCTCAGGGCAGGGTTGAGCTCTCAATCTGATATCCCTGGCCATGAACACCAAAGCAAACGTTCCCTGAAGGATACAAACTCCAGAAACTCTTCTAGAACTTGGAACATGGTATCAAACCATTTACTGTAAGAATCTTCATTGTACTGATTTTTCTTTTGCAAACTTAGTTTTGGAGCATTTCCATACAAATGCCATTCCTGACTCTGATGAAAATAGGTGTGTGTAGAATTTACCTTTAACATCTATCTGGTTGTTTCCCCAAGGCTCTGTCATGCCCTTGCTTTTAGAGGTTTTCTTACCAAAGATGGAATTGGGCAGGGTCTTCTTGCATGGGTTTGAGTGAGCTTCTTCTAAGCAGGTTTGGCACAGAGAAGTTGTTAATGAACTATCCGATGCCCTTAGCTTATTAAAGTTGTTGTTGGTGATGGTGATTCACTTGGTACAGTTACCTCTGAAATAGTACAAACGGCCTGGTGCCACCACAGCAGATCAATAGACATAATTTCTCTTTCTCATCTTGCTAACTTGCTGTGTGACCTTGGTCCTCGTGTCTTGAACACCCCTATGAAACGAAGGGTTCAACTAGACATCAAAGTTTTGTCTAGCTCTTTGAATATTAGATGTTGAAATTCCAGCAAAGATGCTATTGGACTCTAAGGGCAGGTGAGTGACCTTGCAATGCTGTTCATAGTTCTTCAAGTTTTTATGTGTGTGTGTCTCTTAGTTTTTATATTTCAAAGGAAGATTGCATTTGGCACAAAATACAGGCTCAGTATGTATTAACTGAATATCTTATGATTAGGAATATACTTGTGACCGACAATATGCAATTTTTCCATATTTTTTCTCTTCCTGTGCCCTCCAAGTGTCTAGATGAGGTGATGTCTTAGTCCGTTTGGTCTGTTCTTAAAGAATACCATAGACTGGGTGGCTCATAGACAACAGAAACTGTTCTGGAGGCTGGAAGTCCAAGACCAAGTTTCCAACAAATTCAGTGCCTGGTGAGAACCTGCTTCCTGCTTCTTAGACAGCCATCTTCTTCCTGTGTCTTCACATGGTGGAAGGGGGCACGGGTGTCCCTTGGGCCTCTTTTATAAGAATACTAATCCCATTCACAGGGGCTCAACCCTCATGACCTAATCACCTCCCAAAGTTTCCACCTTCTAATACCATCACCTTGAGGGTTAGGATTTCAGTATATGAATTTGGAGAGGACATAAACATTCAGTCCATGGCCTGCAGTGACAAGAGTTAAGCTGAAATAAGTTCTGTGAGGCAGCCATCTTGAAGTTCCAGAAATCTGGCATCTGTGGATTTTGCTCTAAAGATCGTTTCTAGATGGTATGCAAAACTAGTTATAGTTCTTTGGATCTATAGTAAGTTACATGATGATGGAATACATTTTGGAATACAACTGGCTCTTGTGCTTCTCTTGGTGAATGGTCTCAAATTTAACAGTTTCTGTCTTTTTAAAATAATTTTAAAATTTTTTTAATAAACATATAATGTATAACAGTTTCTGTCTTTTAAAAAATAGTCAAAATTAATTTCTGAGGGGCGCCTGGGTGGCTCAGTGGGTTAAGCCGCTGCCTTCGGCTCAGGTCATGATCTCAGGGTCCTGGGATCGAGTCCCGCATCGGGCTCTCTGCTCAGCAGGGAGCCTGCTTCCCTCTCTCTCTCTCTCTCTCTCTCTGCCTGCCTCTCTGTCTACTTGTGATCTCTCTCTGTCAAATCAATAAATAAAATCTTTTAAAAAAATTAATTTCTGATATGCCTAAGATGGGAGACTTTTAATCATTAGCTCATAGGAAATTTAGAATCCACATTGCAAAAGGATGAGGGACATTTTTCAAAGTTAACTCCGTATGTGAATAGGGTTCTTGAGGGAGCTGTATAGCCAAAGTTGGTAACAAGTCTTTACATTACCAGGTTCATTTTGTTCCAAGTCTGGCTTTGGCTTTGATAAAATATTAGCAGTTAGTTCATTTGTTTATTCTCTTGAAAAATAAGTACCTATGAATGTGCCAGGCAATATGCTAGGGACCGGGGATAAGAGTTTATAAATCTCTGAAGGTGCTTTTGAGAGACTGTTAGGTAATGAAATATAAGCCTGACATTTGGTTTTCTTTAAAAAAAAAAAAAAAGTTTCTTTGTATTTCAGGAGTTGAGCTATCCTTTAATAACCTGGACCTGCTGGTTGGAATTGCTGTGTTCACTGCAGTCTTGCTCATGTTGGCTATTGGCCCCATGTGGCTCTTGACGAGAACCTACATTAAGAAGGAAAATTCTGAGTCAGAATGTGGCATCACAGAAGCACCTGCCTATAGCACCTGCTTTTGATCCGATGGACCTCTGCAGACACCTTCCCTTCAACCCCTCCCAGCCTTAGTCCCATGCCAAGGTTCCAGATGGTGCTCAAGGCAAGAATATACCTCGAAACAGGGAACTGCAGATGTGGGAGGAGCAATCAGAGGCTCTGGGGATAGCTGCTGCCTCTAGAAAGGAGGGTGGGAGGAGAATTGTCCTTTGGAGGTAAAAACTTCACCGTGCCATCAAATCACACACTCTTAATTTAGGAAGAACTGCCTTGAATCTGATTTTGCCTGTCACTTCTGTTCTCTCTGAGTCCACTGTGTTGTGGTTCCTGACTCTCCCTGGGGAGAAGGCCGTGTGTGTGTGTGTGTATGTGTGTGTGTGTGTGTACGTGGTGGTGGTGGTGGTGATGGGGAGCTTGCCTCAGGACTCAGCCTGTAATCCTGGCAAAGGGCTGAGGTAGACTTCTGGTGACCCAGACACTCCAGGTGATGAGTGTGGTCCACAGAAGGTGTCTAGCAGAGGAGGAAACATATGGTACCAACTTACAAAGTTGAACAAGTTTTTCAGTAGTGTTTAACATGGTCTAGAAAACGCAACCTCAGCACTTCTCTGTCTTTTTAGGGAAAAAGAAACTCCCCTAAAAGTAGAGAGTGAGAACTCTTGATTCTTTCCCCTCGATACTTGGTTGTATTTTATTGGATTATGAATTTGTTGTTATGGAGACATTCTGCCTTCTGTTCTATTTCCACCACCACATGTGTCAGGTTGATATCAGAGCCCTATGGCTTTCCCTAAATAAAAAAGAAACACTTTTGTGTATTAAAAGAAATACAACTGTGTGGCTCATCTTTTTAAAATCTACCACTAGTGTCTGGCTCTTAATCTTTTAAAAACGAGGCAGTCACCATTTGTTTTAAAGGTTCCCAAACCACAGAGTCCCTGGGTGGTTCAGTTGGTTAAGCATCTGCCTTCAGGTCTGGTCATGATCCCAGGGGCCTGGGATGGAGCCCCACATCAGGCTCCCTGCTCCATGGGGAGTCTGCTTCTCCCTCTTCCTCTGCTCCTCCCCTCCTTGCACTCTCTTTTCTAGATAAATAAATAAAATCTTTAATTAAAAAAATGTTTCCCAGACTTAATTCCAATGCTGGAGCTCCCCATACACAACACAAATCAATTAGCAGGCCCCTGAGGATATTGGAGAATCCAGTGAATTCTTTTTTTTTTTTTTTAAGATTTTATTTATTTGAGGGAGAGGAAGCATGAGAGGAGAGAGGTCAGCGGGAGAAGCAGACTCCCTGCCAAACAGGGAGCCCAGTGTGGGACTCAATCCCGGGACTCCAAGATCATGACCTGAGAAGAAGGCAGTGGCTCAACCAACTGAGCCACCCAGGCGCCCCGAGAATTCAATGAGTTCTAACACTACCTACCTGGAGGTGCCATGAGATTCCACAGGTTAAGGGTTCAGTCCTACAGATTACCCCCCACTCCCACTTCAGATACCAATTGAAAGCCCCAGGCTGGCTACATAGTGGAGGTTCCAGTGACTTCCTTCTTAGGTTTGATTAATTTGCTAGAACTTCTCCCAGAACTCAGGAAAATGTCTATTTACATTTGCCTGTTTATTAAAAGATATGATAGGAAATACAAATCAACAGCCAGATGAAGAGTTGCATAGGGCCAGGCCCTGAACAAAGGAGCTTCTGCCCTCAAAGGGCTTGGGGCCTGGCTTGGTGGCATGTGGAAGCATTCTTGTTTCCCAAGTGTGGAAGCTCTCCAAAAATGACTGAAAGCTGTCTCACTGGTTTGGTAGAGAGGCTCCATTACAGTGTCATGATTGACTAGGTCATTGGGCTTTGGATGATTCAACCTCCAGCTCCTTTTCCCTCCCAGGGGTGGGAATGGGAGGTAGGACTGATAGTTCCAACTCCCTAATCACATGGTCGGTCCTCCTGGCAACTAAGTCCTGCCTTGGAGTGGAATCTGAAAGTTACCTCATTAATAACAAGATGCCCATCTGATGTTTATGTCCCTGAAGCATTTTCAGGACCTGTGGATGAAGACCAAACACACCTGAGAGATGTATTTTGGTCATCTGAATGACCAAATACATATTATTTACAAGTCATTATATTGTACATCCCTTAGCTTTTTTGTCTTCACTTGGCATTTGGTGGGGGGGAGACTTTGCGTGGGATGCAAGGAGTCTTAAATATGTTTCCTGTTCTCATTATGCTCATTTTTGCTTATCAGCTGCATGGAGTTCAGGAGGAGCTGGGCAGGATGAGGTGAAGGGCTCTTCTCAGATGTGGAAGGTCTATACTGCTCCAGCTGCTCTTACTTGGCTGTGGGGTTGGGCTGCAGCAGGTTCTGTGCCCACCTTGTAGAAAGTTGAGTCAGGGGAGCCAGGGTACTATTGCGTGAATTGGGCTACATAAGGCAGGTACCGGTGTCCACATGGGACCCTAGCCAAGGTGGGAGATGAAAGTGTGCAGCTTTGTTCTCATTCTGCCCCAGAGGGCAGAATGGAGGAGGGACCAGTAGAGCTGGGGCACCTGCTAGTGGGGCAGGACACTGCTGACCAGGATGACCTGAAGAAGTACTGGCCATTGTCAAGTGGTCTTCCATCATACTCAAGGTTTTGAAATCTTTTTTGCCTCTTTTAAAATGCAAATACTCCTGGGGCACCTGGGTGGCTCAGTGGGTTAAACCTCTGCCTTCAGCTCAGGTCATGATCTCAGGGTCCTGGGATGGAGCCACATATCGGGCTCTCTGCTCGGCGGGTAGCTTCCTTCTCTCTCTCTCTCTGCCTGCCTCTCTGCCTACTTGTGATCCTCTCTGTCAAATAAATAAATAAAATCTTTTTAAAAAAATGCAAATACTCCTAAGAGGTTTGAGCCCTCATCAACCTATGTACTTGGAGCTGCACCTTCTTTTTAAATAAGTTTTACTGAGGTATAATTTACATACCCTAAAATTCACCTATTTTAACTGAGCTGTGCAACTGTCATCATAGTCCAATTTTACAAGATCCCTTGTGTGTATATTGTTGTCATTCTCTTTCCACCGTCAGTCCCAGGCAACCACTAAACTTTCCAGTTCTTTGAGTACCTCTTGAGATTTCATGTAAACGGAACTCTACAATATGTGGTTTTGTGTGTCTGCTTTTGCTTAGTATAAAGTTTCTGAAGTTCATCCATATTATAGCAGGTCAGTAATCTGCCTTTTCATTGATGAATAATATTTCATTGTATTTACCACATTTTCATTCTCTGTTGATGAACATGTGAGTTATTTCCAGGTTTTGGCTATTATGAATAATGTAGCTGTAAACATTTGCATACATGTCTTTGGACATAAATGTTCACTTTTTTTTTTTTTTTAAGAGAGGGAGAGCACACAGGAGCAGGATAGGGGTGCAGAGGGAGGAAGAGAGAGAAAATCTTGGGCTCCATGCCCAGCATAAGCCTGATGTGGGACTCCATCTCACCACTCTGAGCTCATGACCTGAGTGGAAATCAAGAGTTGGACGCTGAGTGGAACCGACTGAGATAACAGGCACCCCATAAATGTTCACTTATCTTGGATAGATTCCTGGGAGTGAAATTGCTGAGTCATATGGTAATTTTTGCTTAACTTTTAAAGAAACTGCCAAATTATTTTCTGAGGTGGTCAAACCATTTTGCCATGCCACCAGCAATGTATGAGGATTCCAGTTTTCCCACATCCTTGCCAAAGCTTGTTAGTGTCTTCTATTATAGCTATCCTAGTGGGGGATGAAGTGGTATCTCATTGTGGTTTTAATGATTCCTGCCCTTCCTAATGTTACAGACAGAGCATCTTTCATGTGCTTATTAGTCATTCATTTTCTGTGGTGAAACATTGCCTCTTTGGCCATTGCTTCTGAAAATCCCAAGAGAGGGAGATTATAAATTTCCCTGGGGGTAGAGTAGGGGGCTTTCTTGTTTTTTTAACTGCCTGATCTCTACTGCCTAATACAGGAGTTGAGAGTAGAAGGCCATGTGCTAGTTTCTGCTGGCTGCTGTAACCAATTATTACAAACCTGATGGTTTAAAACAACACACATTTATTCTCTTACAGTTCTGGAAATCAGAAGGTCTAAAATCCGTTTCACCGGGTCAAACTCAAGTTATCAACAGAGCCTCCAGGGGAAACATCCATTTACTTGTCTTTTCCAGTTTTGAGAGCTCCATTCTTTGGCCTCTGGCCCCTTACTCATCTTCAAAGTAAGCAGTAGTCTCTTAAATCCCCCTTCCCCCCTGTTCCTTTGTAATACCGTTTGCTTTTCCTTCTGTAGTAAAACCTCCCTCTCCCTCCCTCTTGTAAGGACGCTTGTGATTACTTTTAAGACTCACCTGAATAATCCAGGATTATCTCCCCATCTTAACCCCCTTAATTTAATCACTCTTGCAAAATCCCTTTTGCCATTTAAAGTAGCACTCACAGGTTCCAAGGATTAGGACCTGGACATCTTCAGGGGCTGGGATTCATTCCCCCACCCAGTCAGTAACCAACCGCCAGGCCTCACCTGCGCATGCCCTGGAGTTGGCGGCTCCTGAGGAAGACCCGACCTGGGAAGCCTTTGGAAGCACAGGTAGGCCCTGGAGGGGTATCAGAGCTATTTACACGACAGACCTCTGACTTTTTTTTTCTTACTCATCTCTTTCTAGAACTTTTGAAGAGATGACAGCATTTTAGAGGGGAGAAGGGCTGAGGCAGCCAGAACTGCTACAATGAGGGTGTGGGGGCAGAATTCGCACTCAGGGCTTCTGATGACCACTACCCCTGCCCTCCAGGCGGGGTGGTGGGGCTGTGGCCGCCCGAGAACTCGGCCCCTCCAAGGTCGCTGTCGCCGTCCGGGCGGCAGCCCCGCTGCGGCCTCGCGTGCGGCCAGCAGGGGTCAGCATCCCCCGCGCAAACGGTCGCCAGGCGGTGGAACTCTGCGCTCTTCGGCATTTCTTACGGCCGCCTTCGGTTCTGGTCGCGTTGCTGCATCGCCGTCTGAGCCTCACGGCCCTCTATGTCGCTGGTCCGCCTGGCTTCTAACCCTAGAGAAAGCAGAGGACCACTTTGGGGGCGTAGCAGTCATGAGTGGCCAGCGGCAGGGCTGCGAGCGAGGGGGCTTCCTCCCCACCTGGGCGCGGAGGAAGGGCGCCCCTGCCTGGAGGCTAGAGGAGGGGAGGGTGTGCGCCTGGGTGTGGTGGTGCCGCGGGAACAAAGGCAGGAGGGTCCGAGGCGTGGGTTTCTTGACGCATCGAAAGCTCCGAAAGCTACGGGCTGTAAGATTGCTCACGGAGCAAGCACATCAGATTGCCGACCAGTGTGGTTCCCAAGTCCCGATGGTTCCAGGTGGCAGAGCTGCCATCTCTTATTGCCGATCTCTTCTGTTGTAGCTGTCCTCTTGGCTGCGAAGTGGTATCTCACTGTGGTTTTAATGAGATAGGTGGGGGTGTGGACGGGCTGCCGGGATGCGCAGGGCTGGGCTGGCCTAGGACGAGGCTGCTGTAAGCTTTTGCTCCTAGGCTCTGAGCCAAGTTTGTGATTAAGGCTTTAATCTTACTGGCTTCTCTGCCACTTACTTGTGACCTTACCTGAGGGGTTGCTTCCCTAGTAGCCTCTGGCTGATCAGGGCTTTGCCACTGCTAAGGAGCTAAGACCTTCATTTCTTGCACCAGCATTTTCCCTCTGGCTTATTTCTCCAACCTCTGGGAAGACCGATTAGAGCCCAGATGTGGTGTCAGGGAAAGACCTGGATGTTAGATCTGACTTGGCCGCTTACTAGCTGTGAGAGGATGGAGAAGTTTCCTCACCCCTTTATGTTTGTCTTCTTTGTGAAATGGGGATGCTAACCAAACTTACTGCATAGGACTATTGTGAGGAATTAGTACTTGTAAGATGCTCAGGTTAGAACTCAAGGCTTTTAAAACCCCATCTCTTGGTCTGGGCATCCCAGCAGGGCATCCTGGCTGGCTGATAGGTGAGTTTACTTGTGTTTATGAAGGCCTGGTGAGCACACACTGCAGGATAGGAAATAGAGCCTGGCTGAGCTGATGCAACAGTATGCAGCAGGGGAAGCCTGCATGGGCTAAGACCATCATGCTTTGGTGCAGCTCAGAAATCCTCTATCTCCAGTAGTTCACCCCACTCCTGACGGGGCAACCTCAGTAACTGCAAGAACCAGAGCACCTGGGTTCAATCCCAGTCCAAGATGGACCAGCTGTGCAGCCTTGAGCAGGTGACTTCACCTCTGTGGGGATTGGTTTCCTCATCCGCAAAATGGGTATAACATAACCTCCTATCTTGACACCTCATAAAGATCAAGAGGTAACGTGTGTGATGGTGCTAAGCCAGCCATGTGGCCTTCAGCAGCATGGCACTGATGACCCAGATGATGAACACTTGGGTTGTGATACTAAGGCCAGAAGAGTTTAGAGTAGAAAACTCAGGAAAATTTGGGCCTTTTGGAGAGGTTTTTCCAACTGCTTGTCAACATACTTATGTCGGCAGCAAACTCGGGGGCAGGTTGTTGCACTTAGGGTTCTTGGATATTTGTAAGCATGATCGCTGACCCAAAGAGTCTCTTTCAAGAGGCGTCCTCAGACATTGCCAGCATGGAATCCTGCAGACAGTTTGAGAAGAAACTAAGTTCTGGTTTTGAAGTAAACTTAACATTAGTTTTTAAGGAAATGCACAACCTGTTATGAATAAAGCTGCTATGAACATTCATCTACAACTTTGCACAACTTCACTTCTCTCAGGTGAATACCTAAGGGTATAAAACTTTGAGGCCCTGTGGAATTTCTCACTGAAAACTGTAAGCTAGTTGAATCTTTGCTTCCCTTGTGAGGGAGGTCTCAGATGTGACAGTAGGGAGAATCACTGGGAATCAGTGGGTTTTTGTGAACAATAGCTTATCTGTGTGTTGGTGGTTGGGAGCTAGGACACTACAGCTGTGGGACAGCTACATCTGTGGAGAGGCAGGGCCTCAGCATGACCCCTCAGCAGTCCCTGATTATATATCACTGAAATCTGCTTCATCTTGAGATTAAGGGCCTTTGGGAACTTCCTTATTGTCCCCAGAGGTTGAAAGTAAGTTGCTAGGAATTTAGAAGCCTTCTACTACAGATTGCCCTTGGGTCATAGACACGTGGCATTCAGGCAGTGCCCATGTTTCTGCTTCTTGACTAGTTCTCCTGACCAGTCATTATGTAGAGCATAAACATTCTCACTGAGTTCATTTTCCAGCCTGTCACAACAGGAGACTTCTGTAAGCAATCAACCAGGGCTAACGCTTCATTTCCACAAACAATGCCAAAACGGCTTTACACACTAACAAACTTACCAAACAAACTGTACTGCTTAATCGAATTTTCATGTGGTCAACATAAACTCCTAATCAGAGGGGGAAAGAGCATGTTCACAGTCAGCCCCAATGTCACTATAACATTTTTAAAAATCTTGCCATAAACATTTTTGAGTACTAGGTTTTGTTTTGTTTTGTTTTGTTTGTTTTTAAGCCTTTTCTGTATGGGCTACAGCTGCCCCTCTCCAGTCTCATTGACTCTAGGACTCCCATTAGCTTGCAGAACTCTGTCTCAAAACCTCCCTCGCTGCTGGGGACCACCTCACACCCAGATGTGAATAGGTTTTTTGCCTTCCACCAGCCCTGTTACATCACGGTTCTTAACTGTCTCTTTCTTTTGTGGGAGAAATGAGTCCTTAGATTCAAAGGGAAGTCCTTTATTCTTAGGTCGTTCTTCCAACATAATTATAAGCTCTGTGTTCAATTGTGTGACTGTGCACCCACTTACCTACCTACCTTCCTTCCTTCCTCTCTTTTTAGAGGTTTGTTTTAGAGAGGGAGCTCGAGTGAGTTGGGGGAAGGAACAGAGGGAGAAAATTTCCCTGCTGAGTGGGAGGCCCAATCTCACCATCCATGAGATCATGACCTGAACTGAAACCAAGAGTCGGATGCTTAACCAAATGAGCCATCCAGGAATCCCAATTCTATTTTCAATTTGCTAAACACCTGCTAAGGCTCCGGCGGGTGGGACAGTCCCTACCTCCAGCTGGTGTTGGAGATGGGCACTAGAATGACTAGCCAACTTATAGAAGAAGAAGAAGCAGGTAATTATGGCTGGGGGTGTAGGGACAGTTTTATAGAGGAAGAAAACCTTGAAAGATGGAGCTTTGAGGACAGACAGATTCAGAGCTATCAGTTGGTGAGTATGTGATTTCCCACAAAGGAACTGGGTCCTAGGGTCTCTGGCTAGCTCCTCAGACGCCTGTAGACCTATAGTTCTCCTCAACTTGTTGATCTCCTGAGTCTGGGGAAAACCTTCAGGTCTCAGGTCCTGAACTCTGCTCCCTGGTAAACAAATATGTTCAAATGAGTTTTGGTATGGCTGGGATTTAATGTCACCAGGGAAGGGGGGAGATGGAGGTAAGCATGATGTCTGACACCTGAAGAGACAGCAGATTGTGCCCTCATCCTCAGGTTCTGCCACTTCAGCTCCCCGAAGCTTGACCGTGGGTTCTGGTTCCCTGGAGGCAGGTGTCCTCCTTGGCCACCCCTGCCTGGTCAGTGGGAGAAGACAGCCCCTTCTGCTGGCCTATCCCACACTAACAGGGAGCCTCTGGAAAATGTGGCCTCCTCTCTACTTGGCCCAAGGCACCTGGCTTGCCCAGGAAAATGCTGCCAGGGAACCCAGAGGTGACCAAGCACACTGTTAGTTGAAGTGGAGCCCAGGCTTGAGAATGGCCCAGAGTTCCTTGGTGGTATTTGTTACGAGGCATGTCCCTGAGACTACTTCCAGGCCTCCTGTACCCCTCTCTGATATGGGCCTGGGATCTACTTTCATAATTTATCTGGTGATTCAGATGAAAAACCTCTGAGCCTGCCCTCCTTTGGCATCTAGTGAGTGGACTGGAGTCTGACAAGTGAAGGGATTGGAACAGATAACTCTGGCTGAGCTAGGAAGAGACCCCAAGACCACTCCTAGTCCAGGACTTGTCACCACACTCAACACTGTCCGTTTTCACCTACCCTGTCCTCTCACTGTGAAGACCTGGGATCCAGGTCCTGGGCATTTGGCCTGGGTAGCCAGATCAGTGGGCTGACAGTTGCTGTAAGAGCAGAGAACCCAGGAGTTGGAAACTGAAGCCTGAAACTGGCTCCTATTTCTCAGGGTTTTCAGCCTGTAGTTTCCTTATGAGCAATCCCCTGTGCCATTCAGCCCCAGTCCTCCCACATGTCCAGCTTCCTTCCCTCTGCCCTGGCCCCAGCCCTATGTGCATGCCCATCCTCATAAACACCTGCACTGTGAGGCCGCGGTCCTCCTCCTGCTACCTTCTGCCCCCTGTGTCAAAAAGTGAATGAAGATGGGGGTGCCTGGGTGGCTTAGTTGGTCAAGTATCGACTCTTGATTTCGGCTCAGGTCATGATCTCAGGATGGTGAGATCAAGCCCTGCATCAGCCTCTGTTTGTCCTCTCCCTACCGCACTGCCCCCACCACCTCAAATAAATAAATAATAATAAAATCTTTTAAAAAGTGAACAAAGATGAATGAAGAACATGTTGGCACAGGGAAACCCCTGAAATTGGCATTGTAAGACCTGAGTTGCACCTCCATGTGAACTTAAGCAAGTCCCTGACCTTCTCTCCAGCCTGTACAAGACCTCATTTAGTATGTTTGTTGCTCTGGCTGCTGCTTCTAGCTTAGTTACTCCACCCACAGCCCAGAAAAGACCGGACAAACCAACCCCTCCCCACTGCGCCAAGGGGACCCTGGTTTTGCTCACAACTATATTCCCCATAGCTCGCACTGTGGTGCCACATGGAAGGTGATCAGTAAATATTTGTTGTATTATGGACAAATGTGAACTTAGAGGCACGGAGATACTAGTAATTAGGGGAAGCACTTGAGCTTCCAGGCTGCACTTCCTACCAGTGAGTTCGGTAAATTCTCCTGAATAACTTTGCTCTTGATGGTCTGATAAGAACAAATAAAACCCTAGAACATGGAGTTAGCCGTTTCATCTGTAAAATGATGAACCTGGTACTATGAGCCCTTCTTTCTCTGCCTTTTTCTCTCAAACTTTCTCCCATCCTGTCCCAGCAGTGAGCCTCAGGCTTATGCCCTCTGCCTCTCAGGGAGATCCTGCCCACCCTTTTCATAGATTCAGGTGTGTGTGCACCTGTAATACCTTTGAGGCTGGGAAAAAGGGAAAGAAGCCAGACATTTTTTGGTTCTAGCTCCTTCTCTTGATACGCAGGAGCTCTTCAATCTTCCAGGACCGTGGAGTTCGCAAGTACTTGCTGAATACCACTCCTCAAAGAGGAGAAGAAAGAGCTTAGTGTCAGAAGCAGGGCTTTGGTGCCTGAGTTCTGACCCTGTGCTAAGGAGCATTAGGACCTTGGTCAAGTTCCTGTATAGATCTGAGCCACCGTGTTTTCCTCTATCAAGGGGGTAAAACATGAAATACAAAATCCCCTTTAGACCCACATCACAGTAGCAGCTGCTGCCAGCAAGATCCATGGGTAGGAATGAACTCTGTGGTCAGGAATCAGAGGATAAAAAGGATGTTTGCATAGTCTTGAAGTATCTCCCCCAAGGTACTTATGAATTGTGAAGAGAGAAAGAGGAACTTCACCATGGAGGAACCTGGCAGACACCACCTTCATCAAGGGCTCAAGGTTAACTGGAAGCTGACCAATCAGCATCATGAAGCCCTTGGTGTGGTGCTCTGAGGACACAGCATCGCTTCTGGGGGCATTCTTAGGACAAGCACAGATCTTCAACCATGTATGAGAAAAACCTCAGACCAACCGAGATTAAGAGACTTTCTACAAAATAACTAATCAGCACCCATCAAGTAAGGCAAGGTCAACAAAGACAACGAATGATTAAGGAATGGTTTACAGATTGAAGAACAAGAAGACACAACAAATTTGGGATCCTTGACCAGAAAGAGGGCATTAGGGAGGAAAAAATATAATTGTACTATGGTTGTATAAGATATTATGGTTGTAGAAGATGATTGTCCATCATCCCCCTTAAACATTAGGGGAAGCTAGGTGAGGGGTACACAGAGTTCTCTGTACTATTTTTTGCAACTTTTCTGTAAGTCTAAAGTTTGTTTTTTTGTTTGTTTTTAAGTAATTGAGGAGTAAGTAAAATGATGCATAGATGGTGCTTAGCACTGTTGGCACAGGCTCAAAAAGTTTTAACCTCTATTATTGTTGCTTGGTTTGACAAGTACTAAGGATGGCAGGTAGAGAAAAGGGCAATCCATTTTTCAAAGCAGGAGGATTAGCCTCAGCAGAGACTTAAAAGTACAAGGAACATTTGGGCGACATAAGCAGACCAGACAGACCAAAGCAGAAAGCTTAAAAAAATTTTTTTTTTCTTTTCCAATAGCGAAGTAGCGGGAAATGAGACAGGGAAGGACTTAAATGCCAAAACTGGAGAACCAGCTTCAGCAACAGAAAAGACAGTAAGAGGCACCTGTGTAACGAAGTAGTAATATAACCTAAGAAGTCCTGGTATTGTAGAAAGGCCCAGGCTCTCCCTTGCAGAGCTGATGGGTCATTAACAAAGCACAAAGGGTCCAAAAGAGAAGGGGAGCCTTCTGAGGAGTTTGTTCAGTCTGGAATGTAAAGGTCTGTACCAATGGGGAGAGTGAAGGGAAATCCAGCCTGTAGGATCGGGTGGCCAAGGGTGAGGGGTCCAGGGGTCCCCAGTCAGTGTTCTGGAATGATGGGGTGGTGAAAGCAGGTGGAACCTCTCAGGGGCCCCGGGAAGCTGCACATCCTGAGGGGAAATCAAAACTGAGCGTGTTTGCTGCTGCTTGGTCCCAAACCCTGAAATGCATCAGGGAAAGAAAGGATGCTGGGAAGCCATCCAGGCACATTCAGTGTCTGCTGGGAAGTCAAACCAAATGCAATAGGAATGTGACTTGCTTGGCCACACGAGGAGACTGAAAATGAGGCTCCAGTTCAAGCTCATTATAACAGGTGAGGGAGATCAGTCCTGTCCAGAACTTCCTGATGCACCTGGAGGGGCACTCCCCCATCCTCCCTGAGCTGACACAGGTGGCCCTGGAGGCCTTAGGAAGCAGCCAGTTTGACAGTTCAGCATTCGGGGCAGAGAAGGCTAACTGTAACTTGGGGTTACAGCCTAACCAGGGCTCCCTATTCTAAGTACAGCTGAGGGCCGTTGTTCAAGCCCTCCTCCCGTCTTGTCCCCTTGGAGAGAAGGGGCTCCAGCAGTGGGCAGTTAAAGCAAATGATATCTGAATGTGACTTGCTATGTCTGATGTGGTGTGGGTGGCTCAGGCTCAGCTGCATGTGGGAACCATGGAGAGCATCTAGCTAGTGCTCTCGATCATGGATGCATGCAAGAATCACCTGGGGATTCCTTTTTAAAACCCCAAGCCAGGGCCTCAGCACCTAGACTTTCCAATTTAATAGATTC
Source organism: Lontra canadensis (assembly GCF_010015895.1). NCBI lineage: Eukaryota > Metazoa > Chordata > Mammalia > Carnivora > Mustelidae > Lontra > Lontra canadensis. Next base: position 9,610,920 of record NW_022631044.1, on the reverse strand, counting down.
CAGGTGAGAATCAGGAATAGGTGGTCTTAGGACACTAGTAGTTTCATTTTTTAAACTTCTTATTCAGAAATAGTCCACTAAACAGAATGATCTTCTCCCTCCATTTGCCCATCATGTACAAGTCTTGGCCAGTTTTGGGATAGCGCTCCCTCCACTGACACCCCCAACACGCAGCTCCCTAGATTACTTGGAAGCAATTGCAGAAATCACAAGCTCATGGTCATGGCATCCCTAGGTCGTTCCCATGTGCAGACAAAGTTGAGACCCAGGAACCTAGTCCAAGGCCATCATTGTATAGCTAGATATGCAAACTGAACTGTGACCCACAGAGGAGAAAAGACTTAGAAAAGTCCCACAGAAGGTCCCTTCCCACTTTAGCATTCTATGGACACGTGAACTTGGACCTATCGGAGGGACTTCTGGAGTCCTGGTGCCAAGCCAAGGACTCCCAAAGGCAGAATGGGCCTCTGCCCCAGGTACCAACTGAAGGTTTATGTTCTGGTTCCTGGCAGAGTTCTCTCTCACTTTGCTCTGCTTAGTCTCATTAGGAGACTGCTCCTTAATGGCCCTGCTTGGGGCCTCTCAAGCTCTCAGCCCTGTGGCTAAAATTTAGTGGTTCTCTTTTCTGCCTACAGGGTCATGTGGGACTGTGATGACTCAGGCCTGGGAGAGTGGGGGAGTTTCTCGCCCGCTGGGCTCCCCCCATCCCAGCTCCATAGGCTCCCACTCCCCTAAGGGCCAGGTGGCAGGGGCTCAGGCAGTGTTCGAGTTTCTCCTGGGCCTGCCGGCAGTGACCGGTGTGTCTGCCTGCTGCTTGGCTTTCCACAGGCCCTGTCTGCTATCTTTTCTAATCAGAGAGCAGGCGCTCATTGTGAAAACAGGTGTTTGTGACTTGGGACCTCTTTGAGAGGAACCGAGTTCTCAGCACCATGGTGGTCACCTGGGTCTGGCTCTGAAGGCTCTGCGTCCCTGGTGTTTAACGGCAGCCTCAGAGTTGGACAGACTTGGGCTTGAAGTCTGGTCAGTGTGTAAGGGCTACAGTTATTTCCTTTCCTGCCTTTATGACTGTTCTTTTCCACTTCATCCATGGCTGGGCTGGGGCCCAGTTCTGGTGCTCTTCCACGTGATTCTGTGAAGACAGCTGGCCCCACCGCCTCCCTACTCTTAAAGAAGCTGCTGCGGGGGCTGAGGCTGCATGGGGTAGAGGTGAGGGGTGTGTGAGCACATTCACACTGGCTCTTGTGCTGCCAGGGTTTCCAGGGGGGACGAAAGAAGCCCTCAAATGAAAGAATCATGTGACATTTAATCGAAAGTCCAAAGGACAGTCATTTGTCACCTTAAAAAACCAGGGGCTTCCAGTAGAACTACAGTTGGGGCCCTGACTTAGGCTATTGCTGGGTTTGTCACCACCATGTTTAATCTTTAGTTTGCTGGGTAGAACTGGCGTGTACGTGCATGTGGGTGTTGGGGGTAGATGGTTGTCAGAGTGGAGACTGTTCATCCCAGACCCACCTGTGAACATGGGAGAACTAGAGAGTAAAATCTTCTAGTCCAGTTGATGAGGCGAGACAGGCAAGAGATCCAAAGATGCTCCTATTCATGCGTGTCAGCAAATCTGACCTCAGGGACAGAGCTCCCTGAGTATGGTGCTAACGAGCTGAACAGAAGGGCCATCAGAGGCGGAAGAGGACTAGCTGGGGTTGGGGGATGAGGGCAGGGGAGTCTGATGGAGCGATGTGTTATCCTTGGAATAGGAGAGGAGGCAACCTAGGACCCCCACACCCTCTCCTGGATATGGGCCATGGGGTCAGCCAGAGGAGACAGCCAACTCTTTTACCTTTGTCAAGGCAGCACAGGAGGGCCAAGTCAAAGAACACCTTTATTGTTCCAAAAATGTTCAAATGAACTTTGTTATGTCAGGCACACTTAATTTTTAATTTGCATATGCTATAAGGCAACTTTTATTTTTTTAAAAGATTTTATTAGAGAGAGAGCATGGGGAGGGAGGGGCAGAGTGAGAAGCAGGCTCCCTGCTGATCAGGGACCCTGATAAGCGTCTCAACTCAGGACCCTGGGATCATGACCTGAGCTGAAGGCAGCTGTTTAACCAAATGAGCCACCCAGGCACCCGCAGGCAACTTTTAATATACAAGAGTGAACTTGTCTAAATTGGCTAGTGGCATATTCCAGCCTCAGGCCAGGCCCAGAGTGGTTGGGCTTGTAGAGACTGCTAAGCTCTTCTTCCCTCAAAATGGGCCCAGAGTTGGGCGACGTGGTGAGCAAACCTGGGCGGTCACTGGCCCTGCCCCACCTGTGATCTGGGGAAGTGAGAACTTTGCTAGGGCTTTTATCTTCATTATCAAACCACAGGGGCCTAATTTAGCTTCTTGCTTCGGTCCTTTTCAGTTCATTCCTTCCTTCCCTCTCTCCCTCCTTCCTACCTACTTTCCTCCCTCCCTTCTTTCCTTTCCCCTTTCTTTCTCTCCTTCTTTCTTTCTCTAAAAATCCAGAGATTGAATTGCTCTGAAATATGGAAACATTCAATGGCATTGCCAAATTAGGATTTCTTCTCATTTTCAGAGCTCTTTCTAAGGAATTTTATTTCAAGAAAACAAAAATTAAAGGTGATGGTTATTCAGTCTTCTTGTTGCCTGTTGCCAGATGATGGGAGGCAAATAGCTTTTGGAGAATCTCCAGCTGTTCTGCTGAGTGTTGTTGAGGTCGGAGAGACAGAAGGAAGTGGCACATTCCTGGCTCCTGAGAACAAGAAAATGCACAAGGAGGCCCAGGTGGATTTTCTCTTGGCTGAGACTTCATGGTCTCTGGGAAGAGGCGGTGTCTGGTGCCCTAGAAGCAGGCTGTCTCCTGGCTGTCAGCCACCCAGGCAGCCTGGGTCCTGCTAACGGGCTGCAAGTCTGTCTCAAGGTGTCCTTTGTCTTTCCCATCCCCTGCCCTTGAGAAAGCACATCCCTAGCCCAGCCCTAGGACCTCCACCTTTGTATCCTGATGTTCTCAGTGCCTTGAAGAGACTCTTCCAGAATGTGTCCCCTCCTTTCCCTGGTCCCTAAAACAAGGTCATCTGTGGGTGGCTCTTTCTCCCTGGTCTCTGAGCTCTAGGAAGATGCCTCTAGAGTGGTTTTTTTCCCTTCAGCACAATTAAGCCTTATTAGTCAGATTCTGCCACCACACTGACCACCTCTGGGTGGGGGAACACCTTGTCTCTCTACTCTGAGCACTTCCCTCCCTGCTTCTCTACCCCCAGGATTTCATTCTGAGGTGCTGAGACCTCTCTCCCAGCTCCCCAGATTCTAGAGGCGGCTCTGGTGAGGTGGACATTTAAATTGCTGCAAAGACATCAACCAAATCTTCAAAGAGGTTCTGACCTGAATCCCGAAATCTAAGAGTTCCCATGCAGAGTCCTCATTTCCTGGTTCCTAAATTCCCCCACCTGTTCTGGCTGCCCTTAGAGGGACAAACTCCTGTGGACAGTCTTTGGTCCATAGCCTGTGGATCTCAAGTGAGGCTGTGTTTATGAAGGAACATTTCCTGGGCACAGTAGCCTTCGGCTGGTGATAACCAGGCTGACCTGTCTTGGCCAGAGGCCCAGCCCACAGGGTCCTCAGTGACTTCACTGTGGCTGGCCAGCCATCAGGGGGGCGGGTCCACTGGAGTTCCTGCACAGTTCCACTAATCCCTCCCGCACATTGTGCTCTCCTGGCAAGACTACACACAGCCCATCATAAGGAGCTGTCCCAGAAGTTTCCTCGGGAGGAAAATTCAGTTTTCTTCATTACCTCCCATTCCTCACAAATGGCTCATGGGAAAAAAGATACCAGGGTAATGTGATTTTACTCTAAGGAAGAAGACTGCAGTCAAGATCCCCTAGTAAAGTAAACCTCTCCCATCTTGAGGGTTTCTCACTGTGGCCTGTCTTGAGAACAGCACCTTTGGGGCAAGAAAAAGCTGTTTGTAAACAGTGAGAGGCAGGTCCACTTACGGAAGCTGAAGGCTGCTGCTTCTCACAAGGAGGCCGCACCATGGGAATGTGAGCGAGAGGCCAGAACAATGGAGAACAAACATAGCCTCTCAAGATGCAGGGTCTGGGCTATGGGGTCCCATGCAGAGCAGCCCCGTGACCTTGGACTGGCCCAAGGGGAATTACCAAGTCATCAGCCTTTATTGGACTCTCAATGTGTGCAGTGGAGTTGGCTGAAGGGTAGAGAAGCTGAGGTGTCTAGTCCACCTCCTTAGAAGTTTGGAGGCCAGTTGGGGGAAATAAGACCAACCTAGAGATAGGTGGAGTCCTTAAGAACTACCAACTGACTCTATGACCTTGAACAATGCTCTGAACCTCCCAGGGACTCATTTAAATCCATCTCTAAGTTGGGGATGATATTAGTGAAAGCCAAGGCTGGACCAACCAGATGATGTTCACAGGAGTACAAAAAAGGGCATGTGCTTGGGGCTGGTGTCATTAGAGAAGGCTTCCTAGGTTGAGCTCCTTGCAGGAAGGTCCTGTGTGTTTCATCTTCATACCCCCATCCCTAGCCTACTCCTTAGAATTCAAGTGGTGTTCAATAAAGACACCTAAATAAATGGGTAGTAGAGAGGGAGGAGCTAGGGCTGACTGTTGAAAGATCCTAGGATTGTGATGTGTCTAGGAGAAGGGAGGGCCTTTCAGGTAAGGGACAGGCTGAACCTGGATGCCCAGGCAGGAATATTATGTGCATGGTGGGCCAGGGCTGGTCTGTTTCACTGTTGGTTGACAGTTTCTGCACAGCAAAGCATTTAAGGTCTGGCCTCTCCTCCAAGGGTTGCTGACTGTAGTTAGTCTATGATGTTTCATCCCATCTGCCAGAAGGACTCCTGGCCCCATCAACATGACTGTATCTATATCAGAGCAGGGCAAGGACTCAGACACAGAAAGGAGGACCCTGGCTAGCATGTGGGACCAGCCCACAGTCCCAGGAGCAGTAGTGCTAAAGCAAAATTTGGTGGGGTTTTAGCCTTCACAGCAGGTAGCTCCGAGTGTGGGTGAGAATACAGATATTTTGTTCAGACAAGTGGGGGGAATTTAGAGTTCCTTATGGGAAATAGGTTAGCTCACTTATTACTCAGACAGTGTTTTCAAGGATAACACAGACTTAATGCTAATAGAAAAGCATTTTCCGACAAAGGCTCTAAAATGCCAGAGGGACCTGAGAGATGTCACAAACAGCTCCTTTTCCAGTAAAAGAAGGGTGGCCATGGAGGATGAGCCTTGGGGCTTTCCCTGCAGCCTAGAATTATAGCCTTTCCATAGCTCATGTCTGTTTTATTACTGCAGACTCTAGGCTCAGCTTTATTACAATGCACTGCTGAGGAAATAAAACTGAGGGAGAGAGAATGTCTACTTACTGACTTTGGCTGGTAGCTTCCTGTCTGCCTCCCAATATAGCTATCTGGGCTTATTCTAAATCTCAGGGAGTAGACAGAGGCTAGGGCTGGAAGTTCTCCTAATTGTCCCTCCACAATCCCAACTGACCAAAATCCAAGGCAGGTATTAACTCGCCTGTTCCAGATGAAGATGTGCAAGATTAACAAGGCAGAGTAGTGGGTAGGGGGCTCCCTTTAGGATTGTTTTTGGTCTTATGGACATCAGGCAATATGGGTAGAAAATTGCTTCTGGGTTCTCCCAGATTCTAATGTGTCACTCAACCAGTGCCTAGAACTATTTTAGGCTTAGTTGGGCGATAAAGAAAGTGCATGACACAGAACTGCTTGCCTCAACAAGCCCACAGAGGTTTGAGAGATCAAAACTAGCACATACAAAGAAATTAGAATAGACTATATCAGCGGCAATTAAAGGAAACTTTTTTAGAACTTGGCTCTGGCTAGCCTCTTTGGGAGGCATAGGACAGCACAAAAGAAACCCAGGAGTGGCTGGGGCTAGAGGTCCTTAGAGAGACTGGAACTGCCTCTAACAATAAGAACTAACCCAAAGATGGAAGAACTTTGGGAAATAGGACTCACCTTAATCGGGGGCCTCTCTCCCCTCCATTAAAACAATATTAAATAATAGCATTTGATGATATGTCTCAGGCATGGTTCTAATTGTTTGAACAAAAGTGGGTCACTCTATTTTTAATCTCCATTTTATGGATGAGAAAACTAAGATCCTGGGAGGATCTAACCATACAGACAGAACTCACGGTAACTGACTCCAGAGTGAGGCCGCTGATGGTGTGCTCAGCTACTCTCTGTGGGGCTGAGCTGAGGATCTGGCCAGGATTGAGGATCCCAAGACTCAGTGGAGGCTGCAGCTGAGATGGTAGACAACCTATAGTCCTGGAGGTTCCAGAGGGAAGCCCACAACACAGAAGCAGGGAAGGCGACCATGTGAGAAAACTCACACTCAAGGCCTCATGGCAGCAGAGCCAACACTATGCTCCCGCAATCACCCCAACTATTTTCCTATTGCTTAGACACCATGGTGAGCAGGTGGGCAGACCACAGCCACCCAGGTTTCCACATAGTCCCAGGAATACAAGACTGAAGTATGGGGGCAGAGCATATATATCAGCAAGGGAGATGTTGGCAGAACAAATTACCTGGTTACTTCCAAAAGGGAACACAGAGGGATGCCGGGCAGTGTGATATGGACTGTCTGCTTTAGAAATGTGCAGAAGAGAGAAGAGGAGATAGGACTTCCCAGAGTTGCATAGGCATGAGCCAACCATTGCAGGAGTAGAAGTAAGAGGGCTGGGTAGGAGCCTCCTAAACAGGTGATGAGCAGGATCCTGGCAGGTCTCCAGGGCTGTGCAGGAAGCCAAAGTGGCTGCACCAAGGCTTACAGGGGGCCGGTGTGGTGGGATGGGGGGGTCCTCACTATTAGTTTCTGGAAGGTCTGTCTGTCAGGCTTTGACAGTCCTCAGAATGCCTGAGAAGAAAGCTACAGTGTTCTCCACAAAGCTACCAATCCTCATTTTACCCTCTTCATGTAATACTGGAGGAGAGAGAGAGGGGGAGACTATATCTTGGGTTTCCTTCTATAAGAGACAAAAAGCTCCAAAATAGTTAATTTTTATAATCCGGTCCCTTTGATGGGAATTGTGTGCATAGAGATATTTAAATGAGTTCTATATCGATGCTGAGAATAGCTCCATTTCTCTGCAGTGTTTGCAGCCACAGCATTCTGTGTCCGCAGGCTTGCAAATACTCTCCCAAAGCCAGCCTACAACCTGCTCTCCCACCCACTCAGAAGCTGCTTCTCTCTTGAGAACAAATAACACTATGTCTTTCTCCTGGCCATGGAAGCATGGTAACATTCCCACATAAACTCTCAGAAGCCAGGGACCTTTGTTGTATTAAATAGGAGGCAGCAAATTTGAGAACTAGGTAATGAGCACCTACTAAATGGCAGGTCCTAATGAATGAAAACAGGAATAATACTCCATGACCGCCTTCAAGAGGCACAGGGACCCCATGATCAAAGGAAGTCCAGGATCCCCTGAGGTCTAGTGGGGTCACTGACTTTGGGAGTTTTAGCTCCCAAAGATCCACATCCAAGGAACACTTCCCTAAACCCGTGCCCCCAGTCCCCATCAAATCAGGATGGTTGGTCACCCTAACAGAGGGCTGTGCCCATTGGAATGTTGGAAGTTTTCTCCTCATTTCACTCCTTGCCTCCAGCCCCACCCCGATAAACAGCTTTCTGAAATGAGGTAGTATTTAAGTTACAATAATGGAACAACACAACAGTAATCTATCCTTTATGGTAGTTATTGAAGGAGTTAGGATATGCCACCCCAAAATATGCCATTTTGGAATAAGGATTATTTTGAGCTAAAAGCAACTGGGAAGCAATAGTTGCAGGAAGAATTCTTGGCCCTCACCTTATCCACCTAAAAGCAGGGCATAAATTTCCCTTTGTGAAGGTGGCATAGATTTCCCTTTTGAAGATGTACTCCTCTCCCATACCAGGAAAGAAAAACAACTCTTATCCCTGGAATCAGCACTAAGATGAGTCTGCATTAACAAGCCTTACTAAAACTACTCGTCTTACATTCATTTCCCCCCATCTTTCCTAGTCACTTCCCCATAATTGATTGTCCCTTAAAGCCCAAACCCTCTTTTCTTTATTAAGAAGGACATATAAGCTCTGAGTCTAACTGCTTCTTTGAGTTTAACTTCTTTTATGAGTTACCATGCATGTAAAATACGAATAAACTTGTATTGCCTTTCTCCTGTTAATCTTTTGACAGTTAAATTTGCAGTCCCTCAGTTACTGAACCTAAGAGAGTAGAGGAAAAGTTTTTCTTTCCCAACATTCTCAACATGGCCTGGCTCATTAGAATCACTAGAGTAGCTTTTATAACAGATTAAGGTCCAGCTCCCTCCCCGGGACAATTGAATCAGACTGTCCCCCAAGTGCTTTCAATGTACAACCAGGGCAGAGAAATAGTCCAGGGTTTAAGATGCCAGGGAGAGGCAGCAGGAAGAGGGCCATGAATCCTGGTGTATTTATGGGAGTGGTTTCTACTTCAGGGCCAGATCAGAGTCACTCGTGGATGATGCATGAGACCTTACAGGTCCTATTCCAGGTGCTTACTCTGCAGGGACGCTTTGGTGGAAAGCAGAACAGCAGGTGAGGCAGGCCTGTACAGTGAGTCTCCATGCATCTTTCTGGAGGGATGTCTTCTTCTTGGGACTGGATCCCAAGATGCCCCTCCCCCACCTCACAAATGCACACACTTGCAGCCCCTGCCTTGCTTCAAGAAGTCTCTCTGAGGCAGTTTTCCAAGCTGCTACTCCTTGGCGTTTCTGGTTTTCCCATTTGTCACCTCTGTGAGAGAAATTAACAGTTTTGCCAGACCCCATATAAACAGGAAGGCAAGCTGTTAACAAGAGCCTCCTGCCCCGCTGCCAAGCCCAGAGCTCATGGTTTCCTTCCTCAGAGCCTGTCAGTTGTGAGGAGGGGAGAGGAGAAGAATGAACTCTCTTTGGGCACTGTGTGGGCTCTCTTGCGGCCACTTGAATGCCAGTGTCGGTGCTCGCAGAAAGCTGGGTCTGCAGCTGGCTAGTTTGGTCTGTTTTTTGAGGGATGGCCAGGGACAGCCACTGATTAAACTGGGAACAAAGCAAGCCTACAGTCATGGCCGTGCACACCAATGCTGTGAACAGCAGAGAACAATTAATTGCCGTGTTGTGGAATGTGTGGATAGGGGCAGGGAGGCTGTTGGAAAATGTAAGAACGTACAGGAAAATGTCAAGCAAGTGCTTGTGTTCGATCGAAGCTGAGAGAGAGAGCCAGCCAGCTCTGCATGTGTTCTCAGGACCCACCACAGTGTGGAGGGCCCTGGTTACTGCCTGCACACCCCCACAGCTTTCCCCAACTAGGGGGTCTGACATACTACAAATGGGGGACACTGTGCCAAGCAAGATAGGGAGGCTTTTGTCCTTTGGGATGGCAATTTTATCCATTTAGCTGAGTATATGGTATAAGAATGCACACTTCCGTGTATGTCATGACAGGAGAAAGGCTGTCTCCCTGCAGGTTTGCTGTGGGCTTCTATCCGGGCACAATGTAGACCAGTGTTTATACCTTTGTTTATGCCCTAGAAGCCTGCAGTCTAACTTTTATCCCAGAAGTAAAGGGGGAGAGGACTGGGAGGCAAGTAGGAGTCTCTAATTCCTCCACCACCACCAGCAAAGAAGATTGCTGCTTGCTTTTCTGGGGAGCTGAATTGAAACAGCTTTTGTAGAGAGATGGAAAGGGGGTGTGTGTGTATGACTGATTTAAGCCAGAGAAGCTAAAAACATTCATACCATAAAAGAGATGGAAAAGAATAAGGACAATAATGGCAAGCAAAGGGGTCTGGAGAAGATGTGAGATGGTTTGGGGCCCAGACAAGGAGAATTTAGAAAATGTTAGATTCTCTTTGATGTATCTTTATACATGCTAAAGATTGAAATTCCTTTTCGTGATGCCACTATTGTTTGCTGGACTGTGCGTTGGACATCCTGCCAAGACGGGGCCTCATGGGGCCCTGGGATTTATTGGGATTACACAGAGAAGTTATTTTTACTATCCTGGGTACCCCCTCTAGAAAGCTGAGCCTGAGATAAGAGATTGTGTGCAGGTAGTTTATTTGGGAGGCGATCCTAGGGAGTAGAATTGAGGGACTGAGAAAAAGGAAGGAAGAAAAGCCTGTATGGGTGTGTTATCAAGGTCATCACTCTGCAGGTGGAGCTTAATCCCACCCAGGATATTTGAGGAGCATGTAAACCTAATCTCTCAGGATTGTCCACCTGAAGATCAGCTAGAAGAGGCATTCATCCATCAGCTCCCTTCACCCACTGTTTGAAGATTCAGTGGGGGCATTCACTCCCCTAATGTCAGGGCTGTGCACATGGGAGACATAAGTGGGCTCCCACTAGTGTCTACAGCATCCTAGAAATCCCTAGATAGAGGAAGAAAAGGACACGGGCAGCCCTGGAGACAAGCGGCTATGAAGGTGAGCTTGGCAGAGCTGTGGTGAGAATCAGATGAAGTCAGTGGGGGGTCGGAAGCCAGAGGCATCTGACCTATCACAGAGAACATGGGCCAAGCCCCTGATGTGACCCTTGAAACAACGGAGATAAAGGAAGACAGGAACGGTATGTGGAGGAAAGATATGTAGGCCTAGTTGCAGCTGTGGCAGAGGGAAGCTCAGGACCTTTCTACATTCCTTTACGTGCCCTCTCCTACCTTGAGGAGCCCCCTGACCTCTAGCCATGCACACCACTGAGCAATCCACGGCACTCATGCTGTGGTGGCTCATGGAGCTACCATTCATTGTCCCCTCTCTTCAGAGTTCCCTGCCCTACTGCCTGGCTCCTATTCTCTACCACCCTCACCCAAAACCTCACACTAATCCTCCTGCTCTTTGCTGGAAGCATCTCTACTTACTGTTATGAGGCAAAAAAGATGATCAAACTATCTTATGTGCTTGTGACTCGAGTCCACAATATAAATTAGTCTAGTGGTAAATTTTAGGTAGGGATAGCCAAGGAGGAGAGATTTGTGGACAGAGTTGGGAGGGCGGGGGTGAGGAGTCAAGAAGCCACTGAGCTTCCCTAACCTGAAGGGTGCCTTGATGTAGTCCCAAAGTGAACTCACTTTTTCCTAAACTCACCTCCGTTCATGTGACGGGATGGGAATACTTCCTTTCTTAGCCAGCATTGTCTGTTATGAGTTCCCTCCAGAGCAGAGAAGGGAGTGGCATGTACTGCTTTGTTGTTTCCTGTAGAAAGGGAGGGAGTGAGGAAGTCCAGAGAACCCCGTCCTGGGCAGCTGCCCCTGGGCTTTAAGCGCAGAAAGGTACATGGTGAGGAATTCTCATGGTGCATATACATGGGTGTGATGGACACCCTCACTCACTGGCCTTAAGCTTATATGTAAGTAGACAGAAAAGGATTACTACTTGATTAAGTAATTGAACTCCTCTCCTTGGCCCAAGCATCTCATTGCCTCTTGCATGGGTTTTGTGCTTCATCCTGTGCAAGTATGAGCTAATAACCAAGATCAATAATAAAGGCTGCTCGTCCTATTTATTTCATCTAGTGTGCCTCAGGGGTGGAAGTTAGAATGCGGTTGGTGCTATGGTGTTGTCCACCCCCACTCCAACTTTCTTTTTTTTTTTCTTTAATTACTATTTTGAAGTTTATCTTAATCGTCAGCTCCAGTTTTAGCCTAATTTGTGTTTCTCGAGAAGCCATTTCCAAAGCCTTATTTCCTTTAAGCCCAAAAGGGAGACTGGGGGAATTCAGAAAAAACGAAGTTCTGGTTTCATCAGTCAGGGTCCAAGGAAAGAGGCAGAACCCCTTAGAGGGGATTGTATGTGACAGGGATGTGGCCTTATGCAATTATGGGAGCTGGTTAAGGACTCTGTAAAGCTGTTGTCTTTGTGTCTAATGCTCAAGTTTGAAGTCCCCAGGGAAGATAGTTGGGAAGGGCAGGTGGATATAAAGTAGAGGAGAACAAACAAGCTAGAACCCACAAGCAAGAAGTGGGACCCAAGAAGGGCTGAAACCCAAGCTAGTTCACACTGCCTCTGACTGGTGGTGTGAGCATGCTACAGGAGAAGATGGCGCCCTCCACAGCAGAACTAAACACACCTGGCCCTGGAGAGGAGGAAGGTTCCAGAGGAAAGTGGAACTATTACGAGCTAGACTACTGTCTCACACCGACAAGGTGAGCTAGCAGATAAGTGACATGTGTGAACTACAAAATGACTGTTGCTTCACTTTCACCCTCCACATCTCACAGAAGAATCTCTTGCAGCTCAGTCTAAGCAGAAACATATGGGAAAGGGAATTCTGGGAAATGTAGTTCAGCCAGCCAGGTTGACAGACTTTAAAGCCACCCAATGTCCTAAACAAAGTAATAGTAAATTATTGTTTGGCAAAAATATAAGCTACTATCTTTTGAGCAATGTCCCAGATGCTTTACAGGAATTACTTCATTTAATCTCTTAATAGTCCTATGAGAAAAGCACTTATTCCCATTTTGCAGGTGGGGAAACCAAGACTGAGAGCACATTCTTATGGAACATAAGAGAGTACTCAAGATGCCTCTTTCCTATGAGGAACTCATTCCTTACAGTTGGGTACTGATTATTCAGTCTATTTTTAGGCCATGGAACCGCTATGTGACCTGACCTGCCCAATCAGAGCACTATCCTCTTGGTCACAGTGTCCATAAATGGGCATTGACCCAGGCTGGGCTAATCATAAACTTTCCTGGGACTTGTCAACCAGGAAAGGTATGCTCTTTGTCCTTAAGGGGTTATTCAAGTTAAATATAGGTCTTGGCTTCTAGTATTCATCTTTTCATATAGAACATACTTATCTGAGGATGGAAAGATAGCATTTGGACCTCTAGATTTCACTGTGTCTGAAGTTGGCTGTACTCTTGAACCACCCAGGTTACATGAGCCTCTAAGTTCCCTATTTACGTTACCTAGTTTGGGTTGGAGTTTTGCCAGTTGCCACCAAAAGAGACTAATAAACAAAACTGGTAATAGGAGTATTTTAAGTGAGAGATCCTAAAATGTAGGCTCCTTTTTATTTTTTTTTTTAAGATTTTATTTATTTATTAGAAAGCATAAGGCGGGGGGAAGGTCAGAGGGAGAAGCAGACTTCCTACTGAGCAAGTAGCCTGATGTGGGACTCAATCCTAGGACTCTGGGATTGTGACCTGAACTGAAAGCTGATGCCCAATAGACTGAGCTACCCAGGTGCCCAAAATGTAGGTTCCTTATATGTGGGGAGCAGACCTTTGGGTTTCTCAGGTACATAAACCAATACATTTTCAATTTTTTAAAAGAAAATGTTACCTGCAACCAAAAGAGAATGTCTAATACAAAGGTTAAATGACTGGCCCAAGGTTGCCCAGCTAGTAAGAGGAAGTGTTGGAACTCAAATCTGAGGCTGCTGGGTTCCAAAGCCTGGGCTCTTACCCACTGGGTCATACCATAGCCTTGTCAATTTAGTCATTGCATCTGAGGTCACCACAGGCTCTGCCTCTGTAGCTTCTCAAAGAAGATGGAGGGGCTGCTCAAAGGAAAGGCCGGGGTGAGCTTTTCTAATTCCCTTTGGAAACAAAGACTGTAGGGGGCAGAAAAAGTGGCCAGACTTTGAGGTCAAGATTGAAGGCTGTGATTCAGGATTACAGCCCCCAGTGGTATGAGAGGCCCAAACAAAATCTTCTGAGGACTCATGCAGCAACTCTTATCTGTGGTGGTTATTTGATTACTCTATGTGCTGGACTGGAACTGATCGAAGCAAACTGATGACAAAGACAAAGTTCACTCTAGTCAATCCCCTAATACAAAATCTGGAATGCCAGGTCACTATTTTTATATCTTTCCCAGGATACAAATTTGAGTGTTCCTTCCTATTCTCTTCCATTATCCAGTCACCTCACAATTAGAGGTTTATGATTAATCTAAAAGCTTTCTGCTTTGACTCTTCAAACAAGTGGAAAACATTTGGTCTTTGCTCAACAGTTATAATAGCTTTTTTTTTTTTTTTAAGATTTTATTTATTTACTTGAGAGAGAGAATGAGAGAGAGTGAGCATGAGGGGGGAAAGTCAGAGGGAGAAACAGACCCCCCTGCAGAGCAGGGAACCCAATGCAGGACTTGATTCCCAATGTCCTGGGATCAAGCCCCACATTAGCTCCCTGCTCACTGGAAATTCTTCTTCTCCCTCTCTCACTCCCCCTGCTTGTGTTCCCTCTCTCACCGTGTCTCTCCCTGTCAAATAAATAAATAAAATCTTAAAAAAACAAACAAAAAACTTAATTTAGTCTTTGTTGTCTCTCTCAATGATTCCATTGACCCCGTTGTCCAGATTATTTCCAGGGCTCCTCTCTTTCTGGAGTAGCAAGCTTTCCAGTAGAACTTTCTAATGACAGAAACATGCTCTATCTGCTGTCCAGTACGGTAGCCACTGACCACATGTAGCCATTGAGCACTTAAAATGTGGCTAATGTGACTCAGGGACTGAATTTGACATTTCATTTATGTTTCATTATTTTTTTTAAGATTTTATTTATTTATTTGACAGATCACAAGCAGGCAGAGAGGCAGGCAGAGAGAAAGGAGGAAGCAGGCTCCCTGCTGAGCAGAGAGCCCGATGCGGGGCTCGATCCCAGGATTCTGAGATCATGACCTGAGCCGAAGGCAGTGGCTTCACCCACTGAGCCATCCAAGTGCCCTGGTTTCATTACTTTAAATAGTCATATGGAGCTAACTCCCCCAATTGTATATAGCACATATGTGTCTAATCTTGTTTCTGGCCTCCCAAGTATTATCCTTGTCCTTTAAATACCTACCAACTTTTGCTCATTTTGTGGTTTACCACGACATTTTAGTCTCGGTGACCTCTGTGTAGTTTCCAGCTTCTGTTTGAGTACTTTGATATTTTTTTCATATCTCCAAGTTCATATTTATCACCACTGAAATCTTTTTTTCTACCGCTTTTTCTCCTATTGTTCAGAATAGTCTGACCAAAAAGGATGTCCATACTGCAAAGTTATCTGGTGGAGAATTATGTAAGAATTCCTCCAATGAGCACAATGAGGTAGAAGAGTAGTGCTGACTTTCCTAACTGACTTACCATTTCTATTATAGGGGATGCCTATTGCTGCAAAAGTGGGGAAAAGATAATATTGACTTCTTGTTTCCCTGAAAACCAGTTTGACTGATCTTCCTGATATTTATATGTATTATTTTACTCCAGTGTTTGGAAATATTCTGTCACACTGATCTTTCTCATTCTCCAGAGGAGGGGGTTGTAGGGGGTGGGTGGGGGGAGATTACGGAACTTCAACACAAATGCTCATGTGCTGGAAGTGGCTTGAAGGACCTAATGGTGAATACATTGCCATCACCACTTGCTCCTCTCCGTGGCCCTCTCATTGTTTCATTGACCTGTGTTTTTGACCTTGTGTTATGTAAGAGGGGTACAGGCTTTTACATAAGATATGTGTTCTAAGGTCCCAGAGATCAGGGAGTATATTTTTCATTTGATTACTCCATTGTATCCTTTCCACAGTTCTAATGCTCACAGTTAGTAAAATGCTAAACCCTGCCGAAAGCTGACTTTAGGAGATGCCAACAAAAGATGACTGGCTATTTGTTCTCATTTTCTGGCACTGCTAAATTATATTTGTCTCCATGTTCAGCATCTGTCCCCATCAGATGATGATTCTCCCCAGCGGCCCCAGGAATCCCAGTCCCTCCACCCCTCGTACAGAGCCTGTCTCTCTCTGTGCCACCCCACACAGACTTGCGCAGAATTAACCTTACACAGTTAATGTTTAATTTTAAAAGCTGGACTTTTTTTTTTTTTTTTTTTTGCATTTTCATTTTGGTGAGCAGACCAGATGCTTTGCCAAATTTACCCTCAGCTAATTGTGTAGTTCAGTGTCCTGAATGTGCCCTTGTTTGCTTAAGACCTGCTGATTTGCAAAAGAAATTGTTCCAGGAACATGGGTCAGAATGGATGTTCACGTGGCAGCTGAGTTGACCAGGAAGGAGCTCTGAGGCCCAGCTAGGGCTCTAGGTGTGTGCAAATCTGCAGGCATAGAGGACTCTCCAGGGCAGGATTTTCATTTTAATGATACGGCTGCTGTAGGTGGGGGAGAGCTGGGGCCTGGAGACATGGGCAAAAATCAGTTTGGCTCTGATCCACCTTCAGAAGCCCCTCAAGCTTTTCATCTTGAGCAGGCTTTGGGGCAAGATTGAAATAAAATATTAATGCACAGCTGGAGGGAAATAATTTTAAAATCTGGCATTTGCTCTGCCTCTGTCCCTGGAGGCCCCCTGATAAGATGTCTGTGAAACCAGAATGATCTTCCAGCAAGAACAGAATAAGGATAAAGTTGCTCTGTGATTCTGCCCCGTGCCTAAATCTGGAAACTGACCCCTAGAGGTATTCCCGGGGATTTGGCTCCAGGGCAGATCATAAACCATGCTCCAACTCCTGCTTCAGGGATGTGAGTTAAGAGCAGCCCTGAGAGTGTTGAAAAGGGGAGCAGGGACCCAAAAGAGACAAAAATGGGTGCAGCCTGGGGGATGGGATGTGGGGACAAGGAGAAGATCATCTGCCTACCTTGGTGTCAGTCAGGGTCTCTAACTTAACAGTTGAGATGGTTTGTCATCTCTTCTCATTTTTACTTTATTTTTATTTTATTTTTTAATATTTGTTTTATTTATTTATCCTCTTGTCACTTTTAGCACATCCCACCCCGTCCCCCTCCCTGGGCAACCCGAGGCAGCTACGGTCTGCCCCGACACTCCCCGGCTGGCTATATGCTCCCGCTAGCCCTGTTGTCTTGCTGGCTCTCTTATGAGATTTGTTTTGGTGACCTACAAGGCAGACACTGTGCCAGCAACTCACTGTATTTCATTCAGCTCTCTTAATCCATCTAGAACTTGTTTCAGTTCTTAGAAGTTCACTCATTTTGGTAACTGCATTAGTTTCCTGTGAATACATAATACCACAAACTTAGTGGCTTAAACAACACAAATGGATCTCACCGGACTGAGATTGAGGTATGGACAGGGTTCTGTTCTTTTCTGGAGGCTCTGGGAAAGAATCTGAGAATTCTTTTTCCATCTTCTAGAGGCTGCGCATATACCTTGGTTTATACACCCTTCTATCCTCAAAGCCGGGAGGGGCCAGTTGAGTCTTTCTCACAACACTCCTCTGACAGTCTTCTGCTCCCCTCTTCCACATTTAAGGACCCTTGTGATTACTTTGGATCTACCTGTATAATCCAGGATAATCTCCCTCTTTTAAAATCAGCTGACTAGCAACTTTTTTTTTTTTTTTTTCCAACTAGCAACCTTAATTCCATTTGCAAGCTGAATTTTCTTTTGCCAGGTAACCTAACCTACTCACAGGTTCCAGGGATTAGGACATGGATATCTTTGGGGGACTCTTGTCCCTCATATTACTAATGAACCCTAACCTTTCTCCAAGCCATTTACGACCCTGAAAATGCCTGTAAAATAGGTGAGTGGGTGAGATTGTGCTTTAATGGGTAAGGAAGATGAAATAGGAGTCAAAACACCAAGGTAAACCAATCCAACTTGCACAGATCTCACCCTGAGTTTACTTTGAAATAGAGACTGGGACATCGTTAAGATGCAGGTGATGGCATTCAGTTCATTTCCAGGCTGTAACTCCAGATGACAGTACTTAGGAAAGAGAAGGAGTGTGGGTATGTGGGGGAGGTGGGGGAGTGTGACCTTGTAGGACCAGCTGTCAGACCTAGATTCAAGTTTTGTGCTCACACGAACTTGACCTGACTATGTCATTTCCTCATCCCAATTCTGTGATGCCCTGTTAAGTGACCAAGATGATAGTTTTAATACAGATAGCTACTCTAGAAAGGTGTGACCCAAATGCAAAGCTACTCATATTTATTAAGATGGTTGTCAGAGAAAGAGGCTGAACCGAGAATAATGGCCCAGGTACTGACCTTGTTGAATTTTCCATGAAGGATGAATAGGCTATTCAAGCAATCAACATGTGGACAAATTTTTCTTTTTTTTAATAACAAATGTACCTTATGAAGAAGAATTAAAAAGCTTATGTTATTTAGAGTGATCCTAAAACCTACTTGGCAAGGAGGAGTTCTGCCTGCCATTCCATGACTGCCATTCAAATACACAGGATCCGATTATGCAGTTCTCCTAACGGCTAAATTCTTTTTGCCGTTTAGACTAGGGAGTTCAGGAATTGAATCCTGAGTCTGGGGAAATCAAAAGAAACAGAAAGTCCCTAACCTGTAAGAGGTAGGATTTAAAAGGTTTACACTGAGTTCCTGTTTGCTGACACTTCCTCTGTTTTGTTCCTTTTTTTTTTTTTTTTTTTTTGAGTAAAGTAAAAGACTTTCCCCAATCTTAACACAATTTCTCTGCTTAGGATCCAAACTTAAGAACAATGCACGCGCGCACACACACACACACACACACACAGCTGGGCCACCTTATTGGGATATTTGGCTATCTGTTAGTCAACAATACAGAGGCTTCTACTGCTGAGGCAGGAATTAAACTGTGTGCTTTCACAGACACCTTTACCAGGTGATTGGATGTTGGCAACATATATCACCCTTCCTCCGGAGGCTTGGAAACGGTAAATGTATCCTGGAGCCAGCCAGCATCTCAGAGAGCGATTAGAGTAGGACACTCCCAGGGTGGGTTTGCCCCAGGGACAGTGTGACTTGGCTTCCGCATCTTCTCGCTCCAAAGCACAGAGCTCTCAAACGGTTAAATCGAAAAGGGAGGAAATGTTTTTGTTGGAGAGCCCCAACGCAGGTTCCAGCATATTTTCCATTTGCCTGACTTTGCTCTTGGCCCTAATGGGGTAGAAGGTGAGGTTTTCTCTCCCGAAATCATGAAAATCTCTTCACCAGCGTGTGTGCGTTCAGATCTGCTCTTCATATTGGTCACGTTATTAACTGCAGCTGCATGTGCTGTGAGCAAATTGTTTTTGTCTTCAGTGAGGTTCAAGTTGGTTTGTGATGGCCTGTGCCCTGCAGTTGCAGTGGGCATTTTTGTGAGGTTAATTCTGTGAGCTTAATCAAGCTTCTACTTTTGTTGTGTCTTTGTCACTCCTCAATTCGTGTGCTGATTTGGGCTTGTCTGCAATGGGAAGAAATTTTTGGCTCATTCCATTTCATGCAGTAAAGGCAGCAGCTTGCTGAGAACTGGTTTTATCACCTGGAAGACTAGAAGTTGGGCAAGATGTAAGTGCTATTAGGATCGTGTTTGATATGGAGCCACATGATAACACCCCAAGTGCACATATGCCGTACCCTTAACTCTATTTTTTTTTTTAAGTTTAAAAATCAAAGCAAAACAGAAACTCTCCCTCAAAATGTTTTCAGATAAGCTTGTACATTTGAGCTCCATGGTGTTTACATCTATGGAATCTAAGACTGGTGAGTTCTTTTTTGTTTCTGTAGGACCAAAAATTGTCAGAAAATATTTAACTCTGATATTTAAAAAACAAACTCATAAATGCTGTGGTAGAAACACTGAGTAAGATCTGGCAACTCCTCACATTTTTAAGATTATAATTTAAAAACACTCTGAGTAATAAATTTGTAAGACTCAAGTTAATTTTAATAATCAACCCATTACTCAGAGAAACAGAAAAGTACGTGGGTCCCTTGACTGGCACAGAACCACCAATGATTCAGATTGCCTCTTTCAAAATCCATTTCCGACTACCCCATATGACCATTTTTCTTCTTTGTCAGCATCTGTGTGAGCTCTAAGTTTGTATTTCATTAATTTGCATTGGTAGGAATTTTGCTTTATAAAATGTAGCTTTCAGGTTTATTCTAAGGGAAGAGAGAAAAGGAAGCAAATGTTCATGATTACCTGCTTTAAAAGCCCTGCTGCTTTCTGGCTCCAACAGTGGGTTCTTGCTCTGGACCCCTTTGACCCTTTGAAATGGGATAGAATCTGCTCCAGTGGGGCCCAGAGTTTCCCCCACCAAGCACCTCTTGATTACTTTCCTGCACTCCAAGTGTTGAAAGCTAGTACTAGACCGTTAAGTATCCTGAACAGTGTCTAACTGTTCAGAGCCCTCCGTGCCTGCCCAACAACAGGACCACAGCGGATCCGTAGAACCGTGTGAGAAAGCTTTGGAATCAAATGTCCCGCGATTTGAATCCCAGTTGTGCTAATTACAGGCTATGTGATCTTGGTTCACTTATGAGACCTCTCTGATACTCCATTTTTCTTATTTGGAAAATGGTACTATTACTATATAATGTAACAATACAATAATGCAGTTCTTTTTTTAAAATTTTATTTATTTATTTTGAGGGAGAGATTGAGAATGAGCGCAAGCATGAAAGGGGAGAAGGTCAGAGGGAGAAGCAGACTCCCTGCAGAGCTAGGAGCCTGATGTGGGACTCCATTCCAGGACTCTGGGATCATGACCTGAACCAAAGGCAGTGACTTAACCCACTGAGCCACCCAGGCACCCCACCATAATGCAGTTCCTATAAACCCTTGGAGGGGTAAATAAGATAGCACATGAGAGGTGCCTGGGTGGCTCAGTGGGTTAAGCCTCTGCCTTCAGCTCAGGTCAGGATCTCAGGCTCCTGGGATCGAGCCCCAAATCGGGCTCTGCTCAGCAGGGAGCCTGCTTTCCCCCTTCTCTCTCTGCCTGCCTCTCTGCCTACTTGTGATCTCTATTAAATAAAAAAATAAAATCTTAAAAAAAAAAGATAGCACATGAAAAGTGCTTTCACAAGGATCTACTTCAGAAAATGACAGTTCTTTTAATTCATCTACCAAAAAGTGTTCCTCATTAAAAGAAAATTAATCAAATACTCATCTCTGTAACTGCAGTCAACTTAGTCCTGAAACGATCAAGACTGTACCCTGAGTGCAATTCTAAGTAACATTTTAAAACCCAGATTTTTAGTTGGCCTGCTCAATCAACCTTTCTATAGGTAAACATGTTACTCGATTAAAAAAATGACAGTAATTTGTGGACTCCACCTTTTTTTAAACTACTTTCCTTGACCCCTAGAGGTCTAGGGGTACAAGGCTAAGAAATAGTGTCATTGTTCCTGCTTTGGCTTCTAGATTGGACAGGCCTAAGTTAACTGAAATACATCTTCTGAGCATGTGTTTGGAGAGAGGGAGAATTGCTTAGTGAAAAAGCATGGTCTTTAGAGCCCAACAGTCTTAGGTTTAAATCCTGTATTCTGTTTTCTTGTTTTGTGAGTTGGGACAAGTTCCTTAACCTTTCCCAAGTCCCAGTTTCAGCTTCTATCAAATGGGAACAATTCCTGCTTTACGGAGTTGTGTGGAGAATCAAATGAGATTATGATAAAGCCCTAGTGCGCAGCATCAGATACATAGCAGGCCTTCAATTCAATGACGGCTGTTGCTTGTATTAGTTTTGGGAGTCCAGCCAAATTTGCAAGTTTATTCTTAGTGTGAGAGTGGTTGTTGGTTTTAAAATTAGAATTATTTTTCATGCCCCCAAAATAGGTATGAGTAAATGTGGCATTTCTAACTTCTAGGGAGCTTACTGATTAAAGAAATTACTGTATATTAACACCAGGAGGCAGAAGCTCTGAGTTCTACCATGCTTGGTTTATTCATTTATCTGTGTGTTCAGTACGTGTTATTCAAAGCCTACAATGTGCCAAGCATGGTCTCCCACCCTGGGGATACAGTGAAAAAGACCTGATTCTTGTCCTCAAGATGGTTTTTGAGACAGGTACTCATCAAAACCTCTGCCCTACCCTTGTCTGCCGATTATCCCTCATGATTCCACTTACCCATCTGTCTAGTAGAGATGCCATGGTTCATTCCTTGTACCACCCTCAGCAACCCCTGGAAATCTCTGTGTTGTTGTTTTCCCACTGCATTTACTTTATATATGTCTAACTCTGGATCAGTGTAACCATCTACCTTCTGTCCAAGATTACCCAGATAGCTATAGAAAATGATGCAATTACATAGGTTGGAATCGCTGCACATAGCCCAGCCCAGCTCTCAGAGCCACTTATTAAATCCTTGTGGTCCTCGCCACTCCTTTTTACTGGTCTTTACATCCCATGATCTGGTCTTGTTTACTTCTTCAGCCTCATCTGTATCTCTCTTCTCTCTCCATACATTGAGCATTACACACACTGCTTGCAATTCTCTACACACACCATGACATCTTTGCTCATGCCAACACCCAGTCCTGTGGAAGGGGGAGGGGGGAAGCCATGATCAGCATGGATTCAAGTAGCTAGTTTCTAGGCAGACACATCTCTAGAGTAGAGGTGAGTACCTCAAATTAGCATAGCTAGATGATATGAACAGCCAATTCTTCCATTTTGTGATTAATAAGCAACTTTGATTATAATTTGGCTTTTTAAATAGATTTCTTATAGGAAGGAAATATACTGGCAGTGGTAGTTTGCCTTATAAAGTGATAGACCCTGGTTTATACAT
Organism: Lontra canadensis; assembly: GCF_010015895.1. Lineage (NCBI taxonomy): Eukaryota > Metazoa > Chordata > Mammalia > Carnivora > Mustelidae > Lontra > Lontra canadensis. Next base: position 9,588,403 of record NW_022631044.1, on the reverse strand, counting down.
CAGTCTTCTATGAATTTAGTTGTGTGGTCACTCCTTCTGAGTTTCTTAGTTAAAATTGAATTTCTGGACAGAAAAGCCCAGGATAAAACTGCTAAGCCCACATTGAGAACACCAAAGAAATTAGCTGTCCTCCTGAGACAATGGATTTAATCTCACCTCCCTACATCAACAATGACTCCTAAAGACTTTTACAATTTTGAGATCATCACTGCCTCATGAGAAAGGAAAAGAAAAACAACAACCAAAAGCTGGAATATGACCTATTTTAGTGGAATGTCCCTAATAGATATATATTTGCTTGTTTAAAACATCCTTGTTGCCTTGTTTTATGTGTTCTAAATACTTTTTTAAATTAAAAAAAATTTTTTTAGCTTGAAATAAAACATAACAATATCTAATTTCCTTTCTTTTGAGGCTTTCTAAGCAATCTCTACAACTATAACTTGATCTCCTAAACGAACCTGGATCTATAGGAAGGGCAAGCTTTATGCCTGTGCCCAGTGTTTAGGGTACTCAGACCTGATATAGCTCCAATTATACAATATCACTAAGTCTCTTATCAGTTTACAGGAAGGTAATCAAAGCCTAATGAAGCCTGAGGGTAAAGCTTATGGTCCTATAAAGCAACAAAGTGAGTTGAAAGAATTAGCAGAAGTTCATTTGCTCAGGAAATTTAGAATATTAAATTGTAATAGGAATATATACCATTTATGAATGCTTATTGTGATGTTTATCTCATGTAATTCTTACAAAAGCCCTTTGAGCACCCATTTTAAAGATGAATAAATTAAAGATCAGGTAAGTTAACTAACCTGACCAGGTTGATAAATGGAAAAACATTTGAGCATAAGTCATTCTGCCTCTGAAGCCACTTTTAACCTTTCAAGCCACCTTTTAACCATTGTGCAACACTGACTCCATCAACTAAGTCCATTTATTCACTTACTCACCAAATATGTATTGGACACTTAAACTGTGTTGAACATTAGAAACACAAGGATGAATAAAAACATTTGCCATGAGGACCTTACAATTAAGTAGCAGGAGTGTAATATAAAAATACATATAATAAATTATTTTAGATGCAGTCATAAAATATGAGCAACAGAGATAAAAAAAAAAAAATAAAGCATACAAGTGTTACCTAGAAGTAGGTAGGGGACAGTGCGAAATTTCCAAAGAGGATAGGACAGTGGAGCCAGGCCATGAAAAGGTATAGACTTTCATCATGTTAGTAAGATTACTTCCAGCAAAGATTGCTGTGTGCAGGGACGAGGTTCATAGTCAAAATCCAGAGTGTTGCACTGGAGGGACTGCAGATGTTGAATTGGAGGTGTGGCAAGAGGAGGCCGGACAGGGGGGAGGAGGCCCCTTTTGCCACACTAAGGAGTTTGGGTGTTATGTGGCAGGAAATGGAGAGTCTTCTGGAATTTTGAGGAGAATAGCAACATGATTAGATTTGATTTTAGGTTTCTTAATAAGCACAACTGGAGGGAAGGTACTATGAAGTGGAGACATTTACTACTGCAACATGGAAGACTACTGTGAGATTGCTACTCTGTGTGATCTGGTCATTTTATTTCTACTAAGACAGTATGTGCTTGTGCTCTCCTTAGACCATCAGGATGTCTTCCCTTGAAAAAGAGCACACAAGCTCCTTAATTATGTACCAGTGGACTGATCTTTTGAGAAGTTTATATTGGAGGGTGTGTGTGTATGTGTGCGTGCATAAAATGTACTCGTGCTTAACATTTCAAAAGAAATGTTAAGAAATTAACCTCCCATTAGGAGGTTCTTTTGAAATGATACTGTATCACCTATCAAATTAGCTCTCCCTTTCAATTTTCGATCATTTTCAAATACAGCAACAATGCCTTCTAATTCTGTTTTAATATAGATACACTATTCACTGTCCATAGTATAAAGTTCAAACTTTTATAATATATAAAAGATTGATAACCTCTTGATGCCAATATTTCCAGCTCATCTCAAGACCTTTGCTGCACACCTTATGTTTTATTCACACCAAAGTATTTTTGGTTCTGTTCAGGCCTTAGATTTTCAAATGTCTGTACCTTTGCCCATGCTGTTCCATCTATCTTAAAGACCATCCTGCCTCCTAGACAGGATTCCTCACTTATCTTCATATTTTATATTGCTCTAATGCAATATTATCCTAAGCCAGTATGATCACCTTAAATTTGTCTCCTGTGGGCCTTGGTTAGAAGGGTAGGACTCACTCCTATTTCTCTTTTTGTCCTGAAATATCAAACATAGTAGATGGTATATTGTTGGAGCTAAATAAATTACATTTACTTTGCAGAATGAAATCACAGCATACTAAAAATAAAAAGCATGAACATCCTTTGTTGCCCTGCTTTGTAAATTCCTGAACAGTCAACAGTTAACTGGTCAGCTGCCTTCCTTAGCAAGGGTTTATTGACCATAGGGAGCTCTAGTTTTCAGAACAGCAAAAAATTGACTCTTACCAGTTCTTCTTCTTTTTTTTTTTTTTTTTTTTGGAAAACTGTTGAAGCCAAGTCCTAAACTTCTACCCTCTCTAGTGACCATTTTAGTCCTTCTAGGCACTAGTGAATCAAACGTTTATAGAAACAATTAGTAAATGTATATATCAAACATTTTTTTGGAGTTTGAATTTTGATTTTGAATTTGACTGTCAAACATTTTTTCTCTTTTAAGCTATAATATTGAGCAGTATCTCCAACATGATTTCGATTAGAATAACTCAGGGTCAGGAACTAGAAACCTTTAAAAATTAATCAATGATACCACTTCCCTATCAGACGAATATAGTGCTATTACAGTTCTGAAAAATTAAGAGAACATTCTTGGTGTTTTTAAAAATCTGCATTTTTAATGTAACCTAGTGCTAAACACTTGGGTCTGCAGAGCAGGGAAGGACTAATAGCCGTGATACATACACTGTGATTTCATATACCTCACGAGGTTAAAAAGCTGCTTCTAGCCTCTTGCTTAGATTGAGCATGTTGATAAGATCAATTTCCGAGTGTCTTTGGTTTTTCATAGAATATACGTTCTGTCTATCCTCAGGTTTTTATCTTGTTTTTGAGAGTTCTATACTCTCTTGACTGGTCTCATTTTTAGAAAGATGTAAATCTATGACAGCACCAGGACAAATTTAAACATGGTGTTAAATACAAAACATTGTATTTAAATACATCTTTCCAGGGCCTGAGTGTTTTTAAATGCTTCAACACTGGGGGGAAAAGATTTTTAGAATGATTCTTACAATTAACTATTTTTTAAATTGAGTTAAAGCCTCCAAATTAACAATCTTTTAAAACTGGAATAAAGATGTATATCCATAATAAATTAGTGTTGGTTGCACTTTTAAAAAATGCAGCATTGAAGTTTTCTGAGGAGCATTTTCTAGGACCAAAATCTAATATTTTACTTTGTAACAAATTTACAAATAGGGTACACTGTTCCCCTTGCCTCCTTGTTTTCTGCCTCCATGCCTATTTTGCTATGCAAAAGCTTTATGTCAATTTACTTTTTGAGCCGTTTAAGACTAAACCAAATTATTCCTTCAGCACATTTTAAACAATCCCTTAAAGACCTCTTTTTCTTGGCTATGTTTCCAATCTTGGCTTATCACTATAATATTTCATGCTCCATGCTTCTGAAAAAATTCAATATTCAAGAACAAAGTAATCCAGAGCTTTACTTCATTTCAGTCTTTTTATGTCCTAGGGCTGTCCCAACTCAATGACCCAGTTTTTATTGTGTCACATCTCACTGTCTATTGCTGACTGTGACCAGCTTGCCTAATCCTTTTCCTGTCCCTTATCAGTTTTCCCTTAATTCAAAAATCTTTTTTTTTTTTAATTCTTCGCACTTCTTTCACAGCTTTTAGTTTTTTGTTTTTTGGTTTTTTTCCCTCCTTAGGAGATTTAGTGTACCTGTGGTAGTTACTTAGAAATACAAAGATGAATGTGTAACGAAGGTCCATAAGTCTGTCCTTATCAAATTTTCGCTTTGCTATCTTTAGAAGTCATGAGGGGTAAATGGCAGAAAGTGGATATTATAATTTGGCATCATGCACCGAGAGTCCTTAAAAATATTCATACCCTGTGATCCAGCAATTTCACTCCTGAGAATCTAGCTTATTAAAGAATCATGTAAGATGTGGAAAAAGCAACATACATGAGATGCTCATTACAATGTTATGTATTAAAGCAAAAGAAGAAAACAATGCAAATATATGATAGAAGTTTAAAAATTAGCATCTATCTCTTTGATGGAATATTGTGCAATCAGTTAAGGTGATGGCTATGTGACCAGGTAGAAAGATGGGTAAATATTTACGTTTTTAGAAAAGCAAGAGTGCAAAATTGTAAGTGCCAGTGATTCCGAGTATGTTTTTAAAATGTACAAAGGGAAAACAGCAAGGAAGCATGACATTTGCTGAAGTTCTTATTTTAGGGTGGTGGAATTAGAGATGATTTCTCTTTACTCTCAAAATCTTGATTAAATTTCTTTTAAAAGTTGAGTTTTGAAAAGCTATGATATTTATCTATTTATTTATTTATATAAGATTCTATTTATTTGACCTAGAGAGACATAGTAAAAGCAGGAATATAAACGGGGAGTGGGAAAGGAAGAAGCAGGCTCCCTGCTCATGGGGCTTGATCCCAGGACCTTGGGATCATGACCTGAGTCAGAGGCAGACGCCTAATGACTGAGCCACCCAGGCGCCCTGAAAAGCTATAATTTTAACTGATGCAAATTAAGAACCTGTTAAGGTTATGTCAAACAAGATGCATAAGGCTATTTTCAGATAGAGGTCTATTTAAGTCCAGTGATAACCTAACAACAGGCAGAGGGGCAATAACACAGTGAGGGCGTCCTTGTGGTTAGTATCGTGTGTAATCCACAAAAAAATTGCATTAGGAAAAACTTTTCAACACCTATTTTAAAATGCAAATGATTTTTAAAAAAACTTTGGAGAAAACAAAGTTACTTCATCAAATCAACATCTGGTCCCACCTTTCAAACCATTTCCACAGTCTTCAGAGAGATCTTTCTGGAACCTCAATCTGTTTGTGATACTCCACTGTTTAAAACACTCAGGAATTCAGAGTATTAAAATCTTTACTTTATGAGGGGCTCCCCAGCTTCTCTACCTTATTCTGTGTTCTTTCTTCTCATGTACCCTCTCCCCCAGCTTCAGCAAACTCCATGGAATACCTGAAACTGTACCCCAAGTCACTGTTATTTCTATCTCTTCATACTGAAATGAACAGTTATTACCCACACATTCTTCAAATCTCAAGTGTTCCTTTGTTTGGGAAGGGTTCCCAGATTCTCCATCTTCTCTATGTCCCTTCTCTGTAATCCCGCAGTGCCCATTATATTGTGCTATCACTCATTTGCTCATTTGTCTCTCCTACCTGACAGTACATTTGTTCTTGTTCATAGGCAAGCACAAACATGTATGTATCTAACTACACCCCCAGCAGCCCTCACCACGTTCTCTTCCTGTGCTCTGACCATGGGAGGAATGGCATCTGCTAAGTAATGTTGATGAAGGGCCAATTTAAGGGTGTCTTGCAAATATTATACCTCCTACATCACACACCTGAGCACCAGGAGCGGTCTTAGTTGTTTGTGGACCCTCCACTATGCCCTTTCACATACTAGAACTTCAAACACATGACGACGAAAATCCAGTTCTTAAAAATCATTCTGATCTACAGAAATTTGCATCCACCTTGTCTGTGATGAGAAAAAGCCTCTGGAATAAAAAAATATGTGAAAGACAAAATATTGAAGGTCAACATCCTAACTAGAAATTTTCAGAAGAGTGTTATGGACCCCTAGAGAGAAAGATGTAGTAGGAATTAAGAAGAGATGAACTTATTCAAATAAAATAAAAACAAGGACTGCATGAACTCCCAAAGTGCTGACATGTAAATATCTTCTCTCCCTCAATTTTCATATGCTTCCATAGGGAACCAGGTATCCTCCAACGGGAAATACTGGTTCAGCCTGATGCAAAATCATGGTTTCATTGTTTAGAGGGAAAGAACAAAAGACTTGGTCATGTTCTCAATTGATTTTCTTACTTTCTTTTCCCCACCCTTATTATATTTGCATTTTAAGCAATATATTTGCTACAGCAAAAAAAAAAAAAAAAATTTGTAGACAATTTTAATAAATCAAATTCATTTTAACCAAAATCTCTGTAGCCTTTAAAATTTCTTGATTATGATGCTAATATTTTAGCTATTAATCTTTTAAAACTAAAGTTTAAATGTATCAGAGGCTCTGATATTTAAGATAAAACTCTGTAAAGAAATGTTAGTCCTTCTTGATCATCCCTTGATTTATCTGCTAGATAGACTTAATGTTCTTATTTTATATTTTCTTATAGAATCACCTATCTATTCCCAACCGAAAACAAATGCAAATAAATGTAAGTTTTTAAAAAAATCCAAACATTATTGTATTTTGAATTTCAAATTATTGGAGTATACTTAGTAACAACTCTAGTAGAAGGGAGAAGTTAAATGGCCAGTGCATCCAGGGAGAAGTCTTTGACTGAACTTCATATATAATAATAGGAAGCAGAAATAATAAAATTAGCATAATTAGTTTAGTCAGGTGTAACTAATAGAAGTAAAAATATTTTCAAATTTTTCAAAAAATTGTTCAAAAAGTAGGTAATAAAAGAATGAATAAGGCAAAACAGGGGGATACTAGGACGAGCCTGAATTATAGAAAAGGAAAATTGAAAGGAATACTTCTTTTTATTGTAGCCACAACTGTCTCTCAGTAAAATACATTACTTATAAAGGCACATTTCTCTGTAGGAAAGAAGAAAATATTATATCCTGAAGACAATCCAATAATCACTGAAAATAATGTTCAGATACACCCATGCAGCTTTATTCTCAACAGAACTTCCTTAAATAGATTTCTCCCATTAGCAAAGGGACATCCTGATTTAAGGTCTTGAGTAGAGTCCCCTTATTCATCTCCGCTCTCATTGTGTATTAAGAGGAACCCTGCTTTTCAAATCAAGCCTCATGTGTATTTACTGGCTATGAGTTCTTCAGTGAACAATGATTTAGTAGATGAGATCACAAGGGTTAACGTGCCTAGTGCAGTGCTCACTACATAAACGGCTCTCTAATGGATATATTTTTCTCTTTTCTTCCCTAACAACTCTGTAATAAAAATAATAAACCCACAGCCCAACAGAATTATACAAGACAAGAATGATTTGTTGCAAATACTTTAACATCAATATTTCATAATTTATTATAAAGATATCTTGCATACCACCACTATAAATACTGAACATTGTTTTATGAAAATTACAATTTTATGATTTTCAAAATACCATGATAATCCACCTGTTTTTAAACTTCAACATAAAAGCTAAGAGGAGGGTTAGAATTTAATCTTAGCAGACATGAAAATTTGGTGCCTTGATTTACAAATATAGTTTAATACACCAGAATATTGACAAGAATTGCCTTATGCTTCAGATGTACTGCCAAGACATGGACAGCCAGCAAGTTTAAAACAAATATACACATTTGTGGTTTTAGGTGCTAACAAGAAATAGTCCTGTAAAGCTGGTAACCTGTGGCTACCAGCACTGGTATCTACACACCTGAAAAGTCAACGACAAAAATATTAAGATAATTGGCACCATGTGGACAATATCTAGACTTTAGGTATTTAGGGTTGACTTACTACTTTCATATACAGTCTCCTCATTGCCCCCAACTTTGGAATTTCAGATCTAGAGAATATACAGTTCAAAACACTTGCTTTGTCTTCCTTCTCCTGCTAGAACTCTGAGGTTTTCCTCTTACAGTCTGGTAGAAGAGCTGATCTTGCAGTTTTTCACTCAACAGCATTGGGTCAAATCTCTTCTATACAGGATCTCATTCTTCTCATGCCCCCTCTATATGCAGAGAGCCGGTCAAAGTCTTGGAGGTGGAAACGAGTTGCCAACTGATTTACCATTTTCCTCAGGGTAAGAAAGGCTGAAACAACTTGGAAAGTAAGGAACAAAGTGAAGATGATGTGTATCGCTTTTTCCAAGGGCAGATTTGTTAGGCCCTCATTAAAGAGCAAGAAGAGAATTAATGGCAACTGCAATAAAAGGCTCAAAAGCCAAAAGCCAGCCAACTCAGGAACCTGCAATGACACACAGTAAGAGTAATCAGATCAGTAAAGGACAGTCTTCTGTTTACACAGATCAGCACTATGAACCTGCTTTATGAGCTCTGTAATTCAAAGGGAGTATAACATGGTCCTTGTCCTCAAAGAATTTACCGTCTAAATTAACGAACTGATGCAGCTAATGCAGCAATGCTAGAATGATATGCCTTAGTGAATTATTAAATGCACCACTTAGAGGTATGAATTAAATACTACAAGAAATAAGACAAGAGAGTGAATAGGGTAGGTAAAAGAAAGAATCCAAGGATATAGGCTTTTAAGGTTGGGTAGAAGGAGGAAGAAGCAAGAAAGTAAGTAAGCAAAAATGTGGAATGAGCATGACTAGGAATCAACATGTCAGACGGGAATGGATGCCTGGGTTAGGAAATAGCAAGAAATACAGTGAGGCTCATGGGTGGGATCTAATTATGAAAGGCCTAGAAAACCAGAGAAATCTTTAGGCATTATCCCTAAGCTCTGGTAACTATAAACGCTCAGGCAGCATGATGATTCAGAAAACATGTGCCTGGCACAGGATTCCTGAATTTATAATTTTCCCCCATTTCCATAAACAGGATCTAAACATGTTCAGTTTACCAAGTATTTTCAAGACTGGTGAGAAGAGGGAAAACTGTCAATTCTTAAGAACTTACTATGTTCAGGTACTTTGTATAAATTATTTCATTTAATCCCAATAAACCTTGGAATAAATATTTTTCCCATTTTATATACAAAGAAACCAAGGCTCAAGAGGTTCAGCAAACAGACTATGGCGACAAAAATAGTAAAGTTGGAGGCAGGCCTTTGCTCATTCTACCACCTCTGTCTGCCTTTTCCTCAGTATGAAAACCATATTGCCTTAACATGTAGTCCGGAGACAAAGGGAAGAAGAGCCTACCTTTTCCTGTAGGTTCCCCATGTAGCCCAGATACAACCTGATAGCTTCAATTAAGGTTATTAGGATGATAACAGTGACCACGATGAATTTGTAGTAATCAGGCAAGATTGAATACTAAAAAATAAAATCACACAAAAATAAACATGTTTGTAAAATTTCACATACAGTAAAACTGACCTGAAATAGAAAACAAATATTAAGAACTTTAATTTTATTGACAACATCACAATGCCAGGGATGGGCAGAAGAGATCTCAGTGGAAGTATTAAAGCATAGACTTACCTTCATCTGAAGCATCATAATGCTGCTTATCCACCAAAGTGGGAAAAAGTAAGTGTTAAAATAAAGTGACATTTGCAATCCCAAACTGGACACCATTTCATTATCTACAAAAGAAACAAAGAAAAAGAACAAACTCTTCATCCTGGTCACTGGACTGTAAGTCCTTTCGTTTCTTAAAATTAATAACTACAGTATTGGTTTAACAAAACTCCAAATTTTAAGCCTATTAATAATCACTGACAGTGAAAGGAAATATTCATCATAATATTATTTAATTCATATACTGGGTTCCTGGGGGTATATTTCATATTTTTCAATTAATCATTTTTGCCATTACAGCCTGTCGACTTTTTTGCACTACCACTGATACAGATTAAATGTGGACTATCAGTTTGAATCCTTTTGAACAGATAATAATGATCATTACCTCTTTTGTGGAGTTCTATGTAAAGAGCCTATAAAATGAACACATAAAATACATAAAAACTAATCTCTCACATATAAACTAATCTTTTACAAAAATTAATCCCCCTAAATTATAGACACACCCCTCTTCAGCATACCCTAATCCCACCCATTCATTAATATCCAATTTAATGCCACTTTTTCCACAAATCCTTTCTTGATCTTACTGTCCCATCCCCACAGAAATCTCTTCCCGTCTAGGTACTTATCTCTAACCTGTGTATAACAAAGTGTTAGCAAAGAACCACAAGCCCTCACTCTAGACACGTCTGGTGTGCTGAAGAGATATTGAGGTTTGGAGTTCAAGTAAACTCCTGACTCCTCAAATACCCCTTTAACCCTCGATGCCGGACTTGGGATAAGTTATTGAACCTTTTTAATTAATTTCTCAATCAGAAACTGTCTCAATTTCTTCATCTGTAAAATGGTAACATGAAAGTACCTCACAGGTTGAGGATTAGTGACAGTGTCAGATATTTCACCGTACCACCATACCTGGTACTTAGCAGGCACTCGATAACATTAGTCCCCTTTCCTTCTTTTTTACTTAATACACAGCCTCATTGTATGCACAGACTATATTCTACCCAAATTTGAGACCCTCACAGAACCTAAAATCTTTATACCGGGTACATAACAAGCAGAGTGGCTGAATTAATGGAAACGTACTGTCATAAAGACATCAATGTAGCCATTTGTGATACATGAGCTTCATTTATCTAAGACTGATTGCAAGATACCTTATGCTTCTATGTAAGGGAGAAGGGTCCCAAATTAAAATTCTGATTTTTCAAATCGAGCCCTACAAATACATCCTAAATTTGACTAAATTTTAACAATTTAAAAACAGATATGTATTTTGAAATCAATTGGCCTAAATGTTAAGAATTTATAAAGGCTCTGAAATTTCTTAAAAACAGATTTTTTCCTCCACAGCTGAGTATATCTATCATTTAATAATTTTAAAATATAAGAAATAATTGTCCTTCACAGCAAGGTTTCCTTTAGCTTTTTTCTGTTATTATGATATACTTTTGATAATACTTATTTTTTTATTTTGCTTATTCTTGTTTCTTAGATTATCACTGATAAAAGAATGAATTCTTAAAATTTGTTGAAATTGAAGGCAACTCACTAACCTAGGATTTATTTTTTTCATAATAACAGTAAAACTCTTGGTCAGTGGATACTGTAATGGTGTACATTTGTAAATACAGTGCAAATAATCAAACTTCTGATTCACAAGAGAGAAAATGTGGGAAAAAATGATAATTAAGCTGAAAATTTCAATATGTTTGGAGCAGAAACTAGTCAAATTTTGCAAAGAAGTTTTTGTTAGAAATTGTGTACATGAGCATCTTAAGAGTTATGCTATGTCTATATTTCAGCATTTCAAACTTACAATCATGCAATTGAAAATCAAGTTAATATGTAAATGAACCTTGAAAGCACAAGACATGAATTTACTAAATTTTGCAAAAGTACAAGCTGAGTTCTGTAAACGGAATTTAAATTAAAACATTATATAAATCAGGGGTAGGCAAACTACCAGCCAGCTGCCTGTTTTTGTATAGCAAGTGAGCTAAAAATGGTTTTTCACATTTTTAAATGGTTGGGGGGAAAAAAATCAAAGAATAGTATTTGGTGACACTGAAAATCATATGAAATTCAAATTTTAGTGTCCATAAATAAAGTTTTATTGGAACACTGCCACATCTATGCATTTACCATTATCTATGGATGCTACAGAGACCTAAGGTCTGCAAAGTTTAAAATACTTGCTATCTGGCCCTTTACAGAAGATGTCTGTTGACCCCTGATACCCTGCATCATCAAATTTTAGTGCCTGTTAAGCCTTAGCTCTAGAATTAGAAACTTAACCTCATTTTTCACATTATGTTTTTCTTTGTACATCCTAAATCTTGAAGAGGCCTAAATTAGGGTGAAAACAATGCAATTATAGGACTTTACTTTCCTCTGCTCTCTTTTAAAAATCCTAAACTAAGCAAGAGGGGAAAATTTCTATTCCCTAGCAGAGTTCAGTGATAAAAACCACATGGATCTGGTTGACAGTATGCTATCATCATGATTTAAGAAAGGAAAAAAAGTTTTGGAGGAAACTGAGTGATCACTTGCCGTCAAGTTGAATGCAGCACCGTGGTATTTTGTTACCAGATTTAGGGTAAGAGTTATACATGGGGGATAGGGGTTGGAGGTTGGAGACTGCAGGGAAGGGGAGAGATTGTTGAAATCGATGCTAATGTGGCAGCTGCCATGCCCAAGTGGATAGCGGTTTTAAAATGACTCATTTAAAAAAGCAGTTCTTTCCATCTCTTCCATCAGAAAACGGACTTGCGGTGGAATGTACTTGTTTTGCTAATAAAAGAAAAAAGGAGAAGATATTTTAACTGGGGTGGGGAGTGGGAAGGGGAGACAGGCTGTTTTCACTCCATCCCTGCCCGGAAAGCCAGGGCGGAAGTCGCAGAGGAAAAAACCGTCGGCCTTTGCAGAGGATGCGAAACCGGACATGTGCTGCGAAGGCGGATTTTATATTTTTAGTTTTTGAAGAAGGCTGGCGCCACCTCAGCTGCTCGGCTTACAGTTCTCCCGACAGGCCGCAGCACCGTCGCACAGGACCTGTCGGGGATACAGGCCTGGAGTTATCCAGTCCCAGCCCCCGCCCCAGCCCAAGGCTCGGCCTCTCCTCCAGGGCGCTTCCCGCACTGCGGAGAACCAGCTGAAGGCGAGACCGCCATTTTAGGGCCGGGCAAAATCTGGCCACTCCAAAACCGGCGCCAAGACCTCCGCAGGCCATACCCGCTGCGCTGGGCCTCGCCCACTCACCCGGACCTTCGCTGTACTCTGGCCCGGTCCGGCTGGAGTCACTGAACACGGTCCGGCTGAAGTTTCCCAGCCGCTGGCGGACCGGATCCGGCAGCTCCATGCCCGGGCCTCGGTACAGCTTACAGCTAGGTCTGCGAACGCAGCCTTCTTCTGCGGTTTCCACGGCAACCGGGCGGTGCGAGATGCTGGGGCCAAGGCGCACGCGCTGCTGCACTGCGGGGCAGAGGAGGGGGGCGCGAGCGCCAGGAAAGGAGTGGTGGGGTGAGAGTAGCATCCTGCCTAGCGCTTCAGCCGGGTGCGGGACGGCAGATTCCATACACCTGTTGTGAGCCCCACCATCTTAAAAACAAATAGAAATAATAATGAATGACCTGAGGTTGGAGTGTGATACAAGGAGCCCTCACACCTTGCCGGTGGGCTTTCTGGAAGGAAATACAGAACGAATGTAGGGCTTAAAGAATGTTCACGACCTGGTGGTTCCTTTCCTAGGAATATATATTGTTAAATTTTTATTATTATTAAGATATACTGTGTAGGTATGTTAATAAGATATTTTTAGTAATATATAATATATATTTCTGGAACTGTGTGTGTGTGTGTGTACACACATTTGATGGGATATACTGCTGCATCTTAAAAGAATGCAACGAATATTTGATTAAATGGTTTAGCTTTAAGTAAAAATTAAAAAATAAAAACTAAGTAGAAATGAACCTAATTTTGCAAAATGTGTGTGTATGTGTGTGAATATGTGAGGAGCAGAGGTGGAGGAAGTGACACAAGTGCTGTGGCTTAAAAAAAAAGACTAGAAGGAAATAATCCAAAATGTAAATATTTATTTCTGGATTATGGGTGATTAAAATTCTTCAAAAATTTCTGTATCTTTTTTTCAAATAAGCTTTTTCTCAAATAAGATATATTACTTTTTTAAAAAGTATTTTAAGTGGGGCACCTGGGTGGCTCAAGCCTGGGATTCTTGATCTCTGCTCAGGTCATGATCTCAGGGTCATGGGATGGAGCCTAGAGTAGGGCTTTGCGCTGAGCTGAGCGTGGAGTCCACTTGTCCCTCTCTCACTGCTCCCCTTTCCCTGCTCCCTCTCTCAGATAAATTTTTAAAATCTTTTTTTTTTTTTTGAAAAAGGTATGTAAGTATAGAATAGTTAGAGAAAAGGACACAAACTGAATATACATGTGTAACCAGCACCCTGATGGAGAAACAGAAACAGCAGCACATCCGGGCAGCTTCCCTTCCTATTCCCTTAAGGTAGTGACTATAACAGATCTTTCCTGACCTTTTTTTTTTTTTTTTAAGATTTTATTTATTTATTACAGAAAGAGACACAGCAAGAGAGGGAACAGAAGCAAGGCGAGTGGGAGAGGGGGAAACAGGCTTCCCCCTGAGCGGGGAGCCCTATCCCAGGACCCTGGGATCATGACCCCATTGTAAGACAGGTGCTTAAGGACTGAGCCACTCAGGTGCCCCCCTTTCCTGACATTTAATAGCATAGAATAGTTTTGCCTATTTGTATGCTTTTTACAAAAGTAATCATATAGTAAATTCTTTTTAAAAGAAAAATCTGCCTCTTTGTCCTCAAAATAATTAAAAAAAAATTCCTTCCTATTGTTGAGTGTAGGTTCTTTTTCCTTGCTGTTTTTGACATACCACAGTGTTTATCCATTCTACTGTGGAAGAGCATCTGTGTATTTTCTAGTTTGAAGGTGTTATGTGTGAATAATGCTGCTTTTGGTGACAATATTCCTCTGAGTGAACATATGCATGCATTTGTGTTGAGCTTATTCCTAGGAGTAGAATTGTTGGCTTACGTATGACTCAGCTGTAACAGATACTGCCAGTGGTTTTTGGTTGTACCAATTTCTACTGCCTCCAGCAATGTCTGAGCCTTCCTGTTGCTCCAAATCCGCCACCATCACTTATTATCTTCCATTCTTTTCGCTTAGCCATTCTGATTGGTATGTGGTGAACAGTATACTTTTATAATCAAAAGGAAAACTACACATATTTATGTAAATGTCAAGGTATATTTATGAGGGTATGGGAGGAGATAGTTACATAGCTAGAATTTCAGTATATGTGCTGCCGAAGCGAGCACCATAGCTAGAATTTCAAAATAGTTCAACAAATGTTTAATGCATTCCTACTATTTTGGGGACATTGTACAAGGCTAATTAGGCATATGGTCCCTCCTCATCAAGTAGCTCAGCACGATGAGAGATGTAGAAGCAAATAATTATGTATACATTAGTAAAGGAACAGAGACGAGGAAGGAATTAATGCTGGTTGGGAATGTCAGGGAAAATGGTGGCTAACTTCTGCTTTTCTTCAGCATGGAACCTAAGCCTTTAGGTCTCCAAAAGGCTCTAGGACTTCCCTGAAGCTGGCTTAAGTGGCTTCTTGGTGTTTCTCAAAGGATTTTCTGTGTTACTTTGGTCATAGTGCTAGTCATGCTGTATTAGAATTGTCTGTGTCTGTTTTGCTTGCTAGTTCACAGGCTCTTTGAGGTCGGGGATGACCTTTCACCTTTATATCCTGAACACTAGCACAGTGCCTACCTAGAGTGGGAGCTGGGTGACTACTGAATGAATAAAGGCAATAAAAGATGTGGAGAACCATATCTTCCCATGTCTAGTTCAAGGATTTAGCCAGTCCTTACATAGGGTTCATTCTATAGAATAGAGAATTGATATATTAAAATACAGTGAGTTATAGCATTCCCTCAAAATTTAAACTTAGCAATAAAGAATCAATTTTCATTTGTTAAAATAGCCTAGATTTTTATAAAGGGCACAGTAAAGTAGGAAGCCTTATGTTCTGCTGATTGAATTATAATTTGAACTGTCTCATTGAGGGAAGCTTTTGATAATATGTATACATTGTCTTAAAAATATTTCTGCCTTTAACACAATAATCCCAATTTTAAGGCTCTGTTTTGGGGATATAATCATAAACACTATAAATAAAATTTTATATACCAAGATATTACTTCCAACATTATCAATATTAGTTAAACAAAAAAAGAAGGTGAGGGAGCATCTGAAGTGCCCAACCACAGGCCTAGTTAAGCAGAATATAATATTCATGGTGAGGTTTTGGGCTATCATGGAAAAAAATACCCTTGGAAGCAGAGAGAGCAGGGATCAAATCACCTAAAATTCTCACTTTATCCCCTGAGAGCTGTGCAATTGATTTCAGATTTTTATTTTATCAAGTGAGAATAATGGTAACTTTCTGTTATGGTTGATGTGAAGATCATATCAATAGAAAAGGCTTTCTATTAGTGATAGCTATCATTGACACATCTATTAAAATGATATTAATGAAGAGGAAACTCCTACAGTGGAGTGAAATCATGTCAGCATTTGATTTTCTGAATTTGATTATGCCTGTGAGGCAATATCTCCATTGCTTTCCTAGTAAAGACTGGATGTGATGTACCACAAAACAGTACATGAGTGTTAACCAAATTTATCAAAAGCCTGAGTGAATTATCTTAAAGATTTTTCCTAGCATTAAAAAAAGATGTGGAGGGGCGCCTGGGCAGCTCAGTCGGTTGAAGCCTCTGCCTTCGGCTCAGGTCATGATCCCAGAGTCCTGGGATCAAGACACGCATCGGGCTCTCTGCCCAGCGGGGAGCCTGCTTCCTCCTCTCTCTACCTGCCTCTCTGCCTACTTGTGATCTCTCTGTCAAATAAATAAATAAATAAAATCTGGGGGGAAAAAAAAAAGACGTGGAGCACCTTGTTCAGATTACAATTATTTCACCAAAATCCTGGAGGAAAAATTGAAAGAATTATAGATATTTTCCCTTTAAATTTTATTTATTATTTAAATTTCTCATAATCATGCATTTCATAGTTTGAAATAAATCCTTTCAAAATAAACTGGAAGGGGGGCGCCTGGGTGGCTCAGTGGGTTAAAGCCTCTGCCTTCGGCTCCGGTCTTGGTCTCAGGGTCCTGGGATGGAGCCCAGCATCGGGGCTCTCTGCTCAGCAGGGAGCCTGCTTCCTCCCTCTCTCTCTGCCTGCCTCTCTGCCTACTTGTGATCTCTGTCAAATGAATAAATAAAATCTTTTAAAAAATAAAAATAAAACAACTGAAAGGAAGAGACAATGATGGCACAAAAATATATTAGAGGAGAGTTTTAAGAGGAAAAAGTTGTGTTTTAAAAAGAATCCTGTCGTTATTGATGTTGCAAATGGTCCAAAGGATTGGAAAAAACCTTTCAAATATTACTTTGTTACTTGATGCTCACAATATTTATAGGCAATCACATTAGTGAAATGCTGAAGAACAAAGAAGGGAATTCAATTTCATGGAATCAAGAGACTAATATAATTTGAGTTTCCCATATCCTAGATCTATTACTCACGATCTAAAGAGAATTATGGAGTCTTCATTCTTAAAATCATGGGACTCATTCCCAGAAAGATTAATAAATAACCCTATACAGTTAAACTGTTTACTTTTTATATGAATGTTGATGGTCAGAATAATAACTTCTTCAATAGTTGCTTAATGTTTTTCACTGGGGTTTAATTACATGTATGGTTTACTTTCCTAAATATTTATCTTCACAAAAATTTTGAGTCTAGTGGAATAGTTTCTTCTCTTTGACAAGAAGCACAGTTGTCTGGTAATAATGTATTATCTCACATGACAGGAAACTGATTTAGGGAGTTATTTAAATCATTCCTTGGCATAATAAAGATATAAATTCTTACCTTTGTTGCTAATAAAGACTTCAGGAACAGTATTGTACAGTGAACATGTTATTCAGTTTATTGCCTTAACATGATCTGTGAGACATTTCTAAGAATTTGTATAAACCTAAAAAATATATATTTGGGTATAACATCTTCTATTATGATTCTGTGTTAGGATCCACGTTAAAAAAAATCTTACTGTAAATTACCTGAAATGTAATCTTACAATTATTGAAGTTGTTAATGGATAATTAAAAGCTTTTTGAATCTCAAGTACAGTATATTCTATTCATAATATTTTTCAAAATTTTTAGGAAAGAATCAGGTTATGTATGAATCACACAGAAAGTCAAATCTCATGAAAGGAATTTTTCTTACCATATTAAGTGGTATTTGAAGGCTGACTTTAATATTTTGCCTTCGAAGGCATCTCCATTGAACATATTTATTAGAAAATTATTTCCCTTTTAAGATGCTGTGTATATTACAGTTTTTTGGTTCTGTGGCATTTGTTCATGTTAGACAAACGGCAAACAGCTGTTCCATGCATCAAACTATGTGGGACATAGTGTGAGCAAAGCAAATCCTGCTTCAGGAAACCTTAGCTCTGTCAAGTGAATTATGATACTGATTAGAAGCAAGTGGCCATTTTCTTGAATAAGTAATGAATTCTGTTTTTAGTAATGATAGTATTACTATACTAATAATATCTTATATTACATTGTGTAAAAAGTCCCATCATGTTTTTTTTTCTAGAAGAAAATCTTAACCTTTTGTTGACTATAATAAAATATTTCTCCCTGCACTAAATATTGATACATTGTAACCTCTTGCTTATTATAAATTGTGGTTCTGTGCTTTTTTTTTTAAGATTTTTATTTATTTATTTGACACAGAGAGAGTGAGATCACAGGTAGGCAAAGAGACAGGCAGAGAGAGAGGCAGAAGCAGGCTCCCTGCTGAGCAGAGAGCCCAATGCAGGGCTCGATCCCAGGATCCCAGGACCCCAAGATCATGACCTGGGCCGAAGGCAGAGGCTTTAACCCACTGAGCCACCCAGGCACCCCTGGTTCTGTGCTTTTAACATAGTGTGCTTTTGTCTGTAAGAACATTCTACACATTGCTTAGTCATGTTCAATTTTGACCTCCAAATACATCAAGGTTGTAAGAGTAGAAATCCTGTAAATGGACAATTGGGTATTAAAACAAAAGTGTACACATAGATAAAGAGTTCAAATAAATTTGAATTTTTCATTATATTTATGTAGATGAATAACACAATTCTCCAAATTTTCTTGAAGGTAAATTTGCTTTGCAAAATAGAAAATCATTGCAATTATCCCTGTATCCCATTCCTTTTCCTACTGTATTTTAAGTTAATACAGAATTGTTCTTCTTTTTTTTTCCCCAACACATACTGTGATGATTAACAGAAGTTCCAGGTGGTTGGAGACAAGTGTAATAGGATGTCAACAGAGATATTCCCTGGGCTTGGCTAAGTCCCAAAGCTGTGCACAGAAGGTGGTAAGTTCACATATTCTAAATTCAGGGACCTCCTATGGTTAGGCCAGCCTACTAAGAAATGTTAGTACAGTCAAACAGCCCTACCATCAGACATTCCCCAAACCACCCCATCTGCACTCCCTAAAGTATAAGAGTGAGTAGAGAAGCCTTTTGTGAAGCAGAATATTTGTAAGTATACTGCATTCCCTCCCTTCACCCCATTGTCACTGTAAGGGAAGGGATGGAGTTACTTCTTTCTCTCAAAGTCTAGAGAAAAGCCCTCAAGACAATTGCTTTTAAAGTTTAGAGATGCTCAATCTTCCCACTTTACTTGGTTAGAGACTGGTGACTGTGTCTCTTCTTACCTCTCATGGACCCCAGAGCTTAATGTTCCAGGGCAAGGAGAGGGGCCAGCAGAGAGACAGCCCAGAAGAGGGAAGGGACATGACAGGCGCCCACATTGCCCTCTCTAAGGCTGCTAGCTGGACCCCTTGTGGAAGAGGTCAAGTAAGTGTAAGATATGCCTCAAAGAACTGGACAACAGGGAGACACCCCAGGGACACTTGCCAAAAATGGATACCCTCCAGTGTAGAGATGTCAGAAGTCTGACAGTGTTGACTAAGGAAGCGCAGCACCTTATTGAGAGGGAATTGTGATATTTCTGTACAGGCACCATATAAGAGATCTACTTCCCTGTTGCGAGTCTTGCCCTCACATCACAAGGGAAGCATCAGAAAGGCGAGGGAAGGGTATAAAGATTTGAGCGCTCCTGCCCTCACAGTCACCCCCACCCCCACATCTACTCTAAGCCACTAATAACAAACATGTCTGCCTCTCTCTGGAGAGAAGGAAGGAAAAATAATTTTTAATTCGGTTTGAAGCTTAATTGAAAATGAACAGAACTGAACCTTACTTGCCAGAATGAGATGATCCTCATAACTTGAAGAGGCTGCTACATGGAATGAAGCCAAAGTGTGATATTAAGAGAGTTGACACTCAGCAAGAAAATGGCAGGGCCACAGTACAATTAGTGGGGAGGGATTCTTGGAAAAATAAAGCCATTTCATATTACATCCCAGTGAATTGAGAGTCCTTAAAGAAGTAATTACAAAATAAAATAGAGCTATAATTTTTATGAGAGTGGGATGGTTGATTCTGAATAAACAGACTGGTGACATTGATATCAATTCAAGTTAAGAAACCAGAATTTTTTTAAAAAGCTTTATTAATTTTATGGGGTGCCTGGGTGCCTCAGTTGGTTAAGCAAATGCCTTCAGCTCAGGTCATGATCTGGAGTTCCAGGATCGAGTCCCATGTTGGGCTCCCTGCATGGCAGGGAGACTGCTTCTCCTTCTGACCTCTCCCCTCTCATGTTGTCTCTCTCCTTCTCTCTCTCTCTCTCTCTCTCAAATAAGTAAATAAAATCTTAAAAAAAGAAGATTTATTTATTTTAGAGAGAGTATGGGGGAAGGGGCAGAGGAAGACAGAGAAAGAAACCCAAGCAGACTCTATGCTGAGGGCGAAGCTCCACATGGGGCTCGATCCCATGACCCCAAGATCAGACCTGAATAGAAATCAAGAGTGGGGTGCCCAACTGACTGCACCACCTGAGTGCCCCTTATTTTTTTCTTTTAGTTGAAATGTAACATGCACACAAAAAAGTAAAAAATTGTTTAAGTGTAGGGTTTGACAAAGTGAACCTACCTAGGAAACCAGCACCCAGATCAGGAAATAGAGCACTGCCAGCAACCCAGAAACCTCCCGAAAGTCACCTCTCAGTCATTATCTCCCTCCTCCTCCTCCTCCTAACATTTCTATTCTCTTGATTTCTGTATCTGCAGGTTAATTTTGTCTGATTTTATTTTTATGTAAATGAAGTTCTACATTCTATGTCGTTTGTGTTTGCTTCTTTCACTTAACATTACATTTGTGAGGTGCGTCCATGTTGTTGTGCATAGAAGTAAATAAAAACTATTCATTTTCATTGCTGCATAATATTTTGCTGTTTTAATATACCATGAATTTTATTTATACAAATGGTGACAGACACTTGGCTTTTTCCCAGTTTGGGGCTATTAGAAAGAGTGCTGCTGGACTTAATTGCTAATACTCTATCTATTGCTAATACTCAGATTGTATTTCCTCTTTTTCCACTCTGGTAAATTATATATTTCTAGGAATTTGTTCATTTCATTGGTATGTAGTTGTTTATAATTTCCTCTTACTCTATTCTTTCTAAATAAAAGATTAATCTAGAAAGAGAGGGAGAGAAAGAGCACCAGCAGGAGGGAGGGGCAGGGGGAGACAGAGACTCCACACTAAGTGGAGAGCCCCAGAGCATGGGTCTCCATCCCAGGACCCTGAGATCATAATCTGAGCTGAAATCAAGAGGTGGATACTTAATCGACTGATCCACCCAGGTGCCCCTATATTCCTTTTTCAAATAGAAGTATAATTGATATTTTATTAGTTTGAGGTATATAATATAGATTCAATACTTTTATATATTGCAAATTGATCACCACAATAAGTCCAGTTAACAAGTTAACATTCATCATCATGCATAGCTATGATTTTTTTCCTTGTGATGAAAACTTTCAAGATCTATACTCCTAGCTACTTTCAAATATGCAATACAGTATCATTAACTGTAGTCACCATGCTGTACATCTTCGTGATTTATTCATTTTATAACTGGAAATTTGTACATTTTGACCCTCTTTACCCATATTGCCCACTCCCTACCCCTGCCTCAGGCAACCACCAATCTGTTCTTTATACCCATGAGCTTGGTTAGGTTTATTTATTTGTTTAGAGTCCACATACAAGTGAGATCATAAGGTATTTATCTTTTTCTGTCTGACTTATTGTACTTAACACAATGCCCTCAAAGGCCATTCTTATTGTTACAAATGGCAAGATTTCTTTTTTATGGAAAGATAATATTCTGTTCTTTCTGTCTATCTACTACATTTTCTTTATCCATTTACCCGTCAGTGAACATACAGATTGTTTTCATGTCTTGGTTATTATAAATAATGCTGCAGTGAACATGAGGGTGCATATAGCCTTTCAACTTAGTGTTTTTGTTTTCTTTAAATAAATACCTAGAAGTGGAATTGCTGGATCATATGATAGTTCTATTTTTAATGTTTTGAGTTACCTCCATATTGTTTTTCAGCTTACATTCCCACAAACCATGCACAAGGATTCATTCCCTTTTCTTCATAGCCTTTTCTTCATAGCCTTGCCAACACTTGTTATTTCTTGTCTTTTGATAATAGCTATTCTGATGTGAGGTGTGTGTGAGGTGTATATTCTTAAGGCTGGTAGGATCTATATCAGTGTCTCTCCTATTCTTCTTGAAACTTTTTTTTTTTTACCTTCTTTATTTTTTTCATCAGTTTTGGCAAAGCTTTAGAATTGCATTTGTCTTTTCAAAGAACCAATATTTGGCATGTTGGTTTTCTCTGTTGTCTATGTGTTTTCTGTTTATTATTTCATTATTTCTACTTTCTATAATTTTTTGTTTTTTTCTTTGGATATGATTCTTAAATCTTTTTTTTAGATTTATTTATTAGAGAGAGAGAGCGCATGAGCACAAGTCGGGGAAGGGCAGAGAGAGAAAGAGAAGAAGAGAATCTCAAGCCAACTCCACGTTAATCATGGAGCCCTGTGCAGGGCTCCATCTCATGACCCTGAAATCATGACCTGAGCTGAAATCAAGAGTTGGACACTTAACTGACTGAGCCACCCAGGCACCCCAGACTTTCTCATTTTTTAATATATGCATTAGAAGTTATAAGTTTTCCTTTAAGTTTCCTTTTACTGCACTCTACAAATTTTGATATGTAGTACTTTGTTATAATTTTGTTGAAAACATTTTCCAATTTCCATACAGATCTCTTTGACCCATGGGTTATTTAGAAGTATATTGTTTTTAATCTCCAAATATTAGGAAACTTCTAGTTATCTTTTTGTAATTGAACTCTAGATTAATTTCGTTATGGTCGGCAAACATATTCAGTGTACTTATTCCAATCCTTTGATATTTGTTGAGACTTGCTTTATTGCCCAGCATATGGTCAATTTTGAGAGAGGTCCGTGTATGCTTGAAAAGAATGCGTTTCCTTCAGTTGTTGGATGCAGTATTGTGATGTTTAATTAACTTTATGTGTCAATTTCACTGTCCTGAGGGATGTCCAGATGGCTGGTAAAACATTATCTTTAGGTGTGTCTGTGAGGGTGTTTCTGGAAGAGATTAGTACTTGATTCAGTAGACTGAGTAAACAGATCTACCTTCACCAATCTGTTAGGGCCTGAATGAAACAAAAAGGGGGACAGAAAGGTGACTTTTCTCTCTTTGTTCTTGGGCTGGGACATCCATCTTTTCTTGTCCTCTAACGTCAGGTCTTTGGACTCTGGGACTTCTATCAGTGCCCCTGTGATTCTCAGGCCTTTGACCTCAGACTCAAATTTACATTGGCTCCCATGAATTATGTTAGACTCAGACTGAATTATACCCCTGGCTTTCCTCTGTCTCCATCTTACAAATGGCAGATTATGGGACTTCTCTGCCTCCATAATTCTGAGTGAGCCAATTCCTATAATGAATCTCCATATATATATATCTCTATTTCTATGTCTCCTTTTGGTTTTTCTCTGGGGAAACCTGACTAATACAAACATTCTATGTCAGTTCAATTAGTTCATGTTTATTAAATATATTAGTCAAGTCTTCCAAAACCTGATATTCTGTTTGTTCTGTCAGTCACTGAGAAAGCTATGTTAAATTTCTTCCATTCTGATTGTGAATTTGTCCATTTCTCCTTTTAGTTCTGTCAGTGTTCATTATGATATTTTGAAATGATGTTTTAGGAACTTGGAAATTTAGAACTGTTATGCTTTCCTGGTGAATTGACCTTTTATCAGTATAAAATGTCTTTTCTTTTTTTAAACTCTAGAAATGCTTTTGCTTTACAGTATGCTCTTTTAGGTTTCTTGGTAAATGTTTGATAGTTTATTTTTTTTTTCCATCTTTTTACTTCCAACCGCTTCCATCTTTTTCTTTTTTAAAAGATTTTATGCATTTACTTGTCAGAGAGAGAGAACACGTGCACAACCAGTGAGGCACACAAGCTGGGGGAGCAGCAGGCAGAGGTGGGGGAGCAGGCTCCCCACTGAGCAAGGAGACTGACATGGGACTTGATGGGATCATGACCTGAGCTAAAGGCAGAGGCTTAACCGACTGAGCCACCCAGGCATCCCCTCTTTCATCTTTTTACATCCAACAAGATATATCTCTTGTAAGCAGCATATAAGTTTTTTTCAATCCAGTCTGATAATCTTTGTCTTTTAATTGAATATTTTAGTCCATTTACATTTAAATAATTACTAAAATATCTGGGTTTAAATCAATCACCTTATTTGTTTTCTACTTTTCCCACTTTTCTATGTTCCCTTTCCTCTCCTTTCTTGCTTTCTTTGGATTTATTTTAAATTACTTTATGCCTCCTTCTATTAGCTTGTTAAATATGCATTCTTTATTATTCCTTTTGTAGCTATCCTGAAGAAAAAAGCATCCTTGAATCTAATACACATGAATACTTTACCACTTCCCAGACAATGTAAGGACTTTAGAGTCCTGCCTTTCGTGATAATATTGACATATATTTTAATCCTACAAACAGTTGAAATCCCATAATATGTTACTATTATTGTTTTATGTACTTAATATTCATTTAGATTTACCCAGGTTTTTATTCTTTTTTTTTTTTAAGATTTTATTTATTTATTTGACAGAGATCACAAGTAGGCAGAGAAGCAGGCAGAGAGGGGAGGAAGCAGGCTCCCTGCTGAGCAGAGAGCCCAGTGCGAGGCTCCATCCCTGGACTCTGGGATCATGACCTGAGCCAAAGGCAGAGGCTTTAACCCACTGAGCCACCCAGGCACCCCCAGGTATTTATTCTTTAGCTCTTTATTCTTTCTTGCACCAACATGCTTCTCTCTAGGATTATATTCCCTTTTGCTTTCAGTATTTGTTTACTAATAATAAATCCTATTGGATTTTGTTGGTCTGCAGTGTCTATTTTGCTTTCATTTTTGAAGAATGTTTCTCTGGGTATAGAATTCTAGGTTGGTAGAATCTTTAAAGATGACATACTATTGTCTCTCATACCATTCCATTATTTCTGATGAGAAGCCAACTGTCAGTCTCATCCTTATTCCTTTGAAGGTATTGTATGTTTTTCTCTACTTCGAAAATTTTACTTTGTCTTTGGTTTTCAGTGTTTGACTAATGTGTCTAGGTGTGAATTTGTAACTTTTTAAAGTTCATACCTCTTGGGGCACCTGGGTGGCTCAGTCGTTAAGCATCTGCCTTTGGCTAAGATCATGATCCTAGGGTCCTGGGATCGAGTCCTACATTGGGCTGCCCACGCAGCAGGGAACCTGCTTCTCCTTCTGCCCTCCCCCTGCTTGTGTTCTCCCTCTCTCTGTGTCTCTCTCTGTCAAATAAATAAATAAAATCTTTAAAAAAATGTTTAAGAAAATAAAGTTCATATCTTTTATGGTTCATAGCATGTCTTATGGCTGATATATATTAGATTTTTAGAAAATTCTTGGCCATTATTTATTCAGATATTACTTCTTCCCATTTTCTCTTTCTTTCATATCTAAAATAAGACTTTTTCACTGCATTCCATATATCCCTCATGTTTCTATCTTTTTTTCCTCTCCCTATGCTCTGGTCTATGAATATATTTAAAAACAAAATTAGTGATTATTAGGCAGAGTGTGTTTAATATGAATAAATCATGTGATTTGAAACTCACTTTCTTTGTTGGAACTAGCAAAGCAGTAATATCAGACACATTAGTCACAGTGCTTGTCTTACCCCTTGTTTCCTTCTAGATGAAAATGACTCACCCACAGCATCCTGCTCAGGGAAACAGAGTTGGGCTATTCTTTGCAGTGGTGGCTAATCAGATTATCTCTGTGATTTTGGAGTGGGACAATGTAGAAGGGATTAATTAATCAGTTTCAAAAGGAGAGCAAAGCAAATCCTGTGCAGAAGCAAAAGATAGATGCAAAGCATATTTTCACCAGAACTACCTTGGTTTCTGGGATCTATTTAGTTTTATGTACTGGGCATGTAATCTTATAAGGAACTTCATTTCTTAAGGTGAACTAAATGAGTCTTTCTTTTAATCAAGAGACTAATGTATCAGGGACTGTGGCTGAATGTGTATCTGAGCTCAGCAAACTATTTCATGAAGACATTTAATGCCTTTGGACAAGACTGAGAAATGTTCACTAAATGTGAGTGTAAATCAGTGAATTAGAAGCTTATGAAGTAACCCAGAGGATACTAATTAATGAATTGCTTAAGCCTTGAGAGAGGTTGTTTTGGTTCTTATTTTTATTTTTACTTTTGCTTCTGGTTTTATTTATTTATTTATTTTATTATTTTTTTAAAAAGATTTTATTTCTTTATTTAACAGAGAAACAGCGAGAGAGGGAACATAAGCAGGGGGAGTGGGAGAGGGAGAAGCAGGCTTCCTGCCGAGCAGGGAGCCTGATGCAGGGCTCAATCCCAGGACTCTGGTATCATGACCTGAGCCAAAGGCATGCTTAGCTTAAACAACTTAACTGACTGAGCCACCTAGGCACCCCTGCTTTTGTTTTTAATGTAAAGTTCTCCCTTTGACCTTGTTCTATTTAACGTTTTTATCACCACTTTTGTTGAAAGCATGCTTATAAATTCGGTGAGGAAAAATGCATTGTTTAGCAGGATCCTACTACCTGGAACAATGGCTAAGTCTAAGAAGATAACATTAATAAACATTTTTATCATAAAAATAATACACGCGTATTGCCAAATATTGAGAAAACGATTCTCTTTTTTACAGTCTATTTTTTGTGAAAATTATAATTAGGGTAATAATTTAATACTATTTTTTAAACATTGTCACTTAGAAGCCATGAACATTTCCAAATCATTAAATATTATTTTACAATATTTTAGAACACTGTCATTTATTTACCCATCTCCTCTCAGGACAATGCTCTAATACTGTTTTCTAACTTTTTTTTGCTTAAAATTATAAACATTTTTCCAAATCATTAAATATTATTCTCTCAGTTGGGTGACTATACCATTATTATTTAATCAATATGCTCTACTTAGGCAATTAGAATGCTTACCCCACCACCCCACTTCTTATCCTTAATATTACTGGAAATATTCTTTTGGCATTATTTTTGGAAAAAATGTTATAGTTATTTCTTTCTGATAAATCTCTAGCAGTGTATAAGGATCTTGGCTTATTTCTCTGTTGCTTTACCATTGGATATTATGGTTTTCAAAGTTCCTGCCATTTTATAAGCACAAATGAGAGTCTTGCTTTATTTTATTTTATTTTTTGAACATTTTTTCATATCTATATTGACTGTATTTATTAATTTTTATTATTTTTATTTATTTTATTTTATATTTTAATTTAATTTAATTTTATATTTTATTTATTTATTTTATTTATTTTTTTTGAACATTTTTTCATATCTATATTGACTGTATTTATTGTTGTGGGACATTTATGTTCATGTCTTTTGTGCATTTTTCAATTTCAGTATGTATCTTAATGTTTCTAAAGAGCTTTTATATATTAAATACATTAACCTTTTTTTTTGAAATACATGTTGCAAATATTTCTTCCAAGTCTGTCATCTGTATTTTGTTTATGAACATATTTTTTTTTAAAGATTTTATTTATTTATTTGACAGACAGAGGTCGCAAGTAGGCAGAGAGGCAGACAGAGAGAGAGGAGGAGAAGCAGGCTCCCTGCTGAGCAGAGAGCCCTGATGCAGGGCTCTATCCCAGGACCCTGGAATCATGACCTGAGCTGAAGGCAGAGGCTTTAACCCACTGAGCCACCCAGGTGCCTCTGAACTTTGTTTTTTTGACACAAAGAAGATTTTAATTTTTAAGTTAAATCTGTCAATCACTTTATTGTTTTTGCTTTTCATGTTCTACTTACAAAGATACCTACTTACAAAGATATCCTCCAGTTGTATAACTATTTATCTACATTTATCTACATCTTCCATCATGATATTTAATGTCCTATGAATAGACTACAGACCAGCTCTTGGGTTCTGAATACTAATTACGTAATTTCTGGATGGGAGAGCTTTGAGGCTGCTGGCAGCAGTGTGCTTTGGCTGCCAAAAAACTATTGGGAGTCTTAGGCTTTGTTACTAAAGTTTAGGGTCCAGAACCAGTAAAGCTCTAGTCTTACAACACTGTTAAAAGAATCAAACCTCAGTGTACGTTTGATTTAGATGTGCTTGAGATTGTTTATTTTATTGGCTCATATTTTCAACAATTGTTGAGGATTCTGTAATCAAAAATACATCCTCATCCTCAAGATAAGGTAGACAATTTTCATACTGAAACAGTATGAAAAAATACAGCTTCAACAGTTTGTTTTTCTTTGAGGTTGTCTGATACAAACATCACAGGCATTATACCTTTTTCAGAAAACCTTTATGCCTTTTTCAGAAAACCTTTATGCCTCCTGTGGTCTCATCTTCATTTCCAGTAGGCCTTGGCACAGGTTTTGCCAAAATGTGCTTTGCATAGTAGGACTTGCTGATACAAGCTTTCCTTTCAAAATCAAAAAGGCAGGGGCACCTGGCTGGCTCAGTCGGTAGAGCATACAGTTCCTGATCTTGGGGCTGTGAATTCAAGCCCCATGTTGGATGTATAGCTTACTATAAATAAATAAAGAATTAATAAAATAAAAAAGACAAGGATGCTTACTACTGCCTGCCCCCACTCCCAATTGAAAAAAAGAAATAAAAGATATATGGATTAGGAATGAAGAAATAAAGCTGTCACTATTCAGAATCAGAATTTCATATGCTTTTAACTGAGTCCTTACCTGGGCTATTTAATTAACTGTGTGTATCACCTTTTACGAACATTGTATGGACATAATCCAAAAGAGATTTATATGGAAGTAATCATGGTAGTGATGAGGAGGGAACTTTGGAAAACATGACACATGAAGAAAAGATTTGGGAATATTTAACTGGGGGAAAAGACTTGTGGGATGAAAAAAGAGCCAAATTACCTTGTCTTGAGCTACTTAAAGGAAAATTGTTATGTAGAACAGACTCCCCCCCCCCCCAGGTCCAAGGAAGCATAATTAGGGTCACTAAGAGGCAAGAGGAAGAGAGAGATAAGCTCTGGCAGAATTTTTTTTTTTTTTTAAGATTTTATTTATTTATTTGAGAGAGAGAGCCAGAGAGCACAAGTCGGGGTGGGGAGGTGGATGGCAGAGGGAGAGGGAGAAGCAGGCTCTCCGTTGAGTAAGGAGTCTGATGCAGGGCTTGATTTGGGCCTCGATTCCAGGACCTCAAGATCATGACCTGAGCCAAAGGCAGGAGCTTAACCGACTGAGCCACTGAGGCACCCCTCTGGCAGAACTTTTAAGGGTCCAAGTGATTCAGAATTGAGAAAGGTATAGAATAGAAGGTGGAAAATTCTTCGTCACTGGAGGTTTTCAACCAAAGGTTGAGTGACCATGTGGCATGTCATAGGAACTAAAAAGCCCACATTTCTTGAGCATCCACTGTGTGCATGTACCTAGCCATGTGCTCTCTCATTGAATTATGTTTTATTCCCATTTAACAAATGAAACAGAAGCTTGGAGAGTCTGAAGGCTTGCCTGGTATCACATAGATGGTAAGTGTGACAGGCCTGGGCAATCTGTTTCCAGAGCCCCAACTCTTAACCAATGCACTGAATTGGCTGGAAAGAATGGTTGGCTTCAGTAACCTTCAAGATTTTGTCAAATCCTGAGATTGTATAATTCTATGTAGAAAAAAAGTCATGCCTTAAGGGATTTATATTAAAGATCAAATTTTTTGGCAGTGATGTTAGGTGGCTCCTGTTTTAGTATCTAATCTCTGAGTTATAAATAAAATAAAAGTTACTGAAAATCCACCCATCATTTCTAAATTAGAAAGCTGTTGGATATTCACATATCTACCAAGGTACAAATAAGTTGGTAGACAATGGCTGGGATCCCAGACAGACGCTC
This sequence comes from Lontra canadensis, assembly GCF_010015895.1. Taxonomy (NCBI): domain Eukaryota; kingdom Metazoa; phylum Chordata; class Mammalia; order Carnivora; family Mustelidae; genus Lontra; species Lontra canadensis. The sequence continues at coordinate 9,558,357 of NW_022631044.1, read as the reverse complement.
TTGGGGCTCTGGCAATAAGATTAAGCCTATAAATATCAGATGGAGTATGTCTTACAAAATCAAATATCAGCAGTTTTGAAGCATCATGGTGTGTGTGTGTGTGTGTGTGTGTGTGTGTGTGTGTGTGTTTTAATTCTAAGCAGTTCCAGCAGTTGATCTTGGGCCACTTTTATAGCATCTCAATGAAATTTTTTTATTTGGCATTTTGGAGTGCTACATCACTGAGTTATAGGTTAAATCATACCAGCCACAGAATGTTGTTTAAAATTTGCAGCTAGGTACATTCGTGTGTGTGTGTGTGTGTGTGTGTGTGTGTGTGTGTATACATATCTCCTTCAAATAGAGAAACTAGATCAAATATACATAGAAGTAATGTGTGTGCAAGAGATAAGTGCAGAGATTGGCCATTTGCCATTGTTATTAGGAAGAAAGGCATGTACACTGAGCATTTTAACAAATTACAAATGCCAGGAAGAAAATAATATGGCTGTGTTTGAAAAGATCATGCTATTTACTTGACAGCCTCTGCCCGGGCAAAGTTACAGCTGTGGCCCTGCTTTGCAGATCATTTAAACAGGCTTTTCTTTATGTCACTGACACTTGGGTTGCATCCACAGAGCTTTGCCATCAGTAAATAATAATTATTATGTGTGAGAAGATAGCCTACAAGCAGCTCCAGTGTTAACACCACCATAAATAAATCAATTGAAACACACATTAGTTAAAATGGTTTTTGCTTCATTTTTTTTAATGTATTAACAGCACCAGAGCTGTTAGAAAATCATAATCTAAAAAATTATAAGCAGTGATGTGTGTGTATAAGAATATCAGGATTGTCTTTTTTAAGGTGTTTTTTCTGATGCTCTCACTTTTTTATCTTTCATATTTTTTGTAGCTGAGCTTTTAACATAGTAGCGCTCCTTAAGTCTTATTATCTTTGCATTCATCTACCTAAGGAAACGTGGGGTGGTGGAAAGCATCCATCAGTCTGTTTTGAGTGTTGTTACTTTCTAGCTGTGGCAGTCGAATTCTCTGAGATTCTATTTTTTTACCTACAATAGTACCTCCCCAACAGTTATTGTGTAGATGAAAGGAAATCAAGAATACAAAGGTGCTCTGTGAACTAGGAAGCATCATAGCAAAGTCAGGTCCAAAAGTCTGTTTCTTATAGTCTTTGATATGAACTAAAAAATATATATATATAAACTGTCTTTCAAGTAACTAACAACAGAAATAAGCATGGAAATGAATCGTGGTAGGACTCAAGGGAAGCATATTTCATGGTTTTCTGTTTTTTTCTTATTTAAACGTTCATGGAAAATTGTAAGGGCTGCTGATCATGTTTATTCCAATGAAAATTCCTGTGGTTATTATCATAGCTGTTGTTCTAGTGATGTAAGAAACACTAGAAGCAAATCATGGGCGGCTAAGAGAAGGGGACGGTATCTGCAGGTGTGGTTGGAACTTAATAAACATTACTGAATTCATGCATACGAATGTAACCAATATCCCCATGTTATGTTAATTTTTGGAACCTTAAGGGAGAAATGGCTTGGCAATTGCTTGAAGGCTTCCTTTCTCAGACCTCGTTTGGTAGTTTGGCACAATGGGAGTAGGTGGGACAGCAAAACCTAGATTCAATTTCTGAGGCATTCTGCTGCCTGAAGCCTTCCCGAAAGTCACACGAAGCATTAATAGGGGGTTCCTGTGGAAAAATGATCCCTTGACTTTTTTCAGAATGTGACTAGAATTTCAAATTGCTTTGTTTATAGCAAGTTAGTTCAGTTTTTCTTTCCTTCTTTTGTATTTAAACAAAGGGAACACTGATCCTTTAAAAGCTTTTGGGAGGGGCAAACTTTTTTATTTAACCGTCTGTCACTGAGCTAGAAGACTGGTTCAGATTTGAATGGTACAGTGCTATTTGTGCTTTCATGGGGTCTGTCAGAATTTTTCAAGCCCGGAGACTCCAAGGCGAGAGATGTCATTCCCGAGTTGCAGAGAGTAAGCTTTGCAAAAGGCCAGAGAGATAGACAGTAGTTGATGTATGTGGATGGAGGGAGCCAAGGGAGGGGCCTGGAGGACGATCCGTTCCTTTCGAGTCATAGGTACGCTGTTCACTTGGTATTCCTCTTCTGTGGTAACCAAGATGCTTTATTAAACTAAAGAGAAGAAGCCTGCGATTTTTATGGAAAAGGCTTCAAATTCTAACTACACTGAACTGTATGAGCCACACATGAGTGCTTTTTGGTTTGTGTGTTTTTGTGTATATGACACGCGTTTGGATTATAGTAATTCCTCCCACTTGTATAAGGTTTTGAGTTTTTAAAGCACTTTTGCTCTTAATCCTCACAATCAACACTGATAGAAGGGTACAGATGGCTCCTGTCTCACAGTTGCCTCCCTTTAGGCCTTTGCTTCTATGACCTTTATTATTATAAATATTACTCCAATCATATTGGCCAAATCTTGCCATGCGATTGCCTATGACTCTCATCCCAGGTAACAAGAAAACTGAAGCTGCTTTTATGTTGGTTTTTACTTAGAAGTAAACTAGAAAAAAACGTTTGATTTTATGGATGCTGGTGTAGGTGAAGCAAATTCATATGCATCTGAATTAGCAAGTGCTCTTGCAAAGGCATTGTTCATTTATATTGAAAAAGAGCCACATCAAGACATCAAAGTTTTATTGCAAGTAAAAGCTTGTTGGATCACTTTCACAGGATAGCTGGCAAAACATTCAAAGAATCTACAAGAACCAGTAGAGTAGCATCAAATAATGTTTCTACAAAGTCTAGTAAAATGAAGGCTGCTGTGTGCTATGGGTATTTAATGATGATAAAATTAGAGCAGAGATGGAAGAGGATGAGGGAATGCAGGAGGAGAAAAAAGGAAGAGAATGCACAATAAGGAAAATGTTAATAATCAAAGAAATTCCTACCCACTGAATCTGCAATGATAGTTTTTAGACAGATGGCCCTAATTCTGATCACAGTGTGTAAGTCTTCAGAGCACTGAAGCACTTACTTCCTTCAGGGAGATTTATCAGAGAAATAAAATACCTTTAGTTAGAACTTCTTTGGATTTGTATTTTAAGAAGCCTCAACCAGCTGATAAAGACAAATTCTCCAAGAGGATCACTTAAAACTGTGACCTTTTCTTTACAAAGAAACAATAAACTCATTGTTATAGTTGTCTTTTCATGATTGATTTGGTATTTTATAGTATAAAATGGGTCTTTAGGAACACTATCTTCCTTTCAATAACCAGGAATAATTTGCATCATAAATATTACCATATTAGTCTCAGTTTAGAAATGAGTAACAGACCATCAAGCAGTACATGACTTGCTGACTTCCCTTAGGTAAAAGCAGATTGTTGGGTCCCCAATGTTGGGTCCTCCAATAATGGGTCCATGGTCAACGGAGCGAGACTGATACAAAGCGAAGGTCAAGCAAAGCTTTATTTCGCGCCAAGCATCAAGAATCAAACCGACCATCAAACAGACCGGTCGGGGCCACCCCTTACAGGGAGGGCGACACCTCCCTGCCTCACAGACTAACTTTTATAGAGCAAAGGCCATGTGGTTGGTCCTGGCCACACACAGGTGGCGAATGAAATTTTAACACACAGAGAAAGCTGCACAGTCATGCTAGGTCACACATAAGTGACCAATTGAATTACAATTTACCCTATAGTGGACATTTGAACTAGCCTATCACCTTGGTGAGAATTGGCGCCCAAAAGACGGGGCCCACACTCCTTGTAGCTAGGGAGACAGTATGCGCCCTTTACTGATTGGATGTCTCCACCTGACTGGACTCATCCCTGCATTCTGGCTGTTATCTCTACCTGACCTGACCCACACTTGTATTTGGGCTTTGTTACCTGGGACTGGTTTCCCCAGCTTGCTTTTAAATAAGTTCCCCTGGGGGGGTGGGCAGGGTCAATTTAAGTTTTACTGCATAATCAACAAAATGGCTGTTCAACCGAGGTGGGGCCCCTCTGGCTAAATAGGCCCTTACACAGATGAGGTCACATGATGCCAGATTGCTAGACTGAACTTTAATGATGTTTCCCTTTCTCTCCCTCACCTGAGAAACAAGGGCTTTTCACCAATGTCAGGCACATATCCATGTAACATCTGAGGGACTCTGGTCTTAATATCATGACAACATCCAGTAAATTCGTTGATGGGCATATATATATATATATATATATATATATATATATGCATATGTATTTGTTATCAAGTATTATCAATGGCTAAATTCAGTTAAAATCAATTAGATTAAGGGGCGCCTGGGTGGCTCAGATGGTTAAACTTATGCCTTCAGCTCCAGGTCCTGGGATCCAGCCCCACGTTGTCGGACTCCCAGCTCAGCAGGGAATCTGCTTCTCCCTCTCTCCCTGCCTCTCCCCTTGCTTTTGCTCTTCCGTCTCTTGGATTAAGACAGTTCAGCGCAAAAGAAGTGTGGCCAAGCTGTGGAGTTCTCTATCCATATCATCTCTAAAATGCGCAAGTCACTGCAATACCATTCCAATGGAAGGGAAGTCCTTCCTTCAGACCAAATCTAATCTATCTACTTGGAATTCATCCTAGCTTTCTTTTTCAGAAACTCATTATCTTTATTGTTACTAATTCTCCCCTACTTTAACCTCGTTCTCTGCCTAGTTTCTTTTGAGCTTAAATAGTTGGGACAGGCTCAAGTTTCTCTCATCTTAACACACACACACCCCTACCTCATTCAACAGCTGTCTCCTCAACTTTCTCCTCCTCCATTAAAACCAAACTTCCTAAAAGGTTTCCCCGTATTCACTCTCTTCGTTTTCTCACTTCTCCACACATGCTCAACTCTGTGTAACCTAGCTTAAGCCTCATCGTGCTTCAGAGTTGTTTTCTCACCAAGTTACTACTGGCCTTTGTTTGCTAAATCTGATGGCTACTTCTCTGTACTTTCTTTTTTTTTTTTTTTTTTTTGACTTCTCAACAGCATTTAACATTAGTGAGGACTCCCTTTTTCTTGAATCTTTTTCTTCCCTTGTCTGCTTCCATGTCTGCAAGCCTTTTTTGTTCTTCTCCATTCACTCTGGTCATCCCCTTGTCAGTCTCCTTGTCTCTTCTTCCCAAGCTTGAAATATTACTCTTCCTCAAGTTTCCTTCATAGGCTCCTTTTTCTTCTCATCGGATTAGTCATCTGTGCTATGTTTGCAGACTCTTTTGGGAAGAAAACACACATTTATGTTTCTGCTTCATATCTCTTCTCCTCAAGGTCTGACTTGGATCTTCACTTTGAAGTTCTCCAGACACTTATCTCAGTTTGGTTTGCCCTCCCTCAAGTACAGTTTAAGACAAAGGCTTATATGAATGAAGTTTGTTTGGGAGGATAGTTCCAGAAAGAAGGAGTGGGGGATGGGGCGCCTGGGTGGCTCAGTGGGTTAAAGCCTCTGCCTTCGGCTCGGGTCAGGGTCCTGTGATCGAGCCCCGCATCAGGCTCTCTGCTCAGTGGGGAGCCTGCTTCCCTTCCTCTCTCTCTGCCTGCCTCTCTGCCTACTTGTGATCTCTGTCTGTCAAATAAAATCTTTAAAAAAAAAAAAAAAGGAGTGGGGGGGCACAAATAGTAAGAGGAGGAGGAAACGTGGATACGTGACTGACTGATAATAACTGTGAACATAGACTAGTAATCACTGTCCCTGTGACTCAGAATTGTCACTCAGAAGGAAGGGAAGCTGGGGCATTATCCACCAGCTCCCAGCACCCATTGGGTGAAGATCGCTCCCCAGGAAATGGTAACTTGAGGCATTTCTGGGCTGTACCTTTGCTAGGTTGAATGGACTTCCCCAGCTCCTGAGAAAGCCATGAGGTAGAAAAGCAGAGATGAGATTCTGTCAGAGTGCAGGGACGTGGTCCCTCCAGCTGCATGGGAATCAAAGGTGAGACAATGAGATAGAAAGCAGGGTCCAGGGGCGCCTGGGTGGCTCAGTGGGTTGGGCCTCTGCCTTCGGCTCAGGTCATGATCTCGGGGTCCTGGGATGGAGCCCTGCATCTGGCTTTCTGCTCAGCAGGAAGCCTGCTTCCCACCCCCCTCCCCCCACCCCCACGCCTGCATCTCTGCCTACCTGTGATCTCTTTCTGTGTTAAATAAGTAAATAAAATCTTTAAAAAAGAAAGAAAGAAAGAAGAAAGAAATAAAGCAAGCAAGCAAGCAGGGCCCAAAAACCATTGCTCCAGAGCACTAAAACTGAATGGACTCCTCCGAGACTCACTCTCTTTCTGTGTCCCATTCTCAGGGACTGGCTCCGCTGTCCTCTCAGCAGCCCAAACCTGTCATCTGAGCAGCATCTTTGATTCTGCCTTCTTCATAATGTCCTATACATTTTTCAAACCCATCTGATATTTGTTCATCTCCACTAGCACTGCCTTGCTTAGCTGTGAGCTCTTAGTTGGCTTTCTGCAATAACCTCCTCATTAATATTTCAGTCCTATTTACATCCATTACCCTTGCTGTAACCAGAATAATCTTTTATTTTTTAATTTTATTCATTTATTTATTTTTAAACAATATTTTATTTATTTATTTGACAGAGAGAGATCACAAGTAGGCAGAGAGGCAGGCAGAGAGAGAGAGGAAGAGAAGTAGGCTCCCCAGCAAGCAGAGAGCCCAATGCAGGGCTCGATCCCAGGACCCTGGGATCATGACCTGAGCTGAAGGCAGAAGCTTTAACCCATTGAGCCACCCAGGCACCCCCAGAATAATCTTTTAAAACATTCATTGGATCATGTCACTTGCATGCCTGAAACTCACTTCTGAATATGGCCCTCAGGGCCCTGTCTGCTCTGACTCCTGCCTATACCCCATCCTCATCTTTTGACATTCCCTACCCCATTGTCTACATTTTAGCCTCCCAGACCTTTTCTTCAGCTCTGCAGGTGTGCCATGTGTTTTTTTATATCTAGATTTTTATGTCTTCTGTGTCTTAGTCTCTTGGGGTTGCTGTAACAAAATACCACACACTGGGTGGCTGGTAATCAACATAATTATATATATATATGTGTGTGTGTGTGTGTGTGTGTGTGTATATATACATATATATAATTTATATTTATATATATGTAAAACTGGTAACACTAGATAAAATAGAAAACTTCATCTTTATAAAACAAAAACACAACACACACACATTTCTACTGCATCCATATAAAGTGTGACATCAAAAATAAAGAATTTGGATTCTGTCCAAACTGGCACAGGGGCACCCTCACAGCGACAAGGTCTGGGATCCCAGGAACAGCAGGCCTGGGACGGACTCGATTAGGTCATGCAGAGTTCTCCAGAAATTGTTTAAGTTAAAAAGCAAGAAAAAATGGGGCAGGGGGGATGTGCATAAAGCCAGAAACATTTAGGACAGGTTGCACAGGAGGGTATACCTTGTTTATTTTCATACATGACATTCGTGCGCCTGTGAGGAGAAATACTGTCCCAGTGTTCTCACAGCAGCCTGGTGTTATCAGTGTAAATGATATCCAAGAGATAATTAAGTAAGAAAAAAGGGAAAAAAAACCCAAAACACAATCCAGCTAGCCAAAGAGTAAACAAACAGGAAAACTTATAATCACTTTATAGTGTAAACAAAAAAGAAAATCCACTTAAGTTTTCTGTATAGACTGAAACACAAGGGCAAGGAGATGGGTTTCTAAGTTCCATGGCCGTTCTGGTTCTGAGACCACTGTGGCCCCCACGAGCTAGGTAGGCTCCTCAGCACCCGCCCAGAGTCCTCCAGAAAGCAGGTTCTATGACCCTGCAGAAACACCTGTGACCACCCTTGAAAGAAAGCTGGACTGCCCAGGCATGTTTCTTCCATCCCCCTGGGGTTCCTCCATTCTGACAACTGTTTAGATATTTTTGTGTCAGTTTTGTTTAAACAACAGAAATTTATGAATCACAGCTCTGGAGGCTGGAAGTCCAAGGTCTGTGTGCCAGCATGGTTAATGATGGTCCTCTTCGGCGTCACAGACTTCTTGTATCCTTACATGGTGGGAGAGACTGGGGAACTTTGTGGGATCTTTTTTTTTTTTTTTTTTTTTTTAAGATTTTATTTATTCATTTGAGAGAGAGAGAGAAGCAGACTCCCCACTGAGCAGGGAGCCTGACGCGGGGCTCAAGCCCAGGACCCTGAGATCATGACCTGAGCTGAAGGCAGACGCTTAACGACTGAGCCATTCAGGTACTCCATTTGTGGGATCGCTTATAAAAGTTCCAGTCCTGTTTGTGAGGCCTCTACCCTGAGCCCTGAATCACTGAATTACTTCCCAAAGGCCTCGCCTACTAATACTATCACCTGTAGGGGTTAGGATTTCAACATATGAAGGAGTGCGGGCAAACATTTAGACCACAGTGTGTTGTCTTCATGATGGCATTCTTTCTGTCCCCAACCCCCTTCCCTCATTAATTCTTACTCAGGCCTTGGTTTCAGGTTAGATGTCACCTCTTGATGATTATCTGTATCTGCTCGTTTCCCCTCCTGTCTTTTCCTGCATCACCTTATGCTTTCCCTCTGAGAGTACTTACATGGTATTATAGCTGCCTATTTACTCATTCATCTGTATCCCTCTATAGACTATGAGTCCTGTGAAAGATCTATTTATGCCTTATTCACCATTTTATACCCATTGCTTTCCATAGTGTCCTTGACATATATGGTTCTCAATAAATACTGTGAATCGTTGAATCAATATCTAATAGAGCCTTAACAGAGCCTTAATCTAAACTAAAGTGTTAATAGAGCCTTAATCCTAACTGTGTGATAGAGTCCTATAATACTTCCCAGAAAAATAAAGAATTCAACTAGTTCTTGAGGGTTTGGAAAGACTTCTTAGATGGTGAAGAGGAAAGATTTTCCAGGCTGTCAGTTTATACAAAAGAGGTAAACTGAGGCAAGCTCAAATTACCAAAAATTGAGTTTATTCAGGAATAACAGTGGAATTGCAACTTGGGACACTCAAACTAGCAATCTTCAGGCGAGTCCACTGAGGGTTTAAGGCAGGCTATATTTATGGGAAAGGAGTGCAAAGAAGGGGGAGTTTAGCTAGAGTCCAAGTAGCAAGCTCATTGGCTTGAGGGAGGGAGGGGTTCTTGGTGGATGTTCATTGGTCAAGGGATAGGTTTCAGTTTTCTATATATCACACATTTATGGGAAATCAGTCACTCATTCCTTAAGTTTTATTTTCCTGAGGGTGCATGAGTAAGATTCTCCATATCATATTCTGTGGTTCTTTTATAGATTTAAATCCTTTCACAAGATGGAATAGGATTTGTAAAGGCCCTGAGGCAGGAGCAGCCTGTCTTGTTCAGTGGTGAGAGCACATAGTACTTGGTAGGGCCTGGTAACAATGAGGCTGTTATTATACACTGTGGCCAGATTGCTAAGGGCCTTGAATGATTTTGGGTTTAAATGAGTAGGAAAAGATGGAACCATTGAGGAGATTTTAACAGGAAAGTAGTGTAGTCATTTAGGTTTTAGAAAGATAATCCATGGGACAGCTGGGTGGCTGAGTGGGTTAACCATCCAACTCTTAGTTTTGGCTCAGGTCATGGTCTCAGGGTCATAAAATGGAGCCCCACCTCAGGCTCCATGCTCAGTGAGGAGTCTGCTTGAATTCTCTCCCTCTCCCTCTGCCCCTTCCCCTCTCTCTCTTAAATAAATCACCTTTAAAAAAAAAATAATTCATGACAACAGAGTAATTTTAGGTGGGAGAAAAACAAAAGTATGGAGTTCAGTGAGGTCACAATTACAGTAGATAATGAGGTCTGGAAGTGGCCTTTGGGACAAAGAAAAGGACTGGATTTGAGAGACCTTTTAGAGGTGGACTAGACAGGAACTCAGTGACCAACTGGATATAAACAGTGAAAGAGAAGCAGTGTATACCAACATTGAAATTTGATGCTAGGGAGGATAATGATGTCACTAACTGAACTGGTGAATATAGTTCAGTTTTAGATAAAATGAGTTTAAAGTGCTCAGGAGACAATCAGCAGGAGATGTTGAGAAGGAAACTGGTGATTTGAGTCTGGAGATTAGGATTGGAAGTTGTGGGAGGCTGAATAATGGCCCCCAAAGGAATCTAGACTTTAATCTCTGGAACCTGTGAATGTTACCTTATATGGCAAAAGGGACTTTGCAGATGCCATTAAGTTAGGGATTCTGAGATCAAGGTGGACCTTAAATGTAATCACAAGGATCTTTATAAGAGCGAGGCAGAAAGAGATGTGACTACAGAAGGGGGAACAGGAAGCAATGACAGAAGCAAAATGTTGGAGTGTGCAAGGAAGACATCATAATCCAGTGAATCGTAAGAAGCTTCCAAAACTTCCGTAAGCTAGAAGAAGCAAGGAGGGATTTCTCCCCTATAGCCTCCAGAAAAATTAGCCCTCCTGACATCTTGACTTTATCTCAGTGAAACTGACTTCAGACTTTTGCTCCAGAATTCTAAGAAAACAAATGTGTATTGCTTTAACCAATCAAATTTGTTTCAGCAGTTAAAGGAAAATAATACAGAGGGATAGTTCAGGGAATAATTGGCAAGAAGCACCTAGAATAAAATCATCTAGGGAGAGAGAGCATGTAGGATAAGGAGCTAGAAGGACCCCAGAAGGGATCTTGGAGATCAACTCTTAACCTACAGAGACAGACTTCCCAAAATTCCCATTCTATAATATGACAGACTAGATATCCTGAATAATCCTCTCACTGAGGACAACTGAAAATAGCTGACAAAGTATTTTTTAGTCCTTTGAAATGCATTTTATGCTGACAGCAAAGTAAGAAATATTTAGAGGTCAGGAACTAAATGCAAGTGGGGACCCAGGAAGTAAGCAAAAACCTGGTGAGGTCTTTGCCAAATGAATACAAAGGTTAAGGTGTGCACAAAGTGAGAAATCTAAGCGTAGACCACTCTGCTTAAATCTGGGTCCCCCCAAAACTACTCCTTTTGTGTAAAGATAAATTACAAAGTAACCTGCTCTATCACCCAACATTCCCCAGCAAATTGCAAGGAAAATTACCTGCCTTGAGAGTTCACTGTGAATTGCAGGAGAGAAAAAACTGAGAATTTGTAACATAGCCAGCACGCCCACAGCTTGTAGCCCAAATTTACACTATACCTGGGAGTCCAAAAACATGAAGTCAAGAATTAAATTTAAAGTAAACCTTAATGTGTAGTTTCTAGGCACTTAGAAGAAACAGATACAAATCTGTTCCAAAGGAACGCATCTCCAAAACAAAGGCTTCAAAGAATTCCCATCTGTAAATTCTAAAGAAATATGTGCTCATGGTCAAAATCACAAAATACAAAAGAAAACTATAAACCACAAGCCAGGGCCAGCAGAAACAACAAACACAATCAGACTATAAAACATTAGCAATTGGAATTAACAGGCATGAAATATAAAATATGTCAAATATGTTTAAAGAAGTAAGAGAAGGAATTCTAAATATACATAAAACATGACCCAGGAGATTTGAAAAAGACTCAAAAGAACTTCTAGAAGTTTAAAATATAGACATACCTTAGAGATATAGTGGGTTTGGTTCCAGACCACCTCAATAAAATGAATATTGCAATAAAAAAAAATCAAAGGAATTTTTTGTTTTCCTAGTATGTATAAAAGTTATGTTTACACTATACTGTAATCTATTAAGTGTACAAGAACATTATGTCTTTAAAAAAGTACATACCTTAATTTAACAATACTTTATTGCTAAAAAATTCTAACCATCATCTGAGCTTTCTGAGTGAGTTGTAATCTTTTTGCTGGTGGAAGGTCTTGCCTTGATATTGATCCCTGCCGACTGCTCAGGGTGGTGGTTACTAAAGGATGAGGTGACAGTGGCAATTTCTTAAAATAAGACAACAATGAAGTTTGCCCCATCAATGGACTCTTCCTTTCATGAACAATTTCTCTGTACCATGCAATACTGTCTGATAGCATTTTACCCACTTTAGAACTTTAAGAATTGGAGTCCAACCTCTCTACCCTGCCACTGCTTTATTGACTAAGTTTGTGTAATGTTCTAACTCCTTCATCGTCATTTCAACAGTCTTCCCAGCACCTTCACCAGGAGTAGGTTCCAACTCAAGAAACCACTTCCTTGCCATCCATAAGAAACAACTCCTGATCGGTTCAGATTTTATCATGAGATTGTAGCAATTCAGTCCCATCTTCAGTCTCCACTTTTAGTTCTAGTTCTCTTGCTATTTTCACCACATCTGCAACTACTTCCTCCATGATGTCTTGAACTCTTCAAAGTCATCCATGAGGGTCGGACTCAACTTCTTCCAAATTCCTATTCATGTTGATACTTTGACCTCTTCCCATGAATCATGAATGTTCTTAATGGCATCTAGAATGGTGAATGCTTTCCAGGAGGTTTCAGTTTGCTTTGCCCAGATCCATCATTGTAATCAGTATCTGTAGCAGCTATAGCCCTATGAATGTATTTCTTCAGTAATAAGGCTTGAAAGATGAAAATACTCATTGCTCTATGGGCTACAGAATGAATGTTAGCATGAAAACAACATGTACATGTATATCTCATTGTACATCTCAATTAGAGGTTTTTTGTTTGTTTGTTTGTTTGTTTGTTTGTTTTTAAAGTAGGCTCCCCACCCAATGTGGGGCTTGAACGCCTGACCCTGAGATTAAGAGTCACATGCTCTATCAACTGAGCCAGCCAAGTGCCTCTCAATTAGAGTTCTTGGGTGACTGAGTATGTTGTCAATGAGCAGTAATATTTTAAAGGGAATCTTTTTTTCTGAGCAGTGAGTCTTAGCAGTGGACTTAAAATATTCAGTAAACCATGTTGCAAACATACTGTCATTCAGGCTTTGTTGTCGTTTCTAGAGCACAGGCAGAGGAGATTGAGCATAATTCTTAAGGGCTTTAGGATTTTCAGGATGGCAAATGAGCATTACTTCATCTTAAAGTCACCAGCTGCACTAGCCCCTAACAAGGTAGTCAGCCTGTCCTTTGAAGCTTTGAAGCCCGGCATTGACTTCTCCTCTCCAGCTATGAAGGTCCTAGATGGCATTTTCCTTTGATAAAAGTCTGTTTCATCTACATTGAAAATTTGTTGTTTACTGTAGCCGCCTGCACTAATGATCTTAGATCTTCTGGAGAACTTGCTGCAGCTTCTACATCAGTGTTTGCTGCTTCACCTTGCACTTTTACGTTATGGAGATTGCTTCTTATACCTCATGAACCACACTCTGCTAGCTTCACACTTTTCTTCTGCAGCTTCCTCACCTCTCAGAGCCTTCATAGAATCCAAGAGAATGATGGCCTAAGAGAATGTTGTGACTAATTTGATTTGCTATCCAGACCACTAAGACTTTCTCCATATCAATGATAAGGCTATTTTGCTTTCTTACCATTTGGGTGTGGCTGGAGTGGTACTCTTCATTCCCTTTAAGAACTTTTCCTTTGCATTCACAGCTTGGCTAACAGGCTCAAGAAGCCTAGCTTTTGTCCTATCTCAGCCCCTGATATGTCTTCCTCACTAAGTTTAGTCATTTCTGGCTTGTGATGACATATGACTCTTTATTTCACTTGAACACTAAGAGCCCATTGTAGGGTTATTATTAATTGGCCTAATTTCAATATTGTGATGTCACAGGGAATAGGGAGGCCTGAGGAGAGGGATAGAGATGGGGAATGACTGTTCAGTAGAATAGTCAGAGCACACATGCTGGTTCATGGTGCCCCAGAAGAATTATATCAAAGTTACATCAAAGATCACTGATCACAGATCACCATAACAAACACAATAATAATAAAAAAGCTTGAAATATTCTGAGAATTACCAAAATGTGACACAGATACATGAAGTGAGCAAATGCTACTGGAAAATGGTGCCAGTAGGTGTGCTCAGTTTACAGTTGTCATAAACCTTCAATTTGTAAGAACACAGCATCTGCAAAGTCAATACAGTAAAATACAGTAAAACAAGGTCTGCCCAATATTTGAAATAAATGGATGGATTTAGTAGCAGAATAACCATAGCTGGAGAATGGATTAGGAAAGATAGAACCACAAAATTTTATATATAATGTAGTCCAAAGAGATGGAAAATATGAAAGAAGTTATAAATCATGGAGATATATATAGGAAATATAACAATCATTTAAGTGGAATTCCAGGTAGGCAGTAGATGATGGAAAGGATAAAAGCAATAATTGAAGGGAAAGTGGCTGAGACTTTCCAAGAAATGACAAACCACAGATTCAAAAAGCCCAACAATCCTAATAAGGATAAATAAAAGGAAATTTATACTTAGACACATTCTAGCAAAATTTCCGAATACTACAAGCAAAGAGAAAAAATGTAAAAGTAGCCAGAGGAAAAAGAGTCACATGACTTTTGATAGGACAACAATTAGACTTAACAACTATGAAAGCCAGAAAAAGTTTAAAATCTTCAGTGTGCAGGAAGAAAATTACTGTCAACCTAAATTTGTATGTGATTTTTCAAGAACAATGGAAAAAGCAGACATCTTCAAATAAGCTAACAAAAACTGAGAGTTTGCCCCAACACACTCTCACTGAAGGAAATTCTAAAGGCAGAAAGAAAGTGAGCACAGATGGAAGGTTGGAGATGAATAAAGGAATGAGGACCAAGGAAAGTGCTAAATATGTGGTTAATTGTAAATATCAGCTAATAAGAGCGACAATAAGAATAATCTCTTAAGAAGTTAATGAATAACTAGAAATGAAATACACAACAATCTATTGCCTATAAATTTGGAGGAAGAGTGATCAGAGTTAAAGTATTCTGTATTTTTTATTGTTTGGGAGAACGCTAAAGATATTAAGTATCCAAAGTAGCATAACTACCACTTTAACTAAAAAGGAAAAAAGTAGAAAGAAAAATGCAATCCATACCAAAAAAGTAAATGAGGACAGAAAAAAATATTGGATGTTCAAGACACATAAAAAGCACAAAATAAGATGGAGAAATAAATTCAAATATATCAGGAATTAAAATAACCCAAAATAGGGATATCTGGGTTGTTCAGTCTGTTGAGTGTCCAACTGTTGATTTTGACTCAGGTAATTATTTCAGCATCAAGAGATCAAGCCCCTTGTGGGGCTCTGTGCTGGACTTGGAGGCTGCTTGAGATTCTCTCTCTCCCTCTTGCTCTGTGCCCCCCAACTTCTCTCTCAAATAAATAGATAAATGAATTAAAAAAATAAAAATAGACTACCTGCCCAACTTATAAGAACAAATATTTACAGATGGTATTTGTATATATTGTATACATATGCCTTCTCTTCTAAAGAATTCAGCTATATTCTTCTATTTAAGTCACATTTAAAACATAAGGATTCAGAAAAATTAAGAGTGTGAAAAAAATTATACCATACAGACACTAACCAAAAAATGTTGGTGTTGGTATATTAATATCAGACAAAATAGTCTTTAAGACAAAGGCTTTAAAGAGAATCATTTCATTAAGGATAAAATGTTCAGGGGCGCCCGGTTGGCTCAGTGAGTTAAAGCCTCTGCCTTTGGGTCCTGGGATCAAGCCCTGCATCGGGCTCGCTGCTTGGCAGGGAGCCTGCTTCCCTTCCTCTCTCTCTGCCTGCCTCTCTGCCTGCTTGTGATCTCTGTCTGTCAAATAAATAAATGAAATCTTTAAAAAAAAAGGATAAAAGGTTCAGTTCTACAGGAAGATGTAAGAAGTTCTCTAAACTTGGAAGTATTTAGATCAAGCTGACAAAATTAGTGAGGAGGTAGAAGATTAGAACAACACAACTAATAAGCTCAATCTAATTGAGTAAGTATTTAGAACATTGTACCTAACAACTACAGAATACACATTCTTTTCAAGCAGTATTATGGAGTATTTTTGAAAATTGACCACATGCTGAGTTATAAAGCAAATATCAACACTTATCAAAAGATTGAAATCTACAGACCACAGTTTATGACCATAATGCAATTAAATTAGAAATCAATAAAAGAAAGATAACTAGAAAAGGCCTATATGTGGAAAATTAAGATATCTTGTAATTTGAGGGTCAAAGAATTATAGAAATTAGAAAATACTTAGAATGTGTATTGACAAAAGTACTATAAATTAAGGTGTATTAGGAAAGATGAAAGCCTAACAATAAGCTAGGAAGCTAGAAAAACAATAATGAAGTAAAAAATAAATAAAAGAATGGAAGTGATAAATTTAACAGCAGAAATCAATGAAATAGAGAAAAAATACAAAAAAGGATTAACAAAGGCCAAAATTCTTCCTTTGAAAAGCCATTTATAGATAAGTATTAAAACGAGAGAGATCATAATTACAGTTGAGGCAGACAAATGGTTAAAAAGAAGGATTATGAGCAACTTTAAGGGTATGAATTTGAAAATTTAGAGAAATGTATAAGTCCCTAGAAAAATATAACTTACCAAAACTTTTTCAAGAGGAAATAGAAAATAATAGTCAAAAACATTTTTTTTTAAAGATTTTATTTATTTATTTGACAGACAGAGATCACAAGTAGACAGAGAGGCAGGCAGAGAGAGAGAGAGAGGGAAGCAGGCTCCCTGCTGAGCAGAGAGCCCGATGCGGGACTCGATCCCAGGACCCTGAGATCATGACCTGAGCCGAAGGCAGCGGCTTAACCCACTGAGCCACCCAGGCGCCCCAAAAACATTTTTTAAAGAAAATAAATCAGTTATAAAAAACTGCCCCATCAAGTAAAAATCATGACCAGATCAATTTTTTGGTTGCAGTTTTCCTTTTTGAATGTTTTTTATTGTAATAATTTTCAATCATGCAAAAAGGAAGGAAACTTCAATAGTTATCAGCATTTACTTTTCCTTTTCATTCAAACTCCTCCCCCCCAACTTTAAAGAAACTTTTTGTTAATTTTTTATCTTTATGGAGGTATAGGTGACACAATGTTACATTAGTTTCAGGTATAATATAGTGAGTCAAGAAGTCTATAGGTTGTGGTATGACCATATGTCACCTTACAACACTATTACAATACCATTGACTACATTTTTTTATGCTGTACCTTTTATCCCTGGGACTGACTTAGTCTATAACTGGAGGATCCCACTCCCTTTCTTCCATTTTGCTTATCTCCCATCCCCCTCCCCTCTGGCACCATCAGTTCTCTGTATTTATGGATCTGTTTCTACTTTTTGTTTATTCATTTTTTTTTTAGATTCCACATGTAAGTGAGATCATATGGTGTATGTCTTTCTCAGTTTGACTTATTTCATTTAGCATAATACCCTCTAGATCCATCTATGTTGTCTCAAATGGCACCATCTCATCTTTTTTTTATAGCTGTGCAATATTCCATTATACAGATAGATAGATAGATATCACATCACATCTTTATCTATGTATCAGTGGACACTTGGGTTTATTTCATACCTTGGGTATTATAAATAATGCTGCAATAAACATGGGGTGCATATATCTTTTTGAATTAGTGTTTCCATTTTGCTTGGGTAAATACTAGCAGTAGAATTACTAGACCATATAGTATTTCTATTTATAATTAATTTTTTATTTTGAAATAAATTTAGACTTACTGAAAATTTCCAAAAATAATACCAAAAGGGGCACCTGGGTTACTAAGTCATTAAACGTCTGCCTTAGGCTCAGGTCATGATCCCAGAGTCCTGGGATCAAGCCCCACATTGGGCTCCCTGCTTGGAGGAGAGCCTGCTTTTCCCTCTCCCTCTGCCTGCTGCTTCCCTTGCTTGTGTTCTCTCTCTCTAACAAATAAATAATTAAAATCTTTAAAAACATATAAATATATATATGTATATATAAAAGTAAAGTATATGCATGGCTTAAAAGGAACAAAAGTCTCATTATTCACAAATGATATATGGCCATCCACAAATGATATATGACCAAACATACAAAATCCCACAAATATACAAATGATGAATATTAATGAGAAATTTTAGCAAAATTATTGCTTACAAAATCAAGACAAAAATTAGTTATATTTTTATCCACTAGCAACAACATAATTTGAAAATATGAAATTGAAAATACACCACTTAAACACTATCAACAATATGAAGTATCTGAACTAAATCTAGCAAAAGAAGTACAAAACCTTTATGGAAAAAAGTATAAACTTTTATTAAAGAAACATCAAAGAAATGAAGAAATAAACCATTTCATGGATGGCAGGACCACCAGAATAGTGCTGGTTTTGGAAGATTCACACACATGTTGAACTAAGGACAAGATTGGCACTTTAAAGTATCCATGGTCCACCACTCATTTGGGCTTCTGCTGCATGTATCAGCCCTGCGTCTGTTCTCACCCAAGTGTGTTCCTACCCAGTATACAGGACCCAAGGGTAGACGGGAGTGGTGGGTTTCCTATACCCTTCTCCCCTCCTCTCTGTTACCCCACTTCTACCACAGATTCTGGGCCACATGTGGTCTTTAAAGCCTAATGAGTTTAAGAGAAGACAAGATCAGGAGATGTTCTATGCTCTCACCCTAAAATTCCTGTCAGTAAACGAATTATAGAAACAAATTTCTGTTCACATTTTTCTTCATACTCGGTCTCACATTTGTGGTCATCATCAACAAAACACAGAAACAATTATTTAGCAGCCTGTATTCACAAATGACATGATAGATGATGCAGCCTTATGAATAATTGTATAACCAGTATTCAATACAGTAAATAGTCCTAGGGAACCTCAGAGGTAAGAAATCCAGGTAGCTTAACAACTAGCAGGTTCCAAAGAGCCAAGGTATTGTGAATAGTAACAATGTTGCTACCCTTTTCCTGCTGCGGGACATATTAAATTAACCAGGAACAAATCAGTTGAGGAGAGAAAACATGAAAAGATGGTATCCAGACTCTACAAGGAATCTTCATCTTCACTGTTGGAGAACACACAAATACTTTATATCTTTTCTGTCAGTTATTTTTAATCTTCATCTGTAAACCACTATTCCTCATTTTACTTTTATGGCCGCCTTTAAATAGTCTGCTTATGGACATAACAAGTGATTGTAATTTTTTTTCTATATGTTTTTGTCTCTCAGTTGATTACAGACCCCAGTCATTTCTCCCTCCTTCCTTTCCTCCCTCTCTGCCCTGCCCCCTACTTCCCCACCCTGACAATAGAAAGGTTTCAATGGAATCTTTCCATCATTTACTCCTTGTTACTAGATCAGGATTTGTTTTCAAGTTTCTGTCAAGGGTTGCTTCCACTACAAAGTCCTGGTCTTCTATATCAGCCAGACCCTCAAAACCACTTTATTTTTTGGGGTCTTGAGTACTTCCCCCTCTCTCATTATCTTCAGTAGCTATTCTAAACTTCAAACTCTTTTCCTCATATTTTGGTTAAAAGTTATTCCCTTCCCCCATTTGTAATAAGTGAATTTTTCTCCTACCTAATATATACACACATACACTACCACTTCCTGATAAACCCCCAGCTTTTATCACCATCAGTTATCTTTTCCTACTCTTTCCTTCCATTTCCCTGTAAGTAGTGTGTGATTCACTATGATTAAATACTCCAGTGTGTTCTGATTAAATCCCCTCCTGCCTAATGAGGAACCTCATGTTCTCAACCACCCTCCCTCCTTCCTTATATCTCTCTCTCTTTCTCTCTCTCTCTTTCTCAGACACATACACACCAGTCTCCAACTTCCCCCTCTCTGAATATTCTCTCCTCCCATATAACAAGTTAAAAAATGTTAACACTAAACAAATGAACAAACAACTCTTCCTCAATCCAGTGTCCCTCCCAAAACCATGCCACCATATCCTATTGTGAACCACATGTCCGCAGCACCATTCACAGAATCAGCATGATGAGTAAGGTCTCTGAGGATTGATTATTGCACAGCTGGAGCAACTGCCTGCAGTGTCCCTCTTCAAATTATCTCCTTCCCTTATGGGCATTCTTCTTAGAAAAAGGGAGAGAAGCTCTCCTTGCTGTTTCTTCTTCCTCATCTTCTATTCACCCTTTACCTGTCTGTAATCTGACTTCTGCCCTGACCACCTCTCTGTAATAGTTCATGCTCAGGCCAATGGTTTCATATCATCAAATCAAATGGACATTTTTTTGCCTTTATCTTTCCCCATGGTTATTTGAAGTTGTAGACCATTACTTTTTTCAAACTCCTTTAACTTTCATCCTCTTCTAATTTTATTTCATCTTACCTTGCTGGCCAGTCCTCCGCAAATTCCTTCAAGAACTTTGGTCCCCTGGGCCCGGTTAGGATCTCAGTGTTCTCTGGGTTTATGTCCTAGAATCTCTATCCCTTCACCTTTTCCAGTTTGCTTGGGTGACATAGTGGAAATGCTTGGCTTTTCCTATAGTGGGGTCACATTTTGAAATAGGGGGTCTGGGGAGGAGATGAAGAGGAAGATTCTAAAGTCTAGTGAAGGTATAATATAATTTACCCTTTGAATAGTCCATGAGCACAGTATAGCACCATCTCCTGTAAGTTCAGATAGTTTTTCCTTCAACTTTGGAAGAGATTATTGAGTTTCAGCTAAGAACTCAATTTGGGTTTAGGACCATAAATGTTAAAATATATATATATATATATATATATATATATATATATATATATTGAGGCACCTGGCTATCTCAGTTCATAGAGCATATCACTCTTGATCTCAGGGTCATGAGTTTGAGCCCCATGTTGGGTGTAGAGATGACTTTAAAAAAGTTGGTCTCTTTAAATAAGAGACCAACAGTCAGTATAGGGGAATGTTCAGCACAGGGAATCTGAAATCTGCTAAGAATTCTGCCTCTCATATCGTGTTGGTTTTGGGATATATGCTGTATGACAGGAATGGTGGGAAAAGTCCTTCTGTCATTTTAACTATCGATTTTCTTTATCCTTTTTGTTTTCCCAAAGATATATAGTTAGATTTGCATAAGCAAAATATGCATGTATACTCTGCTACCTGTACACAAACAACTCTCCTGTCTGTATCTCCAGTCTGGTCTTCTGCAACAAGGCCCCCAGGCTGGAAATCCCCTTTACAGGCTGATTGTCCCTTCATATGAACACTCTCTAAACCAGACTCAAGACAGTGACAGTGCAGTAGGTCCTTTCAATGTGATGGTTAATGTTGTTTAACTTGTCTACCCAGTAGGGGGCACCTGGGTGGCTCAATTGGGTTAAGCAATCTGACTCTGGGCTCAGGTCTTGATCTCAGTGTCCTGAGTTCAGGCCCTGTTCTGGGCATGGAGACGACTTTAAAAAATAAAATAAAAGTAAAGTAAAGTAAAAAAAAAAAAAAAAAAAGTCTACCCAGTAATTATTTCATTGGGGAATGTACCACCATTGTAGTTTTTTTATTATTATTGAAATTTATAAATTAAAGGCTCACACTTTGCAGTTACATGTTAACTTGCAAATTTTTGCTTGGCAGAGATGCAAACAGTTCTGTCCCATAGAAGAGGTAATCCCAAGATTTTATTGCTCTTAACACTTACCAGGTATGTCTTTAACTTGAAAGAATAAAAAGCTAATTTTGATTTCTCTCCAGATGGCCTCTATAAACCCCCTATTCCTCAAGTCTCTTGGAACCAGCTTAACTAATTTACTGGTTCCCTTATTATTTAATAAGTTAAAATCTTTGACCAGTGTTCATTCTGTATTAATATGAGACTTAAAAATTATGCTTTGACCCCATGCTGCTACTGATAAATTATTTTCCAAATCACTGATCTGATCATGTTATTTCTCTGGTTATTTACCTTAATGGCTTCCTGGAGCTTTACAGACTGATGTTGATACTCCTTAGCTTGCTACTTTCTTGTCATTCATGCCCTGGGCCCTGCCTTCTTTCCTTTCTTTTTCTTAAAAGGACTTTATTTATTTATTTCTCAGAGAGAGAGAATGCACAGCAGTGGAACAGCAGGCAGAGGGAGAAGCAGGCTCCCCACTAAGCAGAGAGCCCGATGTGGAACTCGATCCCAGGACTCTGGGATCATGACCTGAGCTGAAGGCGGACGCTTAACTGACTGAGCCAACCAGGGGTCCCACCCTGCCTACTTTTCTAGCCAATCTCTTGCCACCCCTCACAAAGACTGTGTTCTAGCCACAGACACAACTAAGCAAGCAACACTTTCTGCCTGCATGCTGCTTTCTTCATCTGGAACTCCTCCCCCATTCCATCCTCACTTACTTATCTTACTTATCCTTCAAGACTCAGCCCAGGTATCACAGGTATCACTGTAGAGACCTCCCCTGAGCACCTTCCCAGGTTAGGTGCTCCTCTCCTGTGCTGTCCTTACTGCTTATCGCAATGCCCACTACACTCTACGGTGCTTCAATTACCTGCCTGTTTCTGCGACTAAAGCTGGATTGTTAGCTCATGAGCTAGAAACTGAATTGAACATCTCTTAAGTACTTATGCTTCAACCGTGCTATTAAGAAAATGATCTATTTACCTCATCTGCCTCAGCCAAGAATAAATTCTCATAGTCCAAATATGTTGAGTTTATTGCCAACCATGTGCTAAACATAAGCAAAGTTCGATGGAGCTTCTTTCCAGTGACACCAGCTCCTAAACTTAACCACTATTACCTACATTATGTTTCTTGATTCCTTCTTAATGTTATAGTCAGTGGAAGAAAGTAATAAATTTTTTAATCATGCCTTTGTCTAATAGAGGCTGTTCCATGCTTTACAATCATAAGCTTCCCAATTATATACTCATTAAAATATTCAGAATTTTATTGAGACTTCAAGTTTTGCCTAGAGCCAAAAGAAATAGTATTTATAAGCATGAAAGTAGCCCCTTTCCTCCCCTCCCCAAGGTACCTAGAGGAAATTCTCTCTTCTTGGTTTTAAGGCCAAGGCTTCCACCGGATGTTAAGTGTTCATGGCCCTGTGATAACAGTGTGTGCCATGGCCTTACCCAGCGTATCATGTGGGACTCAACTAGACTTTCCTCTCCACCCCTTCACATTGTGGCTCATCTGCCCACGAGATATTTCGTTGTGTGGTTTCCTATTGACAAATGTCTGTCTTGTGCTTTTCTAAACTTTTCTGTCTGGAGGAAGTTTGTTCCCTTTGGCAGAAAACACTATTCATGAGAAAAAAATTCTAATGAAAAGAATCCTAGACTTCAGTGCTGAGTATCAGCAACCTAAGGAAAAGGACAACTTCGTGAGGATTAGAACTTTGTATGTGTGGTCAACTTCAGGCTCCAACCAAAGCAAAGCCGGCATCAGGGTAAATCCTCTTATGCTTTAACTCACTCTGAAACACCCCCCAGGTGTCAAGGTTCATGGTAAAATGTGTTCAGTCTCTGCCCTGAAGTGCTTTCAGCCTCTAAATCTTTGAAAGAGTATTTTACTCTTTCATTGCAGGTTAGAAAAGCATTATCAGGAAAGGTGAAATAGAGTTATTTTCGAGTTTCTCGCTAGGTTCCTTATTTCTCTAGATAAGCACCTCCTCCTATGAATGGATACTTCTCAGAAGATTTTAAAAACAAAGTCTCAGGTGATATAAATGTTTCTGCCTATTTGCAGTGGGATTGGTTGGATCATCGGTTCTTAAAGTAAGTTCTGAGGGTCTTAAGGGAAATCCCTTAGGATCAAGGGAGCCAAGTAGATGGGGCTTCCCACTCCAGTTTCAATAGGAGCAGCTCTGTTTCTGTCCATTTTATATAAATTGGGCTCTAACACATATTTGAAAAAAGAGTTCTACTGTTAAAGATAGGTTTGCAAAAAGAAAACAGAACTAGAACACTTCTTCTGGATTGAGTAATTAGCTTACACTGCATGAAGATAAAGTAGGCTTAAGACACTGATATTGCTGCTACTGCAAAGCGGTGACATATTTATTTTTTACTCATTATACTACAGATAACCGTGGAACTTCTCTTCTATGCAAAGCAGTGTGCTAGGTGCTGGAATAGAACTGCAAAAATAGGCATGTACCTGCCTCATAGACTGTGTAGTCTAGTGGAAAGACGGACAACAAGTAATTAGTGGGCATTATGATAACTAGGTGTGTGGGGGGAGGAGCGAGTGAAGAAAAGCTTCTGAAGGTTAGCAAAGCAAATGTAAAGAAGTGGGAATGTTCAGGAAATGGGACTTGAATATGTAAAAGCCTGTGAGTGAGAGAGACCATGGTTCTCTTAAAAGAATTGGGGGGGAAAATGTATTAATTCTGGGGTGTAGAGTGCAAATTAGAGAAACCTTATAAGGTACCTTAAGGGGTATAGACATTAACTTAACTTATGGGAAATAATTAACTTATGGGAGATAGCAGGTTAAAAGAGATTTCTGTTTTTAAAAGCCACTCTGTAGGGTGGAGAGTGGAATGAAGAGGAGCAGAGTGGGAAACTAGAGGAGAAGGGTATTAGAGTGTTCTGAGATATGAGGGTTCCCAGGTTAAGGGATGTGTAGTGAGATGGGGCCAGAGATAATGCAGCATTAGTTTCCACTGGGCCTAATGATTGATGGGTTGGGAGCTGGGTATGGAAGAGGAAGTGTCAAGGATGCTATTCAGTTTTCTGGCTCAGGCAACTGAGTGGATAGTGGAGCCATTCATAGAGACAGGGAACTCAGGGGGAATTCCATATACATGTGAGATCCTACAGTATTTGTCTTTTTCTGATTTATTTCAGTTGGCATAATGCCCTCAAGGTTCATCCATGTTATTGCAAGATTTTCTTCTTTTTAAAAAATAGCTTAATAGTATTCCATTGTGTATATATACTACAATTTTTTAAACCATTCATCTGTTGATGGGTACTTAGGCTTTTTCCATAACTTGGCTATTATCAAAGATGTTGCAGTGAACATGGCAGGGAGTGCAGAGGGAAGATATTTCTTTGAGTTACTGATTTCATTTTCTTTGGGTATATACTCAGAAGTAGCATTGCTGGGTCATTTGATGGTTTCATTTTTAATTTATAAGAAAAATTTTTATTGAAGTATTGTTGACATACCACGTTATATTAATTTCAGGTGTACAACATAGTGATTTAACAGTTCTATACACATTAAGCAGTGCTCACCATGATAAGTATAATTACCATCTGCTACCATATAACATTGTTACAGTATTATTGACTATATTCCCTATACTGTGATTTTCATCTCGTATTATTTGTTTTATAACTAAAAATTTGTACTCTTAATCCCCTTCACTTATTTCACTCATCCTCCCCCCCAAATTTTTAAATTTTTGTGGAACATGCTTATTGTTTTCCATAATGGCTATACCAATTAATATTTCCCCCAACAGTGCATAAAGGTTCTATTTTCTCCCCATCCTCACCAGCATCTGTTATTTCTTGTCTTTCGATGATAGCCACTCTTACGAGTATGAGGTAATATTGCAGTTTTGAGTTGCATTTCCTTAATAATTAGTGATGACCAGGGGTGCCTGGGTGGCTCAGTGGGTTAACCCTCTGCCTTTGGCTCAGGTCATGGTCTCAGGGTCCTTGGATTGAGCCCGGAGTCAGGCTCTCTGCTCAGCAAGGAGCCTGCTTCCCCCTCTCTCTCTGCCTGCCTCTGTGCCTACTTTTGCTCTCTCTCTCTGCCAAATAAATAAATAAATCTTTAAAAAAATAATTAGTGATGATCAGCACTCTTATGACAAGAGAAAAATTATTTGTGACAGAAAGATTACTTGTAATTTATAATAATACCCAACTGATTCCAAAAATAGTTCTCTGTTTGGTGAACAAAGTGATGGATGTGAAGGTACAAGATTAAGAGAGGTCACTAAATTGTTCTGCATTAGAAAAGTTGTATTATTTTTTGCAGGAAGTAGAGGGGGAGGCAGGGACAAGGAATAATGCTGTGATATTTAATAATGCTCTGATATGTGAGGGCAAGATAAAAGGGAGAAGAGATCACCAAGAGGGAACTTTGGGGTGGGGGGGAGAGCTGAGATATTTAATAGGAGTTTCTATTAAAGTTTGCCAAGTGGTACTTGAAGAGATCACCAAGAGGGAACTTTGGGGTAGGGGGGGAGAACTGAGATATTTAATAGGAGTTTCTATTAAAGTTTGCCAAGTGGTACTTGATTAAAACCTCCATGAAATCTACAATAATGTTTTAGGAAGTTAAATTTGTACTTGTTGAGTCTGGAAGGGCTGGGTCCTACTCAAGGTGTCTGTAAGCCCAGGACAAGGCTGTCTTTGAGGCCCAGGCATATGTGGGTCACAATACTTAAAAATCAGCAACTTCTCCTCTGGCTGAAGATATGCAGTTTTTTTTTAAAAAGCAGAATGCAGGAACAAACACCTGGTAACAATCATCCTTGGGTCCAGAACAACACAGCTCAGCTCTGAAGGATGAAAATAGAGTTTCATCTGGCAAGGTACACAAAATCCAGAATATTTCAGCTTAATCCGTAACTTCCCTATGTATCTTACAAAGGGTTGTGGAACTTCCACTCCACATCTTCCTGATCTGGACAATGTCACTTGTTTAGAACATGTACCTGACGTTGCAAAATTTGTGTGAAAAGTCAAAGAATAAAACAGTATTCAGGAAATCCTAAGGCAGAGACTTTCAATTGATTATTGGGAACTCTCTCCATGTCCAGAAAATCAGCAGCAGTTTTTGGAGCTCATTGTGAGGTGATGGGGTAATGGGCTAGATTTTCAGAGCTTCCAATGGTCCGTGGTCCCATTCAGCTCCATGGTCTTACTTTCCCACAGTTCTCTTTGCTTTTCCACAGTAGAATGGGGCCTATTGGGAAGAAGTAGCTTTTAAGGAAAAGATCACAGGAAAATACATGCCTTGAAAAACTGATAGGAGTGTAAATTGGATATAGATTAAAGAGGACAGAGTCGAGGAGAGAGTCCGGGAGGTTTTAAGATCTGAGAGCAGTGTGCAGTGCACAGCTTTGAAATAATGGCTACTCGAATGAACAAAGCTGCAGGAATGTGTTGTGGGAAGTTCATTGCTTCAATTGCTGCCGCTTCTAGAACAGCTACTATTTTAATCGGACAACCGCTTTCTGTAGGATGACTAACAGGTACAAATGAGTGGATGGAGCGCTACAGCAAGGATAATATAAAGATAGTCCAGAACGTACCACAGTGAGTCATCACATGAGCCAACTCAAAAAATTGAGCATTATAATGTAGAGGAAAGAACATAATTAAGATTTAGGGTCAAATGGCCTAAATGAAAAGCCAAGTTCTGGTACTTGCTACCTGTCTAGTAGTAGGTCACTTAGTTCTTCTGAGACTCAATATCCTCTTTTTTTTTTTTTTTAACCCCTAAGATTTATTTATTTGTTTTAGAGAGAGAGAGAGAGAGAGAGAACAGGGTGGAGGGCCAGAGGGAGGGGGAAGAGGAAGACTTCCCGCTGAGCACGAAGCCCAGCTGGGGGCTTGATCTCAAGACCCTGAGATCATGACCTGAGCCGAAACAAAGAGTCTAAGGCTTAACCGACTATACCAACCGGAGCACCCCTGAGACTCAATATCCTCTTATATAAAATATGTCACATGACTATTATGAGGCTCAGTGAATATAAGATACACATGGAAGAAGTTTAAAAATTTTTTTTAAGATTTATTTATTTATTTGGCAGAGAGAGAGCACAAGTAGGCAGAGAGGCAGGCAGAGAGAGAGGGGGAAGCAGGCTCCCTGTTGAGCAGAGAGCCCGATGCAGAGCTCGATCCCAGGACCTTGAGATCATGACCTGAGCTGAAGGCAGGGGCTTAACCTACTGAGCCACTCAGGCACCCCTTAAATTTTATGTTAAGATTTTATTTATTTATTTGACAGAGAGGGAGAGTGAGCACAAGCAGGGGGATCAGCAGAGGAAGAGGGAGAAACAGGCTCTCCCCTGGGCAAGGAGCCTGGTGTGGGGCTTAATCCCAGGACCCTGGGATCAGAGCCTGAGCCGAAGGCAGACACTTAACCAACTGAGCCACCCAGGTGCCCCAAGTTTTTTCTTAATTACAAAAGTATACATGTCTAATGCAAGAAACCAGGAGAACAGAAAGACAAAGGAAAACACCAAACACCAGTGAGAAAAGATAGTATTTCAATATGTTTTCTATCTTTTTTTATATGTATGCATACACACATATAGCACACACTTTCTTTTATACAAAAAATAGCATTTTGACTATTGCATACTTTTTTTGACTGTGCATACTTTTTTTTTTTTTTTTGGTAGCCTACATTTCCACTGAGCAATATATTGCAAAATATTTCCTATGTCAATAGTCATCTGCTACATGTTTAGGAAAGCATATTTATTTATTTATTTATTTATGGAAAGCACTTCTAAAACTGTAAAGGGCCATTCAAATATGAGTAATTATTATTAAAATATAAATGAATGAATATACTTATCTCTCCCTCAATATATACAAAACCCTAAGCATCCAAAAAGTCATTCTGTAGCATTCTTTTGACAATGCTCTAACTCATGCTTCAGGTGAATAAGATCGTTTTTGTCTATTGTTTCTTGTTTCTTTTCTGGTCTTTACTTTCTAATACCTAGGAAGATGAAAGTTGTGTATTTTATTTTAAATGCTTTTGATTTATTCTCCTCATTTGGCAATGATGTGTGGATTCGGTTGGGAGAGGCTACATGTGTATCAGGATGCTTCCCATTAACATAATTTAAAAATAACTATCCTGAAGTCTGGACTCACTGTCCCTTTGTTTTCCCATAATGAATATATATGCTTTTTCTGTGCACGCAACTGGAAAATAAATTGTGACTCTGCTTTAGAAATGGTTAAAAAGTATAACTGGATAAGTTAATTTGGTGTGAGGATATTTTGCCCATTTTTCCCTATCATGTATGACCTGGATTGAGATTTGGGGGATGTGGGTTCTCCTGACTCTGTGACTATTCATGCATGGTGGGCAAGCCACTCACCCTTCCTCAGCCTTGGTTTTCTTCTCTGTAAGAGGTCAAGAATAGAAGACATCACTCTAAGGCCACATTTGGAGAGTTGGGTGAGCGTTCTGATGGCATACCGGAGATAAGGTAGACAGATTTGCCCTGGAGCAGCTCTAATTAGTTTTTAAAATATTGGAACCTTCTGTATCACTTATTAAAATTAATACAGGTGCTTCAAAGTACCCTTGTTCCCTAAATCCATAGCTTTCCATTTACCTGGTCCTTCCTCCTGGATCCTCAAACTCTTTCGAATTCTAGCAACTCCCGGGACCTCTAGCTAGCGTCCATCATGTTTGCTTAGTGCCTGACTTATCCGGTTTTAAACTATTTTGAACATCACCTCTGGATATAAAGTCATTTGCGTCCCCACTTCACACTGTGTGTGGCTCATGATAGAGTTAAATCATTATCCCTGTGACTAAATCCTCTGAAGTTCACAGAATTGTAGACTGTGTTTGAATTGGGCCATTCTTGTATGTGGAAGATGAAAATAAAGTGAAAACCTTAAGTGAACTTTGTGAAATTTTAGCAACTTTCGTGTAAATTAAGGTAAAGTTGATACATTTATTTTCCCAAATGTGTTCAGTTGTTTTTATCATTTTAGAAAGTAAAGTGAATTTTTTAAAAAGCTTAGTTCTAGACTTCAAAATAGCAGGACAAGGGAATGTATTCTTTTTTTTTTTTTTAATCTTTATTGAGGTGTAAATCAAATACCATGAAATCTACCCCATTTAAAGTGTACTATTCAGGGGGCGCCTGGGTGGCTCAGTCAGTTAAGCATCTGCAGCTCAGGTCATGATCCCAGGGTCCTGGGATGGAGTCCTGCATTGGGCTCCCTGCTTAGTAAGGAATCCACTTCTCCTCGCTCTCTGCCCCTCCCCCCTGCTCCTGCTTCTCCCTCTCCCTCTGCTCCTTCCCCGGGCTCATTCTCTTGATCAATCAATCAATAAATAAAGGGTGCTATTTATTGGTTTTTATATATTTGCAGAGTTGCACAACCATCATTACAATCTAATTTTATTACCCTAAAAAATCCTGTACTCGTTAGCTGCCACTTCCCATACGTCCTCCCAGGAGCCACTGGCAACCCCTAAGTTAAGTTTCTATCTGTCTCTATGGATTTGCCTATTGTGGATATTTAATGTAAATGCAATTGTGTAACATTTGATTGTGACCAGCTTCTTTGACTTAAGATAGTTTTTAAGGGTATGAGTGTATTCTTTTTTGGGGGGGGGGATATGAGTGTATTCTTTATATTAAAATAAAATTGAAATCAGAAGCGATCCTGGTCAAAAGTTTGAAGACATAATAGTGTTTGGTTTTGATGTCCTCTGCCCTCTTCTACTACATCGAGCTCCTCCCCACCACCCCTAGCCCTTCCCTCCCCAGGCAGTTTCCCAGTTCTAGTCTTATCTCCTCTCCCACAAACAAAGCTCTTGTCAAGTACCTCCATCTGTGGAGCTCTGTTCTATCTCAAATCTCACAGACTCTTTCGAGAAGTAAGGAATCATGAGCACTGGGGACTTTGTATGCTACTTTCCCCTATTGTAATCACTGTAGTTTTCATTTTAGATGCTTAACGGATGGCTGGGCTCTGCACTGAGCACATTTTTTTTTTAATAGCTCATTTTATGTAATTCTTTATAACTAAGGAGATGTATGTTAATGATTTAATTTCACGGAGGGGAGAAGTTCAGATAAGTAACTTCCCCAAAGCAGTCCATCTATCAAATGGCAGAATCACTATGTCCATCCAGATGTATTTGATATTAAGGTCCATCCTCTTAATTACTGCATTTCATAGAGTTTAACACACACAGTTTTCATATTCCAGTGTCTCTGAAATTGGGATGCCTTTAATACTGATGGTATTTTATTACAAGTGGCATTGGTTTTTCTTTCTCAGTGGCCCATAGAAGAGTGGTACATCTTACAATTGTTTCTATCTTTGTTTTGACAAAGGTGGTACTACATTAAATTGCTTCCCTAGAAAAATTAACCTTGAAGAATGAAATTGAGGGCATTAGAGACAGAGTTAGGAGGAGAGGGAGAATGGGTTTTGAGGGGAAATTCTCCCCTCAGCATAGACATGAATCACATAATACAGAGCCGGACCTGCTTCCTCTGTGGATAAAAGCGACCTGATAAATCCCATCCTCATTATGCCTCAATCACAGACAATTATGCTACTTTGAAACCTACAAGTTTTTTCGTCTCCATCTAAAGCAGTGGTGGTCCTGTAACATCAGTTAAAGAGGGGTCAGAGTTACTCAAATTGACTTAATTGAATTTAATTTTTAAAACAGTATGAACCTCTTAAAGGATAATGTTCCAACTCCGAAACTGTTGAGAAATCATTGACCTACTGCAAATTTATATTAGGATATTAGATGCATACTTGCAATGCCTCATGTATTTCTGTAGTTTCTTCTCATACTTTCTGCCCACAACATTTTTGACAAGAAAATGAATATAAACGTTTTTGCCCAAAGAATTTCCTCCCGCTCTTTTGCTTTCTGTTTACTGGCAGAGGCATTTTAAGTGGATGGCCCTGTGACCTTTTCAGAGCAGAATGAGAGTTAAGTAGAAGGAAGGAGGCCAGAGAGAGCTGGTAAGTATTCACTTACAGTTTAGGTAGGTTGTTGTTCATCTGTCCTTCCTTCCTTCCTTCCTTCCTTCCTTTCTCTCTCTCTCTCTCTCTCTCTTCCTTCCTTCCTTCCTTCCTTCCTTCCTTCCTTCCTTCCTTCCTTCTTTCTTTCTTTCTTTCTTTCTCTGGATCCATGTCCCAGGACTGTAGGTTTTCGTGTCCTACATGGAGATTCACCCAGCTGAGCTAAAGTCAGGACTTTTTTTTTCCTGGACCTGTCCCAAATTAGAAACTTAAAAGGAGAGGGAGAAAAAGATGGGGGGGGGGGGGGGGGGGTAGAGAAGAAGAGGGGAAAGGGACAAGAAGATGGGGAGAGGGGGATGTCACGGTCAGGTAGTGTTTTAAAAGCTCCCTCCTGTTGCTGTGAGACCAGATTGGAGGATTGCTCCTGAAAATAAGGCTAAGACATGGATGCTTGTCCCAGCTTTACTTTATCAGATGTTGGATGACTGAGGCAAAGCATGGATCTTGGTTTTCTAGTGAGATTAGTTTTTGTCTCTTCTATCTCACAGTTGTTATGAGATTCAAATAAAATGATGCATATAAAAGTATTTTTGAAGAAGCTCAAAAAAGAAATACAAATACAAAAACTAATTTAGGATGGCAAAGTGCTCCATAGCAAAATTTCTGTGACAATAATTACGGTGAAACAGCTACCACTTATTAAGCTTACGTTTTACATTTTGTCCTCACACTGGCAATATGGGAAGGTTATTGTTACCTGCAATTTAGAGCTGAGCAAACAGACGTAAGGGAGTTAAGCAACTTTCCCAAAGTCCCAGTTGCTTAGTGGTAGAATCAGGATTCAAACCCAGGTGTGGCCAACTCTTAAGCTACATTTTAAATTAACTTGCTTACATCTGCAGTCTTTTTCTTGGTCACATTTATTGTGAGAACCACAGAAAACGTTAAGTGTTTAAAATAATTCATTTTGCCTACACATCTTTGTTGACAAATATGCCTTTTCTTTTGTGTGTTGTTTTTGATTTATGAAACTTTTTTCCTACTGTAATTGACTTGGCTGAACAGCTGATGTTACAGATAAGAGCTGAATGTCAGCAAGTAAGCAGGTCAACTTTTTCACTAGATTTAGAAGTGACTGCGTAGTATTTTAGCTGTAAAACATCTGGTTCTGATCATTCTCTGTGTTATTTACATGATACCAAATAAGTTTGCTAAATTATAGGAACTTAATTTTTTAAACATTATACATTAGATATTATATTGATACATTATATGCTACAATGTGATTATTACCATAGCATTACTTAACACTCCATCACTTCATGTAATTATAATTTCTTTTTTTGTGGTGAGAACAACTGAGATCCATTCTCTTAGCAACTTTAATAATATAGTATTGTTGCCTATAATCACTATGCTGTGCATTAGATCCCCGGAACTTATTTATCTACTAGTTGCAAACTTGTGCCATTAAACGGCATCTCCCCAGTTCCCCCATCCCCACCCCCAGTAACCACCATTCTACTGTTTTTTAAAGTTCAGCCTTTTTTAGATTCCACATATAAGTGATATCATACAGTATTTGTCTTTCTCTGACTTATCTCACTTTGCATAATGCCCTTAATTAAGGTCCATAATGGCAGAATTTCCTTCTTTCTCATGGCTGAATAACATTCCAGTGTGCGTATGTGTGTGTGCCCATTAAATCTTCTTTATCCATTCATCTGTTGATGGGTGCTTAGGTTGTTTGCTTATCTTGGCTCTTGTGAATAATGCTACAATAGACATAGGAGTGCAGATATCCTTTCAATAACCTCTTTTCATTTCCTTTGGGTATATACCCAGAAATAGGACTTCTGGATCATATGGTAGTTCTATTTTTAATTTTTTGAGGAATCTCCATGCTGTTTTCCGTACTGGGTGCACTGATTTATATTTCTACTCACAGTATACAAGAATTCTTTTTCTCTGCATCTTTGCCAACACTTATTATCTCTTGATTTCTTGGTAATACCTCTTCTAACATATGTGGGGTGATAACTCATTGTGGTTTTGATTTTTATTTCCCCAATGATCAGTGATGTTAAGCATCCTTTTGTGTACATGTTAGCCATCTGCATGTCTTCTTTGGAAAAATGTACATTCAGCTCCTCTGCTCATTTTTTTTCCCCTCTACTATGTTTAATCAGATTGCTTGTTTGTTTTTTGTTGTTGTTGTTGTTGTTGTTGTTATTAAGATGTACCTGTTCTTTATATATTGGATATTAACCCTTTATCTGATCTATGGTTTGCAAATATTTTCTTCTATTCAGTAAGTTTTCTTTTCATTTTGTTGATTTTTGCCTTTGCTGTGCAGAAGCTTTTTCATCTGACATAGTCTCACTTGTTGATTTTTGCTTTTATTGCTTGATCTTTTGTGTCATATTAAAAAAATCATTGCCAAGACCAATGTTGGGGAGCTTGTTCCTTTGTTTTCTTCTAGGAGTTTTATGGTATCAGGTTTTATGGTCAAGTCTTTAATCCATTTCAAGTTAGTTTTTATGAGTGGTATAAAATCGAAGTCCAATTTCATTTTTCCTCATGTGGTTATCTAATTTTTTGCAACACCATTTGTTGAAGAGCGTACCCTTTCCACATTGAGTGTTCTTGACTCTCTTGTCAAATATTAGTTGACCAGATATGTAGGGGTTATTTCTGGACTCTCCATCTGTACCATCAGTCTATGTGTTGTGTCTATTTTTTAAAAAAGATTTTTATTTATTTGACAGAGAGAGAGAGACAGCAAGAGAGGATCACAAGCAGGAGGAGTGGGAGAGGGAGAAGCAGGCTTCCTGCTGAGCAGGGAGTCCAATGTGGAGATTGATTCCAGAACCCTGGGATCATGACCTGAGCTGAAGGCAGACGCTTAATGACTGAGCCACCCAGGCAGCATATTTTTAAGCCAGTACCAAACTGTTTTAATTACTGCATCTTTGTAGAATAGTTTGAAATCAGGAAGTGTGATGGCTTCAGTTTTGTTCTTTCTTAGTATTGCTTTGGCTATTTGGGGTCTTATGTGGTTCTGTTTTTTCTATTTTTATGAAAAATGCCATTTGAATCTTGATATAGATTGCATTGAATCTATAGATGGTTTTGTGTAGTATGTTGAGGTGTGATCTTTTTATACCCAATTTGTTGAAAATTTTTATCATGAAAGCATGTTGTATTTTGTCAGATGACTTTTATGCATCTATTGAAATAATTGTATGATTTTTATATGTCATTCTATTAATGTAATATAACACCTTTAGTGATTTGTATATGTTGAACCATTCTTGCATCCCAGAGATAAATCCCACTTGGTAATAGTGTGTGGTTCTTTTAATATGTTGTTAAATTCAGCTATTATTTTGTTGAGAATTTTTGCAACTATATTCATCAGAGGTTTTACTCTACACTTTTCTTATAGTGTCCTTATCTGGCTTTGGTGTCATAGTAATGCTGGCCTCGTAAAATGAGTTTGGAAGTGTTCCCTCCTCTTCAAGTTTTTTGGAAGAGTTTGAGAAGGATTGGTGTTAATTCATCTTTAAATGTTTGGTAGAATTTACCAGTGAAGCCATCTGGTCCTGGGCTTTTCCGTGTTGGGAGGTTTTTGATTACATATTCAATATCCCTTCTTGTTACTTGTTTTTTTCTGATTTTCTTTTTCTTCCTGACTCAGTCTCAGTAGGTTGTATGTTTCTAACAAGTACCTGTTTCTTGTAGGTTATCTAATTTGTTGTCATGCAGTTGTTCATAGTAGTCTCTAATGAGCCCCTGTATTTTTTTTTTTAAGGTTATTTATTTATTTACTTGAAAGACAAGAGATCACAAGTAGGCAGAGAGGCAGGCAGAGAGAGAGGAAGGGAAACAGACTCCCTGCTGAGCTGAGAGCCTGATAGGGACACTGGGATCATGACCTGAGCAGAAGGCAGAGGTTTAATCCACTGAGCCACCCAGGCACCCCTGAGCCTCTGTATTTCTTTGCTATTATTAGTAGTGTCACCTCTTTCTGATTTTATTTATTTTAAACTTCTCTGTTTTTTTCTTAGTCTAGCTTAAAGTTTGTCACTTTTGTTTATCTTTCCAAAAACATAGCTCTTAGTTTCATTGATCTTTTCTATTGTTTTTCTGGTCTTTATTTAATTTATTTCTCCTCTGATCTTTATCACTTCATTCCTCCTGCTAATGTTCGGCTTAGTTTGTTTCTTCTTTCTCTAGTACCTTGAGGTATAAAATTAGGTTGTTTATTTGGGATCTTTTTATTTTCTAAATAGATGCATTTATCACTACTAAATTCCTTCTCAGAAATGCTTTTGCAGCATCCATAGATCCATAGTTTTTCAGGTGTTTCCATTTTCATTTGGGGATTTTTTTTTTTTTTTTTAAATTTCTCTTTGGA
Source organism: Lontra canadensis (assembly GCF_010015895.1). Lineage (NCBI taxonomy): Eukaryota > Metazoa > Chordata > Mammalia > Carnivora > Mustelidae > Lontra > Lontra canadensis. The sequence continues at coordinate 9,522,401 of NW_022631044.1, read as the reverse complement.
TTTCTTCTTTGACCTATTGGTTGTTCAGGAGTGTTATTTAGTTTCCACATGTTTGGAAATGTTCCAGCTCTCTTTTTGTTGTTTATTTCTAGTTTCATACCATTGTGGTTAGAAAAGATACTTGGTATAGTTTCAGTCTTCTGAAATTTGCCAAGACTTGTTTTGTGGCCTAACATATAATTTATGCTGGAGAATGCTCCATGTGCACTTGAGAAGAATGTGTACTCTGCTGCTGTTGGATGGAATGTTCTATAAGTGTCTATTAGGCCCATTTGGTCTAATGTATGATTCAAGTCCAATGTTTGCTTGTTGCTTTTGTCTGGATGATTTATGTGTTGCTGAAAGTGGGGTAGTCCTTTACTCTTACCATGTTGTGAATTTCTCCCTTCAGATCTGTTATGACTTGCTTAATATATTTAGGTGCTCCAACATTGGGTGTGTGTGTATTTACTGTTGTTATATCTTCTTGATGAATTGACCCCTTTATCATGACATAATGATCTTTTTGTCTCTTGATACAGTTTTTGGCTTAAAGTCTCTTTTGTCTGATAGAAATACAGTTCCCCCTGCTTTCTTCTTTTTCTTCTTTTTTTTTTTTTTTTTAAGATTTTATTTATTTATTTGACAGAGATCACAAGTAGGCAGAGAGACAGAGAGAGAGAGAGGAGGAAGCAGGCTCTCCGCTGAGCAGAGAGCCCGATGTGGGGCTCTATCCCAGGGCCCTAGTATCATGACCTGAGCCTAAGGTAGAGGCTTTAACCCACTGAGCCAACCAGGCGCCCCCCCCCCCCCCCCCCCCCCCCTTCCTTTAATATCCACTTACCTGGACTATCTTTTCCTTTCTTTCACTTTGAGCATATGTGTGTCCTGAAATCTGAAGTGAGTCTTTTTTAGGCAGCATAGAGTTGGGAGAACCTTTCTTCAATTGAATGTTTTGGCAAAAATTCTGTCATACTGACAGAAGAAAACAGAGTCTATGCTTTCTGTGGAAAATAAAATTTGATTATGTATTCAATTTCCTTGCTCATTCATTTGTCAGATTTTCTATTTCTTCCTGATTCAGTCTTGGTAGGTTGAATGTTTCTAGGAATGTTTCTACTTCTTATAGGTTATCCAGTTTAATATCCAATAAAATTTATTTTATTTTCTACAGAAAGCATAGACTCCGTTTTATTCTGTCAGTATGACAGAATATATGTATATATTTACTTTATATATATCTCCACAATGGGAGGGATTGGACCTGGTTTCTGAGCTTTGAGCTATTTATGGGCTTAAATTTATAGCTAAGGGTCAAATATCAGAAATTCTAACTTGTCATATGTTCCTGCTTCCTCACTCCAAACTAAGCCAGTTTTGATGAAAAAAAAATTGTATAATGTGAGTGTAGGTAAAAGAGCAAACAGACTTCTTTTAATAACATGAGATTTAGGAATTAAACATAGCAGGCTGAAGATCCTGTAGGAATTTCAAGTGATATTTTACAATGGTTCACTAAAGGATGTTTAAGCCTTGGTTTACATAGCATGCTACTTTATATAGTATTTTTTCTTCTTAGGATCCCAGCAAGAGGAGATATTGTATTGATAATCATCTCTGCTTCCTTTCTATCTAGCCAGGTGGGAAGGGAATAAACAAAAATACTATCTGGTTCATGGGAAAAGTAGGAAAGAAACTTCAGAAGAGCAAAGGCCAGCATGAAGAAGAAATGTGAAGTAGTGAATATTTTGAGTAGGATAACCTTACGTTATGGATCTCCTAAAAGACAAATATAGGTTGATGATATGTCTGAATATTTGAACTGAACTTCTAAGAATTGCTGATTTTAGAGCACTTGCAAGGAGATATCTACCACATCTTACAAAATATCTAAGGGTCTTCTTACATTCACTTATCATTTACTCTTCTTTTAATTGTACATTAGTGTTGCTTTATTCATTATGCATTTGTGAGGTAGGAACCAGAGACTGGGCACTTAAAAAGCTACGAAAAGGCAGAGTTCTTGTCCTTGGGCTGCTTACCGGTTGGTTGGAAGGTCCATGTTATGCCCCCCCAAAAATGGGTCCGTGATTAAAGGAGCGAGACTGATATAAAGCGAAGGTCAAACAAAGCTTTATTTTGTGCCAAGCATCAAGAATCAAACTGACTGGCCAGGGCCGCGCCTCTTACAGAGAGGGCAACCCTTCTCTGTTTCACAGGCTAGCTTTTAAGGGCAAAGGCCATGCGGTTGGGCCTGGCCACACAGAGGTGGCCAATGAAATTGTAACACACAGAGAATGCTGCACAGTGATGCTAGGTGACCAATTGAATTACAATTTACCCAAAAGTAGACATTTGACCCAGCCTATCACCTTGGTTAGAATTGGCGCCCAAAAGGCTCCCAAAGGGCAGGGCTCATACTCCTTGGTAGCTAGGGAGACGGTATGCATCCCCCCACTGATCGGATGTCTCCACCTGGCCTGGCCCACCCTTGTATCTGGGCTTTGTTACCTGGGGCTGGTTTCCAGGACTTATTTTTAAGTCAGTCCCCTAGGGGAAAGGGAGCACGGACAGTTTAAGGGTTAAACAACGAGGTTGGGGCACCTGGGTGGCTCAGTGGGTTAGGCCTCTGCCTTTGGCTCAGGTCATGATCTCAGGGTCCTGGGATAGAGCTCCGCATTGGGCTCTCTGCTCGGCAGGGAGCCTGCTTCTCCCTCTCTCTCTGCCTGCCTCTCTGCCTGCTTGTGTTCTCTCTCTCTGTGAAATAAATAGATAAAATTTTTAAAACAAACAAACAAACAAAAACAACGAGGTTGTTGTTTAACCTTAATGGAAGCCTCTGGTTAAATAGGTCCTTACAGTCCAGATATATAAAATGGAAAGAGGACAAAAGAAATACAATGACAGTGTTTTAGTAAGGAAGAAATAGCACAGATATAGAAGAAGGAAAACAATAACCCTATTTTTTTTTTTAAAGAAAACTGCTTCCTAGAGAGGATTGATTATGCAAAATGGAAAGCCCCTTTGCAAAGATGAACATTATGAAGAGGTTGGCCATGTGAGATGGAGAGTAAAAGCTAGAAAGAGTTGAATTGCCGTGCTTAAGAGAGGAAACTATTTTGAAGTTCTTGGTTCAATCCAGGGGGTAGTGGGTAAAAATAAAGAATGGAAATAGTGGAGAGAGGAGCTAATGAGATCAAAAAGAGCTCGGGTTAGCCCATGAAAGGCCACAAGATGCTCACCATGGCATCTTGAAATTGTTCATATCCTTGCAACTCAAACTTATCTTTCTCTGACTTTCCCAGTATGCCTTCAACAGTAAATTGAACTCCTCTCAGAAATTCCTTGCGCAGTGGAGTAGCACGTTGTTGCTGTGTGTGTATGTGTGTGCGCGTGTGTGTTTGACATGTGCGCATGTGTGTGTCTATCAAAGAATGACCTGAAGTTTTACATGATGGATTTCAAACACAGCACCAGAGAAGTAGGAGGCAGAGGAGGCCATGAGAATCTAAGGCACCAGGGAGCTCCCAGACGTCTCAGAGAATCATGGAATTTTACCCAAGTTGTGGGGGAAACCTGTAGGATGTCAACCCTCAGTTGAAATCCAGTTTTCACAAAGGGACATGATCCACACAAGCCTTGTGTGAGTGTGTATGTGTGTGTGTGTGTGTGTGTGTGTGTTTTGCGAGGGGTATGGGTAGTTAGAGAAAGGGAATTTTAATCCATATCTTGAAAGAAATGGTGTTATAGGATTGGTCGCAAGATAGCAATTGGGTATTATAGGGTGAGGCCAAGCATAAACAAGACCAATAGCAGACACATGTGCACACACACATAATATGCAAATGAGAATATTTTGGCTACATCTAGATATTCAATGTTTAACATCCCTTCTTTTTTGCCTTGAAGGAATATGTTTTCAATTCCTCTTCAAGCTACTAATGGTTCAGGAAGAAACGGCCCAGGTCTGTGGTTTGCAAACTTGTTTACAGCAACAGAATCTTATCTCCAAATAAAATCTCACCCCAAGTGCAAAATGTAAAACAGATAAAAACCTCAGTTGCCCTCGTTAAAAGGGTGGAAGTTTTGTACTTTTGTACACCCCTGCAGCCCCTGAGAATTCCTGGGGCTCCACAGAGTACAGCCTCAAAACCACTGCCCCAGAACAAGAGAAATGAGACCGTCTCATTGGTCTCCTTTCTAGCTTAAAATATATAGATCTTGCCAGAGGAAATTCCATTTAACAGTTTGTGCCAGAAAATGAAAAAGGTCAATAAACTCTAGTGTTGGCAAGCAAATGGGGAAATGAGCACTTTTGAACCCTACTGGTGAGACTATAAATTGGTGCAGTCTTTTTGAAGAGAATTCATCAAAATTTTAAATCTATGAGCGAAACATGTGGTCCCTCACTTCCACTTCCCGAAATATTTCCTATGGAAATACTCATATCGGTACAAAAGTGTACATACAAGGATGCCCATTATAAGACTATAAAATCAGAAATAATTTAAATAAGGGAAAAGTTAAATAAATTATGCTACCTCCACATAATGGAATATTGTGGTCATTAAAATGAAAGATATAGACAGATATAGGTACAGATACAGATATAGATACTGATATAGAAGGATGGCCCTGGTACACTGTGAAGTGAAAATGCAAGTTACAAAAGAATATAGTTATATATAGATATAGATATAAAACAAACAAGCAATTTACGTTCTATGAAAGCCATGTTAAGTGCTTCTTTTTCCTTTTCTTTTTTTTTTTTTTTTAAGATTTTCTTTATTTATTTGACAGAGAGAGAGTGGGCACAAGCAGGAGAAGAGGCAGGGAGAGGGAGAAGCAGGCTCCCCACTGAGCAAGGAGTCTGATGTGTGGCTCGATCCTAGGACCCCAGGATCATGACCTGAGTCGAAGGCAGACCCTTAATGACTGAGCCACCTAGGTACCCCTGTGTACGTACTTCTAATGTCAAAAAACAAAACCCCACAAAATGCACCCCCGAAAAACCCTCAAACCCTAAAATCAAAACAAAAAAAACCTCTAGAAATAAATGGGCAGTGTCAGGGCTTAAGGTTTACTTCTGGAGAAGGAGCTTGGAGATAGACGTAAGGGGGCATATAGTTTTTATTGTGGAGACATTTGTGTTACTTGAGTTTTTTACAAGAGACATGCACTAATTTTATAAATAAACAATGAAGAAAGATAAAAATAGTAATATAAAATGTTTTGCTTTTTTCAAGAAATGGCAAGTTTCCTTTTTTCTATCAATAAAATTCAAATAATATACCCTGCTTCCCATTTTGCCCTGCCTACCAGGAAATCCAGAGTCAATTCTGAAGCAGAAAGATTAAGACCTAGAATATTTGCTTTTCCCTTTCCCTTTGATCCTGCTTTTTCTATTTCCAATTATCTAACTTTTCTCTAAACCTTCCCAGGCTTGTTTTTCAGAAGAGATAGGAGTAAGTTACAAGAAAAGAAAACTCTGAGCCCTTTGCTCTGAGTAGCCCGCATTTCTCTGAGTACCAAACTCTGTAGGATTGGTATGGACTGAATGAAAGATTTTATTTACTACTTACACTTCACTACTGACACTTTACACTCTGATTATTCTCATGTAGGATCTGAGGGCACAACTCCGTATGCTTGCAGCCCTGGAGAACACTTGGCTTTACTTTGGAATTTCACTTTGTCTTCAAATTTAAGAGCTGCCAGGACAGGAAGGAGCCTCTTGGGATGAGTCTTGTCTTTATCCTTGTAGACAGGTGGGAGATCATGGGGGATTTTTAAGCAAAGGAGTAAGTGGATCTTAACCATGTTTGAAAAAAATAATGGGTAGAGAAGAAAGTAGATGGGTATAGGGAAAGGCAGAGCTATTCTCTGAGTACCTATAGAGAGGCTGGACAGTTGATGGTTAAATGGCCATACCAACATGAAAGGATGCATTTATTGGAAGGAACTGGGCACCATGTGTCAGTTTATCTGGTTGGGTCACTTGGTCTGAACATGGGCCAGTTAGGCATATCATAGGTCCAGTTAGACTCAAAAGAGGAAAAAAAGGTCAAGTTTCACAGTCTGCAGTCTTAAATTCAGCAAGCCATTTCATAAAGGGGGGGGTGTGTTTCATAAGCTGTTCAGAGCAAAGACATCCTTGTGGTTAGAAACGAAGGGAAGGCAGTGGTTTTCCCAGATCCCTTGGCAGTTGCACCTTCATCTGTTGAGAGATGAGTTTCTTTTCACTCAGCCTGATGAAGATCCACCTGCATCCCCTGGGAGGTGGGAGTGCAGTACTAAAGGACACCAGTCCTGGGTCAGACCTAGCTCAGACCTTGATTCTGTCACTTATTAACTATGTGACCTTGAGCAATCTCAGAGCCAGTTTCTTCCTCTGTGAGAGGGGAGGTAAAAACACCCATTTCTGTGGGTGTGAGGGTAAAATGAGGATAAGTAAGTTAATTCTAAGAACACAGTATAACCTTTATCTTTTATCTTGCTTTTGAATATTCCACTCTGTACCCTCAAAAGACTTAGGGAGGAAGTTGTTACTTATTAGTGCAGGTAGCCTGAGGTGTCTGTTTTAAGCCCTTGCATGCTGAATAGCTTGCAGAATTAAAAGTTGGTCTGCATTCTCCCTTTAGATCTGGGGCTGGGGGCCATGTAGAGGGACGATGGCCACCAGCCCACACCCCCTATATAGTGGAGCATGCCCCTCCTTGCTCTCACCCCCAGGAGGCCAGCTCAGCCCTGACTCTGACAGGAGTCTGGACCTCAAACATACCCGCTAAGGCTTCAGAGTTGCTGGCCTGGGCCGCCAAATCCACCCAGCCCTGCTGCACCCTGGTAGTCCTTGGGGGTCATTCCAGCGCTTGGTGAGGCTGGTTCACCCACCGCTCAAGGTCCACTATCTCCATGGTGGGCGTGGACCATGGAGCAGGTGTCAAAGAAATCAGTGACTCCAAAAACCATTACCTAATACTGCTGTTAGGTGTTAGGTTCTATTTCAAATATACTGGGATCAGGCCTTGGCAGTTTAAAGTCCATGTAAAAACTCCTTCCACTATGCCTGACAAATATGGGGGTTCTCAGCTCTTTTCCTATCCCTGCCAGCCCTAGAGTCCCCTCAGCTAAACCTGGCAGGACACTTCTCCCAGAGGAGGGAGGAAATTATTCAGGTTCCAGTGCAAAATCTTGTCTCTGAGGTGGGGAGGTAAGGTTGCTATCTTCTGGCAGTTCTCCTGAAAGTGGTGTTCCCTCTACTTTTCCTCCTGCTCTCTCTCCTCTCCCCTCCTCTTTGGCCAGGACTCTAGGCGGTGGGAGCCTCCATGCTCTGGGGCACTGCCCACACCCGGTATCCCCAGTACAGCTTGGCCTGGGCAACTCACCCCAGTACTACATGCTCTGTGAGGATATGAGAGCAGCTGGAGGTTACACTGACCTGACACTTCCACTGCATTCCCGCTCCCAGCAACATCCCCACCACAGCTTCACCCCCAGGTGTCCAGGGGGGCTTGCCAGTCTCCTTGCTGGGCAGCAGGTGGTATGGGGGGGTCAAGGAGGACTGCCGTGCAAAGTGTCTCTGTATGTCAGAGTTTATTCACGGGATGTTCTTGGCTTAGGAGATAGGCAAACACCTGCAGAGAGTAGTTGTGTGAGTACAAATACACACACGTGTTTTTCTGGGAAAAGTGTCAAGGGGATAAAAAAATGTTACCAGAATAATATTGGTATCATGTGTTTGTTATATTTCGTATGCATTTGGATCAAGGACTTAATGGTTAAAATAAACAGGTAAAAAAAAAAAATGTCCAAGTTAAACATCCCTCCACCATGCCTGACAAATATAGGGGGGTTTCAGTTCCTTTTTTGTTTGTTTGTTTTAAGATTTTATTTTTAAGTAATCTCTACCCCCAATGTGAGGCTCGAATTTACAACCCTGAGATCAAGCATCTTGTGCTCTACTGGCTGAGCCAGCCTGGTGCCCCATTTTGAAATATCTATAAGGATTAGCCTTCTCAGAGGTCCCCCAAGCCTCAAGTAGATCATTTTTGCTTTGCTGTTGTGTCCTCCTTTAACACTCTTGGGAATATTTGCCAAACAGAAGGAGCCCCCATTATCTTAGTGCTCTTGCTAACAGATGAGGAAAATGGGGAAGACTGTACATTTACAGAATTTAACCACATGCCAGGCACCTTTTAAACTGTGTCCTTTTAAATCCCTGTGCTTTTAATCCCATTTCACAAAGGAAGAAACTGAGGGAAAAGAGATCAAATAACATTCCCAAAGTCACAGCATTAGAACATAGATCTCAAAATTTTTTGGATCCAAAGTCACTATCTTTTTTATTGCACTAAGAGTTTCCTGAGAGAAAAATTTTAATTACTGGTGAAATTGGCATTTTAATACTAAAACAATTTTAAACTCCACTTTCTTTGAGGGGAAAAAAGAGGTGTACTGTCTCCTAAATCATCAGCATTATAGGGGATGAGAGCTCTGAACTCCCAATTGTCCCCCAGTTGTCTGGGCTCTTCTGGAGTTCCCTCTCTTCATGCTCCAGTTCCATGCTGGAGGTGTGGGACTTCAGGTGGGCAGGAGGAAGGGACTTTGGATTGCAATGGTGAAAGGCAAAGCAATTTGCCTCTCTAGGAGATCATACATCTTGAAGAAAGACTGGTGCAGGTAAATTTGACCCAGCAACAAAATTTGGGTTGCAGGAGGGGAGGAACTTATATTTTAGAGTTTTCCACAAAGGATGGTTTCTCTAGCTGATATCCAACAATCTCAGAGAAGTGAGTTATTGGTCTAACTTAGGTTGGATTTCCCTAAGCCAATCAACTCTAACCTGCATGTGAGATTATGTAGGAACATGTTGGCTCCTGAGTGGCTAAACTGGGGAGGTGCTGGAAAAGAGGAGGGAGTGCTGGGCAGGTAATCCTGTCAGTGTTTCCTGCATTTGGCCACTAGCCAAAGCCATGCTGGGATTTGAAGCTTAGCTGTCATTGTCATGCTGATGTACCAGCTCCATCATCAATACATTTGAATAAGTAAAAACAAAGTACAGTAAGTTCTGAAAAGGCTGTTCAAAGAAAGTGGGATCATGGGGGGTGCCTGGCTGGCTCAGTTGGCAGAGCATGTGACACTTGATCCCAGGGTTATGAGTTCAAGCCCCATGTTGGGCCATAGAGCTTACTTTAAAACAAATAAACAAACCTGAAAAAAAAAAAAAAAGGAAGGTGGTGTTCTGAGTTTAAATGGCGAATTGAATGCATGCATCTAAATTCATTTGAAATTTCCTCCTAAAGCATCCTATAGTTTACATTGAAGAGATTCTTTTTTTTTTTTTTTTTAAGATTTTATTTACTTATTTGACAGTCAGAGGTCACAAGGAGGCAGAGAGAGAGAGAGAGGAGGAAGCAGGCTCCCTGCTGAGCAGAGAGCCCAATGCGGGGCTCGATCCCAGGACCCTGGAATCATGACCTGAGCTGAAGGCAGAGGCTTTAACCCACTGAGCCACCCAGGTACCCTACATTGAAGAGATTCTTTACCAAAGATATAAACATACAAGTACAGGGAAAATAAGAGAGATGGTAAGAGCAACAAAATTTTGGAAGCTGGAAAGTATATGAATGAGTAGTAACTGATTTAATAACATCCCCAAGAAAGTTGGCTTCGAACTTTAGGATCTTCAGGAGGCTCAGGAATTTGCAGCATCAGGTATGCCTAGGACAGGGATAAAAGGTACCTCAAATAAGGAAGAAAAAGCTACTTGAGAAGCAATTGCATTCCTAACTGCCTTTTCCCTCTTTATGATACCAGATGACTGTCCTTCGCCCATGCTGACAATCTGGAGGTTTTGTCTCTGTAGAGAGGAATATAGATGGTCTGAGACTGAGGGATGCCAAGCACAGTTGAGAGCAGGCCTTCTTACTGAGGGGAAAATGAGCTCATATATTCTGACTCTCCAGACTTCTTTGCTCACTTGTATCTCAGCCAGGCTCTCCTTCACCAGGGAGGAGACAGGAATATTCTTTTCTGGGAATCTGACCAGAACAAGAGGAAAATGTAAAAATACTGACTTCAATGTTGAATACTGAAAGAGCCCACTCAGGTCACCTTAGAATAAAGTTCAAAGTCAGTAAGCCTATCCACTTGTTCAGTTTTTTAGTTCCCCATTATTTATTATTAATTAAGAGCTGAAGAATAAGGATTATCAGATATCTGAGGACAGTCCCCAACAAAAAAAATAGTGATCCAAATAAACACAAAAAAAGAAAAAGAAAAGGCAACATGAAGCAACAGTGATTCTGCCGGGAGGAGACAACAAAACAAACAAACAAAGAATTCCTATATCTTCAGATAAGAGAACACCACATATATGAAACAAGAATAGGACATTATAAGAGAGGAACATTTTTTAAAAGAGTTTATTTATTTATTTGACAGAGCAAGTACAAGCGGGGGAGGGGCAGAGGGAGAGAGAGAAACAGACTACCTGCCAAGCAGAGAGCCCATCCTAGGACGCCTGGATCATGACCCGAGCAAAGGCAGATGCCTAACCAACTGACCCACCCAGATGCCCCAAAAGAGGCACATTTAGAGAATAAAAAGAGTTCTTAGAAATGAAAGCTATAATCATGAAATAAAAAAGCAGAACAGCCAGAATGTAAGAGTAAAAATTTTCTCAGAGAGTAGAACAGAGTAAACAAAGAGGAAAGAGTAAAGGAGTGAGAGAGAGTTCTGTTCTAGAAGGCTCACTATCCAAATAATAAAAGCTCCAGAAAGAGAGAACAACATAAATGGAACAGAGAAAATCACCAATGAAATAATTTAAGAAAATTTCTCCCAACTGAAGAACCTGAGTTGTCAGATCAAGAGGGCCTATAGAGTCCCAAGCACAGTGAATGAAAATAGGCTCTCACAATGGCACATTGTAATATTTCAGAACTCTGGGGCACAGAGAATTTATATAAACTTCTAGAGAGGAATAGGCAGGTCACATAAAGGGAATTAAGAACCCAATAACTTCAGACCTCTCCACAGTGACACTATAAATAAGACAAAGGAGAAATATCTTTAAAGTTCTGAAGAAAAATTGTTTGCAATCTAGAATTTTATACCCAGCCAAACCATCAATCAAGCAGGCCTCCTGTATTACACAACTCCAGGGAGCAACATTGAGAATACAGTGTTGTATAATAAAGTGGCTTACATTCAAGTATGAAGAGAGAGCAAAGACATTTTCAGACATGCGAGTCTCAAAAGCTTATTTCCCATACATTCATACAAAAAGACTATCAGGGAATGTGCTGTCTTAGAATAAGAGAAAAAATTGGGAAAGAAGAAAACATAGCATATAGGCAGGGTTGGTGTTGCTGGCATCAGCCTATGCTGTTGCATAGGTCCCACACATAGAAGGGTCCCAAACTTTTTTGATGTTCTGCTGTCACCATCTTGAAATTCTCAATAATTTTTTAACAAGGGACTCTGCATTTTAACTTTTCACTGGACTGAACAAATTATGTGTTCCAGTCCAGAATACAAGAAACAGGTGATCCAACCCAGGAGGAAGGCAAAGGGGATTCTCATGAAGAGAGTGAATGGAGATTCTAGGACAGCTATCAATAGATAGAGAGGACAACTAACCCAGAGATAAACATGAGACTCTAGAGACAGCTAAGTTTCCACTGTTGTTTTACCCTCTTCTCCAACCTCAAGACAGAATGCTTGAATGAACATTGCTTAGATTCTAATCTGTGTTATGACCATTTGCTGATAAAGTTCCGGCTCTCTTTTCCATGCCTTGCTATCTGGATCACCTAAGGATACACATTTCATATCACCAAACTTTCTGTTTAACCTTCTATCTGAGAGCTAGAAGTAAGGTAGAAAATAGAGAGCATCCCATTCCCTCTCACATATTTCTGTCAGTATCAGGCTCACCTGAAGACCTTGCAACATGCCCTGACTGTGCAGAACCTTGTTTCTGCTAGGACTAGCTTCCAACCTTGCTCACTGACTTCCCCAGAAGAGGGTTATTGCAAACTCTCAAGGGAGCTGACACTAAGGGATAATGTTGCATTTATCCCTGAATTTTCAATTAATAGCTTAACTCCGATCTTTCTTTCTGCAAGTACCAAATTTTCAAAACTAAACAATATGTTGTATGGGCATAGAGTCATAGGTGGTAAAGCCATAAGGAAAGATGGGGAAAATTATATATTATTTATATTACATATATATAATTAAAACATATTATATCTAAGAGTGTGAACTGGTAGCAACCTTTAGGTGGCCATTGATGGGGAGTAAGTGGAGGAAGATGCAACCGGTCATAGGCTCAGGGGGACTATGAAGTTGTTAATATTTTATTCTTAGACTAGCCTGGACAGTAAGTACATGAGCATTGGGTTTCATTTGCCTTTAAACTGTATATTTTAATAAACTCATATGAATGCATGACACAGTAAGAAAAAATAATGAATGTCAATGCCATTATCATAGGATGAATTTAATCAGTGGCCACATTTGGCCCTTGACCTACAAAAATCCACATAATCCTTTCATCATGGAATTTCAAATAAAAGGCCTTAGACCATCTGGTCCAACCTCCTTTTTGTTTTTAACCATTATTATTTTAACTGGCCTTTGATATATGATATATAAGTTGCAATACCTATAAGTTCATGTTGTTTTAAACGTTTGGTGAATTATTAGATTTTCTTCATTAGCCTTGATAATTTCATTTTGCTCAGATATATGGCATGGGGTGGTGGATGGGGATACTAAAGGAGCAAACTGCTTATTATCAAAGCTCTCATGCCTTCACTTGTCCCAGAGAATGTATCTATTTGGTTAATGTATCCATTTGGTCAATGCAAAGAGCTTAGGGACCTGGAATCTTTTTGCCAAATTGAGTATGAACTGACTCACTGACATATTTCTCAAGTGATCCATTGGCCCAATGAGTAACATCCTGGAAGAAGCATGAGTTATTATTTGTCACAATTATTCCTCCACTTTTCCTGGAATGCCTTTGAAGGCACCAGGCATCAGTAATATCTGTCATCAAAAGCTCTTTTGTCTGCAGTTTCTGTGATTGCATTCAGCTTGTTCATGGCAGAGAGTTTTTCTTCATAGGATGATGGCTTTCCTTCTATAAAAGGTATCCACTATTTAGCCTGCCTGCAGAAAGGAAGTTGGCACAGGTTCTGAAGAGCCAATCAATTCCTTAGCTGTTCTTGAACAAGCAACCCTTTCTTGATAGCTCTAGAATTTTATTACAATTGCAGAAGTTGAGTAACTTGTCAGCTGGTCATTTGTAACCAATAAAACTGAAAAGATTATCCACCTTTATTTGAATTTTGGTTAAGTAAGCAAGATCAATAATTCTGGAATTGTGTTATAAGCGCTGACTGTACTATGGAATTACATCTGGATAAGATTTTGCTGTAGCTCTTGGCATTTCTGGTTGGAAGGAATTAAAAATCTAAGTCAGCATCATACCTATTAATTTGTTAGTTGTTTTCATGGTATAATGAGTACTCTCATGCTGAACACTGAGATAATGGAGGTATTAACAGCTTTAAAGATGAGAAGGTTATAACTTTTTTGGTTGCAAAGGACAGAAATTCTGGAACAAACTTATTAAAAAATAGGTCATTTACTATAATAAAGACACAAGAGCATTACAAAAGCCAAGGACAGAAATGTGATTTACCCTTAAGAAGGTTTTAGAACCAGGAGTTAGGACCCAGGGACTCTTTTTCTCTATTCTGACATGTACATCATTTTTCTCCCTCTTTGTGGATCAGCTTTTCTTAGATACTTGGCAGAACAAAGCCACTCCTCTGTTGGGCCTATGTTAGTCAGGATAGTCTAGGATATGTTGAAGGAAAAAATACATCCTAATCCATAATTTTTTTGCTTATTCATGTCACAGTTTTCTATGCGATGGATAGCCCCTCTCCATCTTATAACTATGCTGTCTAATCATGTGACCTCCAAGGTCACTGTGGTGGGGAAAAGAAAGTGGAGGGATATGAGGGGTATTTTCAACAGCCAACCCTAAATGTGGCTTGTCATTTCTGACCATCTTCCGTTGGCCAGAACTTAGTCACCTGGCTCCATTCTAACTGCAAGGGAAACCAGGAAATGGAGAAGGGTATGGAGAGTTTGAGACCAATTAGTCAAAACCCTGCTTCCTCATAGCTTTCGTTAGTCCAAACTCCACATTCCTAGAGAAGAACTCTGGCCCAGCTTGGGTCAGAAGTCCACTCTGATCCAAAATGTTCTGCCTGGGAGAGTGGTTCATGTTGCATATAATGGTTGCCAGATTCCTGCCACTTGCACTGTGTGTGACTCAAATGTAGAAGGGAAGGACAATACTCAGTAAGAGTAGGTTTTTCTGGAAAACAGTGTCCACTACCTGGAGACATGTTTTATTTCTGAAGCCTCTGAGGATTAGTCACTCCCTTAAGCTAGGTCTCAATAATAATATCTGTGGAATTTTATGGAATTCTTTATTTTAATGATAAAAATATAGTGAACCTACTTGGAAGAACTAGGACTTAGTGCTTTTCTTGCTAGATAATTGTCTATAAGACCTACCTCTGAAAATAGACACCTGAGTTGTAAGAGCAGCTATCAGACATAGAAATATGAAAATAGTTCTCCCTGATCTAGTTAAGAGCTCCTAGAACACAAAGGTAGCCCTGGAGTCCTTCCAACTGGACCCCCCTTTGTAGTCATAAGGCTTGTTTCAAATATTTCCATTCTCTTCTTCAGGATATGTGGTAAGAGTGCACTTCCTTTCCTTTTTTATAAATTAGACATGGACAAATGACTTATTGAACCAATGAAGTAGAAACAGAAATGACATGTGTCACTCGCAGTCAGAGGCTTTAAGAACCAGTGCATGAGTCACTGTATTTTCTTCTCCCTGCTGAGGAAACTATAAAAACATATGCTGAGATGGAATTGCTCAGCTTGGATCCCCGTGCCTCCCTGTGCTGGACATTTAGCATGAACAAACAGTCAGCTTTGGGTATGCTGAGCCCCTGAGACTTTGGGACCATTTGGTACTGTAAACAACCTAGTCCGTTCTGCCTGCCATAGCTCGGTTCACAAGCCATCCCTGGCACCACGGACCTCCCAGCAATATGCACAATCTTATGCGGGAAGCCTGCTCAAAGCCGGGTCCTCTGCCTTCTCTGTGCCATCCCTGGGAGGGTCAGTGGCACAGTTCCTGCCAGCTTGGCAGTGACTCTGATGCCACAGTCCATTCACAGGGCCTCTCCTTGCAAAAGCCCTATAGGCCATAGATATTTTAAACTGGAAAAATCTTTGGATGCGGAGGACGACAGGAGAGATGATATTTGAAATAAATATTTAGGCACGGTTCACGGCTGCCACATTCCAGAAGGAGAGGCTGATTCACTAGGCTCCCCACAGACTGCCTGACAGACTCTGCTTTGTGAAAGATTAGATAAAGATGAAGTGCTCAACAAAGAGCAAGGAAGAGCAGGAGACACTGCTGTGGTTCAGCCCAGACAAAGCCGGCTTGTCTCACTGTGGCAGCTGTATCGTCCTTCCCAGGCTCCAAACCAACAAGCCCCACTTTAGCTCACTTTCTAACAAGCTTTGCTTAAAGCTGTTACCAGGTCAAATCTGATGACTGTTAAAGGACCAAATTTTACTCTGGTCATTAAAGATGAGAGAATTAAAGAGGTAAATGGAGATAAAGAGGAAATTCTGAATGCTCCTTCAATGCAGGTAGGACTCAGCATTTGATCAAAAGCTAATTTCTAAAATTATTAGGTAAAATATTAATGG
This sequence comes from Lontra canadensis, assembly GCF_010015895.1. Taxonomy (NCBI): domain Eukaryota; kingdom Metazoa; phylum Chordata; class Mammalia; order Carnivora; family Mustelidae; genus Lontra; species Lontra canadensis. The sequence continues at coordinate 9,506,591 of NW_022631044.1, read as the reverse complement.
GACAAGCCAAAGAGTACCTTGATGACACCGGAGGGAAGGGCAATGTGATGAAAACTGCCTGAGAGCAGCAAGAAAGGAGCCCCTCGGCTGGTATCATAGTCCTGAACCTCAACGCTTGACTGTGCATCTCCTCCCCGCCATTCCCCGAAATGCTTATTCTTCAACTTGGCCTTGACACTCCCAAATGTTGGTTTTGGAACGTTTCCAAAAAAGGTGTAGCATCTCCTGTGCCTGCTGTTACTGACTCTGGTGATCAGCGGTAGGCCTGTCTTCGGCTCAGGGCCACAGTCAGCCCATTGCTTCCTTGAAAATGAGAAAAGATATCCCATCTCCTCTGCAGATGCTGCCACCAGCCGAGATGTTCAGCCTGGACAGCAGAGTGCAGACTAGATCTCAGACTCCACTCACCCTCCTGGCCTAGCCCTGAGCTACAGGACCTGATCTGCATGGCCAAACCCAGCACCCTGGCCCCCTGTTTTCCCACTCTCCTTGAATTCTTTCATTGTCCAGCCTGTGGGCTGCAGTATACAAAAGTTTGGAACTTGACACAAAATTCCCCAAAGAGTCTTTGAGGTCAATGAGGAGGAGGCAGAGGAGAATTATAATTATTAGTTATTAGTCATTAATAATATTATGATTATGAGTTACTATGGCAATTAGATTTATAGCATGCTCCCAGACAAGCCAATTTAATGAATAATGTTGCTAGATTCTTATACTAAAATATTGGTTCAGATTTCTGGGAACAGGGGCCACAGGCTTAAAACTCAAATGGGAGAAAGGAGAGCATAAGAAAGAGGAAGAGATGAAGGAGAAGGAACATAGGAGATTTAATGTCTTTTTTAGGGACATGTTGAACTAATGATGTTTGCTTTGGTTGTTTTTTGTTTTTTTGGGTTTTTGGTTTTTTTTTTTTTTTACTTTTTATTATTTCCCCTAGGGTATCCTATGCCCACATGCGCACACACACACCTGCCCCTCTTCCAGAAGCTCTAGAATTATCTACTTTTCTTCCAGCAAACAAATTCCATCTTCCTGGTGCAGCTGGTTTGTAAGAAGGAAAACAATCTATTTGAATCAAGCCATATTAAGATGAGGATGACAGATGATCACAACGCTTTCCTAGAAGTTGTTTGTTCCCCTTCCCCTTTTAAAATATTGTTATGTTTGTTTTCAACGGGGTGCTTACCAAAAACAAGGCCCATCTGTGACTGTATGTTTGCTCCTGGAAACAGCTCCCCCAAGCCATTCCTGTTTCCTAGAATTTCTTCTGTCTTTTCCCTGATGTACTCCTGATTTTCTAGAGGCTCTAATTTTTTTTCTATAGTGACTCCCTTGCAGGAGAAGCAGGGACCCTGGTGGGGGCTGGGGGGAGGCAATCTTAGGGAGGGAGGAATGGAATAGAGGTTGTGTTTGTTTTCTAGTTGGGGACATACATACTACATCCAAGTCATGTTCTGAGGCAGCCTGAGGACCTTACATGGATATCCTATATCTGTGCCTTGCAACAGGACATAGTCCAGGTCCTAAACATCTTTGCAGAAAAGGAGTGTTTCCTGTTATGAGACATGCCTGATTAGATCCAAGTCAAACATGAATCAATGCCGAAAATGAGAGCCATAGAGTGTGCGTGATAATCGTGTCAGCGTGTCCCTCAGCTGACGCTGGCTTGCCCGAAATGAGTTCATGGTGATTAGCACTGTCTCCAGTGAACACTCAGGGTACTAATGATGCCCCCACCTCCCGCTTTAAAACAAAGCATGATGTAGCAAGAGAAGGTTGTATTTTAAAGACCCCCAGTTATGCCTGAGTCGTCATTACTGGAGCTAAGACTCGTTCTTAGAATATTGATTCCACAGTCTATAGAAGTACCAAAAATATAATCTTGTATAGGTAAATATATTTATACTATATATCATATAAATATATCATAAAAATCTTTTAAAAATAATTTATGTTTCAGGACTTCAGTAGGCAGTCTCTCAAGTTACATATCAGAAGTCTTTAGCTGGAGTTTCACCAGCTTCTTGCCTCTGCTTCATTTGCACAAACGTAAAAGGAATGTGCTGGTCTTTTGATTTTTATTTTAAAAACAGAAATTGGAAGAACTTGTTGAGAATATTTGATATGACCAAGCTCAAGAACAAACAGAGGAATTGTCTCCTTGGCAAAAGTTGGGGTTGGGATGGGCTTAGTCAGCACCCTGGGCACTCAGCACTCTTCAGAGAGACCAGTACCCAAGGGCTGCTGGGTGGGAGGGGTGCACAACGTCATTAGTCCCTGGGTGGAAACAAAGGGCTCCTTCAATGGCTATTTTGTTTTCTGCTTCGTCAAAGAACAAGGATAAAGAGTATGCTACCCATGATTAATTCTGGAGAAAAAAATTCCATGCGACTAGAATTTTTTCCAAGATTTAAGACAAAACAATATTTTCAACCCATATCAAAACCCTCTCAGGACAACTGATATTGTGCATGGTGGAGAGTGCTTTGGAGAATGTGCTATTTGTTCTCATCCTTTTCCAGGTTTTGTCCTCATGGCAAACTTCAAGGCCAACAAAAGACAAAGGCAGAAGCAAGGCTGCCTCTGGACAACTGGTGAGTGACCAGCATGGAACCAAGCACAGAAGGGATTGAGGGGTGAGAAATGAGGGTTGGTCACAAATTATAAGCTGTAGGACTCTGAGTCAGTCATTTAGCCTTATAGATCGCAGTTTCCCCATCTGTAAAATGGGTGATAGGACTAGATCAGTGGTCCCAAACTTCTCTGTGAAGCCTTCTCTGATTGCTCAGGTTGTATTTCCACTTCATTTTTGATACATCATTTTAAACACCCCAACCATGGTATTCTCTTAGACATAATTCTTATTTAATACATACAGATGTATATTTTATCAGCAACTATAGAATTTCAGTCCTGGACATGAAATCACAGATCACTTGTTCTTCCATGGATAGCTTGGGAAAGAGAGAAATTAAGGTTGAAAGTAGAGAACTGGGGCGCCTGGGTGGCTCAGTGGGTTAAGCTGCTGCCTTCGGCTCAGGTCATGATCTCAGGGTCCTAGGATCGAGCCCCGCATTGGGCTCTCTGCTCAGCAGGGAGCCTGCTTCCTCCTCCCTCTCTGCCTGCCTCTCTGCCTGCTTGTGATCTCTGTCTGTCAAATAAATAAATAAAATCTTTAAAAAAAAAAAAAAAGAAAGAAAGTAGAGAACTAAAGCAAGACAAAGTAAAGATTTTTGAAATGAAAGATTGGGCAGGACCACGAAAAACAAGCACTAATAATTCAGGGCTTTGGAAGCACTTCCTGTGGTTTCAGTGGAGAGAGTAGGGGTAGAAATGCATGTACCTGCCATGAAGTTAAAATGGGCAGCTCCAGGACTGCAAAACTCTGGGAAATGGCGAGGGATCAGTTTTCAGAGGTTTTTCTCAAGCCTCCAACATTTCTTGGGAACCCAGATATTTTAGGAGGGAGAGACCAGGAGCTGGGAGCCAAACTTCCTCTTGGGTTTAGTTCCCCCCAAAAGCAGAACCTGAAGCAAGGATTTTAAGGCACCATTTGTTTAGATGTCTTCTGAGGAGGTCAGTACAAAGTGTCAATTTACACATTACTGCTGTGGTCAGCTAGGGCCTGATCCTTCTGGAAACTTCTGGGACACTGTATGGCTCCCATCTTGAGTCCTCCCACCCAAGAGGTGAAAACTGGTACATTTGTCTACCAACTCTCTTTTGCTCCTGGAGGTATTATATCTACAGCACTTTTAGCCAGTCCCTAACCAAATCTGCTTCTCCCCCTGGAAGAAGCCCTCAGGCAAAGCCTCACATGATTGTTAGAAAGCCCTTGGTGTATAAGAATAGAGACCAGATATTAGCTTGTCTGATAGAAACCACCAAGTCGTAAAATAAGACCTTGAACATTCAGAGGAGGACCAACCCCAGAAAGAATTCTTCTCGCTACGGATATTTTTTAAACAAGCCTACAAAATGATTTATAGCTATCTTAATGAAACTATAGGAAAAAAGGTCCTGAAAAGTATCTTGCTGGTGAATGTGAAATGGTGAAGGGTTAAATATCCATGTAGTAGTCATGATTACTAAGGTAAGATGAATAAAATCATATTTATTTTAGTACAAGAGAACATAATTCTAATGGCTTTCAGAGGTTTATTCCAGGTATCATTTCACCTAACATGATTTCTGTCATAGGGATTTAAGTTCTTGAACCATAGGCCTTCTCTCTCAGAGTTCTTAAGAATGTGGTCTCCATAGTTGAGGAGCGACTAGTGTATAGCCTTTTTTATTTCGTTTTTTTATTTGTATATTCAACCCCATTAGAAACTAAATTTTCTGTAGTAATGCAACTCTCTGAACTTTTCATAGCACCAAGAACAACTTTTTTTTTAAATTTCATTTATTTATTTGACAGAGAGAGAGATCACAAGTAGGCAGAGAGGCAAGCAGAGAGAGAGGGGGAAGCAGGCTCCCTGCTGAGCAGAGAGCCTGATGTGGGGCTCAATCCCAGTACCGTGAGATCATGACCTGAGCCAAAGGCAGAGAGGCTTAACCACTGAGCCACCCAGGTGCCCAAGAACAACTTCCTAAACATAGTAGTTCTTCAATAATCTTGATGCTTTTCTGAATTTTTTAGTATTTGCACAGTTGTATTCCCAAAACCATTAGGGAAATGACATAAATTTGTTTGTTTGTTTTAGAGAACAGGGAGGGGCAAAGGGAAAGAGGGAATTTCAAGTAGGCTCCACACCCAGCATGGAGCCTGATCTGGGGCTCGATCGCACAACCCTGAGATCATGACCTGAGCCAAAATCAAGAGTTGGACGCTTAACTGACTGAGACACCCAGGAGCCTCATAATGATATAAATATGGAAGGGAAAAATATGTTTTGATGACAAAATGTAAACATTTTACATAAGAGGAAGAGGTTCACACAAGAACAGTAAACAGATGGAAAACATATCAAGCCCTTCTAATAACTTGAGTTGAAGGAATCTGTCATTTGGTCTGGCCAGAGCCCTTCTGTTTAGCACCCTACCTTGGGGTTAGTGCTTTTCCTTGCCCTCCAGATAAATGACTCTGACCAGGACCACCTGGTCAGTTATAGTGGCCAAACTCCATGGCCACAGCTTACTGGTTTAGGAGTGAGGAACTGACCCAAGGCAGGCCAATAAGACTCCTTTCCTGGGAATGTGGAGTTGATAAAGACATGCAGTCACTGTTAAAGGAAGCCTGGGAGCTCCCAGAGGCCAGGTTTCCTTCTGGAGTGGGGAGAAGCCAGGTTGAAAAATGAAACCAATGCACAGAGAAAAGTGGATGCCAGAGACAGAGGGAGGAACCAACACCCAGCTGTACTCCTACCTTTCCTTCTTGTAAAAGGTTGAGGTGTTTTACTTGAAACCAAGGGTTCTGTTACAGTGGAAAAATAAAAATGTAATAAATGTAAGGTAGGATCCTTGCAGCAATCAAATAACAACAATTCACAAAGATGAATATTTGGAAGCATCTGATGATCCTGTAAGCTAATGTTCTTTTTCTGGAAAGCATCTTGAACATATCTGACATGAAGCAGAGACTAAATCTTTAAAATTATTCACAATCCTGACTTGTAATTCCATGATTAATAGAAATGATCAAATACTTTGTCCAATTTGTAGTAATTTGGGTACATGAAAACAAGGAAATTGGCACTTACTGAATTTTAGAATGCAACAAACAGTATGCCAAGAAATGTATATAAGTAATAATTACCATTACTGAGGGGCACGTGGCTGGCTTGGTCAGTAGAGCGTGTGATTCTTGATCTCAGGGTTGTGGGTTCAAGCTCCACGTAGAGGTTACTTAAAATATTTTTTAAAAGAACCCTGCCATTATTGAACACTTATGATGTGTGAAGCACAGTCCTAAGGGTTTATATGTATCTTTATCTCATATAATTCTCCCATTAATCATGTGAGATGAGTATGACTATTATTCCCATTTTTTAATTTTTTTAATTTATTTTATTAACATATAATGCATTATTTGTTTTAGGGGTATAGGTCTGTGAATCATCATTCTTACACAATTCACAGCACTCACCATAGCACATACCCTCCCCAATGTCCATCACCCAGCCAACCCCTCCCTCCCACTCCCCCTCCACTCCGGCAACCCTTAATTTGTTTCCTGAGATTAAGAGTCTCTTAAAGTTTGTCTCCTTCCCTGGTTTCATCTTGTTTCAATTTTTCCTCTCTTTTCCTATGATCCTCTGCCTTGTTTCTCAAATTTCAGATATCAGTCAGATCATATGATAATTGTGTTTCTCTGATTGACTTATTTTGCTTAGCATAATACCCTCTAGTTCCATCCACATCATTGCAAATGGCAAAATTTCGTTTTTTGATGGCTGCATAATATTCCATTGTAGATATATATACCACATCTTCTTTATCCATTCATCTGTTGATGGACATCTAGGCTTTTTCCATAGTTTGGCTATTGTGGACATTGTTGCTATAAACATTTGGGTACACATACCCCTTTGGATCACTACATTTGTATCTTTGGGGTAAATAACCAGTAGTGCAGTTCCTGGGTCATAGGGTAGCTCTATTTTAAACTTTCTGAGGAACTTCCATACTGTTTTCTAGAGTGATTGCACCAGCTTGCATTCCCAACCCAGTAGTGTAGGAAGGTTCCCCTTTCTCTGTATCCTCGCCAGCATCTGTCGTTTCCTGACTTGTTAACTTTAGCCATTCTGACTGGTGTGAGGTGGTATCTCACTGTGGTTTTGATTTGTATTTCCCTGATGCTGAGTGATGTTGAGCACTTTTCCATGTTTCTGTTGGCCATTTGAACGACTTCTTTGGAGAAATGTCTTTTCAGGTCTTCTGCCCATTTCTTGATTGGATTCTTTATTCTTTGGTTGTTGAATTTGATAAGTTCTTTATAGATTTTGAATACTTGCCCTTTACCTGATATGTCATTTGCAAATATCTTCTCCCATTCTGTCGTTTGTCTTTTGGTTTTGTTGACAGTTTCCTTTGCTGTGCAAAAGCTTTTTATCTTGATGAAGTCCCAATAGTTCAATCTTGCCCTTGCTTCCCGTGCCTTTGGTTATATTTCTAGGAAGAAGTTGCTGCCGCTGAGGTTGAAGAGGTTGCTGCCTGTGTTCTCCTCAAAGATTTTGATGGTTTCCTGTTTCACATTGAGGTTCTTCATCCATTTTGAGTCTATTTTTGTGTGTAGTGTAAGGAAATGGTCCAGTTTCATTCTTCTGCATGTGGTTGTCCAATATTTTTCCTATTTTTTATATGAAGAAACCTCTTAGAGAGGTTAAGTAATTTGCTCATGTTCTCATAGAATGCAAGTGGCAGAGCCAGGATTCAAGCACAGCAGGGCTGTTAGCACCCACACCCTTAGCCAGACATTATAGATTACCCTCTTTTACTTTGGAAAATGTATCATAGACTGCAAAGGTAATACAAAGGAAAGAAAAAGCATATGGATGTGTGTGGAAGTATTCCTTAGTACATCTAAAAACTAGAAAAGCACCTTCCCCCCACACACACATATCTATAGGGAAATAACAGAGCAAGTCAAATGTGTTACACTGAGACAATAATAAATTATATTGCTAGAAGGAATGATAAATATGAGAAACATAAACAATGGGTTAAGGACTACAGAAAGCAATAGCAGATAAGAAAAAAATGTATAATTCAGAATGATAAATATTGGTTTCTCACAATTATGCACAATTATTTTTTATGCAGCAGTTGAATGGGAGAAGTCTTCAAGGTTTATGAAAACCTGGAAATTAGATGAGATTTTTTAAAGGAAGTTCATGTTGCTATTGTTACTTAGATAGTCCTATTTAAGTTCCATTGTAAGGTTGATTAAATACCCAATTAAAAGCAAACTTATTAGAGATTCAAAGTTATTAATGGAAGAAAATTAAAAATAGAGGTTTATGAGATTAAAAAAGATTTTTTTATTAGGAAAGCCTCATTTGAAGAATATAAATAAAAATGAGAAGGACTGCATAATGTACTAAGAAGAGAAAAAAGTATAAAATAAAGATATAAACTCGCATCTGCTTGCCCATCCCTGATCTAGTGCAATTCTACCTGTCCCTTAAAGTCTTGCTACAGCACTACCATCCAGAGACCCCTTACCAGAAGCTTCCTCTAAGTAACTGGTGCTTCACTGGTCTCTCTCTTATGGTGCTTGGCCCCTTTCATCTTGTTTTAGAGCTATCTGTGTAGTTAGCCCTCTTGTCAGCCATAAGCTTTGTAAAAGTTGGAACCATGTACCTTCAATATCTTTGTAGGCCCCAGTTGCCCCATGTTAGCCACAAACATGTGTTTGTTGGATGAATAAGTGTTCTTAGAAAGAGACAAAAGACTTGGAGGCATAGTTTTGAACAATAAGCAACTGTGGTCAGGTACATGAGAATGGTTGTCCTTGAGAGTGTTACTTCTTAGGTAACCAGCTTGAGGAGGCGAGTGTTGTAGTTCTGGTGGACTCCAGAAGGACCACAGAAGCATAAAGTGATTTTGATTTCATGAGGTCTGTGGCTAGTATATCTGGAGATGATCATGAACTTTGATTTATGATTCCAACTGGGAGAGAACATTGAAAAGAGGAAAGTTGAACAAATAGTTAGTGGGAATAGAACTTAGAGCAGATATTTCAGAGGTGTTGTTCCAAAGAGTTCTTATGGTCTTTATCTCATAAGGGCCAAGGCCCTTCTTTTATGTTTGTTAAAAACATCAACAAAACCTTTATTGTGATGAGCAATGGGTGATGTATGGATTTGTTAAGTCACTATATTGTACACCTGAAACTAATACACAATGTGTTAACTAACTGCAATGTAAAGAAAAACTTTTTAAAAAGCCTTTAATCGTAGTGAGTTTAGTAGAATGAGCAAAGTGGATTGGACATTCTTACACACACACACACACACACACACACACGCACACACACACACAGTTATCCTGTCATGCCAATGATGCCATTATGGGGGTTTTGTTTTGTTTTTTTACCAAATAGGAGAAGACACACAGTGTCAAAGAATTCCTGTTCTTACTTAAGTTTCAAGGGGCCCAAGGACTCTAAACCTACTTCACAATGACTGTGACCATGAAGGCAAGGTAGTTCTGATTCAGATGGTATACAAAATACCTGCTGGCTCTTCCTTTCCCTTTGTCTACATGATGTATGGGGACACCTTGCAAGTTGGAATTGTAAGCTCTCTGAGTTCAGAAACAAGGTCATAAATTATATACACCGTGTCTGAGCAATCCAAGCTTAAATATTGACTAATATGATTTTATCTACTACCAGTCACAAAAACATACATTCTCCTAATACCTGCTCCTATGGAAACAAATAATTCCCGTACCTTGCCCATTAAAAACATGGAGTTCTCTTTAAAAACTTTTTTCTTTGAATTATTTTTGGCTTTTTCTCTGTCTTCCCTCACTAGAATGTAAGTTTCATGAGAGCAAAACTATTGTCTGTTTTGTTCAACTGTCGTACCCTCCAGAGCCTATAACAGTTCCTGTAGCTCAGTAAGTCCTGTGTGCTGAATAAGTGAATGAATAAATGTTGAATGACCAAGCATTGTTCTGGTTGTAGCTTTAAAAAATTTGTAAATATTAACTTGAATGTCTTCCATAAATACACACACGTGTGGCTCTTCAGGGGCCTTCCCTACCCTACCACTCTTCCCCACCCACTGATCAGATAAACTAAGTAATAGTTGGCCGGCTCTGCATTAGGACCCATCTGGCTCTCACCAAGTATAAAACAAAAATGCTTTGCTTTTACAAAAACTTATGTGGGGAATTTACATCTCAAAAAATATGTTTGTAATACCAAAGTGAATTTTGTTTTATTAAATCCAGATTGCTGGGTGGAGTCCCTTAGCTAAAAAGTGACTCTCAAGCAAAATGAATTGCTTGTTATTCTCACAAAGAATTTACAGGAAGTGATTTGTAAAGGTTGCCATCAGGCTGAAGTCATTGTTGGCACTAGGAATCAGTGTGTCATCAACCTCAAAGCAATCATTTAACCTGGGTCTGCTCAGAGAAATCTCCATAATGCAAGGAAAATTGAATTCTACTGCCTCAGATGACAATCACTTTTGATATTACTTCCATTTGATCATGAAGTTAAAAATATTTGACATAACAGTTTCTCTCATACTGCTACTACATAGAAATATCTATACTACATCTGCTAAACACTGTCCTGTCGTTACCAACTATTTCACAAATAGTTTTTTTTTTAAATCTGCTTTCCTTTTCTTGTTGTACTCAGATCTAGATAGATAGATAGATAGATAGATCTGGAGAGCTAGGAAATAAATGGCTTGCCAACTTATTTGGCCATTCCATCAAGTAACCTGTTTGCTGGTTAAGTGATAATAGCAAAAAAAAAAAAACAAAAAAAAAACCCAAAACAAAAACTACTCATCTTGAAGGACTTACTATTCTTCAATCTAGGTGACAGATAGACAATTGTTCTGGAGAGGTCTCTGGACGAATCATTACAGCAGAGAAACCCTGGATCCAGACATGCCATGAAGGTGGACAGCTCTGTGCTCCTAATTTCTGTCAATGTGTTGATTTTCATCACCCTGGGAAAACAGGGTTGAAAAGATGGAAACACATAGATTCACAACATTAGCAAACGCTACACTAGTTCTCTATGTTTCCAACACTAGTTTCCAATGACAAAGAGGAAAACAAGATCTTGACAAACCACAATGATCGTTTTTTAGCCTTATCCAAATGATGCTCAATTCATTTACTGATTCAGCAGAAATGTATTGAATGCTGTGAGCCATCAGCGCAAAGTAGACTGAAAATGACGCAGAACACCTTACTGCTCAGACACTCATACTACTGAAGGATTTTGAATGAATGTTTCCTTCACTGTACACTGGGAACAATCATCTACGGATGTTAAAATCCCTCTATCTCACATGGAAAATACAGCAACCGTCAAGTCTGAGTGCTTCACTCCATTGAATAATTATCCTACAAAAAGACTGACAAGAAGTATGCGGTCCTCTCTTCTCTCCAAACACAATCACACCCTTTGTTTAGCAGCTCAGTCTGCTTTTTGTAGTCCTGTCATTCAGCACCCTGACTCTCCGCTCCTAAGTTGAACAAGATTTCTTGATTGAGTCAAGCCATTCATTTGCTGATTGTTCCAGTCCGGTGTGGCCTGTTGGCTGCTATCACCCTCCAACAGCTAATGCATATAGTGTGACATGATTTGGCCTGATAGCACTCCACAGTACACCTGTTGTTCCCATCTCTTGTCCATTCCACAGTTGATTAGGCAGCCTCCTGTCTGTGATTCTTATGCATCTGGGCCAAAGAAATTAATTTGCCCTCATCATTCCTAGTTGCAGCTAGCTAATTGGACTCCAGAGTCACTTCCTTGTCTTATATAATTAATCAACCTCTACTTAGTTAATTATTACAATATTTGTTCAACAAATATCTATTGAACATTTACTATGTGCCTGGCCCTGTGCAAGGTGCAGAAGATACAACAGGCCATGCAAGTTCCAGTAACCGAAATTTAACGTAATTCTTTAATTTCTACCTAGTTTTCCTATTTTTAAGTTGAATAAATGTTTTTAAACTTAGGTATGAAACCATGATCCCTTCCCTTCTAACTTCTTTTATTGCTTCAGAGTCAAAGAAAATTATTATCTCTTGAGATCTGATCAACATTCACTCACTCCTGTTTATTCACTTATTTATGAGTTTAAAGGTGCTTAGTTACTTAAGACTTCTGGAATGTATTTGGGGGGTGTTATGAAATATTTAATACAAAATAATTTTTTTTTATAAATGTGTATGTATTTTTTAAAAGATTTTATTTATTTATTTGACAGAGAGAGACACAATGAAAGAGGGCACAGAAGCAGAGGGAATGGGAGAGGGAGAAGCAGGTTTCCCGCTGAGCAGGGAGCCGGATGCAGGGCTCGATCCCAGCATCCTGGGATCATGACCTGAGCCGAAGGCAGACGCTTAACAACTGAGCCACCCAGGCGCCCCTGATATGAAATAATTTAATTCAAATTTCTAAATGAATGATTTTCACAAATGTGTATTTAAAAAATCATCTCATTGTTTTGTATTGCACTTGGTCATTTCATAAAATGCGACTTATTTCTGAGGCTTCTCTTTTGTTTCACTGACTTATATTTGTTTCATTTGCTCTTTTTTTTTCATTTTCAGAATATTTTTCTTATCCTCACCTCTTTATTTTTCTAACTAAATATAACTTTCTTTAAATTTAAAGAAAAGTCCATTTTTATTTTGACTGGGATTGGGCTAGATTTAAAAATAATATTAAGAATCAACATCTTTATAGTATTTTATTCTTTCCAGATGTTACTGCCCAATAAGTTTTATTATTTTAATAAACACTTCTTATTAAGTCTATTTCTCTTTATATTTTATTGCTATTGTAAATTGGATCTCTCTTTTAAATTAGGCTTTTCTAGTTTGTAATTATTGGTATTCAAGAATCTTAATGGCTTTTTTTATATTTTATCTTTTATCTGGCCATTTATTATCCTATTAAGTCTAAAAACTCTAGAAGATTCCTTGGGCATTTTGTTAGATACATAATCAACTGTCTTCTAATAGGGATTTTTTTTTTCTTCCACTATTTCTTTCTTTTAGCTTTGTTTCATCTCTCTCTCCCTACATTGGCCTGAACTCCCAAAACAACATTAAGTCAAAATGATGGTAGAGGGTATGTCTCTAGTAAGATCAGCTTAAATACTCTCTTCATGCCTTAACCTAGTCAGCAACACTGAGTGGGGGAACAGCAATGACAAAGTTTGGGATCTAACAGTGCTGTATGAAAAACTTGGCCTTTCATAAATTTAATAACTGTGACTAACTTATGCTTCTTGGTCTTTGGGCATAGATCTAGTGATTATGATATTATGGTTCTATTAGTGAAATTTAATCAGGAACTGGAAATAAGATGTTTGTCATAAATTGAAGCTTTATTCTAATTCAGGTTATCAGTGCTACACCTATCACAAAATTATAGTTTGGATGTCAGGTTTCTTCCAAAAATAGTATCTCATGCTGATTTAAAAGCCTATGTAGCTACTAAGAAATAAATTATGATTTTGAATAGCAATACCAAAAATATTCATTCTTCCAATGTGCTATGCTTCTAGAAAAGCTACTAGAAGTCAAAATTATATGAGATAAGCTGAGTTTTTCCATAGAAATAATAGTATGATAAATTCAGAATTGAATTCATAACATAAGGGTCAAATATCTAAATTTTCCTAGCAATGCCTACAAACACCATGTTAAATAAAATATAAATGTTATAGGGGCACCTGGGTGGCTCAGTGGGTTGAGCCTCTGCCTTCGGCTCAGGTCGTGATCTTGGGGTCCTGGGATCGGGCCCCGCATCGGGCTCTCTGCTTGGCGGGGAGCCTGCTTCCCCCTCTCTGCCTGCCTTTCTGCCTACTTATGATCTCTGTCAAATAAATAAATAAAATTTTTTTTAAAATTTTATTTATTTATTTGACAGACAGAGATCACAGGGGCCCGATCCCAGGACCCCAAGATCACGACCTGAGCCGAAGGCAGAGGCTCAACCCATTGAGCCACCCAGGTGCCCCAATAAATAAAAAATTTTTTAAAAATGTTATAAAGTTTGTTAAGCTTATCTATAAGCTAATTTATTTATTGACTAGGGCAACACAGTTAGCCATCATGTGACTTCATGTTTCCTATAGCATCCTCATATTCTACATACATTTCTCATTTTGGGGGTCATTTCTTCCTATTTTAAATGAAGTAAATTAAAGGTGAAGGAACACATTTATCAAGGTCATAAATTACGGAAGGGATTCTTTGGAGTGTTGGTTTAGAGCAAGAGTTTAGACAGAGGTTTTGGAATAAGACATAATTGGGTACAAGGTCTGATTCTGCCCATTATTCATTTAAAAATATTTAGTGAGTTCTAGATCCTAGGGATCAACAGTGAACAAAACAGACAACATCCTTAGTCTAAAGGAGTTTACATTTTAGTACCACTTTCTGGCCATGACATTAAAAATTTTTTTTTTTTTTGTTAAAATTCTAGTCAGTTAAGAGAGCAATATTGGTTTCTGGAGTAGAATTCAGTGATTCATCACTTACATACAACACCCAGTGTTCATCCTAATAAGTGCCCTCCTTAATACCCATCACCTATATAGCCCATTCCCCACCCAGCTCCCTGGCCATGACATTTTAAAAGTTTTTTTGTTTTGTTTTGTTTTGTTTTTAACATCTCTGGGCTTCAACTTCTTCATTTGTAAAGTAAGAATAACAGCACCTACCTCATAAGGTCATTTCGAAAATTAAATTAGCTAATGTCTATGAAGCACCTAGCACATATCACAACTCAGTAAGTGGTACTGGGGGGTGTCTGGCTGGTCAATGATAGAGCATATTACCTTGATCTTGGGGTCCTGAGTTCGAGCCCCACATTTGGCGTGGAGTTTACCTAAAACAAAACAAAACAACAACAACAACCAAAAAACCAAGGGCGCCTGGGTGGCACAATAGGTTGAACATCCAGCTCTTGTTTTAGGCTCAGGTTGTGATCTCGGGGTCATGAGATCAGGCCCCACGTGGGAGTCTACTCTCAGCAGGGAGTCTGCTTGGGATCCTCTATCTCCCTCACCCTTCTCCCTCTGCCCCTCCTGCTGAAGCTCACTCTCTCTTTCTCTCAAATAATAAATAAATCTTAAACAAGCAAACAAAAAACATGGGTTGCCTGTGTGGCCCAGTCAGCTGAGCAACCGACTCTTGGTTTCAGCTTAGGTCATGATCTCAAGGTCCTGAGGTCAAGCCCCCTATGTGGCTTCACTCTTGGTAGGGAGTCTGCTTGAGAGTCTCTCCCATTCTCCCTTTGGCCCTCCCCTCATGCTCACTCTCTTTTTCTCTAAAATAAATAAGTCTTAAAAAAAAAACAAACAGAAAACAAAACAAAACAAAAAATAAATGGTAGCTTGTTTTCACACTTTAACAATTTTTTTTTTTTTTTTAAGATTTCATTCATCCATTTGATGGACAGAGATCACAAGTAGGCAGAGAGGCAGGCAGAGAGAGAGGAGGAAGCAGGCTCCCACGGAGCAGATATCCTGATGCGGGGCTTGATCCCAGGACCCTGAGATCATGATCTGAGCCAAAAGGCAGAGGCCTTAACCCACTGAGCCAACCAGGTGTTCCTGGTTTTCACACTTTAAAGATAAACTTCTGAAAGAAAGCTTTTTAATGAAAATTTTGAAAAAAAAATTAAATACTCATTACAGAAAAAGAGAATGTTTAAATCATTATCTAGAAAGAACTATTATTTTTAATACTACTACTAGATTTTTTCTAAGCATGTGTGTATATATATGTGTGTATGTGTGTGTGTATATATATATATATATATATATATATATATATATATGTATGTATTTAAGATTTTATTTTTTTTATTTGCGAGAGAGAGAGCACACGAGTGGGGAGGAATGGCAGAGGGAGAGGGAGAAGCAGAGTTTGATCCCAGGACCCTGAAATCATGACCTGAGCCAAAGGTAGGTGCTTAACGTACTGAGCCATGCTTTTAATGTACTGAGGGTGTCCCCTCACCCCCCCTTTTTTTTAAGATTTTATTTTTTTATTTGACAGAGAATGGGATAACAAGCAGGCAGAGAGAGAGGGGGAAGCAGGCTCCCTGCTGAGCAGAGAGCCCTGATGAGAGGTCAATCCCAGGACCCTGAGACCACAACCCAAGCTGAAAGCAGAGGCCTTAACCCACTGAGCCTCCCAGATGTCCTTCCCCCAAACCCTTTTTTAAGCAGGCTCCATGCCCAGAATGGAGGCCAATATAGGTCTTGAACTCACAAGCTTGAAATTAAGACCTGAGCTGAGATTAAGAATCAGATGCTCAACCAATTGAGCCACCCAGGCACCCCTATGCATATATTTTTAAAAAGAGAAACTATAGCATATACTTTGAGACCCATTTTGCCCAACTACCCTTCAGAAAGGTTGAACCAGTGTATACTTCAACCAGCTATATGTGGGAGTGCCTGTCTCTCTTGGGGGAGATTTAACATCAAAGTCCTATAGCTTTGAATGTAATCCTGAATCTACAAAACCAAATGTCCTTCCACCTCTCACCAGTTCTGATTTTTGTCTTATAAAAATGAGTTTGGGTGAGAAAATATGTGCAAACCACTTATCTGCTAAAAGCCTTACATTTAGTAAATGTGTGTGTGGGTATGTACGTGTATTTAAACTCTCAAAACTCAACAGTAAAAAAAAAAAGTTATAAAATGGGCAAAAGACATGAAAGGATTTCACAGAAGAGGATGTAGAGATGGCAAATAATGACATGAAAAGATGTTCAACATCGTTAGCCATTTGATATCACCACACACCTATCAGAATGACTAGAATTTTTAAGAAGTGATCATACTACTGGTCAGTGTGTAGAGAAACTGAATCTATCATATACTGCAGGTAGGAATGTAAAATGGTACAACCACTCTGGAAAACAGTTTGGCATTTTCTTACAAAACAAAACATACAATTCAGCAATTACACTCTTGGACGTGTATCTCAGGAAAATGAAAAAGTACATTCACATCAAACCTGTACGAGAATGTTCATTGCAGCTTTTTTCTGACTAGCAAAATGCTGGAAACAGCCCAAATGCTCTTTTTGTGGGTGATGATTAAACAAACTATATGATACACTATGGAATATTACTCAGCAATAGAAAGGAATAAACTATTGGTACATGAAAACAGCCTGAGTGGACCTTAGGGGCATTATGCTGAGTGCAAAAAACTCAATCTCAAAAGCTATATGTGGTAAGATTCTATTTTTATTATGTTTTTGAAATAACAGAACTATAGAGATTGAAAAGAGGTTAGTGGTAACCAGATGACACACACAGAGGAAATGAGATGGGGGCGCATTCACACCAAGTGTTATTACTAGGGAATTAGTTTGCTGAATTTCGTATACTTATGGTTAGACAGATCTATACATGACATTAAGTTATATAGAAATATACCCCCACACACACACACACAAATGAATGCGGTCACAAAAACGGCAGCAACTGAGTAACATACTACCTATGATTAGTACATCAGCGGTAATGACCAAGGTCAATTTCCTGGTTTTAGTATTATACTACAGCTATAGAAGAGGACATCATGAAGGGTACATGTGACTCTTTATACTACAATTGTAAATTCCTGGGAATCTGCAATTATTTCACAATAAAAACTTTAAAAAAATGAATTGTAATTATTACTATGGCTCTGAGTTTTTCCCTTTTCTCAGTTATTTTAAAGGATATTAAAGAATTAGATTTGTCAGGCCAAGATAAGATAGTGATGCTATTTTAAAGATAATCTTACTCAAAAGGAATATTCGCTTTTAAAAGAGTCATCTTATGGGCGCCTGGGTGGCTCAGTGGGTTAAGCCACTGCCTTCGGCTCAGGTCATGATCTCAGGGTTCTGGGATCGAGTCCCGCATCAGGCTCTCTGTTCAGCAGGGAGCCTGCTTCCCTTTCTCTCTCTCTGCCTGCCTCTCCGTCTACTTGTGATCTCTCTCTGTCAAAAAAATAAATAAAACCTTAAAAAAAAAAGTCATCTTGCTGGGCCACCTGGGTGGCTCAGTTGGTAAGCATCTGCCTTTGGCTCAGGTCATGACCCCAGGTCCTGGGATCAACCCCCGCATTGAGCCCCACATCGGGCTCCCTGCTCAGCAAGATGCCTGTTCTCCCTTTCCCATTCCCTTTGCTTGTGTTCCCTCTCTCATTGTGTCTCTCTCTGTCAAATAAATCTTTTTTTTTAAAGATTTTATTTATTTGACAGACAGAGATAACAAGTGGACAGAGAGGCAGAGAGAGAGAGAGAGAGAGAGAAGCAGGCTCCTCGCCGAGCAGAGAGCCCGATGTGGGGCTCGATCCCAGGACCCCGAGATCACGACCCGAGCCGAAGGCAGAGGCTTAACCCACTGAGCCACCCAGGCGTCCCCAAATAAATAAATCTTTAAAAATATAAAAAAATAAAAGTCATCTTGGAATCTTGACTACTAATGCATATGTTTTGGGCCATTGTGGATCAAATATTTTAGAAATCCCCTTTTGTAATTGCCTGCAGAGATCTCTAGCCATTGGCAAGTACGAAACCTATTACTTTGTAAGACATTCTCTTGAGCTATTGTATTTTCTTCCATCTCCCTTTGCTTCATCTTAGCTCTACATGTTCTCCAGATAAGGATGACCTTATCTGGCAAATATAGGACTCCCAAAAGACAAAGGAAAAGATGGTCCATCAGTTTATTCTTTCTTTTGTTTCAGTCTCTGGATATTTGTGCTTTTAACTTGTTACAATTTTCCCATGTGATAGGGCATGTGCAAACATCTCAGTGCCTTCATCTCAGTGCCTTTCATTGTCACCCAAGGTATGGGATATTTGAAGGCAGGTGAAGCAATTTTTAAATTTCTTTTAAATTTTTTAAAAAGATATTATTTAATTTAGAGAGAGCACATATGTGGGAGATGGAGCAGGGTGGGAATGTCAGAGGAGGATGGAGAGAGACAAGTAGACTTCAAACTGATTGCAAAACCATATGCGTAGCTCAATCTCACAACCCAGGATCATGACCTGAGCCAAAGTCAAGAGTCCAACGCTCAACCTACTGAGCCACCCAGGGACCCCACAACATTTGTTTATTTTAAAGCAGTTAAATAGCTAAATCAAGGAAACTTAGTTGATTTGTTTTTTTAACTGAAGTTTTCTTGGCTCTTGGTCTTTGGGAATTAAATGCCTTTAAGATATGATTTGAGAATCTCCATGGTGGCTCATAGGATTATATTTTCTTACTGAAGTGAGGAAATGGAACTTAAGTGTGAGAAAGGAAAAACAAATATATCACATGTTTGTTCAAGGAGGTACAAGTATTAAAACTCAAAATGACCCTGTGGATTTTGTGGATGTTACCTGAAGTCATTAATTTCACATTGAGAAACTGCCTTTGGCTCAGTGAAATCAGATTTTGAAACACTATTTGACAGTTCGATAGAAATAAAGCACAGTTACAAAAGGGATTCATAAATTTTGATGAACATTACTCTTGCTATAAGTTTCTTCAATTGCCCTTAGAATACAAACTCCGAATTAATAAATCTCTAGCCAAGTTGTTCAGTTTTCAGAGAAGTTCATTGAATTGAAAGCAATGCCAAATCTCTGATTATTTTAGAGACTAGTACATTAATCTTGTCTTTATACTAAATTTTATGACTTTCTAGTCAATTCTGGCCTTTGGATCTATCTAGCGTAAAAAAGGTATATCCCCTTTTAAAGAAACTATTGAAATTGAGACAGGGAAACTGAAGGATTCCATAAAAATCTGCTTTTTTCTTCTTTTTCCTGCTTCTATTCTTGCTAGGATCTGCACCCCCACCCCACCTTACACATGCATGTAAACAGCATCCTTGTAAGAGACAAGGAGTAAATGGTTCTCTAGGATAAATAACATCTGAAGAATGGCCAAGTGAAAATGATGAAGGAAGCCATCATATGCTAATTCCATACCACCAGAAGCTAAACATTTCAACACCAAGACCCCTGGCTCCAAGGAATGACACCTGAGCTCTCATCTTTGTTCTAACTGGTTCCTGGATGCCTGAAAAGACATATGCACTAGACCACTGTTCCCGGTAAAAACCCCAGACTCTGAATATAGGAGAGACTCCTTCCTTTCCTTTTTGAGTCTCTTGGATACTCACTCTGTTATCTGCTCTCTCTCTATCTTCACTAAACTCTGCTTTCATCTCCTGCTGGTTCACATTTGATTTTCATCCTTCACAAAGACACAGACCCTCTTGGCTGGTCCTGCAGGACCACTCCAGGTCCTCGGACCCAGCCTACCAGCATCAAAATGAAAGCAAAAGCCACTTTATGGGGCGCCTGGGTGGCTCAGTGGGTTAAGCCGCTGCCTTCGGCTCAGGTCATGATCTCAGGGTCCTGGGATCGAGTCCCGCATCGGGCTCTCTGCTCAGCGGGGAGCCTGCTTCCCTCTCTCCCTCTCTCTGCCTGCCTCTCCGTCTACTTGTGATCTCTCTCTGTCAAATAAATAAATAAAATCTTTAAAAAAAAAGCCACTTTATTTAATGTTGATCTGGAATCCAATTTAAGATAAAATACACTTGCAGTTTTAGGCTAGATCTCTCGACTTATAGTATGTGCTTTGGAATGATTATTCAGTTTTAGAACTGTATTTGTATTACAGGTCAAAGCTCTCTTCTTCCTTCTCCCCTTCCTCCTACTTCTTTTCTTCCTTATTCCCCTTTTTCTTCTCCTTTGTCTCCTCCAACTCAGCTAAGAGTGAAGAATTGCTTCTCTGGAATGAAAAAGTAGGTGATAATCTAGATGAACTCCAGAGGTGGAGGCATCAATGTCTGGTGTTACTCATTTGTGTGGGTGTGCCCAGATCCAAAACAGAATGCTTGAATACTTGAATGCTGCGCTATTTTTTGTTACTGTTTAGAAAATATATAGGTGTGGGTCTGGTATCAATTAAGTCCCTAAGTTTTGCAGTAGTTTTGCTATTCATACAAATGCATACAAATGCATAAAAAATGGAGTTGGGGTTCAAATTACTTCTTGTTTAGGATTTAGGGACGGTTCTAGTTTATTTCCATTTACCTAGCTGTAAATTGGAATTTCTGTGAAATATATTTTTGTACAATTGACCCTTTTCTCATTTTCTTTTGTATATGTTCATTTTATGTTTATTATTTTTATTGCAAAATAACTCAATGAATACAAAATTATTTATAGAACACATACACATATATAAATAATTTATAATGTAGAAAGTAAAAATCTCCAACCACTTAAAATATAGCCCCACCTCTTTCCACACCTATCCTAAAGAAGTAAACATAAACACAATTAAATCTTTGGTATCTTTCCAGACTTTTTTTGAGAATATTCAGGCATACACATTGTTTTTGCAAAATGAAGCCCTACTTTACATATTATTACATAATTTTTTCACTTAATTCATAATAATTCAGACTTCTGATTTTTAAATGGCCAAGGGGTTTCCATTTTATAACTATTTCAGCATCCATTTAACCTTTCTTCTGTTGACATCAAGGTCTCATAGTCTGAGCTGTTCCAAATAATATTCCTTATACATATAATCTTGTATACTTATGCAAGTATTTCTACAGAACATAAACCTAAAACTGCGAGATAAAAATGTTTTTAAATTTGAGGGGTGATTGGGCAATGCAGTCAGTTAAGTGAGAATCTTGGTTCCGCTCAGGTCGTGATCTCAGGATCATGCTTGTGCTAAGCATAGAGTTTGTTTCTCTCTGCTCCTTTCCCCCTGCTCTCTCACTCTCTTTCTCTCAAATAAATAAATAAATCTTTAAAATATATAAATATATTTTTGGGCGCCTGGGTGGCTCAGTTGCTTGAGTGACTGCCTTCGGCTCAGGTCATGATCCCGGACTTCCAGGATCGAGTCCTGCATCAGGCTCCCAGCTCCTTGGGGAATCTGCTTCTCCCTCTGACCTTCTCCTCTCTCATGCTCTCTCTCACACTCATTCTCTCTCAAATAAATAAATAAAATCTTAAAAATATATATATATAAATATATTTTTAAATTTTGATAGCTTTTGCATTGTGATGACATTTATTATATGACAATTATTTGTCACTCCAAATAGGTTGTCATAATTCACTGTGACACTTCATGAAGTATGAGTTTTCTTTCCTCATATCCTAGGCAAACCTGAACTTCATCCATATGTTTAACTTTTTATAATTTGATGAACAAAAATAGGATCTCATTTTTATTTTTTTAAAAGATTTTATTTATTTATTTGACAGAGAGACCCCACGTAGGCAGAGAGGCAGGCAGAGGAGGAGGGGGAAGCAGGCTCCCTGCTGAACAGAGAGCCCAAAGCAGGGCTCAATCCCAGGATCCTGAGATCATGACCTGAGCCCAAGGCAGAGGCCTAACCCACTGACCCACCCAGGTACCTCAGGATCTCATTTTTAATTTGCATTTTCCTAATTGCCAGCAAAGCTGAACATCTTTTCATATGTTTATTAGGTGTTAGCAGTTTAGGTTTTTGTGGACTACTTGTTCATATTTTTTGCTCTTTTCTTATTGGGTGTTGCCTTTTATTTGCTTATAGGAGTTGTTCTTAAACTAGGGATAGGAATATTTTCTCTGTTATGTCTTTTACAGAAGGTTTATATTTTTATGCAATCATTATTCCACATTATTTAATTTATTTTTTATTTTTTGGTAGCTTCTGAGGTTTGTATCTTACTTAGAAAGATCTTCCCCAATATTATTAAATATTTTATATGTTTTATTCCAGAACTTTTACAGTTTTACCTTTTTTCATTTCACTATTTAATTCCTTTGGAATTAGTTTTTAAAATGTATGGTATGAAGAGAACTCTAATTTTTTCTCCTAAATGGGTATCTAGTTTACCTCAAACTATTGATTAATCCATTCTTTCCATAATGGTTTGAAATGACATATTTTTCATACACTAAATTTAAAATTCATACGTATCTGTTTCTGAACATTATTTCATTCAATTGATCTATTTCTATACCAATATTACACTATTTTAATCACAATAGCTTTATTGTAAACTTTGTTAAAAGATTGAGCTCCTTCTCATTATTTTTATTCTTATAATTTACTTGGTAATCATTGCTAATTCATCCAAATAAACTTGGAATTACCTTGCCAATTTCCATACTGAAGAATCCTGCTTTTAAATTTGACGTGATTGATCTTTACAACATTTCATCTTCCCATCTTGAATCATAGCATGTTCTTCCCTTTTTCTGGGTCTTTTAGAATACTTTCTAAAAAGTTTTATAGTTTTCTTCATCTCTTGTGTATTTTTGGATAAGTTTATTCCACTGTAGTTGGTAGTTTTGTTGGTAAAACAAATGGGGTCCTTTTTTTTTTTTTTAAGATTTTATTTATTTATTTGACAGACAGAGATCACAAGTAGGCAGATAGGCAGGCAGAGAGAGGGGGGGAAGTAGGCTCCCTGCTGAGCAGAGAGCCCAATGTGGGGCTCAATCCCAGGACCCTGGGATCATGACCAGAGCTGAAGGCAGAGGCTTTAACCCACTGAGCCACCCAGGCGCCCGAGGGTTAAAGGTTTTATTTCCATTAAATTTGTTTTGATCTTTATTATTTCCTTCCTTCTATTTTTGTTGTTTCTGGTTTTTTTCTAATTTCTTATGTTGAATGCTCTGTTCATTTCTTTTCAAATGTTTTTTTACCAATAGACGCACCTAAAAAGACTATAAAACTCCTCTGAGTAATATTTTGACCATATCCCACAAGTTCTTTTTCTTCTTACCTACTTTATTGAGGTATAATTTACATACCATAAAACTCACCATTTGAAATGTAGAATTCAGTAATTTCTAGCAAATTTATAGAGCTGTGCAATCATCATCACATTTTATTTTTAGAATATTTCCATTTACCCTAAAAAGAAGCTTCTACGCTTTTGCAGCGATTCCCTAGTCCCCACCTCTGGCCCCAGCCACTTGGTCATTTTTTAAAACATGAATGCTCAAATCCCACCTCAGACTATGAGTCAGAAATCTGAGAATGTGGTCCTCACATGTGTGAATTCCAAAGATCCTCAGGTAATTCAATTTTGACCCATCTTTGAGAACCACCTTGATATGAGAAGAAAGCCTTTTAAACTGCTTCAGGAGGAAGTAATCAAAGAGAGTTGCAAAATTAAATAATTCATTGGAACACAGTTTAAGGAATCTCAAATTCTTTAAATTACCTTGGTAACACAGGAACCTTGAGTCCAGGGATTGAATCAATTCATTTTTATATTTCTCACAATGCCAAGTATACATATATTATGATTTACATAAAGACGATGCTTCAAATATATGTTTTAAATGTAAAATAACAGATGTTATTTACGTAGATGTCAAATCTACAAAGATTATTCCCTAAAAGATATTTTTTACTCAATTTTAAAACTTATTTAGAAAGCTCTTTGTTTTTCATATACAATTCCAAAGTTTATTAAAGTCTAACTTATAATAAAACATAACAAATACTATACTTCCCAAACATATTTCCTCTTCTTATAAAAATGAGTTAATCATAATTAATATTATATAGCATATCCTGCATAATAATTAACCACATATTGTTAATTTCTGTAAAAATACATTGGATTTAATTAGCTTGAAACATCATTCTCTGTATATCGTAAAATGAACCATTATTCTTTGGATGATCATTCTTCAGAAGGAAGTACTTTTTTTTAACAATCTTTTAATGTATTTATTAGTACTTCAATAATATTGAATTTGTAATTAGGAATGCAATAATGAAGTAGTACTCTAACAATTAAATTTAAATATGAGATCCTATGAACGTTGGAACTCTCTGGAATTTTCAACTTAGGGATTGATTTGTAATTACACCGTACGTGGATACAGTTGTGATAAAAAACACATATATAAAACTTACTGTCTTAACCATTTTTAAGTGTATAATAGTGTTATGTATATACACATTGTTATGTAACAGATCTCTAAAACTTAATCATTTTGAAAAATGGAAACTCTATATGCATTGAACAACTCCTCTTTGCCCACCTCCCCCAGCCCCTGGCAGCTACTATTCTGCTTTCTGCTTCCTAAGAGTTTGACTATTTTAGATACCTCATATAAGTGGAATCATGCAGAATTTGTCTTTCAGTGACTGGCTTACTTCACTTAGCATAACATCCTCAAAGTTCATCCTGTTGTAACATATGGCAGGATTTCCTTTTTTTTGGGGGGGGGGTTCCTTTTTTTTTTTTAAAGGCTGAATAATATTCCATTGTGTGTATATATGTATATACCATATTTTCTTTATCCATTCATCTGTCAATGGACATTTAGCTTACTTGTACATCTTGATTACTGTGAATAATGCTGCAACGAACATGGGTCTGCAAATATCACTTTGAGTCCCTATTTTCAGTTCTGTTGCATATACACCAAAGTGATATTACTGACTTATATGGTAATTCTATTTTTAATTTTTGGGGGAAACTCCATACTGTTTTCCATAACAACTGCATAATTTTACATTCCTACCCAAAGTGCCCAAGTGTTCTAATTTCTCCACATCATTCCCAACACTTAATTTATTTTCAGGTTTTTGATAGTAGCCATTGTAATGGGTGTGAGATAATATCTCACTGTGGTTTTGATTTGCATTTCCCTGATAATTAGGGATATTAGGTATCTTTTTATATGCTTCTTGGCCATCTGTGTATATTCTTCAGAGAAATGCCTACTAAAGTCTTCTGTCCATTTCTGAATTGTGTTGGTTTGTTGTTGTTGAGTTGTAGAAGTCTTCTCTATCTTCTAGATATTAACCCCTTATCAGATGGATTGTTTGCAAATATTTTCTCCCATTCTGTAGGTTGTCTTTTCACTCTGTTGATTGTTTCTTTTGCTGGACAGAAGTTTTTAAGTTTCATGCAGTTCTTTTTGCTTATTTTGGCTTTTTTTCTTATGCTTGTCATTCATGTCCATGAAATCATTTCCAAATCAAATGTCATGAAGGTTTCCTCCTATATTTTCTTTTAGGGGTTTTATAGTTTCAGGTCTTATGTTGAGGTCTTTAATCCATTTTGAGTTAATTTTTATATATGATATAAGGTAAGCATCCAGCTTCATTCTTTTGCCTGTGGCTGTCTAGTTTTCCCAACTCCATTTGAAGAGACTATCGTTTCCCCATTGTATAGCCATGGCACCTTTGTCAAAGATTATTTGATCATATACGTGAGGGCTTCTTTCTGGGTTCTCTATTCAGTTCCACTGGTCTACCTCTGTTTTTATGCCAGTACTATACTATTTTAATTACTGCAGCTTTGCAATATGTTTTAAAATCAGAAAGTTCGAGGTCTCCAGTTTTGTTTTTCTTTCTTAAGATTGTTTTGGTTATGTGGGGTCCCTTGAGATTACATATGAATTTTAGCATGTATTTTTCTACTTCTGCAAAAAATATTATTGGGACTTTGATAGAGTTTACATTGAATTTGTAGATTGTTTTGTATGATTTGGACATTTTAGTAATATTAAGTCTTCCAATCCACAAACATGGAATGTCTTTCCATTTATTTTTTCTTCAATTTCTTTCAGCAATATTTTATAGTTTTCAGTGTACAAGTCTTTCACTTCCTTGGTGAAGTTCATTCCTAAGTATTTTATTCAATTTGATGTTATTGTAAATGAGATCCTTTTCTTAATTTCCTTTTCAGACTATTCATTGTTCATGGGTTGAAATGCAACTGATTTTTGTGTGTAGATTCTGTACCCTTAAACTTTGCTGAATTCAGTTATTAGTTCTAGCAAGTTTTTGTGTGGAAGCTAGGGTTTTCTGCATAAAAGGTGTCATCTGAAAACAGAGATAATGTTACTTCTTCCTTTCCTAGTTGGATCCTTTTATTTCTTTTTCTTCCTGATTGCTCTGACTAGCATTTCCAGTACTTTGTTGAATAGAAGTGGTAAGCATCTTTCCCTTGTTCTTTTTTTTTTTTTTTAAATAAGATTATTTATTTATTTATTTTACAGACAGAGATCACAAGTAGGCAGAGAGGCAGGCAGAGAGAGAGAGGGAAGCAAGCTATCCGCCAAGCAGAGAGCCTGATGCGGGGCTCGACCCCAGGACCCTGGGATCATCACCTGAGCCGAAGGCAGAGGCTTTAACCCACTGAGCCACCCAGGCGCCCCGTTTCCCTTGTTCTTAATGTTAAAGGGAAAGCTTTTAGGTTTTCACCATTTAACTCTGAAATTGTATTAAATTGTATTGTTTTAATACCTAATTAGAGGAAAAGATATTAGCACACATTTCCTGAGACTGAGGACCAGTCACAATTTTAATCAAGGTCATTAGAGAAAAAATATGGCCGTAGTTGATCTATGTGGCAAAAGCTCAAACTCAGTAACATGTTCTACTCGTGACTGTTAGTAATTTGCATCTTTCCTTAAGCAAGCTTTTGTTCTCCACCAAGTAGTATCTGTTTCCCCTTCTATGAAATGTAATAATATTGTTAGATTCATTTTATCTCCCTATGGTCTTATGAGACTATACTATACTAGAATTTATATGTATATTACTTGTACTAATGGGTGGTAAGAATAACTTTAGTAAAATGTGAGATTACAGCATAATCTTTTTATGGGAAAAGATTATTGAGATCCTCATTTTTATTCTGAAAAGAAAATGAAACTCCATAAAGTTGGTAATTTTTGGATTTGCATTTATACTGATCTTTAAAAATCATAGTAGTAGCTACTACCTATAAATAAATAACTTTATATTTAAGTATAATGCTTTGAATAAGTAAGCATGCGAGAAAATCTGTTGAATGCCTGCTAAGTAAAAAGATAATTTTTAATTGTATATTTTATTACATTTTTTCTTATATCTTACATTAGTTTTCTATTTCTCATAATCTAAATCAGGTATGAGTGAGGCTCAGGGTATAATCCATCCTAGGGCACAATTTCCCTCCATCTGTGGACCTGTGAAACCAGAAAACAAGTTATCTGTTCTTAAAATACACTGGTAGGACAAGCTTAGGATAACACTTAACATATTCCAGTTCAAAAAGGGAAAAATGCAAGGAGGTTAAAAAAGATTAAGTCACTGGTTCCAAGCAATTTCGAAATCCAGCTGGGGAAACTCCATTAAGTTTCAAGGTCTGGAATAATCCTCTATGGTGCATGGGATGAGTCATTCTCTCTTTTCATGAAAGAAAGATGTGTTTGCAGCTGTGTGATTTGTGTGATTTTTATCAGCCTATTTCCTGCCTGTAGAATAGTGAGAATCTCACATCCTCCTTTCTCTTCATGCTCTCTCTCTCTCTTTTGGGCCAAGATGACGGTATTTCTGCTGATATAAAATTCTCAAGAACTTTGTGGGTCTCCCATGTATGCCACAGGGATTACTCTGTTAGATAATAGGCTCATCCACAGATCTTTTCTAGATAATTCCATATCTATTTTTGGATTTTGCTGAGATGTCTGAGGGACAAAGTCTTTAAAGCTTCCTAGAAGCTCTTTGGTTTGCCTGAGGGGATCTGTGAGTCACATCCTAATCTCTTCAAAGAACCTTTTGTGTGACTGAATACTCTGACCTTTTGGGTTTTCTGAGGTATCAGCAAAAGTTTGTCCAGCCATACCCTCAGGTTTTTTCTCCCAGAGTATACCTCCCCCGACTGTGACTCTCTTAATTTTAGTGTGTTTTCTAATCTGGATAGGTGGAGAATTCCCCAAATCATCAAATCCTGGATCCTATTTGCTTAATAGTCCTTTATTCAATGTATCTCTTTCCTCTCCCATTTTACTGTAATCAACAAGAGGAAACCCATTTGTACCTTCAGCACTAGCTTGGAAATCTTAGCCAAATGTCCAATTCCATCATTTATAAATTCTGCTTTCCATATAACTGCGGGGTACAATTTCTTAAAGCACATATTTCTACTAAAAGTCAATTCAATGTAATCTAGACATTTCTATCATGTTTCCCAACATTCTTTCAGCTTCCATCTACTACTACCTGATTCCACTTCCACACAGTTGGGTGTCACAGCAGTCCCTCACTTCCAGGTACCGAATCTGTATTCATTTTGTTTTCTTTTCCCTTTCTTTCTTTCTCTTTCTTTTTTTTTTTTTTTTTAGATTTTATTTATTTATTTGACGCAGAGAGAGAGAGAGAGAGAGAGAGATCACAAGTAGGCAAAGTGACAGGCAGAGAGAGAGGGGGAAGCAGGCTCCCTGCTGAGCCGAGAGCCCAGTGCCATGCGGGGGCTCTATCCCAGGATCCTGATATCATGACCTGAGCAGAAGGCAGAGGCTTTAACCCACTGAGCCACCCAGGCGCCCCTGTATTCATTTTCTGTTGTTGCCATAACAAATCACCACAAACATATTGGTTTAAAATAGCACAAATTTACTATTTTGCAGTTCTATACGTTAGAAGTCAGACATTGGTCTCTCTGAGTTAAAAATCAATATAATCTAGAGGGCTGCATTCCTTTCTGGAGGCTCTAAGGACGAATGTGTTTTGTGCTTACTCATATTATTGCTGAGTTTCTTGTGTTTGTAGGGCTAAGGTCCCCATTTGCTTTTTGGCTGTAATGCCAAAGGTTGTTCCTAGTTTCTAGAAGCCGCAGCACTTCTTGACTCCTAATTATCTTGCTCTATCTTCAAAGTTCTCAAAGGCAGCTTCTCATATCACATCTCTGACTTTCATAGCTTTTCATATGTGAAGCTGTCATCATTCATTTCCAAAGGTTCTATAATTTCATCATGTTTTTTCTTGTAAATCCAAGGGTTCACTTAGAATCCTATTTTAAAATTTCCGTATGGTTGGACTCAGGGCTATGGTGTGTGTGGTGTTTGTGTGTTGCAATATGGTCCGAGAATGTAATATCTACGGTTTCAACTGCAGAAATGTTATGGGAAATGTGTTTGTGGTCTAATACGTGACCGCTTTTTGTAATAGTTCCACAGGTTTTGGAAAAATATATTTCTGTTTATTTAAAATCCTATGTATCTATAAGTTTTAGTTTGTAACCGTGTTAATCAATTCTCTGTATCCTCATTTGTTTTCATTGACTTGACTGCCAGTTTTTTAGAGAGATGTACTCAAGTGTGCACCTTATTTTATTTCATTTAGCTTTAAATTTAACTTACATGTTAGTAAATGAAAAGACGATTCATTAGAATTTTAAATACATCTTTTTTTTAATACGTTGCTTTATCATTTTTTATATAATGAATTGTGGGCTTTTTATTTTAGATTGTGAATTATTCTATAATTTTCTGTGAGTGAAAAAGCATCATACCTAAATATAACCAAAATTCCTGAAGAGAAATGTAACCAATTAAAACTGGAGAAATCTGTTTATATAGCATCACAGAAACATCCCAACAGGTTTTTGCCACTTCCTGTCCTTACATTTAATGTACTGACTCTATGGATACCCAATCCTTTGGTTGATTCTTTTTTATTTCTCATCAGTTTTCCTGAACATAGAGTGTTCGTTGCTTTCCAGGGTTTACAGGCTAGAAAGACTAAAGGAATTCAAGAAACTGTGAAGCGTTCTGAGAGCCATGTGGGGTTTCTATAACGAATTTAGTCCCTAAATCCCAAGCAAGGAAAATTGGGACTCGGGGTAGCTTCTTCAAGTCAGGTCTCTAATTTGCTTGCAGCCTTTTTAGTGTGAAATACTTTGTATTGACTTGCATTTTGTAAAATTAGAGTTTGGACAGGAGTTCATTACTCACCTGATGAATTAATTTTGTGATCAATTTTGTTTGTTGATGTTTTTATTTTAAATCTTTTAGCTTAGTCTAGTGACTGGCACCATAAAGAACTATGGTATATAACTTTCTATTATAAATTAACATTCCAAGTGCTACCTTAAAAGAAATTGTGGGAAAAAATGTAAACCATATAATCCTTGTCTTAAATGTAGAGCATTCTACATTTCTATGTGAAGACCTAATGAGAATACTCTCAGAAAGAATTGCTCTTTTTTCCCCCCAAGTTTTTTTTTTTTTTTTAATGTTCAAGGTTTATGGGTTTCCATTGTAAAACTGTTTTTTCATAATTTTATCTTAAGGACCTTAAGTGTCCTGTAGTTAAATATGCGTAGTTCAGAGAGTTAAGAAAATATAAAACCTATTTTAAGAACCACACTTTACTAACTTACTTTTCAGGAAAGCAAATTCAACAGGGTTCTATGTGATAATGGGCCAGTGAAGATTTACTGTCTTAGTCATTTCGAGGGCTGAACCTCTTGGTTTTCTGTACCATACTAAACTAGTTACTCTGCTGAACTTTGAATTAACAAAATAAAAACCATCAGCAACACAAAAGGAAAGCTGCTGCAATATCCTCTTATCAGAAAAAAGAGACAAGGCATAAAATCTTCAGCTTTAGGAGCAAATAGTAAATCATTTATGCAAGAGAGATTTGGGAGAGGAAATGTGGCATCCAGACAAATAAATAAAATACTGACAGTGCAGTATTAAAATGAATTTAGCTAACCGAAGAGTGAAAAATAGCCTGGTGTTAGCTTTAGGCTGGTTCAAGAGCAAAAAAACTTCTTAGGCTGTGCATGCTGGCCTACAGATAGAATTTTCTTGTCAATTCACATTTCACAGACTTTCCCAAGAAACACACAGTCAAGTTTTAGGTGCACCAAGATCATAGGGATACCTGTGTCTTCACAGGGAGATATATATAAAAGATTGCAGTCAAAGTTCAGTGTGAAGGGTGAGGTTTATCTCTCCGTGTCCTTTCTTGTCAGATGCTCATTGGTCCCCAAACTCTGAAATGTCCTCTCTTTCTTATCCCCTGCCTCCGCTAGAACCCTGGAGGGTCCACAAGAGCTCCAGTCTAAACCCTCAACTTTCCCTGACAGATACACCTGGCAGGTCCCCCTGACCTTGACAGCTAAAAGTAATCTTTCTTTGCTTTTGAATTTTTGTACTACTTAGTACCCTTTCATTCACCAAGTAACCAGGTGCTAATTTGTGACTTTAACCCTTACTGTTTTTCCGCCCAAAATTATTTACTTCTTTCCTGTTGTTGAACTTTCAACATTTATATTTAATCATTTAGAATAGTTTGTAAGTCAGTTGACATCAGGGTCCATGTATTAGTCTTATTTGAATAAGAGGGGAAGAAGGGAATTGAAAAAGTGGTAATCTCTACCTGTACTGGGACTCTCAGTTTCTGCAAATCCATGAAGCCAGAGAAATATACTCATTTTTTAATGACAGCATACAGAACTCAGCCAGGCTGTATAGGATAGCATGGTTGTTATTATTAGGATTACTATTATCTTGGAGATAACTGCCAGTGGTTCAGCAGTCACAGCCTGTCAAATATACATTGCTAGGGAAGCTGAGGGAGGCTGAATAAAAAAAGGATAAGATAAAGAAAGGTCAGTAAGGGGCAGTACTGCGGCTCAGTGTGGAGCAGGGCCTGAAGCAGATCCAGGGGATGGGATGCTGGGCCAGGGAAGAGCCGGTCCAGTGAACAAATAGGAAAGGGATCTAGGTGAATATCAAAGGTAAGAATGGGGACCAGGTCTGCTCCCTACACAGTGATAAATGCCTGGACCAACCTAGATTAAAGAACTGGAGACAAAACAGATATATATGTGAGCCACAAAAGCAAATTCAGGGCTAAAAGTTAAAAAAAAAAAAAAAAAGCCAATTCAGGGCTTTAAACAAACTGTGTCTCCATATCTACAGAGCTTTTATGCTTTAGTTGAGAATAAAATCTGTTCCAGAACATCTGGGTCCCTTAGTTCAGGTACCATTTAGGCTAATAGGAAAAGTCCCTTTTGTTCCTTGTAGTCTTTCTGTACTTCCTGGCTTCCTTGCACTTCTTTAGGGGGCGTAGGGTAGGGGTGGGGCGGCCTGGAATGGTCCTATCTAGTTCCTGTCAACTCCACCTTCCACATGGGATCTTTTATTCATATGCTGGGCCTTGTCTAAATGCTCCTTCCTGTCTCCTCTGCGTTCAGGCTGCCAGGTGAATTCCCTACTGCAGAGAACTGCATTCTCAGGCATGAGTTTCACTGTGAGGCTCCCAGCTTCTGGTTGTCTTAGCATGTGTTTGCAATATCAGTGCCCAGAGTGGCAATAAAGCCCTATTCACAGAAGATGCTATGTCAGACTCGTACGCTGGCTTCTATTATTCCAATCCTTTGGGCTATTCTAAAGAGCTTTATCTGGTGCTCCCACTTTCCTTAGCATTAACCATGTGCCCATTTCTCCTGGCTATTTATTTAAGTAGAATGTACCTGTTTGCTCTGTTTGAGCAGGAATTAGGAAGTCTTGTTGATGGTAGCTTACAGGGTTACTTGGGGTCTGTACAGACTTGCTATTTCTCAGATTATTTATACAATTTATTTGTCTACATTCTCTTACCTCTGTATCTCTAAAACCCATCTTAATGCAATACAGACAGCCCTTAGTGCCAAACCAATTTTTTCTAATACATGTTTTCCCTAAAGCCCCAATACCTTCATTCCTTTGTTCTGATTTATTGCTGCTGCCTAACCACAGCTACGAGGCAGAAAAATAATAATAAAAAAAAAATTTTAAAACCCTAGTAACAAGCACATCAGGATTAACATACTAGGTCTATGTTAAACCACCCAACAATGAACTAACTCATCTTTAATTTATTAGCTTGATTCTGATATAAATTCTGAATGAAAAGTAAAGGGTTGTGTAGATTAATAATATTAAAGTTGCAAAACAAACCCCTGAAAAATAGGAAATGTTAAGCAAAGGGAGCTATGCCATCTTTAATTCATTGCTCTGTTCCTAGGCAATTCCACGCATGCAGGATGTAGGCTCACGGCTGTGTTTTTAAAAAAAAACAAACTCTCAGTACCCAGACCAGAAGTGCAAGGCATTAATAGCACAGCATATGACTCTAAAATGTAGGGCCTCATTCAACGGGTTGTGTGACCTTGACATGAAAAACACTTCATGATGATCTTTCATTAAGTATCACTTGCCTTTGCAAGTTCTCCAGATAGGTCTATCATTCTAGAGGTAAAAATTGCAGGCCGAGTACTAGATAAATCCCCAAGTGGCCTGAAGAACCTCCAGCCAGGGATTAAGCACTGTGGATGTGAGGGATCTAAATCAAGAATCTCAGAATAAAAAGAGCATCAGAGTTAAGTGACTTAAGCTACCCAGCACATCTCATATTTAGTAAAATCTTGATTGATTAATCTAATGGGGAAGGTCTGCGTGAATTTGCAAGATGAGCACAAGACCAATAACTTCTAGGTCACAGAGGTGATTTCTTGGTTTCCAGCGTAGGTTACTTTGGTTGAAGTTCTCACTACTACCAAATTGTGGTTCTGCCCCTCCTGCTGGAACTGACAAGAAAGAATGAAATTGACATGTTAATTCTACAAACACTAAACCATTTTTATGAACAACTTAGTTAATAATTAGTTTAAACTTTCTCCCTTTAATATTTACATCAGCAGGTTTCAACAGGACACACTGATGTGTTGCAAGCAGCCTAATACTGATCATAGAAGACGTATGAAGGCTTGCAAGTGACTGACTTTAAAAATAAGCCAGAGACACAAACCATAAGAGACTCTTAATCTCACAAAACAAACTGAGGGTTGCTGGAGGTAGGGGGTAGGGAGAGGGAGGTTGGTTTATGGACACTGGGGAAAGTATGTGCTATGGTGAGTGCTGGGAAGTATGTAAACCTGGTGATTCACAGACCTGTACCCCTGGGGCTAATAATACATTATATGTTAATGAAAAATAAAAAAATATTTTAAAAAATAAGCCAGAGATGATGTAAGGTTATCACAATAATATCATGGTCATACATTTGCATCTCAAAATGCTTTCTTGAGAGAAAAGCAAGGGTGGGGTTATAGAGATGAAGCCAGGAACCGCATGTGGGGCTGTGTTGCTCATGCCAACACCATTCTTATATGTCACAGAGAAAAGAGAACTACTGCTTTACATCATCAATTTTCTTAACAAATCCTTTTATCGTTCAAAGTTGTAGCTAAACCTTGCTCACTTACCTTTCTGCTTATAGCTGATGGTTAGAATTAGATTTTACTTTCTGTGTAAACCTACGTAGAACAAAGAATGCAGACCTTGGAGATTTACCTTCCATTGGTGTAGTATTGATTATTGTAGTGAAATGAGGTACGGTAGGAAGGAGGAATCCCAGTTAAGCCTCAAAGGGTGGCACCACCTAGGTGAGGTCACCTCAGGCTGGTCTTGGTCTTACAGGACTCACTTTTGCAGGGCTCTGTGGTTCGTCAGAGTGAGACAACTGATTTGGGCTGCCCAAACTGTCAAGATGGTCATATAATGTTATTCACTTACAGATGTTATTCACTTACATTGGGGAATATTCCCTTCCAATTACCAAAGTTACTTCCTTCCTGATCTTATAATACCCTGAGAATTGAATTCGTGATTATAAAGGTGGCTAATAAGCATAGAATCAGAGAGAAAAGTGAAGGGTGATTTGGGTAATATTCTCCAGGTCATGATGAGGTCTGAAGAATTATCCTTGACCCACAATAGAGAGTATCTTTCTAGTACCCAGCTTCAGGGATTCCCAGAGGTGGCCCACTCTCTGAAGAGTGCTAGACAAATACTTCCAATTTCTGACTCTGGGTTTCCTTTCTCTGTGTTCTAAGCTTCCTGAGTCTCTTCCACTCAGACGATGGGTTCAGTGTCTGTATTTCTACCACCATTAGGATTCTGTGATTATACATAATAGAAATTTCCTTTGGCTAACTTTGAGCCCAAAAGTGGAATTTATTGGAAGGAACTGATAACTCTTAAAAAGCTGAATGAAACCCTGACAACCTAGGTCTCTAAATGGAGCTGCCACCAGGGTGCTTGCTTCCTAGTAGAAGGAGACAGACACTTATATAAAAAGGGGCGCCTAGGTGGCTCATTGGTTAAAGCCTCTGCCTTCGGCTCAGGTCATGATCCCAGGGTCCTGGGATCAAGCCCTGCGTCAGGCTCCCCGTTCAGTGGGGATCCTGCTTCCTCCTCTCTCTCTCTCTGCCTACTTGTGATCTCTGTCTGTCAAATAAATAAAATCTTAAAAAAAAAAAAAAAAAAAAAAGAATGGTCCATTATCCCTGGCAGGGAGTAGGGTAAGTTTTAATGTGAGGCAGGACTTCATAAGGGTGGTGATATTTGAGTTTAAAAGATGAATAGTAGGGGTGCCTAGGTGGCTCAGTGGGTTAAAGCCTCTGCCTTCAGCTCAGGTCATGGTCTCAGGGTCCTGGGATCGAGCCCCACACCCGGCTCTCTGCTGAGTGGGGAGCCTGCTTCCCCCTCTCTCTCTGCCTCCCTCTCTGCCTACTTATGATCTCTCTCTGTCAAATAAAAAAAAAAATCTTAAAAAAAAAAAGA
This sequence comes from Lontra canadensis, assembly GCF_010015895.1. Taxonomy (NCBI): domain Eukaryota; kingdom Metazoa; phylum Chordata; class Mammalia; order Carnivora; family Mustelidae; genus Lontra; species Lontra canadensis. The sequence goes on along the minus strand of NW_022631044.1, from coordinate 9,470,473 downwards.
TGAATAGTAAATGTTTGCCTGGTTATCAAGAAAAGGAAAGATACTCAAGGCACAGAGACATAAACTTGTAAAAGAGTATACAATATACGAGGACGTGTCATTCCATATACCTTCAGGATGCACTGGGAGTTGATAAGGTAGAGGTTAGTGAGAAAAACTCACCATGAAGACTGATGTTGAATAAATTTATCACAGAAGACTTAAAAATTAAAAAATAAGGTTTTCCAAAAAAGATTTATTTAACTTTTTGAAAGAGAGAGAGTAAGCATGAGTGGGAGGGGCAGATGGAGAGGGAGAGAGAATCTCAAGCAGAATCCATACAGAACACAGAGCCTGACGCAGGGCTCAGTCTCACAACCATAAGATCACGACCTGAGCTGAAACCAACTGCGCCCAACGCTTAACCAACTGCACCACCCAGGCGCCTCCAAAAATAAGTTCTATGTGTTAAACTCTTACATACCAGAACCTTTAAAAAAAAAAAAAAAAAAAAGCTTCTGGAGATTATTTTTCAAAACTCAACAGTTTTCTTCCTTCTTCCCTTGGGGACCACTGACACCCTTCTCACCAATAGCTCACTACCAACTGCCCCCTCCACATACATACACCCATAGCATTTCATGACTATTGGAGCTGTTTTTAAAAGCTTAGAATCAGGCCAAACTTACAATGTAATTTCACCAAGACTGACTAGACATCATCTCTTTGAGAACAATTCTCCAAAAATCCTGCCCCAACGATAGAAGACTGCCAATAACAAATTCTAGGAGGTAATTTCCCTAGGTAATAAAATATGTCAAACCTGCTTTTATAATTCATACTTGGTCTTTAGATAAGTTCAAACTATTTGCTCCAACTGGAGCTCTAATTCATAGAACCCAAACTGAGTATCAGACCATGCTAAACTCTTTTTTCCTCATCTTGTGGACAGGCTAATGCAACACGTGCCACAACCCGACATAGACAAACCTTGGGAAGGAATAATTGTGAAAGATCTTTTCCACTTTGGGCACAAGAATTTTGGCCATAATGTGCAACTAGTGTGCCTTCAGTTCAGGTACTAAATAACTAAAACCTGGAAGGGCACTTTAATTTTGGAATTTAGGAAGGCAACCAATGGATTTGTTGCAAATAACTGAATCTTTGTTCTGAAATGAGAATTTTAATATTTAAGTGTTTTGTCATAGATAACAAAGAATATTTTGCATTTAATACATCTTTATTATGGATTCTGCTATTTCCCTTTCTTACTAAGGAAGTAGGGGAAACTCCTCATTAATGTGGCCCAAGAACTATTCTGTTTCTTCTAGGCTCTGGAAATCCTTTTGTCTTATCTTCCTGGGCTGGAATTCCACTTCTCTTTTCAGGAGCCTTATTTCTAGTGTCAGGTTTAGAGGTTTTGTTTACATAATCCTCAAAGTGCAGTTTTTACCAGTTGTTTTCTATAGAAGGTTTGCTTTCTCTCAAGAGGCTCTGCAAAATGCTAGCTGCCTGCCTTACTGATGACCGGAAATGGCTACAGGTTGCTGCAGTTTTCTGTCTGTCTCTCTAACCTGAGTGTTCTGAGGCCACGTTGTGTCTGTTCTCGTCACTTTCTGTGATATAGAAAATAGTAAGGGGGAGGATTTGGCTCTGGCTTAACACCATTTGTATGCTTACCTCCTCTTACCCACACCTCTCTCCCCAAGTAAGTAGCAACTCATAGCACTTTCCAAAAGGATGTAACATTAATATCTCTGCCAGTAAAGACGATCCAAAAATAAAACCAAACTTACTATTTTCAACTTTGCACAAGATCACAATTAAAATCTCTAAGAAGGGATTTTTTAAGAAGACCTTAAGACTGAATTAAAGGTGACTGTGTAGTCACTGGTACTGTAATAGTGTGATGTGGTGACAGATGGTAGCTACACTTGTGGTGAGCACAGGATAAGGTATAAAGTTGTTCAATCACTGTGTTGCACACCTGAAATGAATGTCACATTGTGTATCAACCCTACTTTTAAAAATGTTAAGATTATTTGTAAATTTCCATTCTCCATATTATCGGGTCCTTATTACCATAGTGCTTCTTGACTATGGTGGACAGCATTTTCCAAAAGTGGCTGCAACAATATATCCTATCCCACGTGTTCTTCTACAATATGACATTGCTACTTTCCCATTAGGAGGTCACTATTTCTTTATAACCCCGTTGAATCTGGGAAAGCCCCATGATTGTTCTGCCAATAGAATATAGTGGAAGTCATCTTGTGCCAGCTCTGGGCTTTGCCACTAATTGACCTGGCAGTTTCAAATCCTGCATCTTAGAAGCCAGATGTTATATAAGAAGTGTAACTACCCAGAAACCACCCTAGGAGAATCCTGAACCACAGAGGAAGACCCTGAAGGTGAGAGACTATGTATAGAAAAGATCTTTTCTATGGAAAAGATCTTTCACAAGGAGCACTAACTACCCAGAAACCACCCTAGGAGAATCCTGAACCACAGAGGAAGACCCTGAAGGTGAGAGACTATGTATAGAAAAGATCTTATCTATGGAAAAGATCTTTCACAAGGAGCACTGAAGCTCTGGACATAAGAGCAAAGGAGTCATCTTGGATGTCCACCCCAACAGAGCCTTCGGAGGACTTCGTGACTATAACAGCATGAGAGTCCCCAAGCAAGAACTTCCCAGCTGAGCCTTATCAACCCACAAAATTTTGAGAGTTGATAAAATTTTGTTTTGAGCCACTAAGTTCTGAAGTGGTTTGTTAAGCAGCAGTTGGAAGCTGGAACACAATCTGTGATGGCCAAAGCAGTGTCTAAGGGCAACCCTTCTTTCCAAACATTGAGTGAAGTAGCTCTGTATTTATCTATTTTATGTCTTAGGATTCTTCATAAGAAGTTATTTAAAATTTTTTATTTTAAATAAATAAATAGTGGCTCTACCTCTTTATAAGATCTGACACCACTGCCATGGGTAATTAAAAATTGGGTAAATACATATGGACCACCCTTGAGGACCATAAAAAAAATAAAATCTTCCCTTCAAAGGTATCTTTCTTTTGACACAGATATACTTAGGCCATTCCAGATGGATGTGTCTTTTTATCTGATTTTTAAAGCCCTTGATAAGGGGTTCTGATTTCAGTTTCTAGCAGTCTTCACCAGTGGGAAATTGTTTTTCATCAGAGACTCATGGACTATGGACTATGTCCCCTGCTCCTGCAGTTGCCCTTGTTTGAGTTCAGGAAAAGGAGTTCTTGGCATCTGTCTTGGTGATCTGGACCATAGCTCTTAGGAGAGAGCAAAAATTACTTCCTTGGTGCCATTATCCTGTGTTAGGTACAAGATGATAAGAAAATGCATCTTAACAAGGGCATCCATTTTAAATCGAAATGGCTTCTTCATAAAACTTGCACATCTTATGGCCCTGAGCTTTGCTTAAAGCATTTGAAGTGCCCTTGCCAATCAAAACCATTTTCCTTCAACACTGAACAGAGTTATATGTAGAAAAATTTCCTGAAAGACTTTCAGCATGCTCAGCTAAGAGCAGTGTTTTTAGTCTTGCTGCACTAGTGTGCTGGTTCCTTTTATCATTCGGACCATCTGTGATGAAGTCTATTTTGTTAACTCAGAAAACCTCAATTTCTGTAAGACTTTAAGATGAGGCATTAACATATTTTTATGGATTGTGCTACCATGATGGTTTTGGAGACTTCTCATTTCTGTTATTAAAGAGAAAAACCCTGCCATCTAAGCTTCTCATAAGAAACTATTTTTACATTTATAATCTTCAAAGATGCTTATGAAAAGAAGTGCTTTGAACTCTTTCAATAAGATTTAGCTCAGTCGAAAGCTTAACAACAATGTAATTTGAGTGAGGGTGTCTGATCCTACCTGTCAAAGATGCTGCAGGAAGATACATAAATCAGCCAGAATCTCATCGGAAGCCAGTTTAAAAATTCATGCAGCTAAGAGTCGTTCCTGTGTGATCTGGTTTCTTAATACTACAGTATACCCTGAATATTGGGATTTCAGAGCTGGAATATACCTTGAAACTCATTTTATCCAAGTCCTTTGCTGCAGATGAGTAAGCCAAGGCCTCAATTCCTGGAACCAGCAGCATCACTTATTTGAACTTATTTGAAATGCAGGACCTCAGGCGTCCCAGGGGACCCATTGCTTCAGACTCTCCAGCTGAAGGTCTCCAAGATCCTTTGTGCTCTTGAGCATGTTAAAGTTTGAGAAACGCTGCCCCACACCACATTGTTTCCCAAGAGAAGGACAAGACTTCAGAATCCGTTTGTTCCAGATTCAAAATCCAGATTTTTCCCTATACTCAAGTGTACCCACATTTCCAGATATGTAGCCCCACTTTTAACAGTTGTACAAGGAAAAAAAAAAAAAACTTTATGAAAATAAGATTCTTCCATTTTACAAACTGAAATAGACTTGCAAAGTGGCCTTAAGCAAATTACTCAGCCTCTTAGATCCTCCAATTTCTTTATAGGTCAATGGGGATAAACTGCCAGTGTAGGTAACCATGGAGCTTAAAGAAATAATATTTGGGGGTGCCTGTGTGGCTCAGTTAGTTAAGTGTCTGCCTTTGGCTCAGGTCATGATCCCTGGGTCCTGGGATTGAGCCCCACATCGGGCTCCCTGCTCCGTGGGGAGTCTGTTTCTCCCTCTCGTGCCTCCCCCCGCCCCCAACTTGTACTCTCCCTCTAGCTATCTTTCTCTCAGAAAAACAAAATCTTTAAAAAAGAAAAGAAAAGAAAAGAAAAATATTTGTAAAGCTCTTACTCAAGTGCCTGACTGGAGACTTTAGATAAATGGAAACTGCTGCTACCACTCCCACTGCTACTCCTGCTACTAGCACTACTACTGCTATGTTGCTACGGCCACTGTCTACTACTAATACCACTATTGCTGGTACTGCTAATACTAGACTGCTGACGCCGGTGCTACTCCTACCACTGCCGCTGCTCCTGCTGCTGCTGCTTCTACTTTTACCACTGCTGCTGCTGCCACTGCTGCCACTGCTACTCCTACTACCATTACCAGCACCATGGTTATTAATATCTCTGAGAAGGAAAGTAACCTGTCCTACATTGACAAGTGACCCGAGTGAAACTGGGGCTCAGGTCTCCCAACCGTTATTCCAGGGCAGCTTTCCCCACACCTGATAATTTCCCTTTTCTTTGGAGTACAGCTAAACACTGCCAGAGCCAACTTCTTATTTAAGACCATTTCAATTCCTCGAGTAGGAAAATAGACAAAGGAGACTCCTTTTTAAAGGTTTCCATTTAAACTTCCCCAAACAATGAAGTCAATTTGCTCAGTTCTGTGTCCTTTCAAAGTGTCATAGCCTTGGCTCAGTCTGATTTTCTTCTAGACAGCAGCTTCTCTTTCTTTCAACAAGGGAATGCTACCTTTCTCTAATTTTGTTTCTGGCATCCAAAAACTTTGCATAGAAAGTTACACTTGAGCTGACAGTACATTTGTTTTTCTAGAAAACAGTATCTGTGTTGAACTGCAGGGGGATCTTAATTTTTTTTTTATTTTATTTTTTATAAACATATATTTTTATCCCCAGGGGTACAGGTCTGTGAATCGCCAGGTTTACACACGGGGATCTTAATTTTTTAAGTGAATTTTGTGTATTTTGGTCCTTGTCCTTTCAGTATTTAGCCCTATACTCAAGTGTACCCACATTTCCAGATATGTAGCCCCACTTTTAACAGTTGTACAAGGAAAAAAAAAACCTTTATGAACATAAGATTCTTCCATTTTGCAAACTGAAATAGACATTCATTTCTTTCTTTGAGGTCCCAGAATGACTTCTGGTCCCTGTACTTAGATCTGAAGGCATGTGACCTAATTTGAGAACATTGGTTAATGTACTAAGCCCTTAGCCTCAGCTATACTGGATTCCAAAAATTATAAATACCCTGGCTGGTAAAATAATATATTTGTGTGAAAACCATCCATATATCCCAACAAGATCTGTAAAAACACTCAGCAGCTATAGATACCTGATAGATATTTCTCTCTCACTTAAGTAAGAAAGTGTAAACAGAAGAACAGGTTTGCATGGGACCAGTTTTAGGTTTGGTCCCACTGTAGGAGATAGTGCAATTCTACAATTTATAAGGAATTACGTGGCCTAAGATGGATGGATACCTTCAAAGTTGTTCATCTGAACCTGTTAGTAGGCTTTTCAATTCCAGGGTAAGAGTTCTGAGATGAAGTGGGAAACCCTTAACAGGGTCTGGTAGGAATGATGCACCTCATTAATATCCAAAATGTATAAGCAACTCACACAACTCAGTAGTAAAACAACAATAGCAACAACAAAACAACTCAATTAAAAAATAGGGAAAGGATTAGAATAGATATTTTTCCAAAGAAAACATACAGAAAGCCAAGAGCACAAGAAAAGATGCTCAACACCACTAATCGTTAGGGAAATGCAAATCAAAATCACAGTGAGATATCATCTCACACTGTTAGAATGGCTAGTAACAGAAAGACAAGAGATAAGTGTTAGCAAGGAAATGAAGAAAAGGGAAGCCTTGTGCACTGTTGCTGGGGATATAAATTGGTTCAGTTACTGTGGAAAGCAGTATGAAGATTGTTCAAAAATGAAAAAATAGAACTTGTATATGACCTGGCAATCCTGCTACTATGTATGTAGATAAAGGAAGTGAAAACAGGTTATCAAAAAGATATCTGCACTCCCATGCTCATTGCAGCATTATTCATAGTAGCCAAAGTTATGGAAACAACCTAAGAATCTCTTGACAGATGAATGAATAAAGGAAATGTGGTGTGTATGTGTGCATGTGTGTGTGTGTGTGTATAATATTCAGCCTTTAAAAAGAAAGAAATCATGTAATTTGAGACAACATGGATGAACCTGGAAGACAGTATGCTAAATCAAATAAGCCAGACACAGAAAGATGAATACTGCATGATCTTTCATATATGTGGAATCTAAAAAAAAAAAAAAAAAAAGAAAGAAAGAAAGAAAAGAAAAAAAGTTCAACTCATAGTAATAGAGTAGAATGGGCTTGGGGACGGGGGATATAGTGATCAAAGGTATAAATATAAACTTCCCTTATGAGATGAGTAAGTTCTGGAGACCTAATATATAACATGGTGACTATCATCAATAATAATGTTTTGCATACTTGAAATTTGCTGAGAGAGTAAGTCTCAAGTGTTCCTACCATACACACTAAAAAAGATAACCATAGAAGGTAAAGGGTATGTTAGTTTGATTGCATTTCACTATATCTGTGTACATAATATCACATTGTGTACCTTAAATATATATAATTTTTACTTGTCAAAAATAATTTTTTTAGAAAATGATTTGGTGTACCTCATCCTCTTAAGGAGGTGAAGCAGCACTGGGGTTATCATCTCCACGAGTCTGGGGAAAGGTAAATACTTGACTGATGCTAGAATAAGTAGATACAGTGATAGGTTTCCCAGTTTGAGGGCTGCATCTCATGCTGGCTCAGTTTAACAAAGCACTGTGCTTTGTGCTTTTAACAAAAGTTAAGCATTTGTAGACATCCAAATGCATCAAAGATGCAGTATATATTTGTCAAAGCACTCCTTTCTGCGCGTGCATGCATGCACACATATACACACACAAACTGGCTAAATTCATAAACAAACTCTTTATCAGGGTCAAAGAGTCTTAAGCATGGATCCAAGTGAGTTAAAAGCCATGGATATAAATAAGTCTAACATTTCCTGACTAGGGACATAAGCACACAAATACACTGGCTGTCCTGAATTCCAAAGGCAGTATTTCCCAGAGTCTTAAAAGAGGTCCTTTTAAATCTTTTTTTGTTTCATTTTATTTTATTTCTTTTCAGTGTTCCCAAATTCATTGTATTTGCACTACACCCAGTGCTCCATGCAATACGTGCCCTCCATAATACCCACCACTAGGCTCACCCAGCCCCCCACCCCTCTCCCTTCCAAAACCCTCAGTTTGTTTCTTAGAGTCCACGGTCTCTCATGGTTTGTCTCCCTCTCCGATTTCCCCCAACTCACTTCTCCTCTCCATCTCCCAATGTCCTCCGTGTTATTCCTTATGGTCCTTTTTAGTTTTTAAAAAAATTATATATATATTTATTTCTCTTCTAAGGACTTAAACATTAACTAAATACAGTTCCAAGCACTTTAGAAATATTAATGTACTTAACAACTTTAACAGTCTTTGCCAGGTCAGTACTCCTCATATCCTCATTTTGCAGCCAAGGAAACAGAGTCACAGAGAGTTTAAGTAACTTGCCTGAGAGTAAACAGCAAATAAATGGCAGGATAGGAGCTCAGACAATTTGACTCTAAAGTCTATGCTATTACTTACTATGTTACTGAATGAGGTTATTATGTTGCAATTTTCTTTATTACTAGCTGGTAGATAAATTTGTTAGCTTGTAGTACTAATGGAACCAAGGTGAGTTCAGTACTTGAATGTGCCAATTATTGAGGCCCTGCATATAGTAATATATAATCTATGGTTGGTTGGTTGGTTTTTAAAGTTTTGTGGGGGTTTTTTTGTTTTTTTTTTTTTGTGTTTTTTTTGTTTTGTTTTGTTTTTTTTTTTTTGACAGAGATCACAAGCAGGCAGAGAGGCAGGCAGAGAGAGAGGAGGAAGCAGGCTCGATCCCAGGACCCTGGGATCATGACCTCGGCCGAAGGCAGAGGCTGGTTGGTTGGTTTTTAAAGTGTGCTCCACACAGAGCTTGAACTCACAACACTGAGATAAACCTGAGCCAAAATCAAGAGGTGGATGCTCAATGGACTGAACCACCCAGGCACCCCTATAGTTTGTATCTTTGATTATTAGCTAACTTTTCCAACTCACAAGACTATGATAGTTTTCCCTTTTCGGGCCATGCCTTATTATAAGCTACAAGTATGAAAAACAAGCTAAGCATTATTTCCAAAACATCCTAAGGTTGCAAAACAAGGGACGAGGTATAAATGCCCAGAGCTTATTAGAGATTTGTAAGAGAAAATTTAAAGTGAGACTAAAAATAAGTTATTTGCCTATGGAACACCTAGATGCTTTCCTTCCATGCTGCTATTTGCATGAAAATCTGCCCCTTAGGTCAGGGTTTATTATAGGTTGGAAAAGTTTCCAAAAGCCAACCACAAACCCAGGAATCCAAATCTCTCAACACACATAAAAAACAAAAAACCTCCTTAATCTGTAGCCAGAAGTGCTTCTGGGCTTTGGAACTGCCCCATTGTGCCTCGGCCACTCCAGCACAGACACTCCCAGTGTTGCCATGGAGGCAGGGACCCAACTGTGTGGATTGGTTTCAATAACCAGCAGCTGCTCACTTCAGAAAAAGCAGGATCACAGCCCAGTTCTGAATGAGCATTCTTCTCTGGGCTTCGACCTGACCTGCATATTGTTTTCTCATTGAATTTCCTTTTATTTATTTTTAAATATCAACTTTCCTTGAACTTTCCCTCTCATTCGTGTTGCATTTGGCAGGACGACAGAATTTCTCTTTCTTTCTGTAGAAAATGTGTTTTTTTTTCTTTAACAGTTCCTGAGGTTTTCCCTGTGCCACCTTTATCTCCTCCACCCCCTACACATTTTGCACATGTGCACACTGACACACACACATGCACACCTTGGCCGCATTATATAAGGCCCCAGAACAAATCCACCGAGTTTAATTACTTCTAGAAGTACAAAGGTCCAGATAAACCCAGAAACTCTCCCTGACTCACCCAACACCAGGCACATTTCATTTGTTCTGTGAAAATTTGGGAGTGAAACTGAAAAATGACCCTTTATTCACATTATTCTGGCCATGATCAGAGAATCTATGTTTTAATCCTAAACATATTCTTAATTCACAGTTGATTCACAATGTTTTTTTCTTCTTTGTTTACATGTTAGTAAAATGCAAAGAATGTAAAAATATAAAGACTTCCAATGTGATTTGACATCCCTCTCCTAAGGATTGCAGAATAACTGTTCTTGATGCAAGACAAGAACTGTACCATACTTGAGATGAATTTTGCCCCTTTCAGCCCTTTAAGGATTTGGAATAATTTGGAAGTGAGGTTTGTGCTGCTGTTGAGCACCACCCCCCCCCTTTTTTAAATGAAATTGAAACAATTTGTTTACAAGTTGTTACTAAAGACTGTCAGAGAAAAATGTTTGTGGACATAGTATCCAAAAGGCTGACAGAACCCAGAACTTGCTTGGTATTCAAAGGAGAGCTCATCCAACATTATCCTGCACACTGTATAATTACTTGCATGTTGGGAGCCAAAAAAGGGAATGCAATCCTGTGAATGTGTGTTTATACTGAAGATTTTGAGAAGCAAAACAATTCAGTAAGCATTCTTCATCCCCAGCATCTGGGAATAATTAATTTGCTTGTTACGGTTTATAGCATGAAGTTGATAAAGTTGTCTGAAGCATTGAGGCCATTTGCCTTATTTAAAACTTTCTGCTATAGGGTTTTACATTGTGGCTAATTTTAGTAAATCTTTTTATTTTTAATCCTAAAATGCTGTGACAAGGAAGAACCTTCTGCTTATGGTTTCTTGATCATTTTCTTTTTGGTCTTCTTCCCACTGTGTTCAAGAAACTGGTGCTCACGCACCTTCTGCTCCCTTCTTCCTTGCTGTGTAATGCTGCTGGGGCAAAGAGCTCTCAAAAGTGACGCCCTGGAAAATGTAGTTGGGGCTTTACATATTGTATTCAGTAAACACTTTTTTAAAAATTATTTTTAAAGATTTTGTTTATTTATTTGACAGAGAAAGAGCACAATCAGGGGGAGTGGCAGGCAGAGGGAGTGGGAGAAGCAGGCTCTCTGTGGAGCAGGGAGCCCAATGTGGGGCTCAATCCCAGGATCCCAGGACCATGACTTGACCTGAAGGCAGACACTTATCCGACTGAGCCACCCAGGCACCCTGTTTTCAGTAAACACTTACTGGAGCTCTGAAGAGTTATTCTGGGGCTCCAGGACAGTGGAGATTGTCATGTGAGACTCAATCTATTACATTATGGAAAGTATTGTGACAAGTTCCGATGGTTTTTATTAAGTGCTACCTTCCTTTAATTGTGACTCTTAGAAAGAAAGCACAGTATGTACAGTTGATCCTTGGGCAATACCAGGGTTGGGGAGACAACCCTCCATGCAGTCAAAAATTCAGGTATAACTTCTGACTCTCCAAAAATGTAACTACCAATAGCCTACTGTTGACCAGAAGCCCTACTAATAACATAAATGATTGATTAATACATATTTTGTATATTATATATTTTATATATTTTATATACTGCATTCTTATAATGAAGTACCTAGAGAAAAGAAAATGTTACTAAAATCATAAGGAAAAGAAAATACATTTACAGTACTGTACTATGAAAAATCCACATACAGGTGGACCTGTGTAGTTCAAACCCATTGTTGTTCAAGTGTCAACTGTATAAATCATGTCTTCTCTATCTGATGCAACAATTCAGCATGTTACAGGGAGCTTATCAGTCTCTGGGGAGTCTCCTTTGATTTCTCACTAAGGCATGCTAGAATGAAACACAACTGTTACTCTGACCTTAGTTTAATTTGGGATTTCAGAATAAGAGCAAATGTCTTATTTTTGTCCACTGAGGGTTCCAAGTGTTTCACAGTGTTAAAGTTTTCTATAGCACTTTTGAAAGCTCAAATTTCATAACATCCAGCTCTTTTCTTTTAAATCCTGGTGAGAAACAAACTAAGGAACTCCTCATATACAGCCAGGTCTCACTCCCAACCTCTCTCTCTCCTCAGCATTTATCTCCACACTTTGACAACTGTTTGAAATCGCTGGTGGCCTATATTTCAGATCTCTTTGGACTAAATACATGCTTTGTCCTTCACAGTCAAAAATAACTTCTAGATTTCTGTTTATGGGGGTTGTACTCACAAAGAGTAACCAGCCCGAGGTCCAGTCCTGAGGTTGGTACACTCACTGCTTCAGACCCAGAAGATGCTGACTCAGAGAGCTGCTTTTGTCTTTCTGCTTCTACACTCCCACTCTGTACACTGTGACACCTTCCTCTTCCCTCTTTCAGGGCTTAGAAGCAGGGACTGGACCTTACATTAGTGACTAGACACTCTCATGTGACCACTCTCAAAAGCCAGTGCATGGTCTAGTGACTGGATTGGTAGTGGTTGGTCATGAGTTTTCTCAGATCTGTTTTCTGATACCAAACAAAGTAAGTTCCATAAATATAGAGAACTTGCATTTCATGTTTACCACTGTACCTCATCATGTAGAAAAATTCCCAGGGCATATCACTTAATAAATATCGGACCAATAACTAAACAAAAGGGTAAGTGGATATTCAGATGGGATGAGTTTTTCCTGAAGCTGAATGTATTCATTTTCAGAACTTCTAATATGTTCTTCTTACTTTTTCCCTTTATAATGTTTTTCTTTTGTAAAAATTATTATATCAGGTAAAAGTGTTATTAGGGAGATTTTAGGCAAAAGGGAAATATTAAGCAATGTGGTATCAGTTCCCAAAATTCTTGCACTCATCCATTAAACTCAATCTGGAAGTCACTCCCCCAAAGCGTGTTCTTTCTTGCTGTTGCATTGTCTCTTGTAATATTATCCTCTTCTTCATAAAAGTTGCCTCAGAAGGGCTAACAAAAGGTTAATTCACATGAATCAAGGTCAAAACCATAATTCAGATTCAGACTCACCAGGTTGTGGAGCAGCCACTTAGTGGAAGGCCCTGTGCCATGTGCCTTCACATGTTCTCCTGCTTGCATTCCAAGGTTAGAGTTATTAGTATTTCTCTTTTACAGATGGGGTAACAAGTGAGCTAGATTTTGGGTGGTCCACATCCTCCCCCACAGAAGGAAGATTCAGAGGGGCAAGGAGGTCCAAAAGAGGTGAATGGAAGATGTGGGACTAAATGGTGCTTTGCCAAGCAAGGGTGATTTGGTTGGGAAGAGAATGGCATTGTGATAAGAGTAAGATGAGAAGGAAGAGTGAGCACAGTGTAGTTTGGAACAGAGTCCAGACTGACCTAAATGGAAAGCAAGCGGTAGATAGGAAGATTGTAGAGGCCCAGATTGCCCAAGACCATCATTTTGCAAGCATGAAGCTTCAAAAGGTGGTATGTTCTAAAGCTTGTTAACTTCTCAGATTACTCTTCAGTCAGTCAATGCCCTGAAAGACATATTTGTCTCTGAATTTGTTTACTTGCCTATTTTTGGCTTCACCTAATGTTGTTTGGGAAGATGAGTGTGCTCTTTACTGCTGGTCCTGTTTTCCTATAAGAAAGAGTCTCTTCAGACATTCGTACACAAGCTTGTAGGTCTTTAAACATAGTCAGTCAATAGCTCTGCTGCCGAGTGGACACAGCATTCCAAGTTTTCTCTAAGAACTCAGACTATTGAGTTAGCAATGTCCAAGAGAAGCTGAAGTCCAGCCTATTTCAAGTGTCTAGCCCCATTAATGTACCAGTAAGCTAAGTGTAAAAATTGTATGACATTAATCTTATTATAAAGGTTTACTTTTTCCAGTGGTGGGAGCCTATGACTCTAAGAACATGTGTGCCATTGTTAACTCTGAGTCATCTCATTTGAACAGTGAAAAACTGATAAACTTGAAAGTATGCGTATATGTAAAGCACCTTGTTCAATGACAGGTGGTAGATGTTTAATAGATCATAACCACAGTGGATTCTCATTGTTTGTGGGTTCTGTATCTGTAAAGTCACTTACTTCCTAAAATTTATGTGTAAACCCCAAATCAGTACTCATAGCACTTTCATAGTCATTCGTGGACATGGGCAGAGCAGTGAAAAATTTGAGTCTCTTCATATACACATTCCCAGCTGAAGTTGGACAAAGTAACACTATTTTTGTTTCAGTTTCCATTCTATAAACAAAAATGTCTTTTTGTAATCTATTTGGTGCCACATTTTCGTGCTTTTTTACTGATGATTTTGTTATTTAAAATGACTCCCAAGTGCAGTGCTAGAGTGCTTTCCAGTTTCCTACAAGCAAGAAGCACCTTTTAGAGAACTATGTGTGTTAGATAAACTTTATTAAGATATAAGTTTCAGTGTTGTTGGCCATGAGTTCAATGTTTATAAATGCATAATACATATTCAATAAGGAAATACAGTGTCTTTAAACAGAAACATACATAAAACAAAGTTATATATTAATCAGTTGATGAAAATGTGACCACAGTCTCACAAGTACCTAACCCTGCATTTTCTCTAGGAATGATGGTTTCATATTTGCTCATCAGTGTTCCCAGGGACTTTGCACACAAATAATGAGAACCTACTGCATTTATTATTGTAGTCATCAAGAACTATGTGGTTGCTGCCTAAGCCCAATCTATTAAGAGTGCCAGTGATTTTGCTAAATTATATCAGATTCCACTCTTTCCTCTGCTTCTACCTTACCAAGATTCTCAAAGTGTTATCTCTTCATGGTCCCCATTCAATGCAACGTCATTTCAGTTCTTGAGTCAATCTTGTCTAGGTTAATAATCCCTGATTCATTTGTTAAGCATGGCATAATCTCCATCTTCTACTCTGGTCAGAGCTGGATACCCACTAGAGTGATTAATTTCTCAGGCTGAACCCTCAAGTTGACTTCACAACCCATCGTCCTGGAATTCTGTGTCCAAGGATGAGGCCTGAGTGTCTAGATCACCACCAAATCTCATTACCTCCACATGTCCTACAAATGAAGATCTACCATGTGACAGGTACCTACCCAGTTAATCTTTTACCCTCACAGAGAGTCCCATAAAGAGATGTAATATAATGTAGTCAATGATACGTAGAAGATCCTGTGGGAGTGTGGTGGAGAGAGAGTAAATCCAGCAGGAAACCTTCTCAGAAAAGTGATATTAGAACCTAATCTTGAGGAATAAGGAGTAGCCAGGCAAAGAAAAGCATGAAGGCTGTATAAAGATATTTTGGATTGGGATGCCTGGGTGGCTCAGTCGGTTAAGTGTCAAACTCTTGGTTTTGGCTCAGGTCTTGATCTCAGAGTTGTGAGTTCAAGCCCCATACTGGGCTCCACAGGTAGCCTACTTTTAAAAAAAAAAAAAATGTTTTGGATAAATGGAACAGCATAAGTGAAGCAAAGAAGCATTAGAAAGCATGGATTATTCTGAAAATCACAAATATTTAAGTATTGCTAGTTATAAAGCATAAAGGGAAGAGACACAGGAGATGAGTCTGACTAGGGAGTTTTGTCATGTTACCAGCCTTTATTCATCCTATCAGTGTAGCTCAAATACATGGCTGGATTTGAGTTCTACAAAGACCACTGTGATATCTCTTTGGAGGATGAGTCTGAGGGATGCCAACCTGGAGACAGGAAGACATTTTTAAAGTTCCTGATAGTTCCTGTGGGAGATAGTGAGGTCTTGAGCTAGAGCAAAGGGACTGGAAGGCAGAGACACAGGTGTAGTCAAATCAGCCGGCCTCAGTGACTGTATTGGTCAGGATATAATAGATCATGCTATGGTAACAAATGACCCTCCTCCATCGTGGAGGGTTATCATGAAAGTTTATTTATTTCTCTGTCATGCAGTTAGCCAACCTTCTTGGACTTGGTGACACTACCATCTCAAGACAGAAGCTCTGCATTCAACACAACAGAAGAAGAGGGATGTTTCAGGTAAAGAGGGCTGAGAAAGCTTTTCACTACCTTAGCCTAGAAATAAGATGGGAATTTTTACTTATGTCTCATTGGCCCATACTAGTCATATGGCTGCACTTAACTAGAAGTAGGATGGGAAGTATCATCTCTTAAATGCCCGGAAAGAAAAGAAGAATTGGATATTTGTGAATACTGGTGATGTTTACCACGGTCAAGGTCATGGTGGCATAGAGATGGTATAGCCAGTGTAGTGAGTGAAACATGCACATGGCAGATGGACAGGTGAAAGAAGTTTATGATAAACTTCAGGTTTTTAGTGTGGGAAAACAGAGAGTGATGGTGCCAGCCCGTGTGACAGGGAAGGCTGCTTCAACACCATAGCGAGGGTAAAATAATAGTTTTTGGATACATGAGATATCCCTAGGGTAAGCATTGTATCCAGAGATAAAAAGCAAAAGGTAGAGTGGGGCAAAAGGTAGCGTTGGGCAAAGCTGAAGGCAATTACAGTGTTTGAATAGCTCAGAAGGAGCAGTAACTGAATCATGGTCATGAATTGAAGGCAAAGCAGACAAATCACCAGGAGAAGGTGTTTGGGGAAAAAAAAATAGGCTGGTGCTCAAGGCTGCTTTCAGCATCAAGCACACATTTGCCTGATGCTATGAAATATGTTAAAAGGTGTCATTGAATGCCTGACTGTGCTCTGGACCTTAGCTAGTGACTCAGGTCCTGGTTTTCCATCTCTCTCTAGTCACCTGGCCACCCTGGGCCTGGATCCTGCTCCCCATAAATGAGCCTTCTGGAGCCTGGCCACTTGAAGGCAGCCCTTCTTCACCACCATCTAATCATACCTTGGAATATCTCACTCGGCATGAGCTAAGGCCATAACCATAAGAGAGCTTGCTACCTCATTTAGACTCTGCTTTAGACACTTACCCCAAGTTTAAACTCTCATGTAGGACAGTTCCTCCAAACCCCATCCTGACTCCCTCACAGAGGCCACTGCTTGATGCTTGTTCACAAGCCTTCCTGCCACCTAAGAAAACTGTGGTCCAGCTTGCCTCAGGCCATACCCTTACAAATCTAAGAAGGACAATAAAGGCAGTGGTCTGGCATTTCCCCCCCCCCCAAAATATTTACTACCAATAAAGGATGAAATTTCTTTGAGATCCTGGAGAGAGAGGTGGATGGCATTATACAGGAACCAGCATGGAAACAAGGCCATCAGTGGAGAGGTAAGCTTGCTCCCCATGGGACATGGGACTCCATGTCCAGAGATCATGGCTGATATTATAGGGGACCAAGCCGAGGGAAGAAAGAATTGTCAGGAACCTCACAGAGACTTCAGGAAATAGGTCAACAGCCATCCGCAAGCCCCCTGTACCAGGAGGAGACTAAAAATTCACATTCGCGTCTTATAGAAGGACACGGCAGATCTACAGTAACTGTAGGAATCAAGATTTGGGGTTCAGGAAAGTGGAGCAGCACTCCAGCTTCAGGAACACCAAGGGTCAGAGTTAGGTTGCAGACCCACATTGTTCTAGGAGTTCTGGCCTAAGCAAGGCAAGAACTAAGGGGGGACAGTCTTCCCTCCTTCCCTCTGTCCCCAGGACAGAGGACTGAAGAAAGGCTGGTAGAAGCAAAGCAGCAAGCCAGGGGAACCCGGATAAGGGCATGGGCAGCAGGCCTTCTCCAACACAGGTTAAACTTTGAGACCCAAGCATAAGGGAATCAAGTAGGCATTCTGTCTGCCTCAGGGGCTCCTCAAGGCTCCTCCTGACAGAATCCCTGAAGCCTTGCAGCCTCTATATGACTTCTTATGGTGCCTTCTTCCAGTCTCCCACTGAAGTTGGGTGAGAGCAGTTACATGGGTTAAATAGAGTCAGTATGCTTGGGAAGGTTGGAGGGAGGCAGCCTTCTGTGACTAAAAAAACGGGGCTAGGGATGCAGTGTAGACAAGAGCTAAGAGGAGACTCGGGTTAACTGTCAAAGCTGAAACTCTATTACTTGTTTTTTTTTTTTTTTTTAAGATTTTATTTATTTATTTGACAGACAGAGATTACAAGTAGGCAAAGAGGCAGGCAGAGAGAGAGGGGAAAGCAGGCTCCCTGCCAAGGAGAGAGCCCGATGCGGGGCTCGATCCCAGGACCCTGGGATCATGACCTGAGCTGAAGGCAGAGGCTTTAACCCACTGAGCCACCCAGGCACCCCTCTACTACTTGTTTTAAAAAGATGACTATATCAGCATGCCTGGGTGGCTCAGTCAGTTAAGCATCTGTCTTCCACTCAGGTCATGATCTTAGGATCCTGGGATCAAGCCTTGCATGGGGTTCCCTGCTCAATGGGGAGTCTGCTTCTTCCTCACCCTCTTCCCTTCCCCCTGCTTGTGTGCACGCTCACTCTCTCTCAAATAAGTAAGATAAAATAAAATAATATAAAATGAAATATGACTATATTTACAAATCATCCGTAGGGTGCTCAAATTCACACTATTGCTTAATGCAATTAAAAAGAAGTAACACTCTAGGATTTTTTCTCTTGTTTATCCCATTTGGAGTGTATCAGTTGAAGAAACGGTCTGGATTTTACTGATTGCATTTGTATGTTATTGTTTCAAATATGCCTCTTATAAATTGTATCTAGACATTTAGCTCTAGATACTTGATCAAATTCAGGGTTGATACTGAGGGAGAAAGCTACTCCACAGGTGATTTGTGGACCTTCTTCAGGAGGCACATGTTTTTGTTTTTTCCAGTTTTATTAAGATGTAATTGGCAAATAAAATTGTTTTGTAATATAAAAAATTACTGGAACCAATAAAAAAAGAAGTAACAAATATGAAAATACATTGTGTATTGTAACACTGAATAAAGGCAGGATATTGAAACTGCTTAGAAGCTAGTCACGTAGGGGTGCCTGGTTGGCTCAGTCAGTTAAGTGCCTGGCTCTTGATTTCAGCTCAGGGCTGATGTCCCAGTCATACTGAGCCCTCTGTTGAGCCCTGCCCTGTGCTGAGTGCAGAGTCTGCTTATCCTTCTCCCTGTGCTTCCCCTGCCCACCCCGCTTTCTCTCTCTCTCTCTCTCTCTCAAATAAATAAATAGAAATAAAGCTAGCCATATAAAAATAGACTTTATAGCCCAAATATATGGATGCGTGCTGTGGCAAGTGTTTTATATACATTATTTTATTCAATCCTCACCTTGACTGTAAGAGGGTAGGTACTATTATTTGTGTTTTATAGATGAGGAAACCCAAGCTCATGGAGTATCTAATACAGGTCTCACAGCTAACTGGTAAGCAGCCGAGCCTGTCGTCAAGCCCATGCCTGTGTTGATTCCAAAGACAGTACTTCCCTCAAACTAAGAACACCACGGTGTCTTTGTTTTCACATGTCCAGCTGGGCTGTCTTTACTCATTGTCTGCAGAGGTTAGTTCTGCAACACCAGCTCTTGTCTCTACTGTCAGCCAGAGAGCAGCCTCCAGGGATCTTGAGGCTGGTTCTGGAGGAGGGCTTCTTCCCCCATAGCACGCTGCACAATGGCCAAGCTCTGGGCCTTATCTGGCAGCCCTCACATTCCTGCTTAGCGCCCCAAGCAGGACACATTCCTGACTGGGTGGAGGGAAGAATTCCTAGCATTCTTCAGCCGCTGTCCTCTGTCCTTGCAGGAGCTGCTAATCTCGGTACCTGGGGGGGGGGGGGGGGGGGGGGGGGGGGCAAAAAAAAAAAAAAAAAAAAACACCAAAAACCCAAACTTCATTTCTAACATTTGGAATTACTCTGAATTACTCTCCGGACCAGGAGAAGGGAGGAACAAAGGGCTGGAGGGAGATTCAGGACTATTGAGACATGTACTTTTCTTTATAACATGTTTCAGGATTGTGGAATCAGGAATTCACACTCTTTCTCAATAGTCTCTAGGGTCTGTGAGGGCCTTGCATTTGTCCTTCATGGTTGACAGGAAGTCTATATTGTTTGTCATTCTTAAACATCATAGCATCTTAGTATTAGTTATACTTTGAAAATAGAACAATCCGGATGTTTGAACATTACCTCTCTGCAATGATAACACCTATTACTTTTATAAATAAATTTATATTATACTATGCTTTACCACTTACATTATCTCATTTGATCTGCACAAGAAATCTGAGATTGGTAGTAGTATTTCCATTTCATAGAGGAGACATCTAATCTGAGAAGTGAGGTAACTTGCTGGCTACCAAACAGTTGCCAAGGCAGAGGTGGCCTGTGACCAAATTTCCTGACTCCCCTCTACCATGTTTCACTCAAGGCCTCCCATTATGTCCTCACAGATGCTACCAGGTAGTAACTGGGAGTCTACCCAGTTAGAGGGTAACATCTGATTCTCCTTCCCAGAGACGACTCCAGTGAGAGACTGGGGGTTTGGGGGTTCAGGGGGCTGGCTAAGGCCAAGGTCAGAATGTCCTTGTGGCCGTGGAGTATGAAACAAGAAAAGCAATCCAGCATCTTGAGAAGCTGAGTCAAAAAGCCAAGCCAACCACCTAAGCAATGATTTTCAAGGTATGGACTCTAGCCAACTGGTAGGCCACAAGCATGTTCCACAAACTGATCCCCAAATGTGAGTCTTTTCTTTGGATCTTACTAGCAAATGGCCCTTGATACCCTACATTTTCAGAGTGTGTGTGTGTGTGTGTTTGTCTAAAGTCTACTTACTAATAACTGCTGAATTGTCAAGAGTTGGTAGTATTTGGTATTCATAAATAAAAATTTAGCACATAAATAAAGTTTACTGAGGGCTTAACTAAATATTCACCTTCCTGCCAGGCAACACTTGGCAATATTTGCAAACTCCCACTATAAACATGCATGGGCAGTCTGTTGAAGTATCCTCAGTTTGGGAAGATTGTTTTGTTATTAGTATCAGTACTCTATTGAGTTGCTTGTTCTTTCCTGTGGTTGTTACTGTCTCTGCTTTTTAATTATAAATTACCCTCCTTTACCTTCGTCATCATCTATTGTGTCTGAGGTGTACTGTTCGATTAACCCTATGGTAGGATAGTGATATCTATGTAGATCAACACGATTTATGATGTATAACAAAACATTAACACAAATATGGATTGTAGTACACACAAAAGTCATCCATACAAATATTGCTAATGCAGATATTCATACAATCTGAATAAAATGTGTCTGCCCAGGAACATTTTGTTGCTATCAGAGAATTCTTTGAAAAGTAGGAAAGACTGGAATGTGTGCATCTTGGAGCCTTTTGCGTCATGTAGGTGGGACTCACTGGGTGGCAAGGGAGAACTTGGGTTCTTTATAGTGGGATGGGAAGAACTACAGAGACCAGAAGAAAGTGAACATTGGAAGGGAGCTTGGGAGGCAGAAATTGGAGAGATTGAAGAAATTATGCCTCCAGTGTCTTTTCCAATGTCTTGGCCTCAGCATGGATGTGGAAGGAACAGTTAAAAGTGAACGTGTCCCCAAGATGCCCTGTAGGGTAGTCTGGTTTGGGCACTGTGCAAACGTGGCCTGCCAGGACAGGTGGAGGCTGAAATGCAGCTGTTCATTACTGACTGTGAACCTTCAGTGCCAATGAAGAGAAATCTTTCTGTAATTTGCCTCTACAGAATGACTTTTAGTAAACAATTTAAAAGTGCCCCTATGTGCAAATTATGGTCTTTGAGATACTCCAGGAAGTCCTGGAAGACTCTTTTTTTTCATGGATATACTGAAGGTGACCACTTTTGCTCCCAATCAGGGAAGATGGCTGAGTAACCTAAGGATATTGAACAGGCATTCAAGTCAGGCTTGAAACTTAGAGAGGAGTCCAATAATGTGCTTACATTTTGGCAAAGTCAAAACATGAGAAGTAAAGAGCCTAGATACAAAATAAGATCTTTCTTCAGTTTTTTGAAATGCCACCAAGAAAAGCCTTCCAATACTGCAAAACAAAAGCCATTTAAAGATTTTTTTAAAACTTATTTGAGAGAAAGAGAGAGAATGAGCATGAGAAGGGGGAGGGTCAGAGGGAGAAGCAGACTCCCTGCCGAGCAGGTGGGTGTGGTGGTGGGGGGGGGGACTCTATCCTGGGATTCCGGGATCATGACCTGAGCCAAAGGCAGTCGCTCAACCAACTGAGCCACCCAGGCACCCAACAAAAGCCATTTAAAAGGAAGAACCCATAGAGAGATGTCTTCTTATCCTGAGAATCTTTGAGTTTGAATTCAGACAAAAGGAAATCATCTGGTTATTATTAAGAACTGAAAATTCCTTAAATGACGCAGGCCAAAATAGAGCCACCCTTTTTAAAAAGCAGTTCTAAATCTGTCCTGCCATATAATTTCATGAATACTTTATTATAAGCTTTACACCACTGTTAATCATTGTATGCGTCCCATTTCATAAAGTGATAGTTGTCTTCAAGTAAACCTTAGTGAATAGTAAGATATCATTAAAGGTAAGGATGTAAAATAGTGTTTAGTTTGGCTCCTGCAAGTGATTCATCTTGGTTTCTTACCTAGTAACTATTGAGAGAGATAAGCTGACATTGCCCGATTTCACAAACACATCCTGGTGAATGAGTTGCCATATTCCTTTCAGAATTCTCGTTTCAGAATTCCAGTGGTAGTGCCAATGGTTACCTTTATTTGATTTACCCTGGTAACTGAGTGACTATTTATTTGGTATGAATAAAGCTGAAGGTTATCCCATGTCTCTGGCACACTAGTCATGATCCTACAGGACTGTGTGGTTGCGAAATTCCCCTAAGAGGTTGTTGGATTATACAAGACCCATTATTACTTTTTTTTTTTTTTTTACCAACCCACAAGAGTCCCAAGCCATTGTATTGCTGGAAAAGCAAGGAAAAGCCACAATGCATTAAAAAAACAATAATAATAAACACCTGAAAACAAAAACCGAAACCAAAAGAAAACAAAAAAACAAAACGTGGTTCCCCACCTGTAGTCGGTGGGATTTAAATTTGCAAGGACTATGGTCAAGATCCGTAATTTGCTCCCTTTAAGCTGTGAGTGGTCAGGCCTACAATAATCATCGATTTTCTCAGTTCTCAACATGTGCGTAAGGGCCAAAAGGCATCAAATACAGAAGCTTTGGAGGGTAAAGCTATAAAACTAAATAAACACAGCTTTTCAAAGACCCAGATGAAGAAGGGGAAAATACTATAAAAGCAATATTTTCTTCCACTTTTTTTCCCTGAAAATGGAATAAGGTGTGTTGCTGTTTCCCCCTTTTGATTCATAACCTGGGGCTAACACTAACAAATAATTAAAACAGTAACTAGCACTGTAGAGTTCATAACATGCATCCATATATGTTAGCTTATTTGAGTCGCAAAATAGCCACTATTATTAGATTCCTTTTAATACAGAGAGCACCATGCCTTAGAGAGGCTACCTGACTTCCTCAAAGCAACTCAGCTTGACAAGTACAGCCTGGACTCCAAGACCCTTCATCTGACCCGAAAGCCTATCCTTTGCATTTTATCAGCATAATCTAAAGCAAATTGTGTCACTTTTTTATTTGACCTCCCACAATTCACACCAGTTTAATCAATCTCCAAATAATGAAAAAATGACTTAACTCTAACATCAACGTCATACCTATTAGTTCAGGAACCCAGAAGACTCTTGTCGGCTTCTGCTGTTTTTACAACCCACGTTAAGTATGAAAAGTTCGACAGTACCATAACCTCTCCCAGAAAACCAAGGTGATGTTAACCTGCAATTCAGTCTAGGGACTTTTTCTTATCTGCTGCAAAATTTACATCACTGGTACCCGTATCTAATAAATTTCAGCCGTTGTCATTCCCTTATAATTAGTTTACTTACTCTAGCATTCATATTTTTTCTTTGGATTATTTCTGTTTTCTGTTCCATGTATTCCTTCACCCCATCTGACCCGATTCAGCTCTCTTAACAATTCAGACTCTTGTCTGAAGATCCTAGTAAGTAACGAGCACCTGGAGGTCTTAGAAAACTTTATGCCTTTTCATTAATGAAAGTGAATGTATATATCTCTACATACACACATACATATACATATATATATGCACACATATATATATTGTGTGTGTAATTATGTGTGTGTGTGTATATATATATATGTATTAGAAATTTCTCAACAGTAATAAAAGACTTAAAACAGACCTTTAATACAAAGTATAAAAGTTGTATTGACAAAAACATTTTTTAAAAAATAGAATGGTATTGGCCAGTAGCATATACAGGGATTTGGATTGTTGAATTATATAACAACTTGATTTCAAGGTTAAATCTCAAACATCACCAGCAAAGTGTGTTGTGCGAAATGTCTAGAGGTCTGGAGCTAAAATCATAGCTAAACTGAGTCCTGGGCTATATTTTAGTTTTGGCAGATGCAAGAAGCAAGGGGACAAGGCATGCTTCATCTGAGCATTTGTTCAAAGCACACCGAGCATAGTAATCCCCCTCCCACCACAAATTACTGTCTTCCATTGTTTCCCTCCAAATTCAAGTAAAAGAGCTTGAGGAAATTTTTGTCCCCAGATATTGAGGGATTAGTCCT
The DNA here is from genome assembly GCF_010015895.1 of Lontra canadensis. NCBI lineage: Eukaryota > Metazoa > Chordata > Mammalia > Carnivora > Mustelidae > Lontra > Lontra canadensis. Next base: position 9,446,247 of record NW_022631044.1, on the reverse strand, counting down.
TCTATGTGTTTTTTTATTAACCAAAGATGAATCTTAAGGGTAAACATGTTCCAGCCTTGTGTCATCTTCTTTATGAACCCTTTCATTAGGTTAATGAAAGATCATCAGGTGGGAAAGGAAAGTTCTGTTCCTAGCTGGAGACTTACTACTATAAAGGGTGCCCGGCACATTGTGCTGCCCATAGGGATTCAGAGTTCCTCCCTTCTCATTTTTAGTGACCCTTGGCTTCAACCTTCAACATCCTTCACCTTGCTCCATATCCCTTTATTCCTCAAGTTACTGAACCTGAAGATAAATGAATTACACTCAGGGCAAAGGAGAAAGGGAAAGGGGGCGGAGCAAGCCTCAGGTTCTATATGGAGAGTCCTACAGATTAGGAGTTTTATTTTGCCTCCTCACTGCTCACTGTTAGCTTATGACTTAAAATTTATCTTGCTTTTCTTGCGACATTTGGCAAACGGAATTCCCATCAGCAGATTTGGGGGAGGGGGGTAGAAAATAAGCACTTAAAAATTATCATTGCTGGGGTGCCTGGGTGGCTCAGAGGGTTAAGCCTCTGCCTTCTGCTTGGGTCATGATCCCAGGGTCCTGGGATCGAGCCCCACATCGGGCTCTCTGCTCAGCGGGAGCCTGCTTCCTCCTGTCTTTCTCTCTGCCTGCCTCTCTGCCTACTTGTGATCTCTGTCTGTCAAATAAATAAATAAAATCTTTAAAAAAAAATTATCATGGCTTCCAATACCGCCAGTGTGTTTGCTGGTTTCAGAACTGGTAGTGCAGAAACCAGGAAGGAGGGGAGTGAGGCCTTGGAGTTTAATGAGAGATCACTAGACTCCAGTAGTCAGAAGATCTGGGTTCTTCCAGGTGTGGACTGTTGGGTAGCAGCTGACAGATGAAGTGTTCTAAACCTGTACGTTCCAGAAAGCTGCTTGCACAGTAGTGCTGTACAGGGGTGAATGTGAGGCTATTTGATGACAAAGGACAATGGCCATACTGAAAACAAAACAGTAGTCTGGAAGTCAAGAATCATGGGACCAGTTATAACCTAACCTTGTGGGGGTGGGGGAGTCATTGGGCTTCACCTTCAAAGTAAGGAGAATAACACATTGCCCAGCTTTCTTGCCAGGGCAGTAGTGAATATCAAATAAGATACAATATTTAAAAGCCTGAACACATGTAAGCTAGCATGACTGAAATTAGGCCCTGGTTTAAGTAACTGCTAAGGTGCTTTTTCATAGCACAATCGTGTGCTATTGACAATCTTGATCTGAAGTCTGACAAATTCATTTGTAGAAAATCTGGCTTTACCAGAAACATTGACAGGCCGTTCATAACCAAATCTTTTGTGCTTTAGTGCTACATAAAATAGTACTTCTACATAAATACATAAAATAGCTAGAAAAACATAAGATACTGAAAAGTGTTTTCTTCCCCCATTATTAGTTTGCACCTGGAAGGAAATACCTAGACTCTGAATGAATAGCAGTGGGATGCTGGGAAGACTGTATCATGTCGCAAGAGGGAATTAGAGGACAGGAAGTTAGGGTAGCACCTCAGTGAACTTTGACCAGAATAAGGAAGAGGTGAAGCACCTGTGTATAATTATCCCCGAGAAAAAAATGTTATGAGAAGAACACGAATGCTGCCATAAAATATTGGAAGGGCTGTTACAGAGGAGATGATTAGATACTCTGTTCCATAAGACAAATCACTGAACACAAAATGAAGATGTTGATTTGAATGATCTCTGAGTTCCCTTAAACAAAATTCTGGCATTCCAAAGTTACGAGGAGAGAAGCTATGGCTCAGCACAAGAGAATACTTTCCATAAGTAAGAGTTCTCCTTCAATGGGCAGAGACACCCAATCTTGGAGATATTCTGACATTCAGAAGGAGCCTGGATTGCCATTTAAGAAGGAAGTGGAGGGAGTGCTTACATTCTGAGTAAGCTGAACTCCGTGACAGTGTGGCCTCTCCAATTCTAGGATATTTTGATTCTTAAGTAGGATGTGTCACATAAAATGGTAAATAAGGGGCCTATGTGTCCTTCATTGTCAGTGGGGGTAGATACTGTCTAGGTCGTGATTGTTGTCATTCTCCTTTTCTCCTGGGCATTGAAATTGCTAAAAAGCAGATTTTCAAAAAAATAAAAAATAAAAAACAAAAACAAAAAGCAGATTTTCCAGTGCATTTGAATTAATAGCCTTGTTTTCTACTTTATTTGGGCTTTTTTGATCATTGTTCATTGTAAACAGCTGTGAATAGTTGTTTTTATAGCAACTACAGAACCAAAGCCACATCCAAGCTTGCACCAAGAAAATCCTATACTCAGCCTGGAATGAAGATGTCATTGGACTCTGTTTTGCAGATAGCATGTGATGAACTGATTGACAAAGTCTAGAAATAAATCAAGATCATCCTGATGTTTAGAAATCTGACAGACAGGGATGCCTGGGTGGCTCAGTTGGTTGGATGACTGCTTTCAGCTCAGGTCATGATCTCGGAGTCCCGGGATCGAGTCCCGCATCGGGCTCCCAGCTCCACGGGGAGTCTGCTTCTCCCTCTGACCTTCTCGCTCATGCTCTCTCTCACTGCCTCTCTTTCAAATAAATGAATAAAATCTTAAAAAAAAAAAAAAAAAGGAAAGAAATCTGACAGACAGATGGTACCAGCACATTTTAAGCTCTTAACTAGGTCATAGCCTTATAATGAGTTATGATGTATTCTGACCTTCTGGGCAACTCTCCTGCCTGCCTCTAGGACAATGCATTGCTGAATTTGAGGGAATGAGTTCATCATCAATAACTAGAAATTCTACAACTGGAAGAATAGTATTAACAATTGCAAATTTACTGAATACCTTATTGGCCCTGAAGTGAAGTTCATCCCAACAGTTATGAGGAAGCTAAACGTGTAGATGCCATGCACAAGAACAAGAATAACTGTTGTACATTATGCAGATAGAAGAAGAAGACAGAAAACCAGAAGAAACAATGAATATATTGGAACACCTTCAGCTGCAAATGCCAGAAAACCCACCTCAAAATGGCTTTAGCAAACGAAATTTATTGACTTACATAACTGAAAAGCTCAGTCATGGCTGGACTCAAGGACGCAGATGATGTCCACACAACATTTACACCCCACATCCCCTTGATCTCTCTTTCTCAGCTTCATTCTCAGTAGATTCCTTTCACTTGATGGCCCCTAGAAACTTCAGACTTAAGTTCTTCCCAACTCCAAGTCAAATACAGAGAGCACCTCTTTCTTTCCCAGCATTTTCAGCACCAGGCCCTAAACTGAGTTTCATTGGTTTGGCTTTGGTCATGTGCACTTTCTTTACTACGGCAGCAGCCTATGATTGCGTGAATAAGATCAGCACCTAAACCACAAGGACAGAAAATGAGAGGACCAGGGAAGGAGGAGGAATGAATGCTGGGCAGCCAAAAACCACTGATGTCCATTTGCCTAGAATAGCTTCAAGCAATGTGGTAAGATCACAAACAGCTGGGAAACTTCTAAAGGCTATAGTCCCAGGCAGCTGGAGATCTAGACTTTGCCATTTTATGAATAGAAGCTTCAGTCCCACCATCGATGAGGATATAGCAGCTCTAAGAACACCAACGAGCTGTGGGGTTCCAATGGCCTTTAGTCTAAGAGTGTCACACGTTTGGCACAAGAAGATCCCATGTTCCCAGAGTAGTCTTATCAGGCACAAGTGCACACACATTGGGACGTATCAATAGTGGCATCGTAGGAAACAAAGAACAACTCTGTGAGGGTATGTGGGTGTGCATAAATGTTCAAATGCAAGTGTCATTGGTCTTGACGCTGTATCATTGAGAAGCACTGAGAGCAGCACAGAACCAAGCAATGGTCCTGGAAAGTAATCTTTCATGTGACAATGGGTAGAAAAGAGAGGAGACAATAAGTTAAAACCTGGGCTAGACTCCTCTATGTGAGAGTTGGGGAGGGAGGGTAATCACTCTTTGGAAAAGAAGAAAAGGTAGTATCTCATTGCTTCTGCTTCATTTTGGAGGTGGATGAGTAAGTCTGGACACAGTAAAGCTTTTTAGCAAGTTGAAACGTGTTCTCCAGTCAAGGAAGGGAAAGCCGCTATGAGAGAAACAAGGGAAATGCTCTAGTTCTCTGAGGGCTTAAAATGAGCCATTGGGTTTTAGGAGCCATTATTTTGACCTTGAGCACATGGAAAAGACATTGACATATGTATCCCTTGGAGCAGCTCCTTTTGCCCACTATTACCAAACCTTTAGTTACAGTCAGGTGTGGATATGCCTTTTAATATGTATTTGTATCCTTAATGATACAGAAAGCATGAAGTCCATCAATGGCTTACAAGGAAAATCATGTTCCTATCTTCCAGCCTCCTTTTCCATGAAGTCCAACAGGGAGGGAGGGAAGGAAGGAAGAAAGGAAGAAAGGAGGGAGGGAGGAAGGAAGAGAAAAAGAGAGACAGATAAAGAGAGGAAGAGAGAGAAAAGGAAAAAAAAGAAAGGAAGGAAGGGAGGAAGGGAGGGAATTCCATATTATTAGTTTGCTAGGGTTGTCCTAACAGAGTACCACAGAGTGTCTTCAACAATGGAAGGTAATCATCTCACAATTCTTCAGGTTAGAATTCGAAGATTGGTGTAGAAATCTGTTGGTTCTTTTACCGTGAGGAAGAAACTTCCATGCGCCTCCCCTGGCTTCAGGTGGTTTGCTGGCAATCTTTGGCACATCTTGCCTTGTAGATGCATCACCCCAATCTGTGCCTTCATCTTCCATGGTGTTCTCCCCATATGGTTGTCTGTATCCAAACTTCTCCTTTTAAAAAGAATACCAGTCATATTGGATTAGGGCCCATCCTAATGAGCTCTTCGAACTACCTCGTCAATGACTTTAATTCCAAATAAGGGCACATTCTGAGAGGTACTGGGGTTAGTACTTCAACATATGGATTTTGGAGCGTGCATAATTCAACCCATAACAGTCCATAATCCTTCTTAATATTCCAGAAGTTATAAATGGCTGCACACTTTGCTACAATGTTTGAAATCTAGAACTAAATATATGCTTAATACTATGATAGGTGTGTGTGTGGGGGGGTGTACTCTTCAGAATTCCCTCTTTCCCATCACGGGGATAATCATGGTGACTGAAGGATAAAAGACTAGATTCTTCCAGCTTGAAAGATTTATCTCTTTTGAAGCAAAAATTGGAGGAAAATCAAAATTCCTTTTGTATAAAGGGACTGATTCTTTGACTTTCCAAGGGATGGGAGAGGAAAACTCTTTGTTTCTTTACTCTCAGTAGGGACAAGAGAATACAGTACTTCTCTTTTCACTCCCCCTCTCTGAAGGAGGGGCATGGGAGTAGGGTGGGTTAATTCCTAACTTGGCTTTTGAAAGTAATTTTTCCTGTTTCTCATCTGAACCAATTGATCACATGTTGCTGCCAATGCTCACTTGCCCCGTGTGAGCGAGGCTTTGTGCTGAACAAAAGGAAGACAGCGCGACATTTAACCACAGTCAAGTCCTCTGTGGGACAGACAGGAATAACATGCATGATTGCAACCCATAAATAATACACCTCATGCCATCTGCATTTTGCTTACTCTTTAAAACAGAGACTGCTATTCCTGGACAAGTCAATGTTAATCCTAGACTCCTAACTTCGGGACCGGTTCTTGCTGGGAGTGGCATTTCCCTTCACCTCTTCCTCTCTCTATATTTCCAGTCCAGCCAAGCATAAATAAGTAGGCAATTTCTACCCTGATCACTGAAGCTCTAAAGATAGGGCACTGAACCCAGTCAATGATGAATACATGCCATATGGAGCTAACGGCAAGTTCGGATGTAAATTATCTCCGTATTGCTCTCTGCATTGCAGATAAAAAGTCCCTTGTGTCATTTCTTTGTACTGAGCTGTGTGTATCTGAAAACAGCTAAAATCACTGAGAAAAGTGGGACGTTTAATTTCACCTGAAAAAGGACAGGGTATGGCTTGTATTAATGATTAGTGAATGTTTTTAAAACATTGTTTGATGTTGTGCACAATTTATTTCATTGGAATCTTGTATTTTAAGCAAATGTTTGAATTCTTCTAGCCAACTGTATTGATAGTGCAGAGCAGTGTACAAGAGTTAGAATTGAAAGACCCTGGTTTGGGTTCCTGCACCGAGAACAATTGCCAACATTTACTGAGTTGACGGCAACTGTTCTAGGCAGTTTATGTAAGTTGTATCATTTACTTTTCACAACAACTTTAGAAGACAAGTCCTATTATTCCCACATTATATATAAGAAAACCATTCAAATAGTTACGAGAAGAGCTGGATTCAAATCCACACTGTTAGCCACAAAGTCTATGTTCTTTGTATTACTCCATGTGACCTCTTGCCTTCTAGCTGTTTTGACCCAAAGCAGACACAAATACTTTCTTGGACTCTTTTTTTTTTTTCTTAGGGGAATTGAATGAAATATTCTCTAAGATCCTTTCAACTTCTAAACACTCTGTGATCCCTCCCTTTTTTCTTTACAAAATGTGAGTAAATCTTTTGTTTAAATACTGCCTTCCTTCTTCAAACTCTAAGATAATCCTCTTGTCGTTGGAGGGAGGGGCGTAAATCCTCATCGTGTCAAAGATTAGAAATTATAAAGTTTAGAAACTGTTTTGCCTTGGACCCGTCTTCCTGTTGACCTACGTGCAGTCTTCTACTAATGCAAAGGGGCATTGGGAACCCCAGTCTCCTGTGGAAGTCCTGAGAGTCTCAGACAACCTATGGATGAGCTGTGTGATGTAAGGGTTGCCTCTCTGTGTAGAAGTGTAAACTCTTTAGGAATACAAGTAACCACTTATTATCTGCCTAGTTTTCTGGGTATTCCTACCTAGATTCAATAAAAATACATTTATGACATGGCATATTAACTTCTCATTAAGCTTTCCCAATTTTTTTTAATGGATTCATATGCCAAGCTAAATACAAGAGGCAAGCTGTGTTCTCTGTGAGACCATTTGTAAGCATTCCAACACGAAGAATAGAAATATTACTTTAAGATACTCCTATAGATTCCTGGCTGGCTCATCCGGTAGAGCATATGACTCTTGATTTCAGGGTCATGAACTGATGCCTCATTTTGGGTTCATAGTTTACTTAAAAAAAAAAAAAAGTACCACTGGATGGTATCTGCATGGAATCTGCACAGGATGGCTATGGAAAGATGAAGAGGCAAGAGTGAGTGTGTCCTTGTAAAGCCTGGGGTTGAGAAAGTTCAAGGAACTTTTAAAGGAAGTTCAAGGAAAAGTTCAAGTGATCCAGTCCCAAAGTAGTTCTTGCTGAACTTTTCAAATGAATGAATAGTAGATGACTTCTTTACCAGAGTAAGTATACAGAATACCAGATGTGCCTACTTTTGAAAGAAGAAGAGAGGAACTTTCATTTTAAAAAAGGTAGACTCAGGGCGTCTGGGTGGTTCAGTGGGTTAAAGCCTCTTGCCTTCGGCACAGGTCATGATCCCAGCGTCCTGGGATCGAGCCCCTCATCAGGCTCTCTGCCCAGCAGGGAGCCTGCTTCCTCCTCTCTCTCTGCCTGCCTCTCTGCCTACTTGTGATCTCTGTCAAATAAATAAATAAAACTAAAAAAAAAATAAAAAAATAAAAATAAAAAAAAGTAGACTCTGGAAAAGACTCTTCAGCTTTCTTTTCATTGGAACTTGATCCTCACTAAAGCAGAGAAGTGTTAGGACTAACAGCAGATTAAAAAAAAAATCAATGAACTCTTTCAGGCTCTGATCTTTGGCTTGAGAGATAATTATTAAAGAAAGTAAATTATTAGATATATAAGTTGGATATTTTAGATAGCATGAGTGATCAATACTATCTCTTCTCTTACACTTTGTTAATTTAATCAACAGTTACATGCTATATGCTCCCTTCAGAAGGGACAGAAAAGAAGGAAATCAGCATTTACTGAGTGGTTTTCATATGTCAGACACATTATTTTCTTCATCACTTTGCCTTTTCTCCCACCCAGCCTTCTTCATAAAGTACAAACAACCACTTCTGCAATAGACAAATCAATGTAGAATCTTTTTTTTTCATCTTCTCAACTACCTGGAAATTGTGCATTAGTTTTCCTTTTTGTAGAGGAGTGATTCAGGAGAGCATTCAAGTTTCAGAATGACTATTCTGGCCTTGATTCACTGAGGGCACTTGTCTAAGTATTGCGATGGCTGTTTTCATGCAACCCTAATTAAGGAAGTATGTTTCCCATTTCATCCATCCACACTTATCCATTCATCCAGAAGAGCCCCAGGATTATATGTATGAAACATTTGAAGCCCGTCATTTTTTAATAGTTACTAATTCAGCACAAATTTTTTTTAGATTTATTTATTTGAGAGAGCACAGACGTGTTCACGAAACCTGAGCAGGGAGGAGGGGCAGAGGGAGAGGAAGAAGCACACTGCCCACTGAGCAGGGAGCCGGAGGCAGGGCTCCATTCCAGGATCCCGAGATCATAATTTGAACTGAAGGCAGACATTTAACCAACTGGACCATCCAGGTGCCCCAGCACAAATATTTAAAAATTTAAACAAACTTGGGGTGCCTGAGTGGCCCAGTAGGTTACGTGTCCGACTCTTGATTTCAGTTCAGGTCATGATCTCAGGGTCTTGAGATGGAGGCTCAGGGCTCTGTGCTAGGTGGGGAGTCTGCTTGAGAGTCTCTCTACCTTTCTTCTGCTCCTCCCCACTCTCTAAAATAAATAAAATCTTAAAAAAAATTTTTTTTAAACTATCAAGGTCTGTAGTCATTTTTATTGAAAAGGACCCTTAACTGCAATAAAACTCAAGTGAATCTCATTGATTGAAAGACAGAAGTCTCAGAGCACCTGGCTGGCTCAGTCAGTAGATCACACAGCTCTTGATCTGAGGTCATGAGTTCAACCCCCATGCTGAGCATAGAGATTGTCTAATAATAATAAAAAAGACAAGAGTCTCAGTGCCTTATCAGTGAGCTGTGGAAATAAATATCTGTAAGTATAACCTCAACACAGAAAATATCAAGTATGACAGAGGAAAAAAGTAGGCTAGTTCAGAATCTATTTTGATATACCTCCTTGAAACAAAATTTCTAATAATTTTTAAAAATGAGAAATATCGTGCTCAATCAGTAGAGCATGAAACTCTGGATCTTGGGATCCTGAGTTCAAGTCCCACATTGGGCATAGAGCCCATTTAAAAAAAGAAAACAAGACAAAAATATTTAAAAAAAAATCACATGTATGTGTTTTCACGAGCAAAAGGCCAAATCTTCTGGCTGTATTATGATTACATTAATAGCAAATCCTGACTAAACTTTTCCTAATGAAACTACTTTATTGTACATTTATCTGTCCTTGCATTCAAAGTGTGTTGTAGTACTTCATGCATGAATGATAAAAGTATACACAGAAAATAATTATAGCTATTAGTAAAATAGCAGTAGATTTTATAACTTTAGGAAGTGAAAAGCAGTTATCAGGATTTTCTAGTAGTATTTCTTCATATGGCAGAATTTAGATACATGTTGTTTTAAAAGTCTACAAAGAAATTGTGCTAAGTCTGCTTTTTAATCACACTAATAGTGTCTATAAATAATTGAAATTTTAGGGAGACACATCCAGGACTAGTTGTACTGTGACAACTTTTAGTAATCTAGAAAATTGTGAAAATAGTCTGGTTACCTGCAACATAGTACTTAAGGAATGGAGCCTCTGGGTCCCTCCTTTGGAGTAGTTTAAAAAGCCCACCTGGGAATGTTGGAGGGCACATGTTTTTTAAAAACATGGTTTTTGACTTTTGAAGATATAATATGACTGTAAACTTAATTTTTTCTTTTTTTATTGAATTGTATAATTAACATATAACATGAGTTTGTTCTCTGTATCTAAGAGTCTGTTTTCTTGTTTGTCTCTTTTTTACTTTGTTTCTTAAATTCCACTTGAGTGAAATCTTATGGTTTCAGTCTTACTTATTTCATTTAGCATTATACTCTCTAGGTCCATCCATGTTGTCATGCCATCCCTGCCATACAAATGGCATGATCCCATTCTTTTTTTATGGCTGTGCAATATTTATCTATAATTATATCTGTATCTATATGTTCTTCATCCATTCATCTATCAGTAGATTCTTAGGTTGCTTCCATATCTTGGCTATTGTAAATAATGTTGCAATAAACATAGGAATGTATGTATCTTTTTTTTTTTTTTTGCATTCATCTTTTTGAATTAGTGTTTCATTTTCTTTTAAATCTTTTTTTTTTTAAGATTTTATTTATGTATCTGACACAGAGGGAGAGCAAACACAAGCAGAGTAGCGTCAGGCAGAGGGAGAGGGAGAAGCAGGCTCCCCCCTGAGCAGGGAAGCCCAATGTGGGACTCGATCCCAGAACCCTGGGATCATTACCTGAGCTGAAGACAGGCACTTAACCTGCTGAGACACCCAGGTGCCTGTATTATCATTTTCTTTGAATAAATACCTAGTTACTGTAATTATTTGATCGTAGGGTAATGTGGTATATTATTGTGGTTTTGATTTGCATTTTCCTGGTGATTAGTGATGTTGAGCATCTTTTCATTGGTGTTTTGGCCATTTGTATGTCTTCTTCGGAAAAATGTCTATTCAGGTCCTCTGCCCATGACTTTAATTGGATTATTTGTTTTTTGTTGTTGTTGTTGTTGTTTTGGTGTTAGGTTGTATGAGTTCTTTATATAGTTTGAGTATTAACTTCCTTATAGGATATAACATTTGCAAATATCTTATCTCATTCAGTAGGTAGATCTTTTCTGTTTTGTTGATGGCTTCCTTTACTGTCCAAAAGCTTTTGTTTTGGTGTGGTCCCAATAGTTATACTTTTGTTTCCCTTGCCTGAGGAGATATTTCTAGAAAAATGTTTCTATCAAAGAAATTACTACCTTTGTTTTCTTATAGGAGTTTTATGGTTTCATGTCTCACATTTAGGTCTTTAATCCATTTTGAGTTTATTTTCTGTGTGGTGTAAGACAGTGATCCAGTTTCATTCTTTTTCATGTAGCTGTCCAGTTTTCCCAACACCGTTTGTTAAAGAGATTGTCTTTTCCCCATAGTAAATTCTTGTCACTCTTGCCATAGATGGACTATATTAGAAACTACTTTTTATATGAATTGACTATATTGACTATATATGAAACTACTTTATTGTACATTTATCTGTCCTTGCATTTAAAGTGAGTTGTAGTCCTTCATGCATGAATGGTAAAAGTACACACAGAAAACGATTACAGCTATTAGTAAAATAGCAGTAGATTTTGTAACTTTAGGAAGTGAAAAGCAGTTATTTATCAGATTATCTAAGTAGTATTTCTTCATATGGTAGAATTTTTAGGGAATTGTCCAGGACTAGATGGTCTGTGACAACTTTTAGTAATCTAGAAAATTGTGAAAATAGTCTGTCTTTTAACTAACCGTATATATATGTGGTCAAGGTTAGGAAACTAGAGTAGACTGAAAAAGAAATTTGATTACCACTGAAAACCTTTTCAAAGAAAAGATCCTGCCTTCTTCTTACAAACTAATCAAATTCGAAACCCACAGTGTTTGGAATTTTCTGGCTGACCTCAGCTGAAATGAAAATGCCAGGGAGAGGAAGCAGGTGCAGTGATGACAGATTTGTATAGTTCTAGGGTTTTTTGGCTATTGTCAACAAACTTTGGAAGATCAAATCAAGAGCCCTTGAATGTCCTTTGATTAATTTAGAAAGCGAATGGATATGCAGAGGGAAGTAACAATCTTTGCCTCCAAATTTTGGCTGGGGTCCAGCAAAACCTAGAACATACACCTCTTAAATCCAAGTGTGGAGTGCTTTCACATTTTAAATTTCTGTGTTAGAATACTATATTTTGCCAAATTCTTCAGTATATTTAGTTGTCTTGGGATGTTTGGTTAAATGTGGCTGCAGAATAATTTAATTGGTGAATGCCTCCGGTCAGCAGTCTGTTTCTATATGATTTTTTTCTTAATATCTGCTTTATGAGATTTAAATGACACATCATAAATACTACCTATGGTGTGACTTTTCATCTTTTTTAATTTTTTAAAAAGATTTATTTACTTATTTGAGAGAGAGAGAGAGAGCATGAGCTGGAGGGTCAGAGGGAGAGGGAGAGAAAATCTCAAACCAACTCCGTGCTGAGCATGGAGTCCGTGTGGGGGCTTGATCCTAGGACCCCGAGATCACAACTTGAGCTGAAACCAAGAGTTGGATGCTTAACCAACTGTGCCATCAGATTCATTATGCGGCTTTTTCAAGTGTACAATTCATGGGGCACCTGGAGGGCTCAGTCAGTGGAACATGTGACTCTCAGTCTCAGGATTGTACTTTTGAGCCCCACACTGGGTGTAGAGGTTACTTAAAAATAAATGAAGTGTATACTTCAGTGCTTTTTAGTATATTCACAGAGTTGGCACCCATTACTACTATGCAATTTTAGAGCATTTTCATCACTCCCAAAAGAAACCCTATATCCATTAGCAATCACTTCCCCATTTTTCTCTTCCCCAAACCCCTGGCAATCACTAATCTACTTTCATCTCTGTGGTTTTGCCTATTATGGACATTTCATATAAATGGGATTGTATGTGGTCTTTTATGACTGAGCTTTTTTATTTAGCTTACTTTAAAGGTTCATCCATGTTGTACCATCTATCAGTACTTCATTCCTCTTTATGTCTGAATAGCATTCTGTCATATGGATATCCATATCTTGTTTATGCTTCTATCACCTGATGGAATTTGGGTTGTTTCCACTTCATGGCTCTTATGAATCAGACTGCTATGAACACTCATGCACAAATTTTTGTGTAGCCCTGAGTTTTCATTTCTGTCTTGTATATATCTCAGAGTGGAATTGCTGAATTATATGATAACTCTAGGCTTAACATTTTGAGGAACTACACAACTCTTTTCCAAAGTGGATTTTCCTTATTAAGATCCTACCAGTGATGCATCAGGGCTTCCATTTTGCTGCACCCTTACAAGCACTTGTTATTGTCTTTGATTTTAAGTCATCCTCGTGGGCGTGCAGTGGTCTCTCATTATGGTTTTCATTTCCATTTCCCTGATGGCAAATGATGTTGAGCATCTTTTCATATGCTTATAATCATTTATGTATCATTTTTAAAGAAATATCTATTTAAATTTGTTGCCAGTTTGTATTATTTATTTATTTATTTATTTTAAAGATTTTACTTATTTATTTGACAGACAGAGATCACAGGTAGGCAGAGAGGCAGGCAGAGAGAGGAGGAAGCAGGCTCCCTGCTGAGCAGAGAACCTGATGCGGGGCCTCAATCCCAGGACCCTGGGATCATGACCTGAGCCGAAGGCAGAGGCTTTAACCCACTGAGCCATGCAGGTGTCCCTCTGTTGCCAATTTTTAAATTGGATTATTTATTTGTTGTTGAGTCACACAAGCTCCTTATCAAATATGTGACTTGTAAGTATTTTCTCCCATCTGTTGGTAATCTTTAACTTTCTTTTTTTTCCCAAAAAATTTTTAAAATACTTTATTTATTTATATGAGAGACAGAGAAAGCTCGAGCAGCAGTGGGAAGAAGGTGAAGCAGGCTCCCCACTGAGCAGGGAGCCTGACTCGGGACTTGATTCCAGGACCCTGGGTTACTGGGAGCCAAAGACAGACACTTAACCAACTGAACCAACCAGATGCCCCAATCTTTAACTTTCTTAATGGTGTGTCTAAAGTACAAAAGTTTTTAGTTTTGATAAAGCACCATTTTTCTTTGTTGTTCATGCTTTTGTCATCATCTTTAAAAGCCATTGCCAAGCCCAAATTCATAAAGATTTACTCCTGTTTTCTATTAACAGTTTTATAGTTTTAATGGCTAATATTTAGGTTGATAATCCTTTTTGTGCTAATTTTTGTATATGGTGTTTTTGTACTCTTACCTTTCCTAGTGCAATAATAAAATCATTGTGAATCCTGAGTATCTCTCCAAAGAAGGTTCAAAGACCTCAAAATTTACAGTGGAATAGATTGAACTCTTTGGGCTGGATTGCCATTGTAGTTATAAACAATATATTCTAGAAGGAGTAATAAGTTGTATCAATGCTTCTTTTGTTTGTAATTTGTCATAGATAATTTACAAAATGACCCCAGTTGACTGATGATTACTCTCCCCTTTAGAGCTGGGTATAAACAATTGAATTAGGAATTGGTACATTTAGGAATGATATCTTCCATGTTTCTAACCAGACACCATTATGCCTTCATGGGAAGGCATAGACTTCACTATAAACTTTCAATTTTTGGTCGATCATAAAATTAAAGTTAGTTAAATACAATCAGAAGTATCCCAAACTAAATGAATGTAAACTGGCAGAGACACTGTGGAAAATAGTTTGGAGTTTCCTCAAAAAACTAAAAATAGGAAAACCCTATGATCCAGTAATTCCAGTAACTGGGTATTTATCTGAAGAAAATGAAAACACTAATTCAAAAAGATATATGCACTCCTATGTTCATTGCAGCATTGGTTGCAATAGCCAAGATATGGAAGCAACATAAGAGTCTATTGATAAATGAATGGATAAGGAAAATGTGTACACACACACACACACACACACACACACACATATATCATGTAGCCGTAGAAGGATATATAACCCACCCAAAGAAGGATGAGATCATGCCATTTGGGACAACATGGATGGACCTAGAGAGTACAATGCTAAGTGAAATAACTCATATTGCAATCAAAACAAAAATGAAAACAATGAGTAAACAAACAAAAAGCAGAATCAGACCTAAAAATAAAGAAGACAGACTGAAGGTTGCTAGAGCAGGGGGAATAGGGTATGGGAAAAATGGGTGAAGGGGGTAGGAGATACAGGCTTCCAGTTATGTAATAAGTAAGTCACAGGAATAAAAGGCACACCATAAGGAAAATATAAACAATAATGGCCCCAACTGGGGGTGAGGGGGAACCCTTTTAAGCTAATGAAAACTGGATTATCACAATGAAAACAGCTGTTGAGAAATTCTAAATGCCTCTTTCCGATTTTACATACATGTATCCATTTATTAAACACAGGAATTTTTAAAATCACAGAAATAGGGCTGAAGGGATCTTAAGAGTATATACCTTCTAGCTCTTAACCTCCAGATAGCAAAGTTATCATTTTCCCAAAGTTTTCTTGGTTTCATTTCTTGGCTTTCTCAGTTTTGGTTTCTTTCTCAGATGGACTTGTTCTAGTGGAGGTCTCTGGCAGCAAAATAAAATAGTTATCCTTAAAACTGTCAGTCTAAGAGGAAATTGCTTCTCTTTCCTAATCATTCTCCTTCTACCAGTTGTTCCAGAATTGTGTCTGCTTGGCCTGACATGGAGTTGTGTATATAGGTCCATGTATAAGTAAACTTCTCTCTTCCATCCAGAGAAGTTATGTGAACTCCTGGGATGATATCATTGGTAAGTGACTTTGGTTAGTGACACCACTAAACTGTTCTCTGTGTCAGCCCCATCCTACTCTGTGTGCCTCACCATAACTGGCTTGAGTCTCTTCAGACTATGGGGCAATATTGGATTTCTAACATCTCTTTTAATTCTATTTTAGACCATTTCTTATCTTATAAGCTATTTCATGTGCTATAGCTTACAATTTTTATTATGTGTACACTTTTTTTCTCTGAAGTAAGTTTAAATTTCTTGAGGTTTTCAGCTGTGATTTATGTATTTTTATGTGTATTTTTTATGTTTTTATGCATTTTTAAAATGTATTTTTTTTAATTTAACACTTTCTTCCATATAGTAGGCACCTGGCAAATATTTGAGTCACCTGACTTGACACTGAAGCAGAGAACAGAATCCTCCATATAGAATATGAAAATGAGAAGGGAGTCCAATGTGAGCCCCAACCAGAGGATGAAGGGTAAAATACCTAACAGGACCATGAAATTCATGGTTCTAAATCTGAATAAAGCAATTCAAGCACATAAAGAGTACCAGTGAAAACTTATGCTTCTTTTTATGATATAAAATACATACAGAAGACATTCCTAGAATGTTTTGTGAAAGAAGACTCTTCATTCACTCCCCATATGAAGGGTGTCCATGGGCAAAATGGATCCAGGTTCAGAACACAATAGATATATTAGGAGTGGATTTCTTCTAGGGAGAATTTTTATTTTTATCAATATGATTTGTAAAGTTATAGATGAAAAACCTTTAGATAAAGAACATTTTAAAGAGTACATAAAGATATATCTTTAAGACTATAGTTATGCAATTTTAATCATTTTTATAAAAAAACATAAAACATTAAGGGAAAAATTTTTAAAAGATTTTATTTATTTATTTATTTATTTATTTATTTATTTAGAGTGCACAAGAGCATGAACTGAGGCACAGGCAAAGAGATAGGGAAGGAGAGAATCTCAAGCAGACTTCCATGCTAAGCCCAGAGTAAGATGCGGGCTCGGTCTCACAACCCTGAGATCAAGACCTGAGCTAAAATCAAGAGTCGGATGCTTAACTGACTGAACCACCCAGGTATCCCCATTGAGGGAGAATTTTTTTTTTTTTAAAGATTTTATTTATTTATTTGACAGAGAGAGAGAGAGAGAGAATGCACAGCAAGGGGTAACGGCAAAGGGAGAAGCAGGCTCCCTGTTGAGCAGGGAGCCCAGCGCCATGCTGGGCTTGATTCCAGGACTCTGGGATCATGACCTGAGCCCAAGGCAGATGCTTAACTGACTAGGCCACCCAGACGCCCCTAAATAATTGTTACTAACTGATGCAGAATGTGAGCTCCACAAGGGCAGGGGTGTTGTCTGTTGATGTGCTACATTCCTAATTCTTAGCACAGGGCTTTGGGCTTAGTGGTTATTCACAAGATATGTGTTAATACATGAATGGATTTTTTACTAAAATTAGCATCAAAGAAAATTAAAATCATAAAACTATTATTCAGAGGTATACTTCCTGTAGCAAAGTGAGGTACAAGTTCCATTGTTGCCTTAAAGCTCGCAAAAACAGCTGAAAATTATTAATTAATTAATTAATTAAGAGAAAGCAGAATGAACTATTGGCAAAATTATTTGGCCAAATAACATTCCTGGGCATTGCAAGTATCCATAGTACACAATGATGAAGAGCAGTTACTCTCATCATCCACTTTCCAGCATGACATATGAAGAAGGACTCAACAAGTTATTTATTATTGACAACAAACTGCAGGATTTGGGTGATCATTTTGTGAACTGTGGCATAAAGCTGGAGAAGAGGAATGTTTAAAGTAGCTTTGAGTAGCTAGGAAGTATGTTATTACAAGAATAAAAGAAGTTCAGCAGTCACCAATAGGTTTCCTATTTTTGCTTTGGTCATTTGAGGACAGAGTGAGTATTCTAAAGATGATCAAGTTATGACCTCTAAATACATACTTTTTAGCATGCGTTGTGTGAAGAAAGATGTACAAGTACAACATTCTTATTTTCTCCACCAAAGTACAAAAGTACTTGTTATCAGGGAAAGGTGGTCACATATAAGTTTTAGAAGTGAGAAATGGGACACTGATAATGCCAGATAATTATTTCTCACCAAGTATAGCTTAGCAATATGTTCAATATCTAAAATAGACTAAATTTACTTCAGGGATAAAATATATAATAGTTTTAAATGTTGAAGATACCAGTATTTCTTGAGAAGACTGAACTATGGCACAAAACATAACTCTTGCACAACAGTTGACTTTCTTTTTTTGGAGGAAAATATCAGTGATTCATTATTGGGAATACTTAAAGATAGCATCCAAAAGTTGCTACAAAATATGAAGAAATATCCAGCAGATCTCACAATGTCTTCTTTGCTAGCAGGCTATGTTCTACTCTTTGTAGGCCCCGTCACTAATTGGGTGATTTGCTGTAAAAAGAGAGATCTGGAATGATATTGCAGCTCTCTCTGGCTCCCATGTTATTGCCCTTACCCTGGAATTTTTCTTCACCTTGGCTTGCTTAGCAGATTGCCCAAACTGTGCATGAGTTCTACCCTCTGAAACCTGGGTTCAGTCTCCATCTCAACTCATCTGGGACAAGCTCCTGCAAGAAGGCTGCTTTCCTTTGGCCCATGCTTAGTGCCCTCGTAAGTGGGATTCTGCCTGATTTCAGCTAGCTGCTATTTTTTTCCCCACTGTTTGAGATGGAAATACTCTGATTTAATGCCACATGGTGGGTATTCAGTGCCCTCCCAGACTGTGAATTCTTACTGCTTTTCTTTGCCTCTCCTGTCTAACCTTATTATTTCTGAAGATGTTAATTTCATTATCTTGTTCACACTAAATATAATCATCCAGGAATTATTCAGAGGAAGACATTGGCTGGTTGCTCTATCTGGTTACCTGGAATTTATTCCAATTTTTGAAAACATAGAGGAAGCAGAGGTCAGTTTACTTTTTACAATTTATCAAAGACTCAACATTTCATGGGAAATGAACAATAGACTTTGGTCAAGAATCCCTACTGATGTTATAGGAGATAAATATATTGAATTAAGCAAAAACTTTATCAGAATGGGTTCCTAATTCCAACTCAAACCTTTGCTGCAATAGTTCTGGTAATGATCGACTTTTTTTGTGATGTATAAATATCTCACAATTATACCTATCTTGACATACACAGTCTCAGTGTACTGGGACTTCACCATCCCGAGATTATCTCAAGTAATTTGAAAGGTCAGACTGAGAGGGTGGTACAGACCAGCAAGTATACTCTAGAGTCAAGAGTTGTATTTAGCTGGTCCACAATTGGATAGTGGGGCCAATGGTTTATGGATGTCACCCATTCAAATGGTTAATGTCTTTGTGGTGTTGTTGCTACATTTGCAGTATCCACATTTTGAGTATCATCCATGCCTGTAATAATTCTTGAGGATTTCTGAGTTTTCTAATCGTTCAACATATTTCTCCAGATTAACAATAGGAGACTGGCCTATTGAATCATTAAAGGATGCTTTCTATAGACTTGCTTCCATCTATCTGAATTTCAAGGCGGTTAGGGATGCTCCTGTGTCTCCACCAACCAGGTCCAGGTTAGCCTTTCCTAGATGCTATGGAACTGGACAAAATTGGGTTTTTAGCATATAAGTTAGGTTCTGAAATTAGTGTCATCTCAGATTCAGTGTGCGAATGTTCATTATGGTTAACTGTGAAGATTTGTTCATGGGAAACTAGCACAGAAGCAGTTTCACAAAAGGATACTCTCTTTTTGGGTCAAAGATGGTTTTCTTTTCCTTTTTGCTTATTTATTTATGATTTGAAAGAAAGCATGTGCTCACCCAAGGAGGAGAGAGAGAGAGAGAGAGAAAGAGTGTGAGGACGCGCATGGGGGGGTGGGGGGGGGGGGGGGGGGAGTCAGAGGGACAGGGAAAAAAAGGTCTTAAACAGACTCCACATTGAGCATGGAACCCCGGGGCTCGATCTCACGACATTGAGATCATGACCTGAACTGAAACCAAGAGTCAGACGTTAACCAACTGCACCCTGCAGGTGCCCCAAAAGATCGTTTTCTGATGCAGCTTTTCTATGCTTTCATGTCAACCATAGAACTTGGGTCCTATGATGGGGGGGGGAAGGCTGTCTTTTAAGAGAATAAATATTAATGGCTAAGTATTTTGTTAGAATTATTATTTGAGGTTATGTAGGGGGTACAAATATCAATGTAAAAAAAAATTCAGGTTTCCAAGAAGTATAATTTCATTTTTCTATAACTCAACTCAAATTCTCTTTTAGGCTCTGACTTCACAAGGGGTGACAGAGAATAATCATGGTCAATTTGGCAGGGACTGCATCTAAACCGAGGGGGTTTACACAGTAGCAGGGTGTCAGAGGAGGGGGATAGAGTATTCGATCTCTGCTCCTCCTCTACCACTCTGGCTCCCCCAAGATTTCTAATCAGCACCCTTCCTCAATGGCATATATCACCACAAATTGCTGCTGAGTCAATCTTGGCCTATCAGCAAGGCCTCTAGGTCTGGTGGTTTCTGCTGTCTCTGTACCCTTTTGGGTGTCTAGAAATCATCATGTTGGGTTTCCAGAACCTTCATGGTACTATGTAAGGCTTCACTGTCCGTTATGGTAGCTATCAGCCACATGTGCCTATTTAAATTTAAATTAATTAAGATTAAATATTAACACTCCAGTTTCTCGGTTACATTTCAAGTGCTCAATAGCCCCAAGTGGCTAGAGTCTACTACATTGACAGCCAGGTATAGAATATTTTGTTCATCACAGAAAGTTCTATTGAACTGTGCTCTAAAGTCTTGGCTGGACTAGACACACAGTTCAACTTTTTCTTCTCTTTAGGATCTTGCCTCTTCCCTTTGGCCCTAACAAGGAAAAAGAACATTAAGTTATCTCTCTCAACTCTCAGATCCCATAGATAGATCCTGCTCCTTCAGTTGTCCCTTTCCACGGCTGGTGCCAGAATAGAGAATTGTGCAGTAAGTCCTATTCTCAGGGACCCACCAGCATCGAGCTTCTTAGTACTTTCCTCCCAACTCTTCTTCTCCTTCCAGTTCAGGAAATCCATTTCTCTTCTTTACAGAAGGAAGTTTTACTGTTGTCTTTAGCAGTACTGTCCAATAGGAATATAATGTGAGCCATATGTATAATTTAAATTTTTCCCATAGCCACATTAAAAAAGCAAAGTAACAGGTGAAATTAATTTTTAATGTCTTTTATTTAACCCAATGTATCCAAAATATTATAATTTCAACACATAATCAATGTAAAAATTACTTAATAAGATATATTTCATTCTGTTTTACATGTTAAGTCTTTGAAATTAGTGTGTATTTTATACTTACATCACATCTCAGTTTGAACTAGCCATATTCAACTAGCCATATTGAACACTAGTGTTCAGTAGTCACCTGTGGCTAGAGGTTATCCTACTGAACAGTGTAGGTCTCTATAAGGATCCATTTCATTACTCCCTAAAGGGCTAGGATTTTGAACTCAAAAACCAGGGGGAAATTCCCTGTTTCTCTGCATTCTGTTATATTCCTTTCCTGAAACAATGAGCAAAGACCAGCCTACATGAGAATGGGTGAGATGCTGAGAGTGTCTTAGGGTGGGGTCTAGGAGGAGAAAGGCCAATAGGATAAAAAGAAGTACCTAGAAAAACAGCTGCTACAGAGACCATCGGTTAATATTTTGGAAGTATTAGCTTGCCACAGTGAGGTTTTTTTTTTTTTTTTTTGAACATAAGAATTGATGTAGGATCGTCAGGAGTAAATTTGTTTACTATGGGCTTGAAAGAAATAATTTCAGGATGCCTGGGTGGCTCAGTCATTTAAGTGCCCAACTCTTGATTTTGGCTCAGGTCGTGATCTTAGGGTGGTGAGAAAAAGCCCCTCATTGGGCTCTGTGCTGCACATGGAGCCTGCTTGAGATTCTCTCTCTCCCTCTCCCTCTGCCCCACCCCACATACTGTGTCTCTCTTTCTCTCAAATAAATAAATAAATAAATCTTAAAAAGAAAAAAGAAATAATTTCATTAGCAGTTAAAAATTGCAGTAGTGTTGTATACAGTCTAACTGCTATGGTAACTGGAAAATAATGCAAAAGCCTGCAGTGCTATTACTGGGAGTAAATCTTAGTACTGGGACTAAAGCACAGATAAGTTCTATTAGTAGTTAAATCCTGCAATAATACCTTTGACAATTTTTACTGCAAAACTGTAAAGCCTAAATATAAAAATTTTATAACCAGGAATGATCATAATTCAAGCCTTTGGTTGCATTTCATAGACTAGAATCTCCATTTTGGAGGTTTCTGGAACAGTGACTAGCAAAGCTGTTTCATGGAAAATAAGTTCTATATTTTCAAAATTGTCATGGCAAAGAAGATTGGAAGTTTTGAGATGGCATTTTCCACTTGTTTCTTCATATTTCGTCTTCACTATAAGCTTGATGATATTTAAAGCCAAAATTGAAATTATTTTAAATGTTAAATCTTCTGTTAAATGAAACACCTATAAATTTTCGCATTCAACACCTGGGTCAAATGAACAGTACAATCAAAGTAACATACACCCATGAGTTTATTACACACAGATTAAACCTGGGATGGAATGAAGTGATAAATCAAAACCTGAGAAAATAAGGGACTAGAAAAGGGTTTGGGGTGCAGTTTCCCTGTGGAAGTGGGGGGAGGTTCAGAAGGATATATACACTGGTAGGTAGAGAGAATGGGGAGGCCTTAAGGAAAATGTAATTTCCAGCATGCCAGAAGATCTCAGCTAATACATTGTGTGAAAGGTGGTCATGAAGACTGAGAGTAAGTGAATTCTTAGTAATTATTATAAAATCTTGAGTCCACATAAGTTATTGGTTTTCCACTCTTGGCAATTAGTGAGTCAATAAGAGAGGAATAATGTTAAATGCACTGTTTCTTTAGTCTTAAGGTAGTTACGTTCAGTAGCAACAAAGTATTGTCCAAGTATTCTTGAAGGTCTGGTTCTTTTTTCCTTGACTGTTTATGAAACAAACACAATGGTGTACATTATTAATTACCATTTATTGACTGTTTACGATGTATTAAGTTCTTTGCCTACTCATTTTCCATCTTAACATCCTAGAAAGGCAGGCGTGGTTATTTGTTTGACATAATAAGAAGCTGAGACTTACAGAGGTTAAGTAATTTGTGTTATTTTCTTGTATGGGTGCTGAACATCTGTTTCTGAAAACTCTTTTGAGAATAGGGATTGTATCTTTAATATACTGTTAATAGTATTTATATGATCAATACTCAGTGGTTTTCAATAATTTTCAACTAAGCAGATGAAAAAGATCTTAAGATAGTATATATGGAAGATTCTTCAATAAATTTAGTTAGCAGACAGATTATTTAAAAAAAAAAAAAGTTATGAGAGAAGAAGTAGTTGTTTGATGGAGCCTCCAGGAGCCAGCCTTTGAACCTGAGCTCAACAGCAGAACAATGTCAATCTGGTCTTAACTACTTCATTTAAAAATAAAAACTAGGGACATGTGAGTGGCTCAGTTGGTTAAGCCGCTGCCTTCCGCTCAGGTCCTGATCCCAGGGTCCTGGGATTGAGTCCCACATCAGGCTCCTTGCTTGGTGGGGAGCCTGCTTCTCTCTCTGCCTCTGCCTGCTTGTGCTCTCTCTCTCTCTGACAAATAAATAAAATCTTTAAAAATTAATAAAAATAAAAACTATATGTTTATTTTAAAGGGAGTAAGCAAAGGGAGAGGGCACCAAGGCAACTCCCTGCTGAGTGGGGAGCTGGACATGGGGCTTGATCTCAGACCCTGAGATCATGACCTGAGCTGAAATCAGGAGTTGGATGCTTACTCAACTGAGCCACCCAGGTGCCCCATTAATTACTTCATTTTGAACCTCGGCCTCTTCTTAGCTACCTGTGCAGCTAGAATGAAATAGTTTACATCCAAGAAAAATACTTCCCCTAAAAAGAAAAGCTGTCTTAAACGAAACTCTTTGTCAGTCTCTTGAGAAAATTCTCTAGGGGTTGTATACACTCCTCCTTGTTCTTCTTCTTATTCCTCCTCCAAAAAAAAGACGTATTTAAAACTGATTGCTTTTTTATTTTTTAAGATATATTTATTTAGAGAGAGTGCATTGGGCGGCAGGTGTTGGGGGAGGACTAGAGGGAGAGGGAGAGAGATAATCAGACTCCCTGCTGAGCACAGAGCCAGATGCAGGGCTGGATTGCACCACTTTGAGAGCATGACCTGAGCTGAAACCGACTTGGATACTTAACTGGGCGCCACCCAGGCGGCCCCAAACTAATTGCTTTTAAGATAGTTTCTTTACAATAAAGTCTCTCTCTCTCTTTTTAAGGATGAGAAAGAGTATCATATGAAACTAAGCTGACCACATAAGAAAGTTTGAAAAGTTCTGAAGAACAATAAATAGGATGCAAAAACCCTCCTGATCATCATGTGAATTGTTCCTGAAGGGCAACTTAGATTAAAATTGTTTATGACCATTTCTATAAATTAGTCATTAAAAAAACCCCATACACTTAAAGTCTGTTAATGATGCAGACTATATCACCATATGAGATCATAACGGGTGTAAGTTGTAGTGACTTAGTAAACCACTCAGGAAGGATACTTGAGAACTCTTAAGATGTACAGAAAATAAGAATATTATAACCATAATAAATATTATGGTTATCTTAAAAATTAAGACTGTAGCAAAATAAGTGATATCTATGTCCTTTTCTGTAAAATGCACATTGTGTTCTTGGGGTATTTTTTGATCACTTTATTAAAAGTGGAAATAGAATTAGATATTGGATTCCAGCTTTCTGTCTTCCCATCTCTCAGGATTCTCCAATCTCTCTCTCTCCTTTCTCTTGCTCGTGTGTCTATAGATGGGATCAACTCTCACTCACCACTGCCCTCCTGTCCTGTCCTTCAAAGAATCCTTCCCTAGACCCTGATAACTTTCCAGTTACTTTGTCCATTCACTCTGTTCTCCATCCTTAGCAAGATTAACATTGGCCCTTAACTGTTTCCGTGGCCCAGCCTGCTTGTTTTCTTTTCATGTTAGCTACCTTCTCTTTTTTCAGACTGTATGATGATTGCTTATAGGGTGCTCTACTTCTCTGACCATTCCTCCTCAGTCTCTTTTCCAGTTTACTTCGCTTATTCCTTAAATGTTGGGACCGCCACCCTCTCCCCCCATCATTCTTTGCCCTCTTTACACCAAGAGGTCTGTGAACTACCTAAAACTGAAAGCAGATTTTTGAGTTTTATGATAGGATAAATTTCTCTCCTTGGGTTAGTGTCTATAGCTTTCATCATATTCTCAAAAGGATCCTTGGCTTTTTTAACAATGTTAAGTGTCCCTGCCCTCACAGTCTTCTTAGGTTATTTCATCTTCCTCTTTGCCTAGAATCATCCTTTTTATATGCTGGCCACTCCCGAATCAGTTACAGGGGAAAAGAGCAAAGCCAGAAAAATAAAATGCTGAAGAATCAGAACAAAAAGAAATTGCACCACGAACAGTTCGTTTCTAGCTCAGCTTATTGTATCCCGTTGAGGACCAGTAGACTGAACGCTAGGCGTGGGTTGTCAGGGTCATTACTTCAATTTGTCAGGGAAAAAAACCCCAGGAGAAATCGGGTGAAACCAAGGCTGCGTGCGCAAACACCCTGGTTGCTAGTGGCGCGGGAATAGACGCACCCAGCTCCTAGGGTGGGGATAGGAGAGTACAGGAGAGAAAACCACAGCAGCCACGCTATTCACAGCTGCACCGAAGCCATCCCCGGCTCTACTTTCAGACTCCAGCCAGAAACCCCGCCCGGCACCCAGCGCGCCTTTGACCGACATCCACCTTAAGCAACCATCGTCCAGTTCACTATAAACACTCCTTACTCCTCCCGCCTATCTTTTCCCTCTCCAAGCCAGTCAGAAGAGTGGGCGGGATCGTCCCTGCTGGGTTCCAATTTTTTTTTTTTTTTTTTTCAAAAGGGTAGACTGTGCGCCCAGCGTTCCGGCTGGGGGAAAAACACCTCCAGAGCTAAGGGGTGGAGCCAATG
The DNA here is from genome assembly GCF_010015895.1 of Lontra canadensis. NCBI lineage: Eukaryota > Metazoa > Chordata > Mammalia > Carnivora > Mustelidae > Lontra > Lontra canadensis. The sequence goes on along the minus strand of NW_022631044.1, from coordinate 9,420,633 downwards.
TTATGGGCACCCAGGTCGACCAATGAGATGCCCCCACCACTGAAAGGCCCGGCCGCCGAGATGGGCGGGGCACGCGCGGTGCCGAGCCAATGGCGGCGGGGCGGACGGAGGTTGAGCCGCCGTGGGTAGGGTTAGTGTGAGAGGTGCGGCGGGGGAGGTAATGATGATGGTGGCGGAGGAGGAAGGCGGGGGAGGGGGTGGTGGGCACTGAGCGGCGGCTCTGGCAGGGTTTTGTAGGGTGGGGGACGGTCGCGGGGCGACTCCGTCCGGGAGGGGGCGGGCGTGAGGCGCGCCGTCCGCCTGAGGGGCTGCAGACCCCGGCTCCCGCGAGCGCCGCGGCTGGCTCGGCTGTTCCATGTGGCTCCGGCGGGGATGGAGGAGTCGGTGGCGGCGGCGGCGGCTGCTGCTGCGGCGGCGACGGAGGAGCGGCGCTGAGGAGGGAACCGGGCCAGACTGAGCCCGACAGCGGGATTAGAGGTGTGAGGAGGGGGCGGGAGTGGACGTGAGGCGGGGTCGGGGCTTGGGGACCAGGCTGGGGTCTTCTGGCATCGTCTGGGTGACAGGGACCGCAGGCGAGCCACCGCCTGCCCACCGCTGTGGGGCAGGGATCTGGGCTCTGTGCTTGAGGAAAGGAGGCTCCGGTGGACGGTTCCCTTCGAAAGGGGGAGGGAGGCACCCCACCCCGCACCGTGCACTTGCCCTGCTGGTCATTGCTTCACGCCCAGGCAGGAGTTTCCATTTCCCTCCGGTTGGCAGCGAAGGCGGGGAGCCCGAGTGGCCTGGAGCCGGGACCTTGCCCTCCCTTTGCCTTGAGATTTCCCTCCACTCCTCTTTCCCCATCCATTTCCCCCTCCGACTGAACAACAGCATTCCTCCTCGCTCCTTAATTTGTTCCAAGCACATATTCTAGGACTGGAGGCTATTATTTATTAGCTGAAAAACAAAGTTTATTTTGAAATGTTCCACTCCTCCCTCTGACTGGCAGTGGACATTAAACAGCATCCCTAGACTTTCCCGCTCTGCTCGCCTTTCTGTGATGCTAGGAGGGGGAGGTAGGGCCCCGACTTGGCGTTTCTCGATTGTTGTTGATGCTGATTACCTGATGTGTTGCTCCACGTCTTTGGTGTGAATTGTAATTTCTTCCTTGATGTCTTGCATCCTTGATGTTACTGGCTTTTGAGGTTGGTGTTTTGTTTCATTGTTTGAAAAACATGCGGAGAACTGAGGTTGTCTGTTGCAGTGTTATCTAACATGGGTGGTTAGTCACTCCTCATGCTTCTCTCATATTTTTCTCTCTTTGTTTTGCTTTTCAGTCCTCCAGATTACACATCATATAGTCCCCGAGGTGGAATGGTGATGTCTCCATGAGGGAACCTCCTCTCATTCATCCTGTCATGTGTATCATACTGTTCTTGACTGGGCCATTCATCTAAGATGGGATTTACCCTGTGAAACAGGGCGAAGACTTATGGACCCCAAACATCATTTCAAGTTGTAATTGAGTTTTTCAAAGTACAGACATACATGCAGAGCTCTTTTGCTTTGGGCCCTCTGCTTTGTTAAAGCTGCTGTATTGCTAACCCAGAACTGCTCCAGTGACTGACCATCATGGCTTCAGTTTGGAAGAGACTGCAGCGTGTGGGAAAACATGCATCCAAGTTCCAGTTTGTGGCCTCCTACCAGGAGTTGATGGTTGAATGTACCAAGAAATGGTAAGATATGTCTGGGGGTAGAGTTTACTGTGGCCTAAATTCACTGTGGCCTAAAGTCAGCTGACAGCTGACACACCTTTCTGTAGTGCATGGGTGTGTACAGGCTGGGCAGGGAACAGATTACTCTAACAAGTATTGTGGTATACACTGTTGCTGCTGGTACCATCCCTGTGGGTTTTAATTACTGCACTTCAGTATGGCTCAAAGGAGTGTAATTCTGAGAGCTTACTAAGTACAGTAGATTTGGTCTTGAGGTCTTTCATCATTAGTGTTAGCGTAACTTTGATTTTTTTATAATTTGAAGGAGATACAGAGAATGCTATTGAATATTGTAAACATGCATATGTATTATTGTAACATATGCATTTTAATAGAGTTATAATATAGGAATCAATATTCTTGTGGGGTGGTGATAATCTATTTTATTTTGTTCTTGATTTTTCATTTGTCTTGGTTTAAAATAAATAATTTTTCATTATTTTAATAATGGGATGCCAGTCCATAATACAACCTTAGAAATTCTTTTGTGATATGCTTAGTCAGGCAACTGTATTTTATTTTAATTGCCTAATGGGATACATTTCTTGGCCAGACTTAAGGAAGCGATTAGTAGTTTTGGCCTACGATTTGCTTCTTTCTACTTGAGCAAAGTAAATTTAGGGCTTTCTTCTCACTGTCTTGAATGGTAAGCAAGTAAGAGGAAAAGAGTTAATGTTAAGCAAATGGTCCTTTGGATTTTGACTTATTACAGTGTTTAAATAGTATTACTGCGGAAATAAGTCCCATTTTATTGTCCACAAGGACTGTAATCTCATGTCTGTATTATCTCTCTTTTTAACATGCTTTTTATTAGATAAAAAAATAACTTGCTCTGTTCTAGAACTCTTAAAGCATATTTGAGTATTGGGAAACCAGTTTCTGAATGCTTTGCTCTTGGATTTGTTAGGAATGTTATTTTATGTGTAATTCATGAAATGCATGCATTGATTACCTACTTTACACCAGGCACTGTGGCTTTAGAATTGAATATGACATGATCCCCACCCTCAAGGAGCTCACAGTCCAGGGTAATGACAGTCATGTAAATAAATTCACTTATCATGGTACAGTAATACAAATGTGTATGATGTAGGGATTTTAATCTGTCTCCATCACTTAGCAGTTGGTTATCCTTGGGAACAGTTTATTTATTTCTCTATGATTTAGTTTCCATATCTGCAAAAGAAATAATGGTACCATTTTATAGGAAGAGTTATTGTGAAGATTAAATGAGTAATTTAATCCCCAATAAATGACATTATCACTTACAAAGTTGGCATTGGAGGAAATAACTCTTTAAGGGTAGAGGGGAAGGTCTTGGGATGGCTTCCTGGGATCTGAGTTGGGTTCTCAAAGATTCATAGTAGTTGGCCAGAAAGCCAAGGGGGAAGAAATGAAGACTATTTTAGACTGAAGCAATAGCCTATGCAAAAAGTATGGAGGAATTAAATAACATGGGATGTGCTGGAAATTCAAGCAGTGCAGTTTGTTGATGGGGCTTAAAGTGTAGGATGGGGGCAGGGCAGTGGGATATTATGTTAGAGTGGCAGGCAGGATTCCAATCAAGGAAAGTTATGTGCTTATACTATTATATGTGGCTTGGACTTTATTCTGTGGGTGATAGTGAAAGGTTTTGAGCAGAAGATACATTAGGTTTGCATTTTGGAAAAATCTCTTGAATGATAGTGTAGAGTAAGGATCATAGTGGAAAGGGTGACTGGAGACAGCAATGTCTGCCTACTGTTGCAGTAGGTAAGGTGAGGGAAAAGCCTTAGATTAAGGCAGAGCACAGGAAATGGAGAGGCACACTTAGGACACAAAATGGTTAGGACTTGGGGGCTCCTTTCAGTCAGGGGTGTGGAAAGGATGGGGATGAGAGAGAGGGAAAGGCCTAGATTGGCCTCCCAAGTTTCTGGTTCGGAAGACTGGGTAATTACTAACCAAACTAAGAAAAGAGGAATATCCTCCTTACAAATAATTTTTAACTAGGCAGTATACTGGGAGTATCAACTTAAAGATGGTTAAACCTGAGTCTCTTTTTTTAAGGGATATAGAACATATCAGGTGATTAATTACAAAATCAGTTTCTTCCCCATAGTTTGCATTATCACTGAAATTTCTTTTCCCCTTGAGATGTAAGTTATTGTTAATATGTCTCAATGTGAAAGCAAGAATGAAAATTTAATTCGATTACAGTTGAACAGATGGTTTGATCATTTTTAGGGATGGCCATTATAGTATACCTGTTAAATTGAATCTTTCTGATAAAACTTTCTTTAATCTTTCTTTAAATATAGAATCTTTCTTTAAAACTAGAAGCATTTGGGTGTTCTAGAATTTTCAATTTTATAGTAATAACATGGAAGATAAATTACAAGTGTTGAGAGGATAATAAAATAGATCTGGTATAGGGAAGAAGAAATAAACTATAAAAAGAGAGAACAGATAGCATTCCATTGGTATTGTGTCTTTGGAGGTAACCTGTGAATATAGATTTCATTGCCTTTTAGAACCTTGCTACTTAAAATGTTTTCTGAGAAGCAGGAGCATTTGCAACACCTGGGACCACCTGTTAGAAGTGCTGACTCTCAGACCATGCCCTAGACCTACTGAGTTAGAATCTGCATTTTAGTAAGATCCACAGTTTGCATACTAAAGCTTAAGAAGCAGTATTTTAAAATAATGTTTTCAACTTTCCCAAGTTTCCATTCATGTCTCTAGAATAAAGTATATTCAAAATACACTGACTTCTGCATGAATTTGAAACTCAGGGAATGAAGATGAAACTCAGGAGATTGAGGAAAGGCATAGTGTGTTGATGAAAGAGGGTCATGGGAATCAGGAAATGTTTTTCAAGGGAGAATGTGTTCTTTCTGTGATTAAGGAGAGGAGAATGTTTCCCATGTTCTTTTGCCATGGCCATAGGGTATGAGCCTGGATATGACATATAACTGGATGAAGGTAAGGTTTAAGGATATTTTTTTTAGATCTAGGGCATGAGCAAACACAGTCCTTTACCTTTGATCGAAGGATGGATTCTATAGATTAGAGGATTTGGGGCTTCTGCTTTCTCAAAGTTCTTTTCTCTGTTGCTGTGTTCTGGTATTTCACCTTTGCTCTCGCTGATGGGGTGTGAGTTTCTTTAGTTCAATAGAGTCCACTTCCTGATTCTTTCATGTTGTTGTGGTTCTAGAACATAGGTCAGGAACAAAAACCTGAATGACTTATTAATCTGAGAGAAGGACACTGTACTGCGAGGTTTTCTATTCCTTATCACTCCTTGATTGCCATGTTAAGGCTCTAGCAAATATGGAGATGACAGAAGTTTATATTTCCTACTCTTATTGTTGTCTCCAAGTCATTTAATTATTAATCACTTAATTGACAAAGCTGTTGGCAAGTAATGAGGCCACCGGAGAGGAGTTTGCGGGAAAGACACCATGTGGTCCTTTTTCTTAGTTTATTTGTTACGTGGTTCTTTGATCATTTGTGGGTTTTTAGATTCTGAGAAAAGTCTTCACTCTATGAACTCTCAGGGGTTATTCAGGTTTTTAAGGAAACTACTTGAAAGTTGACAAATTTTGGTTATAATTTAGGTTGCAGAGCTCATTTCTGATAGGAGCTCCCTAATTTATGAACCATTATGTATGAGTATATATTATACTGTATGTGTATAATGTGTATGTGTCTGTATCTTCTGCCTATTTGAACATATTTAATCTAGTTTTTTATATTTCATCTAATTCTCAGTTTTAGCATTAAAAAAGTATATAAAGTAATATAAAATTTCCCTAAAAGGCATAAATATATTTGTTTCTGATCTTTCCATGTCATATATATTTTTTAAAAATATATTTTTAAAAAATATATACTTAATTATAATTTATTTATAAAAGCAGGAAATACAATCACATGGCTCAATATTATAGGGGTACCAAAAGGGGTGTGTGTGTGTGCGCGTGTATCTCTGAAAGTAACTCCTCATTTTCTCTATTATTCCACTCCTCTTTGCAGACTTTGTGATTTCAGGATTTGAAAAGTGAAAAACATCAACAACAATAAAACCTCTTCCTAGTGCTTAAGTTTGTGATGCTGGCCTGTTAGATAAAATATAAACTCCTTAATATGATATTCCAGGCTCTCTCTAACTGATCCTAATTTAGGTTTCCAGTTGGACATTAGAATGTTGCATGTACTCTTGAGTATTACTTCAGTTTATGAAGGCCAAATTACATTCATAAGTACTTCTCCAGATCCACTTCTTTGGATGGCTTAAGCAAGCATTTCTCTATTGGCCATTTAATAGAATGAGATACATCATATTTCATGTAAAGAACCTACTTTTGAAGTACATTTAAAGAATAATTGGACACAGCGTTTTTTAGGATTGTGTTTTAGGATTTTCTGGAAGGCCATTGTGTCTAGAACAAAGGGTAGATGATAAAGAGGTGAGGTCTGAGAAGTAGGTAGGGGTAAATTAATGTATGGCCTTGAGGTCATGCTAAGGGCTTTTGGATTTTAAATGCATAGGAAGCAGTTGGAGAAGTTTGAGCAGGGAAGTGATATAATATGATTTATATCTCAAAAAGATTATTCTGGGGGCGCCTGGGTGGCTCAGTGGGTTAAAGCCTCTGCCTTCAGCTCAGGTCATGATCCCAGGGTCCTGGGATCGAGCCCCGCATCGGGCTCTCTGCTCAGCAGGAGCCTGCTTCCTCCTCTCTCTCTCTCTGCCTGCCTCTCAGCCTACTTGTGATCTCTCCGTCAAATTAAAAAAAAAAAAAAATCTTAAAAAAGATTATTCTGGATAGTTTATGGAATATGAATTGTTATGAGTAAAGATGGGAGCAGGAATACTTGTTAGGAGGCTATTGCAGTAGTCCAAGTAGCAGGGAGGTAGTGGTGAAGGTGGTGAGAAATGGTCAGATATATGCAGCTAACACACATATACTACCACCACACTATACTGAGGTGTAACTTAAACTTTTTCATCCAGTAAAATACATCACTTTTAAGTGTATAGTTCAGTAGGTTTTGACAAAGGTACACACATATGTAACTGGAAACAAAGTTTTTGAAGTTATAGTTGGTAAGACAATGATGGATTAGATAGGTGGTAAAGTGAGAGATTGCTAAACAAGCAGGTGAATGCAGTGTTAATTGCATGGATGGGGAACACCTGGAGAAGAGAAGGTTTGTTGTGAGGGAAATCAAGAATTGGTTTTGCTTTTCTTTTTTCTTTCTTTCTTTTTTTTTTAAAGCACAAACCTAGTTCCAGCAACCAGTGCTCTAGCATTTTATCCCATTTGGTTAAAGTTTCAGGTTACCAAAGACTTTGAATGGTTATTTATTTTTTTAATTTGATAGAGATCACAAGTAGTCAGAGAGGCAGGCAGGAGAGAGAGGAGGAAGCAGGCTCCCTGCTAAGCAGAGAGCCCGATGCGGGGCTCGATCCCAGGACCCTGGGATCATGACCTGAGCCAAAGGCAGAGGCTTTAACCTACTGAGCCACTCAGGCGCCCCTGGTTTTGCTTTTCTTAAAGTTTGGGACATCCAGATGGAGATCTTAATTAAGCAGTTAATTTTAAGAGTCTCGAGGTCAGGGGAGAGAAGGGGTTGGAGTCTCTTTGAATATAGATAGAATATATATAACCATGGGGCTATAGGAAATTTCCTGTGGTGTTAAGTAGATTATGAAGGACTGAGCCTTGGGACACTTCAACATATAGAGGTAGGGAAGAAGTGGAAGAGCCCGCAAAGAAGACTGAAAAATAAGCCGTAGTGTAAGGAGGAAAATTAGGAGAGTGTATTCTTAAGGAACCAAGTGCACAATGTTATCAGGAAAGAAGTGTTTAACTGTGTCAGATACTGTTGAGAGGCTAAGCAAGTGGATTTGGCAAGGTGGAAAGGGCTCGTGACTTTGAGAAATGGTTTCAGTAGAGAGGTGGGGATCAAAGCATGATTAGATTGGGTTAGAGGGAAGGTGGTGAATATGGTCAGTGTAGATACTTTTCATAGAGAATTTTGTTACAAACTAGAGAACTAGGTAGTAGCTAGAGAGGGACAAAGGGTCAACGTATATATTTCACACAGAAGAGATGGCAGCACATTGAAATGCTGATGGAAATAGTAAAGAGGTAAAGATTGATGATGTGCTGGGAGAGGAGGTAACTTCAGGAGAAAAGTCTTTGAATAAGAGGACAGGAACAGGATTTAGTACACAAGTGGAAAGGTTGAACTTAAGTAGAAGCAAGGACAGTTGATTGAGGCAGATGACAATTCTCTGCAGAGAAGCAGGTTAAGTTGGTAGATTTGGTGCATGAGGGTGTGGATATTCTCTTCTGTTGGCTTCTGTTTTCTCATGGAAATAATAATAGAGGTCATCAGCCAAGAGAGAGGTGACAGAAAGAGGTGTTGAAGGATTGAGGGGAGAGGAGGTATTAAATTGTCAAAACAAGAATTGACTGGGGAAATGCAGAAGGATTGATGAGTAGTGCTGAGGACCTTCTTAACTTTGTGGTCGTAAATTTAAAGTGAATGCAACCAGCAAGTCTGTAAATTTTAATTCAGCTCTGTTCCTTGTTTGGGTGCAGGCATAAAATAAGCAGAGTTGGATGTAACCAGGGATAGTTTTTTTTTTTTTTCAGAAGTGTATGACTGAGAGAAAGAAGGGCAGGGCAATTGAAAGTGAATGCACGGGACTGGTTATAGTGATGAACCATGGAATATGAGATGGGAAAGGAGGAAAATAAGGACATGAAAGTTAGGATGGTCAGTGAAAAAGTGAAGAGAACAATGATTTTGATATGTTAAAGAGGTTGAATAGTTGGTAGGGTTGGGTTACCAGAGTGAAAGAGCTGGAAATATGGGAGGTAGGAGTCAGAGTGAGTTGTTCAATTCTGGAGGATGTGGTTAATGGTATAATGACAAGGTAAAGGTGGTGGTCTCCTTTGGATCACATTTACTTATCAGGTTAAAAAAATAAGCACATGGGGCACCTGGCTGGCTCAGTTGGTAGAGCATGCAACTCTTCATCTCAGTGTTGTTAAGTTCCAGCTCTACTTGGGTACTTAAAAATAAAATCTTAAAAAAATTAATAAAAAAATGAGCACACATCCTCAATGTGTTTTTAATTGTGCCATATACATTAAATAGGAGTATGCCTTAATTCTTTTTAATTAATTAGAATTTCTTCCTATATTTGAATGGGTCATCTTTTGTACTATAAGACTGTAGCCGTTCGGGTATAACAATGGCAATTGGCGGTTAAGATGGAATGGAGGAAAAGATTTTGGGGAGTGAAAAGGTTGTCCAAGGAATTTATAGGCTGAAAAGTGTGGGACAAATTATCTCTGTGGCTCTTGAAGTTGCCAAGAATAATAGGAGGAAAAATGGTTAAGATAGTCAGGTGCTAAAATCTTATTGAATGAGGGGATAGGGCAGGAAGTTTTACTTTGGAGAACTTCCTGTTACAAATTATCTGAATCTTAAATACCTTATTCCTTGAAAGGAAATAGCCAAATTGTCTTTTCCATTTGATGAATTGTCAAAGGTAGATTTAATTTTAGTAGGTAATAAATTGATATGTTACTTTGTTAGTAATTTTATGTTAGTGTTTTATGGAATGATTTTTTTTTTAAACTGGAATTGTTACATGTAGTATTTTGTCTAGATTTTAAATATTTATTTCACGTGAAATTCCGCTGTACGAAAGTTCAATTATAGTAGGTTATTTAAGGAAAATAGTGAAGCCCCTGAATGCTGTAATTCGATATTGTAATATTTATATCACGATTTCCTCCACACCAGATTCAGTATGCCTCTAGATTGTTGGCAAACTTTGGCCTGGTCAAAGCTGTTTCTTTTGTAAATAAAGTTTTATTGGAATTTGGCCATGTCCATTTGTCTGTAGCTGCTGTCACACTAAAATGGCAGAGTTCAATAGTTGCTACATAGACTGGGTCGCTGCAGAGTTTAAGATATTTATTATCTGTCCTTTTAAGAATGTTTACTGGCCTCTGCTCTAAATCTTAGAGTTACTTGCAGCTAGTGTTTGTGGAATTGAGAGTCTAGTACCTTTTTCTCTTCACTATGCCCAACCTACAGACTTTTAGTTTAATTTGTAGTCTAACTGGTTAAGAATAGAGGAGAGCCTAGGGGCACCTGGGTGGCTCAGTCTGTTCAGTATCTGACTCTTGATCTCAGGGTGTGAGTTCAAACACCCTTCCCTCACCCCCTCACCCTTGCTTGAACACGCATGGGGTGTGGAGCCTACTTAAAACAAAACAGACAATAGAGGAGAGCCCATTGTGCCTGCCTTTCAGCCCTATAGAAAGCAGCTTTTTATTTATTTATTTACTTAAATATTTAATTTATTTATTTGAGAATAAGAGCATGAGTGGGACGGAGGAGCAGAAGGAGAGAGAAGCAGATTTCCTGCTGAGCAAGGGGCTGGACGGGGCTCCATCCCAAGATCACTGGGATCATGACCTGAGCTGAAGGCAGATGCTTAACTGACTGAGCCACCCAGGCACCCCAAAAGAAACTTTACAGTAGCTTTAAGGAACATTTATATCTGTGTATGTACAAAAATACATATTATCTGTCTGTGCGACCTTAGACAAACTACTTAACCTCTTAGTACTGTATCTGTAAAATGGTGATGATAGTAACAGTGCTTCCAGCATAAAGTTGTTTTGACAATTAAATAATACCTGTAAAGTGGGTAGAATAGTGCCTGATATATAGTAAGCACTCAATAAATGTTACCCATTGTAACATTTGTAAATTATCTGATTATTTAAGCAATAAGTGATGAAGAGAACTATTTAGACAATAAGGTAGAAAAAGCAAGAACACTGAAAATGTAACTGCAACATTTAAGAGTTAGAGAAAGACAAACTAGCACAGAAGTTTGGAGTGACCCAAGAGGTGGAAGGAAGTAAACCAGGGAGCATGCTAGCAAGAAGCACTGTGCTGAAATTAACCCTTTGGCTTTTGGGGAAAGGGACAATATATTATTGCTTCTGGAGCTAAGTCATTCATATGGTTTTATAACTTTGTTTACTTTTTAATAATCACTTCAAGTAAGTAAGTTGGCTAAGGAAACTAATTGAATTCTTCCAAAATAGAATTCATTTGCTAGCATTTGTGTGTGTGTATCCTAAGGTGACTATGTATGATATTTATGATACATTTCTTTATGACAATTTTTTATAAACAATTTTTTCCTATCGTGATTTTTTTTAATGAACCCATTTAGTACATTGTATCTTTCAGTAATGTGAAATTCCTTTTCTTTAATTTGGTATCAAATTTTGGTTTATGTATTTTAAAGGTTGATTTTTTTTTTTTAATGAAATTTTAAGGGATTATGTGAAGAGATTCTACTCTTATAATGTAGGTTAGTTTGATGTTAGTTTTGCAACTAGATGCTCAGGGACTTTAGGCATCTTTAGAAATGTGCTATTGGGGGCACCTGGGTGGCTCAGTGGGTTAAAGCCTCTGCCTTCACCTCAGGTCATGATCCCAGGGTCCTGGGATGGAGCCCCACATCAGGCTCTCTGCTCAGTGGGGAGCCTGCTTCCTCCTCTCTCTCTCTCTCTCTGCCTGCCTCTCTGCCTACTTGTGATCTGTCTGTCAAATAAATAAAAATCTTAAAAAAAAAAAAAAAGAAATGTGCTATTGATGTATCAAATGTGTTTGTTCTAATTTTGTGGGAAATTTCAACAAAAGAGCCACTGAAGTAGTTTACTGCATGATATAAAAATAGTCCAATGTTCTGAAGAAAAGTTGCACAAGCTTTTTCAATTGAATGCTTAATAGGGATGTTCATATAGAATTACAGCAGGATGTTAGTTTATGTTTGTCTTATTTAATCGCTGTTATAGTGATATTTTTAGGCAGCTTTGTTAACTGGTACTTAAAGATTTTCTTTAGTAAATTTGTTCTATTAAAATATTTCTTTTTGTTATTAATCACAGTGTTGTTATTTTAAAAGTACTTTTTAAATGAGAAAACACTTAAAAAGTTGACTTTAAAGCTCAGTTAACAGTAAAAACATTGACTTTAATCAAAGAAGTTATCACTTTAGAAGTTGATACTCTGCCTTTGTCCAAAAGAGTTTGTCCACTTAAGAATTTAAAATAACATTATGTTGACTAATTTAGGTATATAAATAGAACAGAGATAGTCTTAGAGGAGCAGAGAGTGCATGTTACTAGATACTTAGAAGGAGTTACCACTGGACACGGGACTTGGTTCTGAGTTTACTGGCAGCTGAGGCAAAAAGGGAAGCACACTGGCTCAGGTAAATTTCTTCTGGCTAAAGAAAATACCCAAATTTTTTTGCAGAGACTTTTCTTAGGACTAATTCAAAGAAGACTTTTATTGTGAGGAAAGAAAAGTATGACATTGGATAAAGTCTCCAACTATAAAAGACTCAGACTGTGAAATTGGATAAAGTTTACCTAGTTTTCTGATCATCTTATTTGTTTGTTTGTTTATTTATTTAAGATTTTATTTATTTATTTGACAGACAGAGATCACAAGTAGGCAGAGAGGCAGGCAGAGAGAGAGAGAGGGAAGACCAGAGAGCCTGATCCAGGGCTCTAACCCAGGACCCTGAGATCATGACCTGAGCCCAAGGCAGAGGCTTAACCTACTGAGCCACCCAGGTGCCCCTGATCATCTAATTTAAATAAGAGGTACAACTTGGATAATTTAGAAGAATGGGTACTTAACATAAATCAAATTCTGTGCTTTCTAGTATAGAAGCAAGTAACCACATGTGGCTATTCACATCTAAACCTAAATTACCTTAAATTAGATGAAATTAAAAATTTAGTGTTTCAGTCACATTAGCCACACACACTTCAAGTGCTCACTAGCAACATGTGGGTAGGGGCTACCCTCCTGGACAGTGCAAACATGGATCATTTCCATCACCATGAAAAGTTTTACTGGTCAGTGTTGGTTTAGTCATCTCCTCTCAGACTCGCTGATTTCAGAGTCTTTGGAGTACTTTGCAGATGTAGAGATTTCCATGTCCATTAGAAAGCCTGAGCTTGTAGGTGTGGAATGGTGCAGGCAATTCTGTCATTTTAGAAGTCCCCTGATCACGTAAACTCCTTCATCAAGCCAGGTTTTCGAACTATTGCATGTGATTCTTTCTCATGTATCAGTCTGAGGTACGGGTTTGGTGGATGCTGCATGGCAATTCCTATTAGTACTCCAGAAACATTTATTGAATTGAAAATTTGAATTCAATTTTGTTTCTTTTTTCCAGCCATTTTTATAATACGTGTGTATGCATATGTGTTGCAAGTGAGAGTAATGTAGTTTAGTTATGTCACATATAAAGCTGTCAAATTAGTATAAACATTTGAACAGGTTTATTCATTCATTTAAAAAAGAGAAGTTTGTTCTCGTCCGTAGAAGCAAGCACTGTTGCGGGATAGTTAAAAATAAAAATACAATAATTTTTATTTTGTTTTGTTTTGTTTTTTAAAAGTTTTGAAACTGCTCGAGTGTTTGCACTATTGTTATACTTCCAGGCAACATTTCTGGATCTGCGGATTTTTTTTCTCCAGTTTTTTTGTTGCTGCTTCCTTGGTGGCATCCATTATTGTCTTTTGCCAAAGTCATGGTTCCCAAACTGCACTGTGGAACCTTAAAGGCACTGGAGAAAACTCTATAGGTATGTCAAAGGATGCTTAAAATTTTTGAGGGAAATACAGCAACATCTTTTGGAAACCACACAAACTACTAGCTTGAGGTAGTTCATTTTCAAAATTAGATTGCTATATTCCTTTCATTGATAGCATATTCTTATAAAGCTGAGTTTTGGCAGTTGCTATTTTGAAAAGCAAGTACCATGTGAAAATATATATGGAACAGGGAAAGAGGAAGGCAGTGTCCCCTGAGATTTGAGAAGTTGTGCAGTGCCCAGCATAGATGCCAAGTTGTTAGGATATACATTCTTCTTAAGTTGTTTAGACCTTTAGCCTGTGGAAAAATTATTGACACATTAAAGGCTTTGTAAACCCAGAAAGCTTGGGAACCTGTGTTTTAGGCTTTTATGATAGCCCTTAACACTTTGCTAGCCCCTTCTGGTCCTTTGTTTCTGTTATTGCTGTGGTTATACTCCTAAAGGGAACCTTCCAGATTTCCTGTTTGTTTAGAATACTGTTAATATGGTAATTTTAATCTTTTAAAACTACCCTTATTTTATTTTATTAGTCTTTTTCCAGTTATTCCCCTTAAGCTTCCAAAATCTTGTTATCCCACAAAACAGTTTCCTTGTTATCTTTCATTCTTTTCTCCCCCCCTCCAAAAATCATTAAATGCAATGAGTATGTAGTAATACCATATCTCGAAGTAACTTAATTGAAACTGAGTTTGTTCATGCAATAAGTCAGTTTAGAAATTGAGTTTAATGGTTCAGCTATAATTTGAAGTGTGCTCTAATTTACAGAATAATCTTTTAAAAATTGGTTACTTCATTTATTTTTAAAAAAACTTTTTATTAAAATTCTTTTAGGTTTACAGAAGAGTTGCAAAGATAGTACAGAGAATTCCTGTATGCTCTTTACCCAGCTTCCTTTGGATAAAATTAGGGTAAATAAATTTACCATGGCCATTTATCAAAACTAAGAGATTAATGTTAATGCACTACTGTTAGGCCAAACTATAGACTTATTTGGATTTCACTAGTTTTTCCACTAATAATCTTTTTCTGTTTGAGGATATAATCCAGGATACCATATGGCATTTAGTTGTCACATTTTAGCCTCTGTAATCTATGGCAGTTTATCAGCCTTTCCTTGGTTTTCATGACTTTAATAGTTTTGAAGAGTGCTGAATAGTATTTTGAAGAATGTCCCTCAAATTGGGTTTGATGTTTTTCTAATGATTAGACTGGATTATGGACTTGGGGAAGAAGCCACAGACGTGAAGTGCCCTCATCACATCATATCAGAGGGCACATGGTAGCAGCATGAGTTATTTTTGGTGGTGGTCATTTTGATCATGTGGTTAAGGTAGTCTGACAGATTTCTCAGTGCAGGTTACTGGTTTTGCTTTTTCTTTCTTTCCTTGTTTTTTTTTTTTTTTTTTTTTTGAGATTTTATTTATCTGAGAGAGAGAGAGAGGGCACAGGCAGGGGGAGCAGCAGGCAGAGGGAGAGGGAGAAGCAGGCTCCCTGAGGAGCAGGGAATCCCATGTGGGGCTCGATCCCGGGACCCTGGGATCATGACCTGAGCCGAAGGCAGTCACCCAATCAACTGAACCACCCACGTGCCCCTGTTTATTCTTTTCTATACTCAACTTGTTAGCAGCTAATCACTAAGTCCAACATACACTCATGAAGAGGGGGAGTTCAGTTCCATATATTGGAAGGAGGAGTATCAAAGAATTTGTGGACATATATTCAAGTCACCGTAGAAGTAATAAATTTTGGAGGGGAGATAACTTTAGGTTGTGTAAATATCCTGTTTCTCTTTCAAGTTTCTACTACTGATTTTAAATTCTTTAGTAGATTTTGGCTGCAGCAATTATTACTGTATTCTAATGATGATTTTCTGTTTCTTTTATTCCTCTCACATTTGGAATTCCATTAGGAAGATTTGACCTTTCTCATTTATTTATTCACTTAGGTTATTTGTAAATAACCTTTTGATATAGGTACCATCTTTAGTACTAAGGTTCTAACAGGAGGCATATTATTGAATCATTTCTATTTAAAAAAGAGTAGTGATTTTGAAGTGATTTCAGATTTGTAGAAAAGTTGCAAAAGTAGTACAAAGAATTGCCATATACCTTTTTTTTTTTCTTTTTCTTGACACACAGAGATCACAAGTAGGCAGAGAGGCAGGCAGAGAGAGAAGGGGAAGCAAGCTCCCCGCTGAGCGGAGAGCCCGATGCAGAGCTTGATCCTAGGACCCTGGGATCATGACCCGAGCCGAAGGCATATGCTTTAACCCACTGAGCCACCCAGGCGCCCCTGCCATATACCTTTCACCAAGATTCCCCAAGTGGTGACTTTTTATCGTATATGGTTTATCATTTTCTTTTGCTCTCTCTCTTTGTCACTTTTTTCTTATCATTACCCATGACGCCCCTTTACCTGTTAACACTTAAGTGTGTATTTTTTTAAAACAGGGATATTTTCCTAGGTAACTGTAGTTCAGTTTATCAAATCAGGAAATTAACATTGATACAGTACTGTTCCTTAATCTATAGATCTAATTCATTTTTCTCGGTTATGCTAATAATTCCATTTCTAGCAAAAAGGTACTTAAAAAAATCAGTATCTGGTCCAGGGTCATATGTTTCATTTAACTGTTCTATCTCTTCACTCCCCTTTAACCTGATAGAGTTCTTTGGTCTTTGTTTTTCATGACCTTGATAGTTTTGGAGAGTGTTCCTCAATTTCAGTTAGTCTGTTGTTTCCTCATGAATAGGTTCAGATTATGAATTTCTGGCAGGAATACCAAAGTGATTCTATACTCACTGCATCATATAAATGTATGTATATGTATGTAAATATCCTCTTCTTTATCAAAATTTTATCCATTAGTTTAGCATTCAGTGTGGTTATATTTTTAATTCAAAACACAGATAGCTTTATTTCTTTTTATTGTATTTTGCTTTAGAAAATACCTCTCCATTCTTGTTGAATTAATTAACTTAAAAGTTAATGAAATTGTAATATGATTTCCCAAGTAAGAACTAGTTTTTAAAAAATATATTTCCTTGGGGCGCCTGGGTGGCTCAGTGGGTTAAAGCCTCTGCCTTTGGCTCCAGTCATGATCCCAGGGTCCTAGGATTGAGCCCCGCATCGGGCTCTCGGCTCAGCAGGGAGCCTGCTTCCTCCTCTCTCTCTGCCTGCTTGTAATCTGTCAAATAAATAAATAAATAAATAAATCTTAAAGGAAAAAAAAGTATATTTCCTTGGGGCACTTGGGTGGCTCAGTTGGTTAAGTGTCTGACTGTTGATTTCAGCTCAGGTCATGATCTCAGGGTTGTGAGATCAAGCCCTGTATAGGACTTTGTGCTGGGCATGGAGCCTGCTTGAGATTCTCTCTCACCTTGCTCTTGTTCTTAAAAAAAAAATAAAATAAAATAAAGTGTATTTCCCCCATCTCATCTATCGTGTTCCCACCTCTGTATCCTTTTCCCTTTGTTCCACCCAACACCTGACTGTAACTAGTTTCATTATTCTGGGTGGTCCTCCTCCCCTCCTCCTTTTCCTCATTTATTGTGATATAATTCATGTACTATACAGTTCACCCTAAGTGTTCAATTCAGTGGTTTTAGTGTATTCCTAGAGTTACGCAACTACCATCATGTGATATCTAAGTTTTGAACATTTTCATCACCCCCAAGAGAAACCCGTACTTGTTAGCAGTCACTCCCTATTCTTCTGGAACTCCTCTCCCCTCTTATTCCTTTCCACATGCCCTGTACTCCTATTCTACCCCCGCTCTGGGAACCCCTAATCTACCTTCTGCCTCTCTCTGTTTGCCTACTGTAGACATTTTATATAAATGGAGTCTTACTATATAGTGATTAGTGACTGGTTTCTTTCACTTATAATAATTTCAGGGTTCATCCATGTATATCATGTATCAATAGTTTGTTCCTTTTTATTACTGAAAATATTGTATTGTATGAATACTGCATTTTATTTATCCTAAATGGTTATTTGAGTTGTTTATATTTTTTGGCTATTATTAATAATGTTGATATGAATATTTGTGTCTTGGTTATATACCTAGAAGTGGTACTGCTGGGTCATGTGGTAATTTTGTTTAACTTCTTGAGGAGTTGCTAAGCTATTTTCCAACATGGCTACATCTTTTTATATTCCCACCAGCAATGTATGAGGGCTCTGGTTCTTTATCCTCACCAACACATCTTTTGTCTGTTTTATTTTAGCCATCCTAGTAGGTGTACAGTGCTATATCATTGTGGTTTTCATTTACATTTCTCTAATTGCTGGATGATGTTTAGCACAATCTTTTCCTGTGTTTATTGGCCATATGTATATATATGTTGGGTTCCCCCCCCCTTTTTTTTTTTTCTTGTGAGAGAGAGAGAGAGTGAGGGTGAGTGGGTAGGGAGAGAGGGAGAGAGAATCTCATGGAGGCCCCATGCCCAGTGTGGAGCCCAATATGGGGCTTGATCTCATGACCCTGAGATGATGACCTGAGGTGAATTCAAGAGTCAGACACTTAACTGAGTCACCCAAGTGAACCTCTTTTGCCCATTTTTAATTGGGTTATTTATCTTTTTAGCATTGCATTATTTATGTATACCTACATTCGTTGTGTATCTTACATATAGGACTCTTAATCAGGTATGTGATTTGTGAACATTTTCTTTCATTCCATGAGTTGGTGAATGTCTTTGCTTTCTTGATGATGTCTTTTGGTGCACAGATGGTTTTAAATTTCATGGAGTCTGAATAAACGATTTTTTAATATTGTTATTTGTGCTTTAAATTGTACCTTATAATGTACTTTAAGTTAATTTTTGGTTTTGGTGGCCAGAAGGGGTCCAACTTCATTCTTTGCATATAAATGTCCAGTTCTAACATCATTTGTTGAGTTTGGGTATATTTTTCCTGTTTCTTTTTGCACAAATGATCACGTACATGTACTTTACCCTTTATTTCTTCTTTCTTACATAAAAAAATGTAAGAGATAAGAAAATACTGTTGGTACTCTTTCACTCTGCTTTTCACTTAACAGTATATCTTGGAAATCATTCCATACCATTTCATAGAGATCACCTTCATCCAGTATTGGTACATTATTATTATTATCAAAAGTTCATAGTTTACCTTGTTTTCACTCTTTGTGTTATGCCCCTATATGGGTTTTGACAAGTGTAAAACGACATGATTTCACCATTACACTGTCACACAATAATTGGACTGCCCTAAAACCCCCCTGTACTCCACCTGTTCATTCCTCTATCCCTTTTCCTGAATGCCTGGCAACCACTAATCTTAGCCTTTTCCAGAATGTCATATAGTTGAAATCATACTATATGTAGCCTTTTCAAAGTTGGGTTCTTTCACTTAGCAAAATGCACTGAAAGTTTCTCTGTATCTTTTTGTGCCTTGTTAGCTAATGTCTTTTTAGTACTAAGTAATATTCCATTGTATGGATGTACCAGAGTTTGTTTATCCATTCTTCTATTGAAGGACATCTTGGTTGCTTCTGAGTTTTGGTAATTATGAATAAACTTGCTAGAAACATCTGTGTACAGGTTTTTGTGTGGAACCTAAGTTTTTGACTCATTCGGGTAAATACCAAGGAGCA
Organism: Lontra canadensis; assembly: GCF_010015895.1. Classification (NCBI taxonomy): domain Eukaryota; kingdom Metazoa; phylum Chordata; class Mammalia; order Carnivora; family Mustelidae; genus Lontra; species Lontra canadensis. The sequence continues at coordinate 9,401,555 of NW_022631044.1, read as the reverse complement.
CAATTTCTGTGTCATGATAAGAGTATGATTAATTTTATAAGAGACTGCTGAACTGTTTTCCAAAATGTCTGTATCCTTTTGCATTCCCACCACAATGAATGAGAGTTCCTTTTGCTGTACATCCTCATCTGGATTTGATGTTGTCAGTGCTTTGAATCTTCACCATTATAATAGGTGTGTAGTGGTGTCTTGTGGTTTTAATTTACAGTTTTCTAGTGACATATGATTTTGAGCACCTTTTTATATGCTTACTTGTCAGGTCCTAAAGATAGGTGGTGGTCGTCTTCTGACTTTGTGGTTGTGTTTCAATAATGTGTTGGCTCTTTGGAGTTTTTTCCCTCTTCATATAAACTTTAGAATCTGTTTGTTGGCATCCACAAAATAACTTGCTTGGGTTTTGATTGGGGGGTGTATTGAACTTAGATTAAGTTGGGAAGGACTGAGATCTTGGCATTATTGAGTCTTCTTACCCATTCACAGAGAATCTCTCCATTTTTTTAGATCTGCTTTGATTTTTATTGGCGGGGGGTAGTGGGAGGGCTAGAAGGAGAGGGAGAGAATCTTAAGCCTCCATGCCCAGTGATCTCATAACCCTGAGATCATGACCTGAGCTGAAATCAAGAGTTGGACATTTAACTGACTGAGAACCCCAGGCGCCCCTTCTTTGATTTCTTTTTATAAGAATTTCGCAGATTTCCTTATAGATCTTGTGTATATGTATTTTATTAGATTTATACCTAGGTTATTTTTTTTAGTGCTGGTGGCATAAAATGGTGTTATATTTCATACTCTAGTTATTCATTGCTGATATATAATAAAATGGTTGATTTCTGTGTATTAACCTTATATCTCGCAACCTTGGTATGATTCCTTATTTGTTTTAGGATTTTTTAGTTGATTCTTTGGGATTTTTTATATAGACAGTCATGTCATGTGTAAACAAAGACAGTTTTATTTCTTCTTTCCCAACCTGTATACTTTTTATTTCCCTTTCTTACCTCACTACATTAGTTAGAACTTTAGCATAATTTGAATAGGAGTGGTGAGATTGGACATCCTTGCCTCATTCTTGCTTGTAGTGGGAAAATATATAGTTTCTCACCATTAAGTATGGTGTTAGCTGTAGGTTTTTGTAGATAGGTTTCTTACCAAGTCGAGGAAGTTCCCCTCTATTCGTAGTTGGCTGAGAGTTTTTATCATGCACGATCGTTGGATTTTGTTAGATGCTTTTTCTGCATATAATAATATGATTATATGATTTTTCTTCTTTAGTCTGTTGCTACAATGAATTACATTAATTGATTTTCAAATGTTGAACAGCCTTGCATGCCTAGAATAAATTCCACTTGGTTGTACTGTATAGTATTTTTTAAACACATTATTGGATTTGATTTGCTTATATTTTCTTGAGGATTTTTGCATTTTGCATCTATGTTCATGAGAAATACTAGTCTGTAGTTTTCCTTTCTTATAATGTCTTTGTCTGGTTTGGGTATTAGGCGAATGCAGGCCTTTAGATGAATTAGTATTTTCTCTGCTACAATTTTTTGGAAGACATTGTCTATGGAGTTAATCTAGTATAATTTCTTCCCTAAACGTTTGGTAAAATTCATCTGTCCTTCCTGTTTTAGAAGGCTGTTAATTGTTAATTCAGTTTCTTGAATAGTTATAGGACTTTTCAGGTTATTTCTCATTGCAGGGGATTTGGTAGATTGTGTTTTTCAAGGCATTGGTCCAGTTTATCTAGGTTATCAAATTTGTGGGCATGGAGTTGTACATAATACTTCCTTATCACCTTTTTAATGTGCCCAGAATCAGTAGTGTTGACCCCACTTTCATTTCTGATATTAGCGATTTGTATTTTTTCTTTCTTTTTTGTTAACCTGGCCAGAAATTTATCAATTGTATTACTCTCTTCAAAGAACCCACTTTTGGTTTCAATTGGTAACCTGTTACCAGTTTCATTGATTTCTGCCCTAATTTTTATTCTTTCCTTCTACTTAGTTTATATTTTATTTGCCCTTTTCCAGTCTCCTAAATTGGAAACCTAGATTATTGATTTCTCCTTTTCTAACATATGCAGTCAGTCTAAATATCCTTCTAAGCACTGCTTTTTGCTGGATCCTACAGCTTTTAGTATAAGTTGTATTTTCTTTTTTTATTCATTCAAATATTTTAAATTTCTCTTGAGACTTCTTTGACTCATGTGTCATTTAGAAGTGTTTTTCATCTCCAAGTATTTTGGAGTTTTCCTGTAATCTTTCTGGTATTTATTTCTAGTTTAATTCCATTGTGTGTATGTGGATACTTTGTATGATTTCAATTCTTTTAAATTTGTTTAGATGTAATTTATGGCCCAGAATGTGGTCTGTCTAGGTGAATGTTATATGTGAACTTGAAAAGAATGTATACTCTGCTCTCACTAGGTGAAGTGTTCTATAGATAAGTTGACTGATGGTGGTGTTCAGCTGAGTTATGTCCTTAATTTTTTTTTTTTTTTTTGCCAGCTGTATCTGTCAATTCCTGATTGAGGGGTATGGAAATCTCCAACTATAAGATTGAATTCATCCATTTCTTCTTGCAGGTCTATCAGTTTTTGCCTCATGTATTTTGATGCTCTTTTGTTAGCCTATACGTGTTAGGGAATATTATGCTTTATTGGAGAATTGACTCCGTTGTCATTATGTAGTGCTCTCTTTATTTCTGATAGTGTTCCTTGCTATAAAGTGTGCTTTGTCTGAAATTATTAAAGCTACTCCAGCTTTTTTGGATTAGTGTTAGCATGGAGTATCTTTTCTCTTCACTTTTAACCTATGTGTGTCTTTAATCTATCTGTGTCTTTATATTAGAAGTTGGTTTATCATAAGCAGGGCAGAGCACTCCCATCAGGGACACTGGTATCTCATAGAAGCCCTGATGAGGCCAGCCACACAGGGTTGCAAAAAGTCTCCCTTCATAGGATCTTTCCCTCTTGGCAGCAGTAGAGCAGGGCTGGGCATCCCGTAGTTTTAGGGAAATGGCTGGCTGGCCTAGGGCTTCCCCACCACACCCAGGCCCAGATGGAAATCCTAAAGGCCCCAGGTGGGAGGTCCAAAGCAAGGGAGGAGAGTAGTCTCTAGCATTCTAGACCTAATCCTGGCTCCATCTCCTGTTTCAGGGTGGGTTGTACTCAGTGCTCTTGCCACAAGCAGAGGCTTGTAGGGTCCCTGTGGGGTAAACGAGTCCATTTCATTCCAAAACAGTGGAGCTCAACCCCATGACCCCAAATCTCAAGGGATAATGGAGTTTGTTCTCAGAGGATCTTGATAGCCATCCCAGGCCAGGGCAGCTGGAATCCTGCTGGGTCCATCAGTTCCTAGTCAAATAAGAGGTCCCTGTGGGGTTGGAGGGTAACCAGCATGGAAATGTTTTTGTAGATGGAAATGGGAGGAGGAAAAAGAATAAAAAACGGTTTATTGTAGAAAATATATATTTTGTAGACCCAACTTAGGTTTGATCTTTTTTTTTTTCTTTTACCCATTCTGATAATCTTTTAATTAGTTTATTTAGACCATTGATGTTACTGATACAGTCGGATAGTTACTGTTTTCTAATCTTTGCTTTTATTCTTTGTTTCCTTTTTGTTTTCCATTCTTTTTCTGCCTTCACTGTTTCATTTTTCCTTGTCTGGTTTTAATTGGACATTTTATGATTCTGTTTTTTGTCTCCTAATATGAATTTGACTTTTTTTTTTAAGTAAGCTCCACTCCCATTATGGAGCCCAGTTGTGGGATTTGAACTCACGACCCTGAGATCAAGACCTGAGCTGAAATCAAGAGTCAAACGCTTGATTGATTGAACTGTGCAGGCACCCCTGAATGTTACTTTTATTAAAAAAAAAAAAAAATTTTGGAGGCGCCTGAATGCTCAGTTGGTTAAATGACTTCTGTCCTTTCATTTTCTTTTTCTTCTGGTATTCCTATTATGTGTATGTTACACCTTTTGTAATTATCCTGCAGGTCTTGGATATTCTGTTCTTTTTAATTCCTTTATTAATTTACATTTCAGCTTTGGAAGTTTCTACTGACATTTCTTCAGGCTCATGTGTCTTTTCTCTGCTGTTCCATCTGTTGATAAGCCCATAAAAGGCCTTCTTCATTTCTGTTACAGTGTTTTTGGTTTCTAGCATTTTCTTTTGATTCTTAAAGTTTCCATCTCCCTGCTTGTATTACCCATGTGTTCTTCCATGTTGTCCACTTTTTCCATTAGATACCTATAAACTACCTTGTAGTTTTAAATTCCTATTCTGATAGTTCCAACATCTCTGCCATATCTGAGTCTGGTTCTGCTGCTTGCTCTGTCTCTTCAAACTGTGTTTCTTGTGTTTGAGTATGCTTTGTAATTTTTTGTTTAAAGCTAGACATGATGTACTGAGTAAATGGAACTGAGATAAATAGACCTTTAGTGTAGTTTTATGTTTATCTAAATAGGAGTAAGCTGTGTTTACCATTTGCTAGTGATAGGTGTCAGAAGCTACAATTTCTTCTGTGTACCTTTTTTTTTTTAATCTCTTTTGTTGTCTTAGGGTTTCCCTAGAGACTTTTAAAATGTCTAAACATTATGTATTATAGAAATACATAATGATGATTATGTTAATGATAATTCTGTGTATCAAGGACTGAATTCTGTGCTGAATTAGATATTGTGATATTTATTTTGTATACATTATGCCATTTAATTCTTGCAATGACCTCATGAGGGGAGGCGCTATCAGTGCTCTCATTTTTACAGAGGAAGAAACAGGCGTAGAAAGATTAAATAACTTTCTCAACATATGCAGTTTATTATTGGAGTCTAGAACTGAGATTGAAACCTGTGAATCTCATACCCATAAAGCAGCCTGACTCCAGAGCCTGCTTTTGTAGTCTATATGTGAATAATGAGTTTCCTAAAGTGTTGTGAATTCTTAATGTTTTAACTTTATTTAGAAATATTTGGTAAATGTCAAGGTTATGGTATTGGATTTAATAGTTTGTTGTCTTTAATAATTAATAATATGTCCAGTGCTTTAAGTAGAGTAATAGAAATTTACTACAAGAGAAAATGGTATGTAGTTCATTTTATAAAAAGTTTTGCAAAAATTTACCATAGTAATAAATTGTTACTTTTACTAAATTAGGATTGGATATATAAAATGGATTTCCATAGGTTGTGATATATGCATATCTATAAAGTCTGCCATTTTGTTATTTTAGAATTATTTTAAAATAATCTTTATTGCAAATTATTGAGGTTTTTTTTTTTTCAACGTATACATAATGGGCAGGAACAGAATCATAAAGTTACATGAATAAACATTTGAGGAAGTTTTATTTGTATATCCTTAAATGGCATCTTAGTTTTTCTCATACTTATCATTTCTTTTTTTTAATTTAAATTCAGTTAGCCAGCATTTAGTACATCATTAGTTTCAGATGTAGAGTTCAGTAATTCATCAGTTGCATATAACACCCAGTGCTCATCACATCACATGTGCTCCTAATGCCCATCACCTAATTACTCCAATGATTTCTTAGTATACACAAATACCTTTAGTTTTTAATTTTAATTTTTGCATCCTTTTCTTCCAATGCACATGAATATTTCTTTATTTAATATCTACTGGTTGTTTTAGACATTTTTTTTTCTTGGCTGGATTTTAGTTAAATATTGCAGTCAGTTATAATTTTGTTGAAGTGACTTTATTTAGTATTATTTGAGATACTGTAATTTATCATACAGTTAAATTTTCCTTTGCCTTTAAGAAAATCTATGTTGATGAATGACGCTAGTACTACTAATTGAGAATATTTACCTTTTTTCTTGAAAAAAAGTTTTACTTCTTTCTATAAGAAGTGGGTCTATGTCTCTTCTGCTGTAGTTGAATGTTTTACTTAACTGTTTTAGAACATGCCCTATTCATTCAGTCTTTTAAATTTTGTGTGTTTTTTTTGAGGCTTTTATTTATTTGAGAGAGGTAGGAGAGAAAGAGTGTGAGTGAGCATGAATGGGGGGAAGACGGAGAGGAAGAAGCAGACTTCCTATTGAGCAGGGAGCCTGTTTGTGGGGCTTATTCCCAGAACCCCGGGATCATGACCTGAGCTGAAGGTGGATGCTTACCTGACTGAGCCACCCAGGTACCCCCAGTCTTTTAAGTTTTTAATTGCTTTGCATCTCTGCCCAGTCTGTCCAGTTCTACTCTCTCTTCAAGGATTAACTGAATTCTTACCTGTTTTGTAAAGTCTTTCTTAAATCTTGCTGTTTATTGATATCCTTTCCTTCCTCCAGCCATCTATATCACTGGTACTCAATAAATAACCCTAAGAATAGTGAAAACAAATAATAACTAACATTTATATACTAATTATGTGCTAGACCTTTGCCGGGTATTTTGCATGAACATTTTTTTAGTGCTCCCAGTAATTCTGGAAAGTCAGTACTATTATTATCTGCCAATAACAGATAAGGGCAAATGGGCTTAGAGAGATGGAGACTTGCCCAAGGTCACACAATTATTGGAACTGGTATTGAACTTAGATCTGATTATAGAGTCCATGCTCAACCACTTTGCTAATATTTAAATATTTAACTTCTTGGTTTTTTCCCCCTCTTTTTTGTAACTTAATCTTGGTTCCCTCTCGATTGTAAACTCATTGAGGGTAGGGCCTTATTTCTAATATTTCAAGATGCATGGTGATAGTTTTTAAAGACTACCAGAATGTTTTATAGGAAGTTCAGTAATGATTACATACAGTTTTAAGTAATTTGATGGATTTTTAGTACTATGAAAATGTTTTGATTATTTCTAAATTAAAACCATTGAAATACCTGATACATTAAGCACTACTGGTTGTATGTTAGATATCCTGTAACCCCTCTACTACTCAGGATCCTCAATTTAAAATTGTGATTCAGGCCCTAATTTGTCAAATTGTGTAAGTTTCTAGGCCAAGTTGTGGACAAGATCTTGCATTATCTGTTGTACTTGGAAACTACTGCACTTGCACATGAAATCTGGGAATGAGGTCTCTGCAGCAATGAGAAAAAATGTTGTCTTGGCATGGCATTGGTTATTCAAATTCATAAGATACTAACTTTCCAGGTGTATAAAGTATATTGGAGATGACACCTTTGCTTGAAAGAAACTGGATTATAATAGAAATGTGACAGAAGTTTCACTGGGTCCCAAAGACTGTGTATAGCTTCCAGTCTACATAAAACAATTTCAGTGTTATAATTTGTGTGCCTTCTCCTTCCTATAGTAACAAAGTGAGGGACTTTGTTACTATAATTTAAAATGCCTGTCATGAAGAAAACACTGGTAAGGGCTAAAAAGAAAAAAAGAGAGAAGAATGTGAACCAGCAACTGTGTTTGTTGTTGGTTGTGGTGAGGGAGGTTAACATAATTAGAAGGAATATGTGGTCCATATACACTGTGGAGTATTATGCCTCCATCAGAAAGGATGATTACCTAATTTTTATATCAACATGGACAGGACTGGAGGAGATTATGCTGAGTGAAATAAGTCAAGCAGAGAGAGTTAATTATCATATGGTTTCACTTATTTGTGGAGCATTAGAAATAACATGGAGGACATGGGGAGAGGGAGAGGAAAGGGAGTTGGGGGAAATTGTAGGGGGAGATGAACCATGAGAGACTATGGACTCTGAAAAACAATCTGAGGATTTTGAAGGGGCGGGGGGTGGGAGGTTGGGTGAACCTGGTGGTGGGTATTATGGAGGGCACGTATTGCATGGAACACTGGGTGTGGTACATAAACAATGAATTCTGGTACACCAAAAAGAAATTTTAAAAATTTAAAAAAAAAAGAAAGAAGGGATTTGAGTTCCAACATTTGATGCTTTTATGTACTTTACGTTTTCTGCCATTGATTGTAAAGTTTTTAGAAATGATTTTTACAATCAAGCGTGTATCTAGTGTGAGAGAAGGCACTTAATAAATGTTTCATGCACTGATTGTAATAGAATATATATTAACTTAAATTTGAATTACTCAGTTCTTTATATTTACTAAAAATGATTGAAGTCTTAAATAGTTAACTGGTAAAGAACGAGAAAAAATTCTTCTGTTACAGGTTTTCCCAGTTACATATGATGCTCTTAATTATACTTAAACAAGTGACAAATTAGGTCACATTTAATTGGTATATTGAGCAAATTGTTAGATATGAATGTGTTATTTGGATACTTAGGTGAACTTTATATGTTCCGGTTTGTTTTCTTAGGAATGGAGATGTAATTTTCAGCCTTGAAATTTGCCTCCCATTTGTTATTAAGATGATCAGAAATCAACTTATGTCTTAACCTTTTTTTAGATTATTTATTTATTTATTTGACAGAGAGAGAGAGAGATCACAAGTAGGCAGAGAGGCAGGCAGAGAGAGAGAGGGATGTCTTAACATTTTTAATAAAAATTTTAGCCATTTTGGTAGGTATGTAGTGAATATCTTATTTTGATTTTAATTTGCATTTTCCTGATGACTAATGCTGTTGAGTATCTTTTTATGTGCTTATTGTTCACTGTGTATCTTCTTTTTGTTTTTGGTTTTTTGTTTGTTTTAAAGATTTTATTTATTATTTATTTGACAGACAGAGATCACAAGTAGGCAGAGAAGCAGGCAGAGAGAGAGAGGAGGAAGCAAGCTCCCTGCTGAGCAGAGAGCCCGATGTGGGGCTCGACCCCAGGACCCTGGGATCATGACCTGAGCCGAAGGCAGAGGCTTTAACCCACTGAGCCACCCAGGCGCCCCTGGTTTTTTTTGTTTGTTTGTTTGTTTTTTTAAGTAGACTCCACACCTAGTGTGGGGCTTGAACTCACAACCCTCCCTGGCTCTTCTGACTGAGCCAGACAGGGCCCCCCTATGTATCTTGTTTTTGAACTATTTAAATCTTATACCCATTTTTAAAAAATGGCTTGTTTGCTTTCTAATTTGTAAGAATTCTTATACATATTCTAGATACCAACACTTTGCCAGATAAAAACATTATGTTTTTTTCCCATATAGATATCCAGTTGTTCCATCAGGGGGTATTCTTAATATGTGTGATTGGAGGATTGGAGATAGAAAGAAATCAAAGTATACTTTTATTGTTAGCAGTAAAATTGATATTTTTATTGAAAACAAGTAAATGTGGTATATGCCTATATGAATAAGTGGATTTTGAAATATTGAATATTAACACCCAAAATTTAAGATAATCTGTTCAGAATACAAACTAGGTATGAATTGAAGAATTATTGGATTCCAGGTGAATTACCACTGCAGTTCCAAGTTGGTACCAGACTGAAGGCTACAAAAATTTACAGGTTTAAAATATAATTTGATAAGTAGAGGAAAAGTAGGTGTGAAAATGAAAAGAAATATCACTCTACTAAAGCTTTTTTATTCAGACACTTCAAAAGAAGAAAAAGAAAAATCTGCTTTGGCACTGGTGATTCTTTTTTTTAAGAACCAACAGGATCAGGAGAGCTATAGAGAAGAAACCTAGAGATGAGTAATTTTTTGTTTTTCTTCAAGAAAACTATAGATGAAACAAGTTAATATTTGAGCCTTAGGAAGGTTGAAAAACAGAGAACAAAAGCCATATTTTATTTATAAGCAGTTAATAATGAAAGAGACCAGTATGGTATCATTACGAAAAAGTCATTAGTCTACCCTGAATTCCTTTTTTGACAGATCAGCTCCTTTGAGAGATAAAGCAGATGTGAGAAACATACCACATTTATATTTCTGTAAAGGGTTTGCTAAGTTCCATGGAAGAAATATGTTCCGGAAACTGGACAATTTTATTATTTTAACTCCAAAGGGACATTTCTACAGCCTCACTGTAGGACTCAGTGCTTGTTTTTATTCTGTTTATTTTTATCAATTACTTTACGTGTATGCAATATAGAAGGCATGTGTTCCATATTTGCAGATCATGGTGAGCTATGGTGATATTAGATATGTGAATCAAGAACCAGGGTATTGATGGGGCGCCTGGGTGGCTCAGTGGGTTAAGCCTCTGCCTTCAGCTCAGGTCATGATCTCAGGGTTCTGGGATCGAGTCCTTCATCGGGCTCTCTGCTCGGCAGGGAGCCTGCTTCCTCCTCTCTCTCTCTCTGCTTGCCTCTCTGCCTACTTGTGATCTCTCTCTGTCAAATAAATAAAATCTTTAAAAAAAAAAAAAAAAGAAGAACCAGGGTATTGAAAGATCTCATTTGGCTGGAATCATGGGCTGAATGCACCTAGATTACATTGAATAGGATAAATATATAAAGGTGTACACTTTAGTCTAAAAGATTCCAGCCATGTAAGTATATAGTGGAAAAGATTTGACTTACCATGCAAATAAAAGATTTTAGTCAGTGGTAAGCTTATTGTGAGTCTGTGATGTGACTGTGAAAAAAGCAAAGCAAAATAAACAAATGTGATAAGCTGCATTAATGGAGGTCTCTAAGAAAGGAAGTTAATGGTTCCCCTTTAGTCAGACCACGTTTGAGGTATTGTCTTCAGTTCTGGTCATCCTAGTTTAAGATGGCTTAGAGAAGTTGGAATGTGATTAGAGGAAAGTGACTAGGAGGGAGGAGGAGTCAAAATTACACAAGGTTAGGTTTAAGGAGTTAAAGATATTTAGCTTAGAGAAGAGAAAATACTCCAGCAAGTATGAAGTATCTGAAAGGCTGTTCTTAGAAATGGAAGTAAAGTGTAAACTGCTGGGGCACCAAGAGGATAGAAATTATGGGGAGATGGGTTTCCCTCAGCATACGGAGGAACACTTGGGGTTGTCTGAAGGTAGAGTGGGCAGTCTGGGTGGAGCTAATGGTTTCCCCATTGCTGGAGGATTTGGGTAGCTGCTTGGCAGTTATTATATAGACTGTGGATTCATGTACCTAGATTAAGTAGATTTTTTAGACTATCAAGGTGATCTTTAAAATTCTTTCCAAGTTTGAGGTTTTAGGATTCAGTAGGATGACAGTGGCATCCTGGAGCATGTAATTCAATACCTTACTCCTTAAGTAAGCAAGCCTTGCAAAAATGAAAGAACATTTAAACCAGAAGCCCTGGTTTCTAAGCTGGTCCTGTTGCTGTCCAGCTGAACACATTTGTAAAATTAAAAGATCGTACAAAATCTCCAAACTTAATTGCAGCTCTCAAAAATTCTTCTGTGGTTGTAACTTTGTAGCCCAGTGCTTTAGGAAGAAGTAGGAGGATTGGCAGAAAATACAATATTTTAGATTCTGGTTCAGTGAAAGTTGATTGGTGGAAAGGTCAGTACAATGTGGAGGTTTGAATAAAAAACAAAACAAAATAACCCCAATGGTCCATGTTATAGTTGTAGCATAAGAGCTACCACATGTACTGAGTTCGTATCTTGTCATAATAAATAGTAATGTATTTTTCTTTATGTTTTTAAAACATTTTTGAAATGTTTTACTAGGGAAATATCTTCCCCTGTTAGAAAAGACATAGACATTAAAATATTGATACATTTTGCAGTCTATCTGTGGACTTCTGTTTATTCTCATTTTTAACCCCTTCTCTCTTTAAACTGATAGAATCATTTTAAAAGTTAGATAGTAATGGTATTCGATGTTTCTTCTTCCAAGATTCCTTTTAAAATTAAAAATATATTTATTTTGAAATGCCAAGTCCAAATCTTTAGTCTCCTGAAAATCACCTCTGTACATTGTGGTTGATTATTCCTAAGGGCAGGTCAACATCATTTAACATTCCTTACAACTAGAATAAAAAATGAATGTTTCAGGTTTCAGAGCTATTAGGGATCATTAGTTATTATCCCTACCTCCAACATTTATATTCCCACATATGTACGCAGACCTTTTTTTTTTTTTTTTTTAAAGCTTACTGTTTAAACACATATAAGTTTGTTGGTATTAATATTGGCTACTAGAAGAAGTGATTAAATATTGAAGGGGTTATTTGTTGCTTAAAGACTTGGTGGGGCTGCTTTTACCTAAGGTAAAGGAGCAATTATGTTTGATAGTGAGGCTGGAAGGAAGTATACCCAAATGTTAACTAACATTGCTTATAGGCTGGGGTTGGGGGATTAAAGAATTCACTGTAGCTTTCACTGAGCATCATCAAGTATGAATGCTTTATCTTTGTCTTCTTTTTCTCTCCTCAGATACATATGGTTTCTTTTTCTGGAACAGTTTGAGAATAAATTTCAGAATTATTTTCCTTTACTGCTGAATATTTTAGTGTATGTCTCAGATATCTGTCATTATAGAAAAAAGTATCCCAAACCTAATGGTATAAATCAAAGGTCAGGAAACTACAGCCCGTGATGCTAAATCCAAACTTCCACTTGTTTTTTTTTTTTTTTTTGTATAGTCCACAAACTAAGAATGAAATTCTTTACATTTTTAAATATTTGAAAAAAAATTGTGACACATGAAAATTACATGTTTATAAATAAATTTATAAATAAAAATTTTGGAATATGGCCACACTTATTTACATATTGCCTGTGGTTGCTTTTGTGCTGCTAACACCTCAGTTGAGTAGTTGTGACAGACTGTGTGGCTCTCAACACCTAAAAAAATTACTCTCTGGCCCAGGGTGCATGGGTGGCTTGCTCGGTCAGTTAAGTCTAATTTCTGATTTTGGCTCAGGTCATTATCTCAGGGTTGTGAGATAGAGCCCCATGTCGGGCTGTGCCTTGGGCGCAGAGCCTGGTTAAGATTCTCTCTCTCCCTCCCTTCTCCCCGCCTCCACCACCTCTCCCTCTAACTCCCATTACTAAAAAATATAATAATAAAATAAAATTTTTAAAAATAAAGATAAAACTTACTCTCTGACCCTTTACTGAAAAAAGTTTGCTGATCCTTGGTGTAAATCAGCAACCAGTTACTATGCTTACAAATCTATGAGTCAGTAGTTTGGCCATGAGGTGGTGGTGGTGTATCTCTGCTCTGTAATGTCTGGAGCATCAGATAGGATGTATTTTTTTAAAATTTTTTTTATTTTTTTTAAATTTTTTAATTTTTTTTTATAAACATATAATGTATTATTAGCCCCATGGGTACAGGTCTGTGAATTGCCAGGTTTACACACTTCACAGCATTCACCATAGCACATACCCTCCCCAGTGTCCATAACCCCACCACTCTCTCTCCCTAACCCCCTCCCCCCGGTCACCCTCAGTTTGTTTTGTGACAGTAAGAGTCTCTTATGGTTTGTCTCCCTCCCGATCCCATCTTCTTTCATTTATTCTTTTCCCAACCCCCCCCCAAGCCCCCCACATTGCATCTCTACTTCCTCATATCAGGGAGATCATATGATAGTTGTCTTTCTCCGATTGACTTATTTCGCTAAGCATAATACCCTGTAGTTCCATCCACGTTGTCACAAATGGCAAGATTTCATATCTTTTGATGGCTGCATAGTATTCCATTGTATATATACCACATCTTCTTTATCCATTCATCTGTTGATGGACATCTAGGTTCTTTCCATAGTTTGGCTATTGTGGGCATTGTTGCTATAAACATTGGGGTGCACATGCCCCTTCAGATTACTATGTTTGTATCTTTAGGGTAAATACCCAGTAGTGCAATTGCTGGGTCGTAAGGTAGCTCTCTTTTCAACTTTTTGAGGAACCTCCATGCTGTTTTCCAGAGTGGTTGCACCAGCTTACATTCCCACCAACAGTGTAGGAGGGTTCTCCTTTCTTTGCATAGGATGTATTTTTTAAAAAATATTTTACTTATTTGACAGAATGCGCACTCACACAGGCAAGGAGAGCAGTGGGCAGAGCAGTAGGCAGAGGAGGGACAGAAGCTCTCTGCTGAGCAGAGAGCCCAGGGCAGGGCTCTATCCCAGGATACGGGGATCACGACCTGAGCCAAAGGCAGGTGCTTACCCGACTAAGCCTTTCAGGTGCCCCTGGGATGTCTTGAATGAATGGAGATATCTAGGAAAGCTTGACTGGGACCATATGTCTGGAGTCTCAATTCTGTTTCAAGAATGTATTGGGGTGGGGCACCTGGGTGGCTCAGTGGGTTAAGGCCTCTGCCTTCGGCTCAGGTCATGATCCCAGGGTCCTGGGATTGAGCCCCGCGTCGGGTTCTCTGCTCTGCAGGCAGCCTGCTTCCTCCTCTCTCTCTGCCTGCCTCTCTGCCTATTTGTGATCTCTGTCTGTCAAATAAATAAATAAAATCTTAAAAAAAAAAAAAGAATGTATTGGGGCTGCAGTGTCCAAAATGGGTACTTCACTCACATGTATGGTGCTGGGCTAGGGGCTGACTAGCATCACTTACTCTATGCTAACAGTCTTATAATGCTTGAATTTCTTAGGTGACATCTGGCTTCCACCAGAACAAGTTTTCCAAAGGGGCAGGTGGAAGCTGAAAGGCTATGACCTAGCCTACAGAGTCCTATAAATTAATCAAATTATAAAGAGCAGCCAGATTCAAGGAGAAGGAAGGAATAGGTTCCATTTCTTCTTGAAGAATGGCAGGTATGCACATACAGGACAGAAAGGAGCAAAAACGGTGTGTATTTCTGAAGACTTCTAAAAATTAAACTTCTTATTTTGAGATAATTCACAGGCAGTTGTAGGAAATAATAGAGATCCTGTGTAACCTTTACTGTTTCTTCCTATAGTAACATCTTGAAAATCTAGAGTACAGTGTCACAGTCAGAATACTGACACTGATAATTGTCAAAATGTAGAACATTTCTGGAGACCAGGGAGGGAGAGAAACCATAAGAGACTCTTAATCTCAGGAAACAAATGGAGGGTTGCTGGGGGACGGGAGATGGTGGGAGGGATAGGGTGGCTGGGTGATAGACATTGGGGAGGGTATTTGCTGTGGTGAGTGCTGTGAATTGTGTAAGACTGATGATTCACAGACCTGTAACCCTGAAGCAAATAACATTATATATAAATAACATTAATTATTTAATAATAATAAATTGACATATAAATAACATATGTTAATAAAAAACATTAACATTATATGTTAATGAAAAATAAAAATAAAATAAAGGAAGGAAACAAAAAAAAAATTCTGTCACAACAAGGATCCTTGTGTGTAACTATACCCGGGTTCTTGTCATTTCCACCCTTGCTAAACCCTGGATAAACACCAACCTGTTCTTCATAGCTATAATTTTGTCATTTCAAGAATATTGACTAATACATATAACCTTTTGGGGATTGGCTTTTTTTCAGTCAACATCCTTCTGTGGAGATTTTTACAGGTTGTTGTGTATATCAATCGTTCATTCCTTTTTATTGGGGAGTAGTATTTTATGGTATGGGTGTACCACTGTTTGTTTAACCATTCGCTCATTGAAATACATTTTTCCTATGTTGAGTCTTTCAGTCTATAAACAAGTATGTCTCTTCATTTATTTGGATCATCTTTGGTTTTTTTCATCAGCATTGTGTAGTTTTCAACATACAGGCTCTTTAAATATTTTCTTCAATTTATACCTAAGTATTTCATTTTTTAAATCAATTATAAATGGTATTTTGTTTTTAATTTTAGTGTGCAAAGAAATATAATTCACATATGTATGTTTATTTCGTGTCCTGTGACCTTCTAATCTCAAATATTAATTCAAGGAGTGCTTTTTGTAGATTTTTTGGAATTTTTTTTACATAGATAATCCTGTCATTTGCAGAGAGGACATTTGACAAGAGTTTTTACTTTTTCCTTTCCAATCTGTATGCCTTTTATTTCTTTTTCTTGCCTTATTGCACTCTCTAGAACTTCCACACTATGTTGAGTAAGAGTGGTGAGAGTGGATATTCTTGCCTTGTTTTTTAATCTTAGGGAGAATGCATTTAGAATTTCACCATTTAGTATAATGTTAGCTATAGGTTTTTCTGTAGATGCTCTTTATAAAGTTTATGAAGTTCTACTCTTTTCCTGTTTTTATCATGAATGGGTGTTAAATTTCAGATGCTTTTTCTGTACCAATTAATATGATCATGTAATTCTTCTTTAGGCTGTTAATATTGGTGGATTATATTGATTGATTTTCAGATTTTGAAACAGTTTGGCAGTCCTGGAATAAACCTCACATGTGTAAAGCTCCTTTTATATATTGCTGAATTATATTTGATATTATTAGGGAGTATTCACAGGGGGGGATATTCATCTCTAGTTTTCTTTTTTTTTTACTGTCTTTGTCTGGTTTTGGTATCAGGGTAATACTGATATTATATGTCAGTATATACATACAGGATAATACTTCATAATCGAGTTGGGAAGTGTCTCTTTCCTATTGTTGGAAGAGATTGTATAGAATTGGTGTTTACTAATCTTTACATGTGAAAAGGGTCGGGAGATATCTTTTTGGAGAATTTTTAAATTATGAATTTAATTTTCATAATAGTTATTAAGTCTATTCATATTATCTGTTTCATATTGGGTTGGTTATGGTGGTTTGTGGGTTTGTTTCTTTTGTGAAAGTTGTCCATTTCATTGAAATTATCAAATTTGTATGTGTAGAGTTGGTTGTCATAGTCCTTTATTATCATTTTCATGTCTGCATGGTCTGTAGTGATATCCCTGGGAGCATTCCTCATACTGGTAATTTGTATCCTCTTTCTTTTTTTCTGTCAGCCATGCTACAAGTTTGTCAACTTTATTGATCTTTTTGAAGAACTAGGACTTTGTTTTGTTGATTTTTCTGTTTTCTGTTTCATTGATTTTTGCTCTTAATTTCCTTCCTTCTGCTTGGTTTTAGTCTATTTGCTCTTCTTTTTCTAAGTTCTTGATGGAGAAACTGAAATTGTTGATTTGAGATTTTTTATTCTTTTTGTATGCATTTAGTGCTACAAATTTCTTAGCACTTCTTTAGCTGTGTTGTACTATTTTTTATATATATATATGGAGTTTCCTTTTGACATATAGTATCTTTTTATTTTTGTCAAGACTTCCTCTTTGAACAAGTATTATTTACATGTGTGTTGTTTAGTTTGCAAGTGGGAGATTTTTTTTTTTTAAGGTTTTATTTATTTGTCAGAAGTGGGGAGGAAAATAGCAAGCACAAGCAAGGGGAGCAGGAGGCAGAGGGATAAGGAGGCTCCCCGCTGAGCAGGATCCTGATGGAGAACTTGGTCCCAGGTGCAGGACTTGATCCCAGGATACATGGGATCATGACCTGAGCTGAAGGCAGATGCTTAACTGACTGAGCCACCCAGGTGTCCGACAAGTGGGGAGCTTTTTCAGGTATTTTTCTGTTACTGATTTCTAGTTGATTTCATTGTGACCAGAGAGAACACTTTGTATGGTTTAAATTCTTGTAAGTTTGTTGAGGTTTGTGTTATGTCTCAGGATATGGTTTATCTTGGTATACATTCTGTGGGCATTTGAGAAGAATTTATATTCTGTTCTTTTTGGGTATTCTCTAAATGTTGATTGGATTTTGTTGGTTGATGTTGAGTTCTTCTATAACCTTGTTGAATTTGTCTAGTTTTTCTATCAGTTGTTGAGAGAGGGATATTGATGCTTCCAGTATAATTGTGGGTATTTTCTGTTTCTCTTTTCTGTTCTATTAGTTTTTGTTTCATTTATTTAGCAGCTTGGTTTTGGGGGTATACACATTGAGTATTGTGTGTCTCTTTGGTAGGTTTACCTTTTAATCATTATATAATGTCCTTCTCTGTGTCTGGTAATTTTCTATGCTCTGAAATCTCCTTTTCTGATACTAATATAGCCTTTACTTTGGTTAATGTTTATTTCATAAGTTTCTTTCCATTTTTTTATTTTGATTTTGCTTATATTACTACATTTAATGGAGTTTCTTGTAGGTAGCTTATAATTGGGTTGTATTTTTTAACCCTCTGGGACAATGTATATCTTTTAATTTTTGTATTTAAACCATTTACATTTTGTAAGTTATGATGTGTGAGACCTGATGTCTACCATTTTAGTTTTTGGTTTTTGTTTTTCATTTCTGTGTTTTCTTTTCCCAGTTTTTACTGTGGGTTTCTTAAACAGTTTTTTACGGGGGCGCCTAGGTGACTCAGTGGGTTAAAGCCTCTGCCTTGGGCTCAGGTCATGATCCCAGGGTCCTGGGATCGAGCCCTGCGTCGGGCTCTCTGCTCAGTGGGAGCCTGTTTCCCCCTCTCTGCCTGCCTCTCTGCCTATTTGTGATCTCTGTCTGTCAAATAAATTAAAAAAAAAAACAAAAAAAACCCAGTTTTTTGCAATTCCATTCCAATTTACCTATAGTATTTTTGAGTATATCTCTTTGTCATTGCTTTTTTTTTTTTTTAAGTGGCTGCTCCAGTTATTACATTGTATACACAAAATTTATCACTCCCAAGCAGCAGTGAGGCATTCCCCCCACTTTCCTCTGGGTTGGTGTCAGAGGAGACTTAGTGGAGAGTCAGTACTTCATTATTACTCAATAATGTTGAGAACTCCCACCCCTGCCCTGTAACAATGAGACACCCCCCCCCCCCACCAACCGCCTGCTTCACTCTTGTGTCAGTGGAGGTCAATAGAGAACCTCATTACTGCTGGATGGGAGTGAGAGTCCAGGTTTCTTTTGTGGTCTCCCCTGACGCCATAGGTGGGTAAAAGCCCTTATACTGTTTGGCAGAGATAAAAATCCTGGTTCTCTGCTTGGCTTCCTTTGACTCTACCTTGGTGGGCATCTTGTTAGTCTCAGGAAAGAGGAAGTATAGATATCCCATTTGGCCTTTGCTTACATAGTTGAGGGTGGTGTTACAGATTTTCTGTGGTGTTCAGCTGGTGTAGAATGGTTATTTTCTAAAAGCTTTTGGTCTTGTGAGACTGCCTCTTTCTTGGTCTTTTTATTTTACTTGGGACTTTTTTGTTTTTTTTTTTTAAGATTTTATTTATTTATTTGACAGGCAAAGATCACAAGTAGGCAGAGAGGCAGGCAGAGAGAGGTGGAAGCAGGCTCCCTGCTGTGGGGCTTGATTCCAGGACACTGAGATCATGACCTGAGGCAGAGGCTTTAACCCACCGAGCCACCCAGGTTCCCCTTATTTGGGACTTTTTAAATGTGAATGTATTGGTATTTGGGAGTTGCTGGTTTCTTCAGCTCCAAAGTCTGGCTTATTTGAGTAATTCCCTAACGGGCCTGCCACATTCTCTCCATCCTTCAAAGTCTTCTTAAGTTTTATCTATAATATAATATTGTTAGTATTAGTTACACTGAGTGGGAGGAATAGGGAGAATTATGCCTGTTCCATCTTTCTAGAAGTGGAATTCTAGTGCTCTGATGATTTTTTAGCCTGACCTCCCGTTTATTTGTGTTACCATTTATGAGTTTGCCTGATTAATCAATGCATAAGTGAGAACAGTGTTCCTGATCCAGATTATATGAATGGTGCTTGAGCTGCTTGATAATTGCAAAAGTAAACTTTATATGCACAGTCTGTATTTTTAAGTCCACAAAGATGATCTGTCAGCATGTAGTTACTGAGCACAAATGAGTAGGAATTAAAGGAGACCTGGAGAGCAAATGGCTAGTAGAGATTGATAGAGGAGAACATTATGAACAATCACTTTACTTTTCTGAAATCTTCAATATTCTTGCTTCCTTTTTATGATGTTAAGTATTGGATGAAGAAGAAAAAGTGATTGAAGTTAAATTCATCAGAGTAGAAGTCACAAAGGCAAATAGTGATATATTTAACTAGCTATTAAATATTTTTAATATTAAGAAAGCTATATACAAAATTCAAAGGCGATCAGCAAACTGGGGAAAATATGTCAATAAGAAAGATTATCATACTAGTAGAAAAACTGGCAAAGGAAATGAGTAAGTTTTTCATGAAAGAAGAAATAGAAATGGCTAGTAATAACACTGAAATATTTCCCCCTTATATAAGGAAAGTAGCTTTATTTCTTGTAATTACATAAATAATACATATTCATTATAAAAAATTCGGATATTAAAGAATAGTACAAGGAAAAATTTAAAATCAGAGGATAACCACCATAAACTTGGTGGTGATCATTCTTGTATTTGACTCATTCTGCATATACATCCATACAATTTAATTGAATGTTCTATGTGGATTTAAAAAAACATATATGTATGTGTGTATATATATAGATATATACACACACACACACAGATACACACACACGCAGAAACAGACATGCGTGCGTGTGCGCACACACACACACATTGTTTCTGCTGAGGTAGGTGTCTAAATTTATCTTGCTGCCTCATTTGCTTACTCATCTTTAAATGTGAACTCATATTTTTTCCTCCTTGATTTGTGGGACTCCTGAGAGTCTGAGTTGGGGATTCTTTCCTCCAGTGATTTTTTCTGGAATCTGGCAGTGCAACTGACTTGGGACCACAACAGCTCTCTTCAGAAGAGCCAGGTTAAAAGTGGAAGCATCATTTTCAGCTCTATCACTTTGCTTGTGGCCTCAACTATAGTATCTCAGTTGCAGTGCTGGTATTGACTTTGCCCTCAAGGCATTACTTGTTTTCCAGGTCTTTGTAGATTGAAACTCCCAATTTCCGTATCAACTAGACTCATGATTTGTATCCTTCATTTCACTTTTTTTTTTTTTAAGTGATTAGTAGGAGCAGTTGGGGGTGTGGTCTTTAGAGAATTCCCCTACTTAAGGACCCCAGCAATATGTTTAAAACACACTGTATATTTTCCAGAGTCTACTTCTTTCCACCTTTTAGTTTACCTAGTCTGCCATAATATCAGAAGTAGCAGACTTAAGAATGTGATATTGCCTTTCCATTTGTCTAGATTTGTTTTATGTGCTTCAGTAAGATTTTACAATTTTCATATTTATGAAAGAATGATTATACTTGCTATTGGTTGTAGTATGGGATCATTTTGATTCTTTTTGCTTGTAGGAATATAAATTAATTATTATTATTATTATTATTAATTATAAATTAGTATGACCTTCCAGAATGGAGGTTTGGCAGTATGTCTCAAAACCCTTAAAGATGTGCTTTGACCCTACAATTCTATTTCTAGAAATTTATCCTAAGAATATATATATACTCATGGGTTTGTACAAATGTTCATCTATAAGGAAATTTATTTTATGTTCTTTAAATTAATAACAAGCTGGATGATATTAATGTCTGCTGTTGGGGAATTGGTTAAATTGTGGTGCTAGCTGTATTAAGAAATACTTTCTGGCCATTAAAGTGTGGAAGAATACTAACTACATTTAAAAAGTTCATGATATGTTAGATTAAAAAATATTAGATATATTTCAAAATAATACTACAGTCTGATCTTAATTTTCTTGAAATATAATTTTATATGTATTAGTTACTAAATCATTTACTATCTTAGTAATAAAAAGAGGGAACTCTTGGTTTTTAGATTGGTCTGTGTAGGTAGTGAAGCATAGGAACATGTAATAGGCTGTGTAAATCACCATAGCAAAATTTAGACTCCTGATAAGTAACACTGGATGATAGAAGACAAAGGAGCACATGACTTCAAAGTCATAAGGGAAAATGATTTGACTCTAGAATTCTCTCCTCACCTAAGCTTTAAAATTAAGAACAAATGCTGATGCATTAAAATTAAAATCCAAAAACACCTTTGGAAACTCTGCTCTGATGCTGGGGTTGGAACTGTGCCAAGTTATATTTTTCAGACTATGTTAGTTGACTTACTCTCAGTTTCTACCATTAGGAGACAGGCAAGAAGAGAGAAGACTGACTTCCTACCTGTTTTCTTGATACTCTGACCCAGTGTTAGGCCCGCAATGGCATTTCATGTCAGCAGCAACAATGGGTTCCATCCTCCACCTTCTTTTAATATTTTCAGAACTGTCCTCATTTTGATACTTTTGAGTTACCAGTAGAAGCAGGGCAGTGCTCCCTCAGGGCTGAGCTATATCCCTAGTGGTGCTCCTTTAAGCTCTTAGGTTTTGATAGCGCCAACCTGTTATTGTTTGTTCCTGTGGCACTAGAGAAGC
Source organism: Lontra canadensis (assembly GCF_010015895.1). NCBI lineage: Eukaryota > Metazoa > Chordata > Mammalia > Carnivora > Mustelidae > Lontra > Lontra canadensis. The sequence continues at coordinate 9,379,594 of NW_022631044.1, read as the reverse complement.
AGCTGCTTAGTGCAGGTATTATTACCCCTGGGTTACCTTTTTGTTCTTTTAGTCCATTATCATATGTTTGAACAATTTGTAATTTAAATCACTGCTGTTAATATAACCTAGTGGAGTTTTGTTTTTCTGACTGGATTATGATAAAATCACCCACTCTTAACTTCCTAAAAGAATTACTTGAGGGGCTCCTGGGTGGCTCAGTGGGTTAAAGCCTCTGCCTTAGGCTCAGGTCAGGATCCCAGGGTCCTGGGATGGAGCCCCGCATCAAGCTCCCCATGGAGCTCTCTGCTCAGCAGGGAGCCTGCTTCTCCCTCTCTGCCTGCCTCTCTCTCTGCCTGCTTCTGATCTCTGTCAAGTAAATAAATAAAATCTTAAAAAAAAAAAAAAGAATTACTTGAGGATATATTCTAATAAACCAAAAAACCCTCAAGAAATAAAAAGTCCTGGGCTCTAAGAAAATAAGAAATTTCCAATAACATAAAACAGTATAGGTTTTGGACTGAAGTGTTTTCATTCTCATTAGCTTCCATGAATTGTTTATGTTCTTCTTTAATTTCCTGGTTGATCCAAACATTCTTTAACAGGATGATCTTTAACTTCCAAGTGTTTGAATTCCTTCCAAATTTTTTCTTGTGATTGAATTCCAGGTTCAAGGCATTGTGGTCTGATAACATGCAGGGAATATCTCAATTCTGTGACATAGTATGTGGTCTATTTTGGAGAAGTTCCGTGTGCATTTGAGTAGAATGAGTATTCTGTTGTTTAGGATGGAATGTTCTGTATATATCTACAAAGTCCATCTGGCCCAATGTGTCATTCAAAGCTCTTGTTTCTTTGTTGATTTTCTGTTTAGATGATCTCTCCAATGCTGAGAGTGGAGTGTTAAAATCTGCTATTAATGTATTATTATCAATCTGATTCTTTATTTTGGTTAACAGCTGGCTTATGTAGTTGGCTGCTCCTGTGTTGGGGGCATAAATATTTAAAATTGTTAGATTTTCTTGTTGGATAGACCTTTTAAGAATGATAAAATTGTGCCTCTGGATCTCTTACTGCAGACTTTGATTTAAATTCTAATTTGTCTAATATTAGAATTGCTACACCAGCTTTCTTTTGAGAGCCGTTGGCATGATAAATGGTTCTCCATCACCTCACCTTCAGTCTGGAGGTTTCTTTAGGTTCAAAATGAGTCTCTTGTAGATAGCATATGATTGTGTCTTGTCTTTGTATCCAATCTGCAACCCTGTTTATTCACCATGACCAAGTGGGATTTGTTCCTGGGATACAAGGGTGGTTCAACATTTGCAAATCAACAACGTGATAGAGCACATTAACAAAAGGAAAGATAAGAACAATATGATTCTGTCAATTGATGCAGAAAAAGCATTTGACAAAATATAGCATCCATTCCTGATTAAAACTCTTCAGAGTATAGGGATAGATGGAACATTCCTCAATATCATAAAAATCATCTATGAAAAGCCCACAGCAAATATCATTATTAATGGTGAAAAGCTGAGAGCTCTTCCCTTAAGGTCAAGAACACAACAAAAATGCCCACTATCACTACTATTATTCAACATAGTGCTAGAAGTCCTAGCCTCAGCAGTCAGACAACAAAAAGAAATAAAAGGCATCCAAATTGACGAAGAAGAAGTCAAACTCTGTCTCTTTGCAGATGATGTGGTACTTTATGTGGAAAACCCAAAAGACTCCCCCAAATTATTAGAGATCATACAGCAATTCAGCAATGTGACAGGATACAAAATTAGTGCACAGAAATCAGTTGCTTTTCTGTACACCAACAATGTAACTGTAGAAAGAGAAATGAAAGAATCAGTTACATTCACAATAGCAAAAACAAACAAACAAACAAACAAAAAATCTAGGAATAAAGAGGTAAAGGATCTATACTTTGGAAACTACAGAACACTTGACGAAAGAAATTGAGGAAGACACAAAAAGATGGAAAGACATTCCATGCTCGTGGATTGGAAGAATAAACATTGTTAAAATGTCTGTCCTGCCCAGAGCAATCTATACTTTCAGTGCCATCCCTATTAAAACACCATTGGCATTTTTTAAAGAGCTAAAATAAACAGTCCTGAAATTTGTATAGAACCAGAAAAGACCCTGAATCGCCAAGGGAATGATGAAAAAGAAATACAAAGCTGGGGACATCATGTTGCCTGACTTCAAGCTATGTTATAAAGCTGTGATCACTGAGACGGCATGGTATTGGCGCAAAAACAGACACATAGACCAGTGGATCAGAATAGAGAGCCTCAACTCTATGGTCAACTAATCTTTGACATATCAGGAAAAAATAATCATGGAAAAAAGACAGTCTTTTCAATAAGTGGTGCTGGGAAAATTGGACAGCCATATGCAAAAGGATGAAACCGGACCATTCCCTTACACCATACACAAAGATAAACTCAAAATGGATGAAAGAGCTCAATGTGAGATAGGGTTCCATCAAAATCCTAGAGGAGAACATGGGCAGTAACCTCTTTGACCTTGGACACAGTAACTTCTTTCAAGACACGCCTCCAAAGGCAAGTGAAACAAAAGCAAAAATGAATTTCTGGGACTTCAAGATAAAAAGCTTTTGCACAACAAAGGAAGTCAACAAAACTAAGGCAAACCACTAAAGGGAGAAGATTATTTTCAAATGACATTACTGATTAAGGGCTGATACCCAAGATCTATAAAGAACTTCTGAAACTCAACACTCAAAAAGCAAATAACCCAGTCAGAAAATAGGCAGAAGACATGAACAGACACTACTCAAAAGAAGACATACAGATGGCTAACAGATATATGAAAAAAATGCTCAACATCATTAGCCATCTGGAATATGTAAATCAAAACCATGAAATACCACCTTACACCAGTTAGAATGGCAAAAATTAACAAGACAGGAAACAACAAATGTTGGCCAGGATGTGGAGAAAGGGAAACCCTCTTACACTTTTGGTGGGAATGCAAACTGGTACAGCCACTGTGGAAAACAGTATGGAGGTTCCTCAAGATGTTAAAAATAGAGCTACCCTATGACCCAGGAACTGCACTACTGGGTATTTACCCTAAAGATACAAACGTAGTGATCCAAAGGGGCACATGCACCCCAATGTTCATATCAGTAATGCTTACAACAGCCAAACTGTGGAAGGAGCTGAGATGCCCTTCAACAGATGAATGGGTAAAGAAGATGTGGTCCATATATACAACGGAATATTACTCAGCCATCAGAATGGATGAATACCCACCATTTGCGTAGACATGGATGGAACTAGAGAGGGTTATACTAAGTGAAGTAAGTCAAGCAGAGAAATACAATTATATGGTTTCACTCATATGTAGAACATAAGCAATAGCATGGAGTACTATAGCGGAAGGGAGGGAAATCTGAAGGGGGAAGAAATAAGAGAGGGAGATGAACGGTGAGAAACTGTGGACCCCAGGAAATGAACTGAGGGTCTCAGAGGAAGGGGGTTGGGGGAAGGGGTGACAGGTATTAAGGAGGGCATGTGTTGTGATGTGCACTGGGTGTTATACGTAACTAATGAATCATTGAACACTACATCAAAAACTAATGAGGTACTATACAGTGGCTAACTGAACATAATAAAAAAAAAATCTTAAAAAAAAACAACAGTATAAAACTCCCTCCCTTAAACCAACAAACCAACCCAAAACAATACGATGATCTTTGACACCTGTAGAGCGTGGTATTGTTAGAAAGCAAATGTTCCAAATTAGAATAGGAGGTTTGAAGATCCAAAGGGTTGTATAAGAATAGCTGTATTCCTTATGGTGAAGAAGCTAAATCTTAGAGAGAAGGTAAAAACACATTAAATATTCAATGAAAAAAGAATGTGTTCCTTTTGCTTCTTACTTACCCCTCTTAGTAATTTTTTTTTCTTAAAGTGGTATATATTTAGCAGTTTATCCCTGTAAGTCCAGATGCTTTATGATTTTGAATGAAAATTATGTATTTGATATTGTAAGGCCCTAAATATTTTTTCTGTTTAAAAAATAACTCATAGAAAATATAAGACCTATTTATAATTATAACACACAATATGAAAGTTAATAGACCTTGAAAATGTGAAAATGATGATATGGAGTTATGGGTTGGGACATCAAGGGTGAGAAAAGAAGAAATATTGGGGCATAAGAGCACATACCTCTTAATACAAAACCAGTCAGTGAGCCAAGAAATGAGATCTGTATTTTTTTAGCATCTTCCTGTAGTTTTTATTCTTATGTGTATGATTTAAAAACAATAAAAAATGCTTAAGTGATTCTATGTAGCCCCTTGGTAGAACATAGAACTTAGGGCAAATCTTTTAGTGAAAAACTGGGATACATATTTGTGTGTAGTATGATAACATGTTTGTATTATAATGAAAGTATAGGGAATATTTAGGAAATGAAGTAAAGGAATATGAGTATGATTATGAAAATACACTTTTTTTTTTTTTTTTTTTTTTTTTTTTTAAGGAGAGGGAGGGAGGGCCGAGGAGGAGCAGAAGGAGAGAGAGAATCTTAAACAGGTTCCATGCCTAGTGCGGAGCCCGATGTGAGGCTCAGTCTCATAACCCTGAGATCATGACTTGAGTCGAAATCAGGAGTTGGACACTTAACCCACTGAACCACTCAGACACCCCTAAAAATACACTTATTTTAAACACTTGTAAAATAGAAAAGATAGAGGTAATAAATGCTGTCAAATATCAATAAAAGTTATTTTTACAGGGTACCTGGGTGGCTCAGTGGGTTAAGCCGCTGCCTTCTTCTGCTCAGGTCATGATCTCAGGGTCCTGGGATCGAGTCCCACATCGGGCTCTCTGCTCAGCAGGGAGCCTGCTTCCCTCTCTCTCTCTCTGCCTGCCTCTCTGCCTACTTGTGATCTATCTCTGTCAAATAAATAAATAAAATCTTAAAAAAAAAAGTTATTTATACATTTTTATAATAAACTCACTATTTGAAACTCTATAAAGAAAATAAGATAGTGTCTCATTCCCAATTTAGAGATTAAATGTGCATCAAAATGTCCTGTAAGTGTTGGATAATTGATCTTAAGTGTATTGACCTTAAATGGTAAACATCTTAATAATTCTAGTATACAGAGATGCAATTGATTTTATTTACCTATCTTGTATCTTGCAGCTAATCTACTACTTTTTTTGGTAGATTCTACTGGGTCTTTTTCTTTCTTTCTTTTTTTTTTTTTTAAGATATTTTTATTATTTATTTGACAGACAGAGATCACAAGTAGGCAGAGAGGCAGGCAGAGAGAGGAAGGCAGAGAGGAAGGGAAGCAGGCTCGCTGCCCAGCAGAGAGCCCAATGTGGGGGTTGTTCCCAGGACTCTGGGATCCTGACCTGAGCGTAAGGCAGAGGCTTTAACCCACTGAGCCACCCAGGCGCCCCCTGGGTCTTTTTCCTAAAGGATCATGTCATCTCCAAATAAAGACGGTTTAACTCCTTCCTTTCTAATCTCGATGTATTTTCTTTTTTTCCTCTTTGCACTAGCTAGCACTTCTTGTACAACATTAAAGAGAAGTGATGAGAGTGGAAAACCTTGTCATGTTCCCGATTTTCAGGGGAATGATTCCATTTTTCACCAGTAATAGGGTGTTAGCTATAGGGTTTTTTTGTAGATGATCTTTATGAGATTGAGGAAGTTTTCTTTCTTTCTTTCTTTCTTTCTTTCTTTCTTTCTTTCTTTCTTTCTTTCTTTCTTTCTTCTTTCATCAGGAATGGATATTGGATTTTATCAAAAGCTTTTTCTCTTTCTTTCTTTCTTTTTTTTTTTTTTAAGATTTTATTTACTTATTTGACAGAGTGAACACAGCAGGGGGAGGGTGGGGAAGAGGCAGTCTCTCTGCTGAGCAGAGTCCAGTAACCCTGGGATCACGACCTGAGCCTAAGGCAGACACTTAATTGACTGAGCCACCCAGGCACCCTATCAAAAGCTTTTTCTGTATTGAGATTATCATATTGTTTTTCTGTTATTTTGCTAATATAGTGAGCTACATTGATTGGTTTTTGGACGTTAGGCAATCCTATATTTCTAGGGTAAACCCCACCTGATACGATCTGTTATCCCTTTAATATTTTGTTAGATGCAGTTTGCCAAATTTTGGTTGGTATTTTTACATCTGTGTTCATGAAAATTATTATTCTGTAGTGTTTTCTTTCTGTTTTTGTTTTCTTGTGAAGTCTTTGCCTGGTTTTGGTATCGGGAGAATGCTGAATGAGTGGGAAATAATTACTCTTGTTTAGTTTTCTTTAAGAGTTTGTGTGGAATTGGTAGGTTTTTTTACCATATTTTTTTAATGAAAAAAAATTTTTTTTTAGTGTAGTTGACACATGTTACATGATTTTCAGGTGTGCAGCATAGTGATTCAGCTTCTCTGTAAGTCACGTTGTGCTTACCACAGTGCAGCCACCATCTGTCACCATACGCTACTATCACAGTATCATTGACTATATTCCCTATGCTATGTCTTTGCCCATTTTTTAACTAGGTTGTTTTTTTGTTGTTGGTTTTGTTGTTGAACTGTAGTTCTTTTATATTCAGGATAAATGATTTGCAAATGCTTTCTTTTATTTTGTGGATTGCTTTTTTACTCTGTTTATAATATCCTTCCGTGTAAAAAAGTTTTTAATTATAATGAAGTCCTACTTACCTTTTTCTTTTGTTGCCTTTGTATTTGTCATATTTAAGAAGTCATTGCCAAATCTAAAGTCATGAAGCTTTAGCCTTATGTTTTCTTTTGACTTTTCTAGTTTTAGCTCTTACATTTGGGTTTTTGATCCATTTCAGTTACTTTTTATGTATCGTATAAGGTAAGGGTAAAGCCAATTTTTGAGGACTTCTAATACTACCTGGCCAGATAGAGGTGGGTGAGCCTGTAAAGAGGAAGAAATACACAAGTGTCAGTGTTGTTAAGAGGTCAGATAAGATGAGGATCCCCAAAAATGTTTATTACATTTAGTAACATGGGGACACAGAAAGAAAAAAGTGCAAGTCATGTTCTTGGAGCGATGACTTGATCTAATTTATATGCAGCATACAATGTAGTAAATTAGAAGATTTGTAGAGGTCAAATTGAGAAGGACTTTGAGTGAGTTAGAATTTTATTCCTTGGGCAACAGTAGGGCATAAAAATATAATGAAATAATAATTCTTTTGGAGAGGAAAGAGTCTGATATCTTCTCTTTATTTTTTAAAAATTGAGTTCCTTCCTAGTAAGCAAGGTGTATGAGAGGTCATGAGGTCCACAGGAACTAATTCTTCCTGGTTGGTGCTTACCTTTGGCCCTAGAAACAAAAACACTTCTCTTGACTATTGGATATATGTAACATACTCAGCTTCTTGCTGATGCTACAGCTGGAAATAGCTCAGCTCTGTTTCTCTTTAGCCATGACTAGACTGTATTGAACTGGGTTATTTTAAGCTGTGGGCCAGACTGCCCATTGATAGATGTTATTTATGTATCTAAAAGTTGTCAAGAAGTGCTGTTATTTCAGTTTTCCTGTGTAGAAACTAGTTCTGAGTGTTTTCTTCAACCTTGGGGCTGTTTATCTGGAAGCAGGCTACTGTGTATGCCTCAATATAAGGTGATCCTGAACATAAAACATTTTATCTACCTACAGTCCCTGTTTTTTATCATCAGCATTTTCCTAATTAGAAGGTCCATTAAAACTTTTTCTTAAAAAATAAACAACAAACAAACATTTTCTTTTTTTGCTAGCTAATAGGGATAGAGGGGGAAATAGATATCAACTTGTATTTGATATAATTTAACCATATATAATGTCACAGTATATAAAATAAACTTAAATGTATATAAAAATATAATACACTCCACCAGATTTCTTAAAGTTTTCTTGAGATACTAATTTTAAAAAGATACTAATTTATTTGTTGATTTTTAAATTTTATTTGGTTTTTATAATTTCAGGTATATAAAGTTGCAAAAGTGGTACAAAGTATTCTCATACTCTTCCAGTTTCTTTATTTGCTTTATCATTCCCTGTGTGTGTAAATATATCTACTTATGCATATATATACATTTTTTCTGACTCATTTGAGAACAAATTATAGATGTGATAACTCTATATTTCTAAATCCTTCAATGCATATTTCTTAAAGACACAATTTCTTATATAAATATAACACAATCATCAAAATCTGGAAATTAGTGCCGGTTAAATACTATGATCTGTAGACATTATTCATACTTCACCAATTTTCCCAATTATGTTCTTTTAACAAAAGAAAAAAAATTTCTGATTCAATTTAAGAGCACATGTTGCATTTAGTCGTGATGCTTTTCATAAAGTATTTCTTTTTTCAAACTCTGTGTTTGTCTTTGACATCAGTATCTTCATCCTTATTGGAGCTACTTTTTGAGTCATCTAGACTAATTTTCGAGAGCTTATTATTTCACTTCTGCCTCTCTCTTTGAGATGCAGACTCTATGATTCCAATTATAGTAATGTCATTGGAAACATTATCCCAGGCTACAACTAAATGACATTAAATGATGAAACATTAAAACACTTATTGTTCTCATTGACTACATATGTTTGTGTTTGGATTTCTACATGGTAGTATTTTACTACTTTCATTATAATTTTTTTAATAAAAAGCTTGTTAATAGTGACATTCTCTCTGCATCTTAGAAATCATTCTTCTAAGAAGAATTACTAGATTGATAAAATATTCTTTAATCCTTTAAACCTATTTAAACGTATTGTTTGTAGAGCCACCTAAGTATTTAAAATTAATATTGATTGGGTTTATTTTGAGCTGATGTGTCTTCTCTAAACAGTATTTCATTAAAAAAATAATTAAAAGAGTTGTAAGGATGTAAATAGGCAATTTTTTCCTTTAAAAAATAAAAGGCTTTTCACTTTACATTAAGGCACATACAGTAGTTCTCTATCCTGTCAGTCACATGCCAGACTCTAGAGGGTGCTTAAATTTTACTCTACTGTGTGGCAGAGTCTTGGAGAGAAATCTCCACAAAGGACTTGGGTCACAGTACTTTTGGCATGTGGGATAATAAATAATTTTAAATATTCACTACTTGTTAAATGTCCTATATGATTTTTTTAAAGTTCTTTTGTGATTACTATTATAATTTTATTAGATTAAACTTTATAGAGAGAGGGCATCAAGATAGCCAAAAATTAACTTTATAGTGAAGCAGATTAATTTACAACAACCAGAAATGAAATTTCTAATTTGAACAAAAAGTTTGGACAATCCTGAGAGGCAAAGATAAAATCATAGACCAAATTATATGCACTTGTATTCCTTATGAAAGGTCAAATAGCGGTCTTAAAAACAAATCTAACTTTCATGCCTGGATAATGTTTTCATAGGTTGGATGTTAAAAACATAATGTGAAGTTTGTGACTAATGTAGCTAATTTCTCCAAACAGGTGAAAATCTATTCTTTTAAATAAGTATTGTACTTTCAAGTGTAACCTCTCAAAGATGTTAATTCTGTTTGGAAAATCTTTGAGATTCGCTATAGAGACTGCAGTGTATTTGTCAGTAGATAGTGGATTAGGAGCATGGACTCTGATGCCAAACTGCCAAACTAACTTAGTTTCTACTTACTGTTTAGAGTCACCTTGGCAAAGTTTTTAAACTTATTTATGCCTTAGTTTCCTTATTTGTAAAATAAGGATATTAATATCTGTTCAGATTGTGAGGCAGGTTGTACAGGATGTAAATGACACCTTCTGATGTTGGGCAGTGCAGCACCTTATTACCTATTTGTGGGTTTTTTGTCAGCTTTAAATGAGTTGGTATATGTGGGATACTTAAAACACTGTCTCAAACACATTATATGCTATGCAAGTATATGCTGCTCTTCTTTTTAAAAATGTCCTCTTGGTGGTGAATCTTTTGAGGATATGTTACTATTCTTGGCAGTGGTTAATTTGGAGTCCCTTTTGTGAATAAGGAGGATCTTCAAAGTAGTGATTATATTTTTGTAGCATATAACCATTTAGCATTTGTTGAACCCTTTCTTGCCTTTATTCTTACTAATCCTATTTAAACTCTTAAAAACTTACCCCTTTAAAAGTGTACAGTTCAATGGTTTTTAGTATATTCAGAGAGTTAAGCATATGTCATTACTACCTAGTTCAAAATATTTTCATCACCCAAAAAAGAAATCCTGTTCCTCTTAATAGTCACCACTGTCTTTACTCGAGTCCCTTTCCAAGCCTCTGGCAATCATGAATCTACTTTTGTTTCTCTGCATTTGGCTATTATGGTCATTTCATATAAATGAAGATACACTGTAAGTGACCTTTGGTGTCTGGCTTATTTCACTTGTGTAATGCTTTCTAGGTTCATCCATGTTGTAACATGTATCCGTATGTCATTCCTTTGTATGGCTGAATAATATTCCATTGAATGGATAATAATACCACATTTTGTTTATCCATTCATCAATTGGTGGGCATTTCAGTTGTTTTCATTTTTTGGCTGTTTTGGATAATGTGGCCATCAACATTCATGTACAACTTTTTGGGTATATATATATATATATATATATATAGCTAGGAGTAAAATTACTCGATCTTATGGTAAGTCTATGTTTAACTTTTTGAAGAATTACCAAGCTTTTCCACAGCAGATGTACCCTTTTACAATTCCACTAGCATTGTGTGAGGGTTCCATTTTCATCAGATCTTTGCCAGTACTTATTATCTTTTTTTTTGAATATAAACTTCCCAGTGTGGGTATGAATGCTATTTCATTGCTCAATAACGTACTTTCACTTTTTAAAAAAACTTTTTTTTTTTTTTTTTACTTTGGACTTTACTAGCTTCTTAATGTGGTAAGTGAGGATTTAGCTATTGTACCACCTCCTCCCTGAAGCAACTTAACCCTTTCTTTTCACCATCCTTACTGTTTTCCAGTCAGCTTTACAAGAGTTAGATCAGAAGTTATTGTTATGACCTAGTATTGTTTGCAGCTGAGCACTGTGGTATTATCACATTTCCTTTCTTTTGATTTTTCTTGTGTTAAAATACACTGGGGTGGGGTTCTTTTTTGCCCTTTTCCCTCCTGTGTCTGTGATGATTATTCCTAAATTTTTCTGTCAGCCTCTCAAAATTCCTCAGAACATTTTTAGCCATCAGGGAAATTCAAATCAAAACCACATTGAGATACCACCTATGCCAGTTAGAATGGCAAACATTAATGAGCAAGAAACAACAAATGTTGGGGAGGATGTATAGAAAGGGGAACCGTCTTACACTATTGGCAGGAATGCTAGTTGGTGCAGCCACTTTGGAAACAGTGTAGAGGTCCTCAAAAAGTTAAAAAAAGAGCTACCCTATGACCTGGCAATTGCACTACTGGGTATTTACCCTAAAGATACAGATGTAGTGAAAAGAAGGGCCATATGTACCCCAGTGTTCATAGCAGCAATGTTCACAATAGCCAAACTGTGGAAAGGGCCAAGATGCCCTTCAACAGACAAATGGATAAAGAAGATGTGATCCATATATACAATGGAATATTTACTCAGCCATCAGAAAGTATGAATACCCAACTTTTGCATCAGCATGGATGGGACTGGAGGAGATTATGCTGAGTGAAATAAGTCAAGCAGGGAAAGTCAATTATCATAAAGTTTCACCTACTTGTAGACTATAAAGAATAGCATGGAGGATATTAGGAGAAGGAAGGGAAGAGTGAAGGGGAAGAACCGGAGGGGGAGATGAACAATGGGAGACTGTGGACTCTGAGAAACAAACTGAGGGTTTTAGAAGGGAGGGGAGTAGGGGGATGGATGAGCCTGATGGGTGTATTAAGAAGGGCACGTATTACACGGAGCACTGGGTGTTATACATAAACAATGCATCATGGAACACTACATCAGAAACCAATGATGTACTTTATGGTGACTAACATAAAATAATAAAAAGAAAACAACTCCTCAGAACAGTTTAACATTGGTGATTCATTAGTTCCTCTTTCCCCCAGAGTCCCCTGGAGTTCTGCTCCACTTGCAATTTTTTTTTTTTTTTTTTTTTTTTTTTTTGGTAGGCCTGTGACATTGGTTACAAACTGCAATTTCTTTAAAACTGTCATCCTGGGGTGCCTGGGTGGCTCAGTGGGTTAAGCCTCTGCCTTAGGCTCAGGTCATGATCTTGGGGTCCTGGGATCGAGCCCCTGCTCAGCAGGGAGCCTGCTTCCCCCCCTCTCTCTGTCTGCCTCTCTGTCTACTAGTGATCTCTCTCTCTTTCTGTCAAATAAATAAATAAAATCTTTAAAAAAATATTAAAAAAAAAATAAAGCTGTCATCCTGGGAGATTAGTCAGATACTTAACCTCTGGACTGATCTGAATTTCTTTTTTTTTTTTTTTTTTTTAAAGATTTTATTTATTTGTCAGAGAGAGAGAGGGAGAGAGAGCAAGCACAGACAGACAGAATGGCAGGCAGAGGCAGAGGGAGAAGCAGGCAGGCTCCCTGACAAGCAAGGAGCCCGATGTGGGACTCGATCCCAGGACGCCGGGATCATGACCTGAGCTGAAGGCAGCTGCTTAACCAACTGAGCCACCCAGGCGTCCCTGATCTGAATTTCTTGACATGAGGTTTGTTCCAAAGGACCTATAAGAAAAGAAGCAGTAAATTATATGCTAAATTAAAAGAAGTGGTGTGGGTGATTTCTGTAAAACAATAAAATAGGAGGGAAGATCAGTATTACACACGTGATACAGTACTGGTTACTTAAAATTCTATTTGTCTCAGAAATAATTTTGTATTAAAAAATGATAAACACTTCGTACTTTTGAATAGTACAGCAAAAAAGAGAAATATATATATATATGTATATATATATATATATATATACACACATATATGTATTTTATTTGATGGCCTGTTAAAAAGTGTACTCAATTCAAGTGTGCCAAACCACACCACCTCAGTTCGACTGGTGCTGTCTCTAAATACTGATATATAGGTATTAGAAATTCCTGTCAGCAGAAGTCCATGGGCATCACCAGTTAAATGTTTTTCACCAAAAGAAATCACTCTGTGAAAATGTTTTAAAGATAGTAGAAAGATGCAAAAATATAATTTTAAAAAAGTTTTTATTTAAGTGACAAAGATTTAGGTCTCGTATTATTAGGATTATCCTTTCATTTTTACAGAAAAGAAATGTATCCTATTTATGAGTACTTTGTCTTGTATAATTTCCTTCCTATTGAGTTAATTATTACAGCTTCCTAAATAACTCTTGTGAAGTAAGCATAAAAGAATATAATTAACTGGAGCTACAGCAGTTATAGTACAATAGGAGGCAGATGTACCTACTGAAGGATAAAAATAATTACTTGAGAAATAGTAAAGTTAGAGGACTTCTGTGATAAGACAATTTCTCCCTTTTTGTTTCAATATTCACAGCATCCCACCATGAAATGTTCAGCTATGTCTAAGAGCCCTTTCCCCTAAAAGAATAACCTTGTTATTTAGTGAAGTGGCTATTCACATTAACTACAGGATTAATATTTTGAACTCTCTTTTTCTCATTGTAAACACATCTTGGATTCTGTAGTGGCAGAAATATGTTGTAGTTTCGTGTTCTAAAGGCTTTGGGTTCCTTATTTTTAATCTAGGAAAAGCTCAGGGACTTAAGTATTAATTACTAAGTTTTGACTTTTAGCTGTCTTTTATCTTTGGAAGCATCAGTTTCATATAAATGAAAACCAGTAGGACATAAAAAGGTTAAACTGGGTCTCTGTACTTTACAATGTAAACTTACTAGAAGAAAGCAACTGTTTTTGGGATGCCTGGGTGGCTCAGTTGGTTAAGCTGCAGCCTTTGGCTCAGGTCATGATCCCAGGGTCCTGGGATCGAGTCCCTCGTTGGGCTCCTTCCTCAGTAGGGAACCTGCTTCTCTCTCCACCTTTGCCTGCCACTCTGCTTGCTGGTGCACTCGCTCGCTCTCTCTCTCTCTGACAAATAAATAAATAAAAAATCTTTGTAAAAAAAAAAAAGATAGCAACTGTTTTATTGTTGTGTATGTGTGTGTTTTTAAATTACTGAATTTTCTAGAATGTTGAGGAGGTACTATAGCAGACACACCCAGAAATCCAAGTGGTTTAACCTAATAAAAGGTTATTTCTTGCTTGCTTCTCAGTCTAGGGAGGTTATTCCAGGTTGACTGGCTTCCTTGTGGTCAACCAGGATCCCAGACACCTTTTGTATTAAGACTCTGCCTTCCCCTGCATTCTGGAATCCTCTCCATTCACCTGGCATGGAGAAGGCATACTTGTTTATTATCCGTTTTACTCTAGCAGTGACACAAACAACTTCTCACATTCCACTGGTAAGAAGTATCATGTGACTCCATTTCAGTGTCATCATGGTGGTGGAGTTGGTGTTCGTGGTGGGAGTGCAATAGAGAGGGGCTTCTTGGAATGCCTCCCAAAACTAACACTATGCTTTGGACAGGGAGCATGAATCTTTAGTGGTCAGTTTACTATTCTGCTAAAAAATATTACCCTGCTGCTTAAAAAATATGAATATGAAAATGTTCATTCTGTTACTTAAAGTTAATAATATTAGCTAGCTCTAGATTATGGGAAAACAGGAGGCAAGTGATTTCATGCCATAAATTCTTTACCCTATTCCTGAATTTTCTCATTTTGTTTTAAACCACCAAATATTTACTAAGTTGTAGTCATTTAATCTTACAGTTATTGAACCATTGTGTTTTAGAACTAGCTGAGATCTTAGTTATTTCATTTCATAAATTAGGATATAGGCTCAGAGCAATGGAGACACATTCTGAAGGTCACTCAGGGCCAGAACTAGGAGAAATGTTTCCTCTCTGCTGGTATTCTCTCCACCATTCTGTGTCACCTTGGAAAGGTCTTCTTTTACAAATTCATATCTCCTAGATTAATGCAGATTGCTTCCTCTGATTTCTTTCCTTTCAGTACTGTCCTAAGGTACTTACCCTGGAGAAAGGGGAGTTTTAAATGATGTAGAGGAGAAAGAGTGATCTGAAAAGTATTTGTCGTATTGTTACTGTTTGGACCATTGTGGAGTGGCAAGGTGAAGTTTAAGAAATTGTTTAACCCTGTTCATACTTAATTCTAAACTTAAAAGGGTGGTTTTATTTTAGACACCCCCCCCCACATTTAAATAGCTCTCCAGCATAAAATAACATATATCTTTATACTTTGCAGAAAATTAAGAAAAGTATATTTTTTAAGTGATACATAATTTTACTTTCTAATAGTAGCCACAGTTAGCATTTTGAGACATTTCTTCCTGGTATCTTCTTCCATTGTAGAGTATACAAAAAAAAAATTTAATCTGTATTAAATAAACTGAACATGATATCCTATGCTTGTCAGTGTTGTTAAAAAATATATTTAGTGGCTTTATAATTTGTAGTAGATGTACTGTATTAGTCACTCATCTTTTGTTGGATTTTATATTTAAGGTGTCATAAATTACAGGTTTTTAAATAAGCAGTCTTAGTGGTTGAGCAGCCTCTTTTTGTCAGTGTGTCTATTTCCTGAGATATATATAAGTAGATCCTTCTCTGAATGTTTTTTTGTGTTCTCTGTGTTCCCCAAGGTTGTGCTAGAAATGGGGTACTTTTATTTACTTGCCTGTCTCTCCACTGATTTGTAAACTTTTAGAGGATCAAGGTTTATCTTTTTCATCTTTGTATCTCCATTGCTCAGCACAGTGCCAGGGACATAATAGGCATTCAGTAATATATATGATATATATATATTTTTGTAATTTAAAAAAATTTTTTAAAATGCATCTTTACATTACTAGTGGCAAAGAGGAGGGCACAAAATTTAGCTTCAGCCCAAAGAAAGATACAGCTTACTCTTTCATACTCTGGTTCATTGTAGCTCTCTTATAGTCATCTTTTTCCACTCCTTATTCCCCTCATTCCTACTCTCTAGTTTTAGTATCAGGACCATAGTTTAAGACAAGTCTTGCCACCTTCACATTCAACTTATTCTTGTTCCTTTTTAAGGACTCTGAGGGTAAGTTAGAGGTGTTAAATTTAATTTTTTTAAAAATTTTAATTTGTGTTGTAAAGTTTTCTTCCCTGAATAAACTCACCAAAAGACTTCAGCTTTTTTAATGGAACCCTTTAAATAGATTTCAAAGAAAGTGCATCTGTGTGTACATTTTGTGTGCTTGTATATAGAATGTTTGCATATGTAATTATATATGTTTATGTATTTATATGTCTGTGTTTGTATTATGTGTAAGCCTCCTGGTTACTTAGGAGATGAGGTAGAAATGTTAAATATGTGATTGTTGAATTCTCCATGAAACCTGAGCTCTATCAAATGGTGTTGACTTTTTTGGTAGAAAGTTGTATAATTATAGCTTCTTTGGTAGTTAGATAACACTTTCACAGTACTCCGTCCCTGGCTTCTTGTGTGCACATATGTAAATATTTAATGGTTCTTTTCTAGTACAGCACAGATGCTTAAAATATTAATTGTGGTCAGCTAATTGTGTGGTAATTGGTACTGTTCTATTGAGAACAGTAAG
Source organism: Lontra canadensis (assembly GCF_010015895.1). Taxonomy (NCBI): domain Eukaryota; kingdom Metazoa; phylum Chordata; class Mammalia; order Carnivora; family Mustelidae; genus Lontra; species Lontra canadensis. Next base: position 9,362,995 of record NW_022631044.1, on the reverse strand, counting down.
TCACAGCACCTTTCTTTATTTTAGAACACTGCCACATGTTGCCCATGATAATGCAAAGGTGGACTAATTTCTAGTAAAGATCTTTTAAAAATGAAAAATGGGACATGACTTAGAAGCACAAAAATGTTTAGCTGTCTCTGGGAGTATTCTCAGATAAGTCATCTATGTTTTATTTACATTCTTGGAACTTCAGGCATTTAGGTTAGGAGACCACCCTTCCTAATTTTTTATGGTAAAAGGTTTTCCTGTTCTGAAACACTGAGATCAGGATGGTTGAGAGGAGGGAGGTGCCAAGAAGCTGAGTTAGAGGGAAGCAGGAGTCAGGTAGCCCGGATGATGGCTTAGGACGATGCGTGGTTGGTGTCGGGGGTGAAGGGGGAGATACCCCCACTGCTGGCATAACATATGCCTCACTAGTGTTTGAAGTCAGGAGGTACAGGGATTGCTTATCAATCTCCCTGTAAAATAGCAGTTCTCAACTTTGCATATTAGAATCACCTGTAGGAATTTAAAAAAAAAATCTGCACATGATGCCAATTAAATCAAGATTCTCCAGGAGTGGAACCTAAGCATCAGTATTTTTAAAAGCTTCGCAGGAGTTTCCCATGTGCAGCCAAAGTGCAAATCCCTGTAAAATTCAAGTAAGCTGTAGAGAGGATGTATTGTATAGCTACTGGCTGTAGTTGGACCTCATCAATTATAATTAACCAGTTGGGAATTCCTGTTGGAAACTCAGGATTCATTCGGTAGCAAATGTTCATTGAGCCTCAACCTTGTACCAAATTCTTATTAATTGCTAGGAATATAAAGATGAGATATGACTGATAAAGGATTGCAATCTAGTGGAGGAGATAGAAATAATAAAAATGTAATATAGGGCATATTGAATATTTTGGTAGAGGTGTTTTTAAGGTATTACTGGAAATGCAGTAGTAGGAGTAGTTAACTCTGCCCGAGTTATGGAACATGGAATGGGGTAGAAGTGAAATGAGAAGTAGTCAAGGTTTCACAGAGGAAGTGATGAATTAAGAGTTTATCAGGTGGAAAAAGGAGGAAAGAGGATGTTTTTGTAAGAAAGGTAGTACCACCCTGTTATAAGGAAGTTGAGAGGCAATGTGGGGGGTTTGGGGAGTAGGAAAGGAATAAATGAAACAAGATGGGATCGGGAGGGAGACAAACCATAAGAAACTCTTAATCTCACAAAACAAACTGAGGGTTGCGGGGGGGTGTTGGGTAGGTGGGTAGGGAGTGGGAGGTTAGGTTATGGTTATTGGGGAAGGTATATGCTAAGTGAGTGCTGTGAAGTGTAAACCTGGCGATTCACAGACCTGTTCCCCTGGGGCTAGTAATACATTATATGTTAATTAAAAAATTTAAAAAAAGAAAGGGGCGCCTGGGTGGCTCAGTCGGTTAAAGCCTCTGCCTTTGGGCTCTCTGCTCAGCGGGGAGCCTGCTTCCTCCGCTCTCTCTGCCTGCCTCTCTGCCTCCTTGCGATTTCTGTCAAATAAATAAATAAATCTTTAGGGAAAAAAAAAAAAAGGTAGTACCATGCAAAGATGTGACGAGGCTGAAGGAGTTTATGTTCAGATATTTGTAGCTAGAGAAGTAGATCAGGGTCAGGTGGTGAAGTTCCTTATAAACAACATTCAGGAATATGGATGTTATCTTGCATGCCAGGTTGTCACAGGGTCAAATGTGTACAAATGTGTACTAAATAGAAGCTGGTCAGGTGTGAAGCAGTTGATAGTGGAGGCTCTAGTAATCTGGTCAGTGTAGACCTTGTTTAAAGGCATTTAAGTAAAAACTTTTTAAAAATTTAAATCCAAAGTAAAATAAAATGGAATACTATTATGGTGAAATGAATCTGTCACATTCAAACTGCAAGGATCAGTTTGTAGTATCTTCAGTATAAGAGACGACTATAGGATAAAAAACAAGGAAAAGCTGTAAGATTTTATAGCATTTCTAAAGAACTACTGTAGAAATAGAATTAAGAATTGGGGTTACCTGGAGATGTGGGGATGAGAACATGACGAAAAGGTTAGTGTATGTAGTAATCTAGGTAAAATTTCCAGCAAGCCATAAATACTTTCAAACAGGGTAGCTTACATTTGACTGTTAAGGTACCAGCATTGATCATACCTTCTTCCCAATTCCCTCTTTTATATTACTTTACTGCTCCCCACCTTGTCTTTTGTTCCATTCTGCTTCTGTGTTGAACACCGTTTTGTTTGTTTCTGTACTGGTTCACATTCTTAGGTTAGCATTTTGATATTTCATAGAAACTTTCTTCTGTTTCATCTGCAATTTAGCTCTTCTGCATCTGGTCATTGCTCCTAACATCTCACTGTGGGAAGACTCAACCAAAGCAAGCTACTGGTTTTAGTTTACATTTGTTTTCGAATTTAATGCCTGACACTCGGAACTAAGCTTAGTCTTAGATGGAGAACCACCTTTTTCCTATTTATATGATCCTGGTTATTACCACCTTGAGAAACATTGTGCATTTGTTTAGATGGCTCCCTAGTCAAAACAGTTTTATTATTAGAACCTTCCTCCTGTTTTTGGTCTAGCTTTTCATTGGATTCTACCACCTAAAATGAACAAACATTAACATTTTACAGTTTTCGTGTTGCTTTTTGCATCCTACTGCTTCTGTTATTTAACTGGGATCTATGCATGGTCTTCGTATGTGTATGTATGGTCTTCACATGTGTAAAAGCGTTTCTTTTTCCTTTTCCCCCCATTCATTCTACAAATATTTATTGACTATCTGCTTTTTGCGAGGAAGTGTCTAAAAACCATTTCTTAAATGATGGTTTAGCCAGTGTAAAATTCTAAGGGTGATAGCTATTTTCCCTTTGCAACTTGAAGATCATTAGCTTTATTGTCTTTTGGGCTCTGTTGCTGCTAATGAGAAGTTGCTTTCAGTCTAGTGATTCTTTTGTTGGTAACCTGTCTGTCTTTTACAGTTTTTCTCTTTATTCTTCCTGCTTTGTAGTTTGTACAGTATCTAGATATTAAGTTTATTTTCTAATTATCCTATTCATTAATATATACTTTCTTTTTTTTTAATTTAAATTCAGTTAGCCAACATATAGTACATCATTAGTTTTTAATATGTACTTTCTGTCTAAGGACTCTTGCAATCTGGAGCATTCTTAGCCTTCTCTCTTCAGTATTTTCTTTGCCATTCCCATTGTTCTGAACTTCTAGCATTTCTGTTAGGTGTGTGTACTTCTCAGTTTGTCTTTTATGTTTGTTTTAAAACATTTTTATCACTTTATTTTTCTATGCTACGTTCTGGGTCAGTTCCTCAGTACTTTTTCATTGGACAGCTCTCTTTGGACAGGTTAGTGGGTGAATCACTGGGTAACGAGTTTATGGCTGGTACTCTTTTATATAGGGGTGTGTGTGTATTTAAATGATCAGGTCATCTGGTGACAGGGATTTTTGGGTAAAATAAGTGAGACATAGAAAGTGGTGAAGGTCATCAAGAAGAGTGTATCGTTCATTTCTTAGTTAAAAAGCTTTTATCTAAGATTTAAAAATTTTTTTTATATTTTATTTATTTTTATTTTTTTAAAGATTTTATGGACATTGGGAAGGTATGTGATATGGTGAGTGCTATGAAGTGTGTAAGCCTGACTATCACAAACCTGTACCCCTGGGGCAAGTAATACATTATATGTTAATAATAATAATAAAAGATTTTATTTATTTATTTGACAGAGAGAGAGAGAGAGAGAGAGAGCACGCACAAGCAGGGGGAGCGTCAGGCAGAGGGAGAGGGAGAAGCAGGCTCCTTGCCAAGCAGGGGGCCTGATGTGGGGCTTGGTCCCAGGACCCTGGGATCATGACCCGAGCTGAAGGCAGACGTTCAAAAGACTGAGCCACCCAGGCACCCTTATCTAAGATTTTTAAAAGTAAAAATTTAAGGAAAATAACTGATAATCATAATCTTGATGTTTTCCCTTAACACTAAAGAGAACTTAGTTGTATTAGCTGAAAACAGGTTTTTTGTTTGTTTGTTTTTTACTTTATATTAGCAGAAGGTAAAGATGAGAGGTCTGAGAGTTAAAAGACCTGTATTTCAGACTTGGTTCTGCCAGAGCTTTTGATTAGTTATTTTGATTAGTTATCTTATTAGTTATCAGTTCTTTAAATTTATAAAATAGAAATAAGAGTATATACCTTACATATTTTTTAGTACTGTATTGTTTTTATGGATTGTTGAGATGATTGATTATAAAAATGTTTTTAAAACCACAAACATTTTTCATAAGATATGCAAAAGTAGTGTAATCCATAGATTAAATTACTTTGGAAGTGCCATTTTTATGAATGTGTTATTGGTATGGCATTTTTAGTGAAGATGTATGTGTGCTTTTCTTTTTAAAATAGTTACCAATTTTAAGTATTTTATTTTGCTTGGTTTGTGCCAATGAAGTAACTTGCCAAAGGATTTTTAGAAAAACATGTGGATAAAATATTAGTAATTTAAATTACCTTATATTTGTATTCAGCATTTACTATATTTGAATAATTTACAGAGATTTATTATAAGAATAACTGCTCTACGTTATCTAAAGTAGATCACATTTTTGTTCTTTTAAAGACACTAGAACCAAACTTTATTAATTTGGAATAAGATTACTTTAATTACGCTTTTTCTTTTTCCCACTTGACAGGCAACCAGATAAACTGGTGGTAGTTTGGACAAGAAGAAGTCGAAGGAAGTCTTCTAAGGTTTGTCTCTTTCTGAATTTCTTACCCAAATGTTGCATTTAACTTTTAGTGAAATTATGAAGCTTCTCTGGTCCCAATGTAGAATATCTTAAAATATTACTGGGTATTTTGAGTTATTTCCCATTATCAATCTTCTAAAAAATGACTGATCAGGCATCGTGATTGTGTAACTGCAGTTCTGAAAATTCAGATACCTGAGTTTTGATCTTGGATGTGGTAGTATCATTGTCATTTAACTTCTCTGTACAACGGTAATCATGAATTAATAATTAAATAGGTAACACTTAACAAAATTGTACCTGGGATTGTTTATTCAGATTCCAAGAGGATGAAATTAAGGCAAACGTAAGGAATGATGAGTTATCTGAGTCCATTGCTGGGCTGCCGGAGAGAAGGAGTGGGATTTTTCAAAGGTTTTAAGTTTTTGCAGTTAAAGCTTTGTAGGGAGTAGAACAGAATTTTTAAATGTTCAATAACAATTCTGCAGCTGTGTTAAAAAAATTTATTCTTTAGATAAATATGAATATATTTTTATAAGCACACAATAACTAAGCATGTTTAGTGGATATTGGTTTTTCCATAGGTAGTCTTGTGCGAGGAAAAAATTCAACTTAAAAAGTTTAATTTAATTTCAGAATTTTTAGTATTTCAGGGACATCTTGTCAAATTTTATTTTTATTTAGCTAAAATTACATGTAGATCTTAATTATACAATGTAATGAGTTTTGATCAATATATACTTGTGTGATTAGTACTCCTATTAGGATATAGGTTATTTTCATCACTTTTTCCTTTATGTCTTTTTCCAGTTAATTCCCAGCTCTCAGAGGCAACCACTATTCTGATTTTTCTATCACTATAGACTAGTTTTGCCTGTTTTTGAATTCCATGCAAATGGAATCATACAGTAGTACTATTTTTATGTGGTTTCTTTTGTTCAACATAATGTTTTTGAGATTTATTCATACTGTTGTGAATATTGGTATTTTTTTTATTGGTGAGTAGTATTCCATCAAATGATTAAACCACAGTTTGATTATTTATGCCCCTGTTGATGATTTGATTCATTTCTGGTAAATATCCTGAATACTCACTACTGTGAATAAGTCTGGTATAAATATTATGGTACCAGTATTTTAGGGAACAAATACTTTACTTTCTTTTGGGCAAATACATAGGAAGGGAATTTGTTGGGTATTAGTGTTGGTATATTTTTAACTCAATTGTATTTCCAGCAGGCACATAGGAAAGGTCCAGTGCATATATCCTGAATGGTATCTTCTTCAAAGCATACATTTATAGTTTGGGGCATTACATTTTGGACCTGTAAGATTTTCTCATCCATTTACATGGATATGAGAAAGGGCTCTGAAAATAGACTTAGGCTTTTCTCTTTTTTGCCGGATATTTGTCACTTTTGCCACATGGGTCTTAGGCTTTTATGGAAAGGAACAATATAAGGTCATCCACTAAGTATGATAGATGAATATTATGAATGTTAGGCTCTATGTGTTTTTAGCTGTTAAATGAAAGTGATTGCCTCCTTTTAATAATTAGGTATTAATTATTTTCTTAAAAAATATGAAACAGTAAAATACTGTAGATTATAGGTTAATTCACATTACGTACCATATTTGAAGTTTTAAATACACCTTTATTTAATTGCATTTTTGAAAGTCAGATAACTTTTAGGTCCAGATTATTTTTCATATTATATCAAATATTGATTGAATCCAGATGGGAAAATTCAAACATATGAGGCTACAGGTTGATTTTTATTTTGCAATATTTTCTAGAAGGAATTATTTCTTGGACTACTGTTCAATTGTGATACTCTTACTATTTTAGATCCTTTCTGTGTATTTCAGAATCATGTGTTTCCTCTTTAAACATTATAAATGTATTTCTTTTGAAAAATTTAGGAGAACACATAATGTGTTAAGCTCTTTATAGCAAGTGCATAACATGTTAATGCATATGTGAAATGCTCTTTTATAAATTTTACAGAACACCCAAAAGAGGACTTAAAAATCCAGTTCCAGAAATTATGAAAGAAATGATTATGGTATTCTGAAAATTAAGCAGATAGCTGTTTAATCTTGGGAAACTTGAAATCCATGACATTTTGGAATTCTTTAACAAAAACTTGAGTCTCCAGCTATTTTTTTTTTAATTAGCTATCAGTTATACTAAATCAAAAGACTAGAACCATTTCTTTTCTTCTGAAAGACAGTTCTATTTTCTGATGATTTTCCTTTAAAATATACATTATTTGCTCCTGAGTCCCACTGAAATCATTGAGGGGGAAAAAGATCTCTGCAACCATTGGCCATTTACTTTTAACTGTGAGTTTGGAAAGAGTTTGAGTTGTATAGAGATTAGTTTTATTTTTTGTCATCTATATATCTTACTTCTCTTTCCTGATTCTATCTTTTTTTAATATTGATAGGCTGAAACTTACAACTGAGATGCAGATAAATGTCAGATTAGAGAGTAAATAAGGCTTACTACCTTATTTAAAGTTTAGTTCTCAGTTTAGTGCTCACTTTCTTTGGGGACATGACTATCTTTATAGCTGAATATATCATTAGAATTCATTGCTGATTGATTTTTTATTGAGAAAATAATTACCATGGTTAATTAACACAACAAGCAGCTTCCATGCCTCCTCTTCTTAAGTCATAGCATTTATAATAAAGATTTTGTCAGGCTGCAGTTGATTTGTATATGCTTTAGTAAATTATTTTTCAATAAAATATAGGAAAGTAGGAAGCAGGGCAATTATGATAGTTCCCTATTATGGCAGAGTAGTATATTGCCTTTAATATGGTTTTCCAGCTAGAAATTTAAGCTCATAGGGGCCGCCTGGATGGCTCAGTCAGTTAAGGGCCTGCTTCTGGCTCAGGTCATGATTCCAGGGTCCTGGGATCAAGCCCTGCATCAGGCTCTCTGCTCGGCGGGGAGCCTGCTTCCCCCTCTCTCTGCCTGCCACTCTGCCTACTTGTGCTCTCTTTCTGTCAAATAAATAAATAAAATCTTAAAAAAAAAAAGAGAGAGAGAGAGAGAGGCAGGAAGAAATTTAAGCTCACACAGAGATGGGAGAATTCCAAAGAGAAACCAGAGCTTTAAAAGTCCTCACAAGCTTTTTGATGGTATTGCCACCTTTACTTCCTTGTTCTATGGTTGTACTCCAGCCTTTTACAATGTGCTAGCATATCAGGAGGGGGAGGTACAGTTGCAGAGCCTTGCCTTAATGGCAGCAACTCTAAATTAACTTTTTATGTGACATCTTAAGCATAAGGGAGGGTATATGCAGTTTTTTTTTTTTTTTTTAAAGATTTTATTTATTTATTTATTTGACGGGGGTGGGGAGAGAGAGAGACAGAGCTGGAACACAAGCAGGGCTCGGAGTGGTAGAGGGAGGAGCAGGGGCCGCAGAACAGGAGCCTGATGTGGGGCTGGGATCGTGGAGCCTGGATTATGGACCCTGGAATCATGACCTGAACCCAAGGCAGAAGATTAATGACTGAGCCACCCAGGTGCCCTGTGTATATGCAGTTTTATAAATTGAATATTATTTAACCACTGACAACTATAAATTTTTAGTGAAATATTTTATTTTGTAGGAATCAGAAATAATAAGTGAATGTTTACTCTGTGTTTAGTACCACATTAGGTACAAGTTTTAGGGAAGGTATGACATGAAAAAATTAGAAAATAAGGCATTTCATAGGGTTAAGGCCCTAAAATGAGAAATGTTACCTCTTTTCCTAGGTTTGCTTTGGCACATCATTGATCTGTCATCTGATTAAAAAGTGAGAAAAATTGTATAAGGGGAACTGGATAATGTGGCCTAATCCTTTGTACCATTATCTATGCTAAGATGCTGGCAAATAAAGAACTAACCTGCCTTTTCTAACTATACAAAGATGCAAGAATCCTTTCTGTTACTCTCAAGGAAAACCAATCATGGTTCTTGTAGTGCTGATGTTTGCCAGTGTGATGTGCTTTTTCTAATAGATCAAGGTCTTAAGAACCTAAATTAATGTCCCCATGGATTTGTACAATTAGATGTTTATTACCCATATTGGCCATTTTTACTCAATTTAGTGCTCACTCTTTATACCTATAATGGGCTTTTCATTTTTTTTTTTTTCTAGCTTCAGATTCTCGAATTCTGTTTGAGGTGAAAGTTTTAGTAGCTCCTTGAAAATGGGAAATCCTTTTTTCTTTTTTTCCACGTTTGCTGCTGTGTACATTCCTGATTTCTTCTCCAGTAAAATTTACTTTGTCCTATTTTCTCCCTACTATATAATAATTAGCTAATATTATAAAGCTGGTAGCGCCAGCTACTCAGCTGGACTAATTGATTTTGTTACAGTGTCCTAACTTAGGTTGTAAAGTCTCTAAAAGGAATAGTAAAGCCAGAGCTCTAACTGAGTTGGATGTTTCTTGCTGGGGGGAGAGATGCTGGGTAGAATGGTTAAGAAAATGATAGCATGCTAGCAGCTTGGGAATTAGCACCCCTATATCTTTTTTTAATTAAAACAATTTTTTTAATTTGTTAAGCAGATTGTATTTTTGTTTGTTGAGCAATCTAATTTCTGAGCTCCAAAACTAAGAATTGAAAGAGGTCATTTAGAAGACCAATGTTAGGGTACCTGAGGAAATTATCTGATATTACCATCTACTCTTCACCAGTTGTTAGTCTCTGCATTCCCAGCTTTTCATCTCTGTATCATCCAATAAATGTTAAGACCTTGGGGATAGAAAACTCTTTTCTTGACTACTGTATGAGTCCAGGTTAGAGCTGGGTATGATGTTGATTAGGTAAAGAAATCTGAACTTAGAAATCATGGAAGTGGTTCTCCTACTGATTACTAGTATAGGTGCAGGCAAGCTGCTTTAATTGCTTTAGTTTCCTTATCTGGATTAGATCTCCTAAGGATATCTTCAAGTTTAAAGTTCTTTGATGGTCATTTTTTCATTAAGAATTTTACAAAAATGGGGCACCTGGGTGGCTGAGTCAGTTGATGGTCCACCTGTGGTTTGGCTCAGGTCATGATCTCATGCGTCATGAGATCGAGCCCTAAGGTAAGTTCTGAGCTCAGTGGGGAGTTCGAAGACTCTCTCCCTCTGCCCCGTCCCCCACTTGCTCATGTTCTTTCTTTCTCAAGTAAATATTTTTTTTTAAAGAATTTTATAAATATTTTATCTTTTCTGCTGTGGCTAATAAAGAAAGTTCGGTTATTATACTCCTCTTACGTTTTTCTTCTATGGGGAGGCTATGAAAATATTATGATGGTGAGTTTGAAGAGATCAGAGGAATAGCCTGATGTACCATCACAATACATGAGATGACACAGAATTGTCACAAATCTTCACAGACATTTATGACACAGAATTGTCAAAAATCTTTAAGATTAAGTATGTGGAATATGTAAAGCAGGGTTTTGATTGAGGATTATCTAAAGTAAGCAAAAATTTACTTTTCAAAATGGAGATTGTTTACTTTGTGGAGTCTTTGTTCTAGGATTGTCAGTAGGCGTACTTCCATAAATAGGCAGAGGAATAGAGGAATCTCTGGAGATATTTTTTAATCAACAGCGCTGAGCTCGTTACCTTTGGGTATGGTATGCTAAGTCTGTTGCGGTGAATCTCTGCTTCCCGTTTCCTTACCTGAAGTTTTGTGATTGGAGGGCAATGGAGAGAGAATAGAGGGAGAATTATTGACAATTTATGGGTTGGAGTAGGGGGAATGCTGCTAAACCTGTATCTTATGCTGGTATTTTAACTAACAAGATAATGATATGATTTGAATCGACGTAAGTTTCCGTGATTTTGATTCTTTTTCAGTTCCATTTCATGGGTTCAGATCCAACTTCTGCCACTTACTTGCTGTGCGATCATGGGCCAGTCTGTGCCCCAGTTTTCTCATCTGTGAAATTTGTTCCCTGGTACACATCTGCACTCATATAACTTCTTTCCTCTTATCGTGGAATAATTGTCTGTGCTTCTGGCAAAGGCCAGTGTGTCTCCTTTCCTATCATTAAGGACATTATTCTAGCAATTCTTTCTCTTTTGCATCATTAAATTTTCCCCCTTAACTGGATATTTCCCATTAGCATTAAAATATTATTCTCTTATTAAAAAATTCTCTGACACTTTTTTACCACTAGCAGCAGACTATTTTTCTTTTTCTCTTCCAGCAAAACACCTCAGAGGAATTGATTGTACTTGATATATTTAATTTCTTTTTTCCTATTCTTTCTCGAACCCATTCCAATCCAATCAGGCACTCGCTCTCATTATTCCACTGAAACAGCTTTTGTGAAGTCAGTAATGGCTTCTGCTTTGTTAAATCCTATGGTTATTTCTCAGGCCTTGCCCTATCTAACTTGTCCTCAAGATTTGGCACAGATGATTGTTCCCTTCTCCACGAAGCATTTTCTTCACTAGACTTTCAGGATACCACACACCTCTGTTTTTCCTTCTGCTATACAAACCCTCTTTTGCTGAGTCCTCCTCATTTCTTGGACCTGTTAATGTTGTTCTCCAAGGTTCATTTCTTGAACATTTATATTCTCTAGCTGTACTCCTTCCCTTGGGATCACGTTCACTCTTAAGCTTTAAGTATTACCTGTGTGCTAATGATTCCCAGATTTATTATTCTAGGCATGTATAACCAACTGCCTATTTGAACATCTACACCTGAATATGTAATAAGCATATATTCTTTTAGTTTTGATTTTTTTATTTCGTTAGTTAATTTTCTTATCCAGCTTTGGCTAGAAATGCCACCACAAATAAAGAACTATAGTGGCAACCCCCAAATTTGGGGGGTCTTTAGGGAACCATGATAAACAAGATTTACAAGAAAAAAGAATTTGAAAATTCTAAGTCCTAGAAATATTAATTCTATAAAAACTGCTTTCTTCTTTACTTGCCCCAAATATTACAGATTAATAGGAAATGAACTTAAATGCAAAGTATACACTGTTTTTCTTTTCAAAAAGAATGAATTTTCCTTGAAGTGCCTAGATCACAAAATAATTTTAAAAAATATTTCTCCTAATAAAATTTTTATCCAATCACAAATAATATTTTTTGTAAATATGAGATGCCTTACCTTTACATACTCTTTTATGTGGTGGTTGGGGAGAGAGAGTTTTGGTTACAGATGGTAATCTATAGCTGTCATGTGATAAAATTGTCGTGGCCTAAGTTTAATGCTTGAGAAATCTTAATTTGACTAATCATTTTTGTTTCAAGGAGACTATCGATCTGATGGATAGTTTAATAGGGTTGATAAATTTTTGTAAATTATTAACATTGCATTTCCTGTACTTATATTGAAGCCATTATTTCTGTTCTGGTAGGCTCATAGCTGGCAACCTGGAATAAAAAATCCATACCGTGGTGTTGTAGTGTGGCCTGTTCCTGAAAACATTGAAATCACTGTGACACTTTTTAAGGTAAGTTTCATTATTATTATATAGACATAGTTCTAAATGACAGAATATTTCAGTATTCATTGTTCTATATATTTTAGTCCAACCTGGTTCCTTGAGGTGCATTATATTTATGGATATAGCAATTTATAACAGTGCAGGGGCATCAGGGTATTTCATGGTCTATGAAGTCAGAATAATTCAGGAGCCCTTTTGAACTTGTTACAATTGAGATCTGTTAGAATACTTCTTTTACTACTTGTTACATTCTACCCTCAGGAAATTTTAAAGTGCTTCCTTGTGGAAAGCTGAGGTTTGTGGAATTTTTAGTCCTAAGCCTCATTTTGTTAGTCCTGTTTGACTAAATACAAAATATGTTTTAAAATTAGTATTCAAGGGACGCCTGGGTAGCTCAGTTGGTTAAGTGGCCGGCTCTTGGTTTTGGCTTAGGTCATGATCTCAGGGTTGTTGGATCTAGTCCTGCATCAGGTTCTGTGCTCAGCAGGGAGTCTGCTTGAGATTCTCTCTCTCCCTCTCTCTTTGCCCCCCACCCATCTCTCTCTCAAATCAGTGAATCTTTAAAATCAGAATTTGAGGAGTATTTTATTGATGTTAATGTAAGAAGTTCTAAGTTGATTTTGGTAAATATTTTATTGATACTAATATCTTACAAATACTGCAGCTTAAAAGGAAAATTCTGGTTGTAAATTCAAAGGGCAGATCCCAAAACATAGCTGTGTATATACCTAACTGCCTGTTATATATACATACATGCTGTTTCCTTGAAGGTCTTCCCTATTTCCTGAAACATTATAAAGTAGTCTCCACCAAGTAAGTCCTCATTAAGCACTAGAATCTTTACTTTCCTAACTAACCCCCTATCTGCTTCAAAAGAGTGGTGAAGAAAAGCCTCATTTTTAGCCTTTTTGAAAGTGATGAAATTAGAAAACAAATGCTTTATATCTTCCTTGAAGCATTCCAATTGTATTGAAGTTACTTTTGCAGGACAGAAGGGATGAGACAGTACCTGCTCTTCCTTCCCCACCCCCCCCCAGAAGGTTCAGGGCCGTCCTATAGCCCTTCAACCAGCTATCCTAAAAGCCTGTTATTAAATCCCCGTTATCCATATATCTCCTACTGGAATGATACAGTAAGCTTGATAGAGAGCAGCAAGACCTTTAACTCTCACAATAACCCTAAAGTTGTGTAATTATTCCTGTGTACTATTGTTAAGAAAACTGAGACTAAGGAAGAAGGTCTCTTGCTAAGTCACAGTGATTTAGCCCTCTTTTTTCTTCTACACTGTATGACCTATTCCATAATAAAAACTACGATGAATATAAATTACAACAGCAGGATCTCTGATATGCTTGAGGAAGACTTTTAAGTAATCCCTTGAGTATTTTGATTTGGTTTGCTGTTTGCATTGGGAAAGATGAAATGATTGGACATAGTTTCACAACTTGAAAAAATGACAGAGAGTAAGGGGCTAGAATAGAGCTGATAAATAGTTGACAGCCACGTGTTTGGGAAAAGGATATGCACTATCGGAGTGATTCTGAGTTGAAAGAAGCTGTTGAAGTGTAGTACTTGGAGGATTAAGAGGTAAGTGTTATTCTCAAGTACTGATGGGAATGTTGAGCATATCCTTATCATGGAACTTTTATGACTTCGAGTGTTAGTCTGTAGAAAAAAGCCCAAATACCCTTTTCTTCCCAGTTTGTTGTAGTAAACACCTCTGTTTAGTTGTGCTATTGAGCCAACCTTGTGATTATTTTAAATATTAAAAAAAAATTTCTGTGGCCATTTTTATCTTCCCAACCCTCTAATTCCCCAGAATTCTAATAGAAAGGCAGAAAGGTAAAACAGCTTTTCATTCTTACAGTGTAACTTTTAGATCTTGTTTTTTACAGCATTTAAAATATTCAAGTGGAAAACTTTTTCATGTTTTCCTTTTTCTTTTACTCATATTAAAGTTTCACAATTAATTTAATCTTGAAATTTGCAAGTAGGAAAGGATTGCTCTAAACCCTCTTGTCTGAAGTGTGGTATTCATAGAGGTGTGCTCAAAAACAAAATGCTTTTATGAAAAGTTAGCATTATGTTTCATTTTCCTATGACTTAGCCAGAAATTAATTTTCCTAGCCTGCTTGCCTGTTTTTGAAATTTGAATAGATTGGAAATAGCTATTTCTAGTTTAAAAAAAAAAAAAAGCCTTTAGGTTTTTAAAAAGAAAAATGATTCTTAAGCCATTTTCAATTTTTCTCTTTACTGCAGCGGTGAGAAAGGAGACTCCAGAGGGTAGAAAGTAGGATACAGAGTAGACTTAATTGATTCAAGCTAGAAGCAATTTTCATTACAAATGTTTTTGTCTGGTCAATAATATAAATAGTTAATTGTGTAGCTATGCCATTTAAAAATGGCCTGAAAATAAATATTATTATTGCTGTTTTATAAGTTTTGATTGACTTTGCCCTATCAGATGTGTCCCTTGGTCCTGCTGAGATTATTCTTGTAAGAGTAATACATCATCTGTGTTTTTAAAAGAATGTTTCACCTGCTTTTAGAATTAATGCATGTCATATGTGAGACACTGTTCAATATTTGTCAAATTATAAGATATAGTTATTAATAGATTCATTCCTCAAATACTCTTTTTTTTTTTTTTTAAGATTTTATTTATTTGTTTGACAGACGGACAGAAATCACAAGTAGGCAGAGCGGCAGGCAGAGAGGGAGAGGGAGGCAGGCTCCCTGCTGAACAGAGAGCCCGATGTGGGGCTCTATCCCAGGACCCTGGGATCATGACCTGAGCCGAAGGCAGAGGCTTTAACCCACTGAGCCACCCACGCGCCCCCATTCCTCAAATATTCTTGAGAGGCTGCTGTGTGCCTGATACTTTTCTAAGTCCTGGGGGACAATGTAGTAAAACTGGACCAACAGCATAGCCAAAAGTCAGACAGACCTGGAATCGTAACATTGTTTTACTACTTATTAATTGTTCACTGTGGAATGGTGCATCTTTTAGTTCTCAGGTTTCTGTTTTTTAAATGGGAATAAAAACACTACCTATTTCATAAGTTGCTGCGATGATGAAAACAACACAATAACTGGGGCAGAGTGTGTGCTCAGTATTTACTGTATTATTATTAATTATATTAGCTGTTTTGGATCTATGCTGCATTCCTCAGCAAAATGGGGGAAGGGCAGGCAGGAAGGGTGGTAAGATGTCTCTTTCCTCTCAGTATTGTAGTACACTATATTACTTGGTCTCTAAAATAGCACTGTTTGTGTCCTAAATCACTCATGGAAAAGTTCCTTCAACCTTTATTTACAGTAGTCTCTCTCCATAAACCTAGTTCATGGGTAGGACCAAACTGAGGAAACAAGTATCAGGTAGAAATCTCTTCCTGTACTTTCTCTTCAAGCTTCTCCTACTTCCCCCTGCCTATCACCACCAAAGAAACTCCTTGTCAGCAGATTTTTATCCCATTTGTGTGAATTTACTCATAGAACTAAATAGCCTGGCTACAGCTCAGAATCAGCCAGTTACCATGCTTTATAGTGAAAAATAAGTAAATAAAGAAGTAACTAAGGAGTTTGGAATTTATCCTGTAGGTTGTAGGTATCATTAAAGAAATCTGAGTTGGTACTAATGTGGTCAGAATTGTGGTTTGGGAGAATAATATGTGTATAAGATTGATTGGAGGAAAGAGAGACAGAGAGAATGTTATAGTCACTTTTATCTTGAAATAGCTTAGGACCAAAACTCAAGTGTGGCAGTAGAAGCAAAAGGTTATTAATACGCTAAAATGGAATTGATCATGAATAAGATACTTTCGTATGAGAAGCATGTGGGACCTGAGTCCCACTAGCAGAATAGCAGAGCCCATTTTCCATCTATGTGCACTTGCTCAATTTTAGAGTAGAATGTTGAGCCCAGAGCCTGCTTTATTTAAATATTCCCTTATTTTCAGTACCTCTGTCCCTCTGCACTTGCTCAATTTTAGAGTAGAATGTTGAGCCCAGAGCCTGCTTTATTTAAATATTCCCTTATTTTCAGTACCTCTGTCCCTCTGCCTTCTCTGCTATGTGGAGTTAAATTTGAATAAGTAAATGGACATGTTATGTGATCCCATAACTTTCCTTTTTATGTCTTACATTCTGTTGCCTTTTGCTTTTACTTACTGGAATATCTATGGAAATCTTATAGAATCCCACCTAGCCCAGGTGCTTTCTCTCTCATCAGGCTTTTCTGTTCATTCCTAGAAGTGATGTGTTGTTTTCTAATCTGTGGTGAAACCATGTATTTCTTTCATCATATTTATTTAGATTAGTTGTTTTTGTCTTCAAAGGCAAGGACAGCTATGTTTGAATTCATATAGCACATTTCCAGTTTTTTATATGATAAGTACCAGATATGTATTTGTAAAATAAATACTTAAATATGCCTTTTTTTCCTTTTTTAAATTTGCATTGGTTGGAGTATCCATTACCTTATCTCCCATTTCTGAGGCATCTTCAGGGTTGATGGGAGGGGAGGAAGGATGAAATAGCCGTGCCAGTTTGCCATTTTGTGTAGATGATGGAGTCCCTTGGGGTGCTTTGAAATTACAGATGACTTCTGCAGAAGAAAACCTTTTCTCAAGTGGTACTGTTAGTTTAGAAGTATAAAAGATTAAAACAAGATGAGGGCTTTATATGAGCATTTATATTTTATATTTTATAAAAGTGTTTCTTAAATTCACTCACTAAATTATCCGTCTTTCTGATTAGGTTTCTTTTTTTGTCGTCATTGGTGCTATGGTGGAAGAGTTATATGCATCAACATAAGTAAAATAGAGAATTTTTCTATATAAAATAAGGATTCAGGTGTAGAGAAATTGTGGAAGTTTCATCAGAGTAGGTTATTCTGCTTCTCCTTTTTAAAAGTTGGTAAAAGCTAAAAGCAAGGCTGTTTGTATGTTCTTGATTGGATTAATGGGTTTAAAGAAATATATCTCAACTTTGTATTTTGCTTTTTTTACAGGATCCTCATG
This sequence comes from Lontra canadensis, assembly GCF_010015895.1. Taxonomy (NCBI): domain Eukaryota; kingdom Metazoa; phylum Chordata; class Mammalia; order Carnivora; family Mustelidae; genus Lontra; species Lontra canadensis. Next base: position 9,345,756 of record NW_022631044.1, on the reverse strand, counting down.
CAGAGGAATTTGAAGATAAAGAGTGGACATTTGTCATAGAAAATGTAAGCTAATAGCAAATATCATCTCACCTTTCACATTGTTGACTATATACAGTGTTAAAGTACACTAGCATTTTGGTGGTAGGAGAAATGTTGCCTTATGAAAATTAAATAGTGATTTGTAGCTTTTAGAATTTTTTCTAAAATGAAGTGATAGCCAATAGCAGAATTATTTTTAAGAAGTACTTTTGTTAAGACGGTATAAATAAAAATACTGAATTATATGTATACTTTGTATTTGGTTTGGAGCTTGAGGTAGACTGTGTCTTACCCATCTTTCTATCTGTTTAGCATCTAGCATAGTACTTCTCTCATAGCAAATGCTTATTTAAACATTTGTTGAACAAAATCATGAATGACCTTTGATTATCTTTAAAAATTAAGTACATGCTTTAACTCTTTGGGTTGAGGAGTTCTAGACTGGTGCCTTAATATTCATCTTCAGTTGGGTCACCTAGGTGTCTCAGTTGATTAAGTGTCTGCCTTTGGCTCAGGTTATTATCCCCGGATCCTCAGATTGAGTCCCATATGGGGCTTTCTGTTCAGCAGGGAGCCTGCTTTCCCCCCCCACCTCTGTCCCTTACTCAACTGTGCTCACACTCTCTTGCTTTCTCTTTTCAAATAAATAAATAAAATCTAAAATCTTAAATGATCATCTTCAATTGCTTTAAATATTGTTGAATCCCAGATGATTAACAGGCATAATGTAGGTGTTCAGTAGATATTTTCAAATGGGGATTAGGGAAGATAGGCAATGAAAATAGAGTGAATTAAGAAAGTGGGTTCTGGAGTCAGGTAGACCTGATTTCAAGCCTTAACTCTGCTCTTATAAACTGTGTGATTGTGGTAAGTTTCTTAACTTCTCAGCCACAAATTTATAGGGTTGTTTTGTGAATTAAATATAGGTTCATTGAATATTAGCTTTACCATTTACCATGTCATCATCATGATCACCATCAAAGTTCTAAAATAGATTTATAACAGATTTATAACATGCTTTGGTTGTAGCAGTTTCTTCCTTCCAGAGTCAGTGTACAGCCTTTGTTGTATATCTCAGTGATGGAAGGAATACCACACTTTTTCTAGCAGTAGCTGGGCCATTTTTAGCCCAGGGGAGCTGGGAAGCTTGGGAAGATAGGTCCAAACATAACAGGGGGTGTTCTGATGGCTGGATAGCAAACCAATGTAACTGTGTTGAATGTTCACACATGTTAACAATTCTGGCCTTTCTTATGATAGAGGTGAACATTATTATGCTTGGAGGAGTAGTCATTGAAGTTTTAAAAACAAACTTAGACTTCTTGAAATTGATTACAGCTTAAAAAGCTAGCTTTCATTCTCATAAGATCTTACTTCTCCCCAGTGGATGATCTCTCAGTTTTTAATACTCATGACTCAGTGATACATCTGAAGTCTCTTAGTTAACCGATGTGTTAAAGAGTTAGCCAATTAGATTTGGGTTGTAGTTGATGGTAAAAACTGTATTTGTCTAGAAAGTTGTTCTTATTACACAATGAAGATAGAGACATACCAATTCCAAGTTTCTGAAGAATGGTATTATAAACTAATACACTGAATGGGGCGTATAAGTCTCTTTTTATAGCAAGAATAAACAGAATGTATTAAATGAATACTGTGAGGTGTGAGAAGGTTTAAAAATAACCTTGGGACTCTATATAAACCTTTTCCTAGGTTACAGCTCCCCTCAGTGGTAAGTGGTAAAATTGACTCTTGTCTAGAGAAACAGTTCTTTCCCTATAGCAGTAACGTGTTACAATGTTGTATTCTACTCTACTTTTTAAAAGTGTAATGGGCTTCCCCATTAGTTTCAGTAGACTAAAATCTGGGCTTTGTTTGAGTCTGTTGGTAAATTGCTCTGACACTGAAAAGGCATGTTCTCTGAATGGGGAATATTAATGGATCTTTCTTTTCTTTGCACTTTGTGTTATAACCCCATAGCCAATAAAAAAAAAAAGCTTAATTTTTGTTTAATATATACCAGTAAAGCAGAGAATTCTCCAAAATAGATTACCATAACAGATTTATTGGGTACTTACTGTATACTGTATACTGTGTAGAATGCTTGATACATGTTATCTCATTTACTCATTACAATAACACTGTCAGATATTAATAATCTTATTCTTATGAATAAAGAAAATGAGATTTAGAGAGGCTAAGTAATTTGCTCAAGTTATATTTCTGTGAAATTAGGATTTTATCTAGTCTTGTCATTCTCCATGGCCTGTGCCCTTAACTCCTATGCATTAACTACTTCTCTTATTGATAAAGGTAGAAAGAAATAATTTGAAATTGTGAAGCCATACAGAAGTTTTAGTCAGGCTTCCCTAGTGATAGACCTATGTGAGGTACATATATGTAATATTAGTAGTAAACATAGTCTTTAATTATTGTACATATTCAGTCTAAAAGTTATTGATTGCTTCTAGACATTACAAAATGGAATTACAGAATTTATCAGTCCCCAGAATTCTGAATATCTTTTCTCAAAACAACTTTTCTTCCTACTTTGTATAAATTGAGGTAATACTGTCTTCATTTTACTGGTTCTTTTGTTTCTGGTCACAGAAAAGATTTCCTGATTGTTTCTGGGTTTTTTTCTTTGGATCAGAAAGCTACTTATAACACAGGTTCAAACTTTAGAGGTGATTTTACTGCTGTTAGCTTTGTGACTTTGGATAAGTTATTTAATCCTTTATAGCCTCAGTATACTTAGGTATAAAATGATGATATTAATGTCTACTCTATAGATTATTGCAAATTAGAAATAATATATAGGAAGCATCTAGTTCAGTAAGGGGTAGCTATTTTTATAATGTTTTTTTTCTAGAGGACATGGACAAATGTAAAGGAAGCCCTAGATTTCCAAACTTACTATCATAGGATTTTAGTTTTTTCACTCTTTTACACCACTTATGTCTCTCAGCAGTTCTAGACTTCATTATTATCTCAAGAAATGACAAAGCAACTTATAAATATCTCTTTTGGGTTAAACTTAAACATATTTTTATGTTTTGAAAATTTTCAGCTTTTGTTTTAGGATATGTTCTTCTTATAAATTGAAGCTAAAATTAAGGACCAGATTGTTTTCTGAAATTAAATAGGAGCTGGTAATTTGTTAATATCTACCCCTGGACCAGACAGTCTATGTTTGTGTTTATCTTTCCACAATATGAATATATGAATATACTTCAAAAACAAATATAAATTAGTGTTAAATTATCCTTTATTTTGGATTGTTTTCAATCCATTTCCATATTATTAGCACAGACCATCAAGATCAGATATCACAAAGAAACATGTTTCTTTCTTTCTTTCTTTTTTTTTTTGAAGATTTTATTTATTCATCTGACAGAGATCACAAGTAGGCTGAGAGGCAGGCAGCAAAAGAGGAAGAGAATTAGGCTCCCTGACTAGCAGAGAGCCTGATGCTGGGGATCCCAGGATGCTGGGATCATGACCTGAGCCAAAGGCAGAGGCTTTAACCCACTGAGCCACCCAGGCACCCCTTCATGTTTCTTTTTTTATCTACCATAATATAATAATGTGTGTCCACCAAGGCAATTGACATTGTGGGTTTTATTTTAATGTGGAGCCATAATAGTTATATTTAGGAAACAATTTTATTTTCTTTCCTGGTGCTTTGTTATCCAATGAAAATCAGAACCAGTATATTTGTGAATTATACGCATAAGTCATAGTTGTGAAAATTAAAAACTTTTATTCTTTAGATTCTTTTAGTTTTTGAGTCAGTCAAAAATATGTATTGATGAAAAGCACCAATCCAGGTTGAATTATTAATTCGGTCAAACATTTTGCAAACATTTAATATGAATTTTCTATATGCCTAGAATTTTGTTAATATTGAAGCTACAAAATCACATAAGACATGCAGAATTTCATTGATTCTTAGATGCATATTTTCCCCCACATTTTAACTTATCTGAAATTGGATCATCTTAAATTTTTGGTGTCTCATAATTATAATTGGTAGTGTTTTTTTCTTTCTTAGTGCTATATAAAATGATAGTGCATCATTTAAAAACCAGTGGAGACTTGTATTTGATGGTGTGAAGTATCCTGTCCTCCTGAAATTTATAAACTGTTATGGGTGTTGTATAATTAAAGAAATGCAAGGAAAAAAGATTGTTTTAGGAGATTATAAAGGAGGGCAGCATCAGGGAAGGGTTCTTGGAGGAAGTGGGTACAGAGCTTAGTTTAAAAAAAAAATGGAGGGGTGCCTGGATGGCTCAGTTCATTGGGTATATGATTCTTGATTTTGGCTCAGGTCATGATCTCAGGATTGTGGACTCGAGCCCTGTGTCAGACTCCATGCTGAGCATGGAGCCTGCTTAAGATTCTCTCTCCTTTCCCTCTGCCCACTCCCTGCTTTAAAAAAAAAAAAAAAAAAAAAAAAAGAATTAAATAATTAAAAAAAAAAGGATTTATGTAAAAAAGAACTCCAGGCAGAGAAAAGAAGGATCAGGTAAGGGCAAGAGAGACAGTGGTGAGTTTAGGATAGTATCTGTTCTTGATCAAATAATTGAGAGGAAGAGGGGAAAAAAAAAAAAAACACCAAAAACCGAAACCAACGAAAACAAAACATGAACTTGTTGGTGGGAATGCAAGTTGGTGCAACCACTTTGGAGAATAGTGTGGATATTCCTCAAGAAATTAAAAATAGAACTTCCCTATGACCCTGCAATTGCACTACTGGGTATTTACCCCAAAGATACAGATGTAGTGAAAAGAAGGGCCATCTGTACCCCAATGTTTATAGCAGCAATGGCCACGATCGCCAAACTGTGGAAAGAACCAAGATGCCCTTCAATGGACGAATGGATAAGGAAGATGTGGTCCATATACACTATGGAGTATTATACCTCCATCAGAAAGGATGAATACCCAACTTTTGTAGCAACATGGACGGGACTGGAGGAGATGATGCTGAGTAAAATAAGTCAAGCAGAGAGAGTCAATTATCATATGGTTTCACTTATTTGTGGAGCATAAGAAATAACATGGAGGACATGGGGAGATGGAGAGGAGAAGGGAGTTGAGGGAAATTGGAAGGGGAGGTGAATCATGAGAGACTATGGACTCTGAAAAACAACCTGAGGATTTTGAAGGGGCGGGGGGTGGGAGGTTGGGGGAGCCAGGTGGTGGGTATTAAGGAGGGCACGTATTGCATGGAGCACTGGGTGTGGTGCAAAAACAATGAATACTGTTACACTGAAAAATTAAAAGAAAAAACAAGTGCACCAAACAGGAAAAAAAACAAACAAACACAAAACATGAACTACCCACCAAATATCAGTAGACCTCTATTTTTTAAAACCATTAACACAAGAAATTTAATATTAGGCATATGATTTACTTGAGGTGCTGTGTCCTCCTTAGAGGAGATGAAGAGGGTATCTTAATGTCTTGGGGCCACCTATCCAGTCCTCCCACTATTTCTACCTGCGACCAATGAGATGGGCAGTTTGGCCATCATAGTGCCTTTTTTATTTCCGTTTATTTGATATTACCTCCAGAAGCCATTTAAATGGATTGGGATATTAATTATGTTAATTCCAAGGCAGTACTATAAATCCTCCTCTGTTTTGTTTCTTTTGTTGAATTATATTGAACAAGATTGGTTGCACAACCAAACTCACCTGACAAGAATACCATTACACCAAGAATAGAGATGATATAATCGCTCAAACAATACAAGGTAAACAGTATAAAATCACGGTGTTTCTGGACTCATTAATCTTAAGTTTGAATCCTCCTCTGAAATCAAATCAATCTCTTGATCTCACAAAGTTGTAGCCTGATAAGTTATCTCTGCTTTTTCTTTCAGAAGAAAAAATACATATAAATGCTTCTTCTTTCCTCTAAATAATTTTCTTCTGTGTCATCTCAGCCAAGGGATCTCACTCCAATGGCTGGGTAAAGACTGGCTATTTTTATAGGAACTGTAGCTTGCAGTTTTTTCCATTTAAACTGGTATAGCTTCTTCAGGAACTCCAGACTGGGATTATTTTTTCAGCACCAAGGAACTCATGAATACTAAAGTTCCAAAGCGTGAATAATATATAGAAGAATACTACAACCCACATGCCACAAAAAATAAGAAGCTTCTCCTCCCCCATGTAATCTATACAACAATTTATAATTTAAGTATCAGTAAGAGATGGCCTATCTTTTTTTAGGGTAGGACTTTTGCCATAGTATAGTCGTACTTATAGCCTACCTATTAATATTCCACCCCACAGAAATGTGACCCAGTTAATTTCCTTGAATCTAATTAGTCCCTGTTGACCTTCATTCTGTGTGGAAGTCACACTGAGAGGGTGGGGAGGAGGTTCAAACTTCCACTAGGAACAACTCTGCTTTTTGTTCCTCTGTTAACCCAATAACTAGAGTGGTTTGGTCGGTAATGCATATATATGTGTTTACTGTATTATATACTATACATACCCAACGTTTAAAAATCTCAACTTACATTTTTAAAATTATTTCAAATGTACACTAAAGTAGCAGGAATAATATGATGGATCTCTGTGTACCTACCTCTCAGCTTTAGGAATCGTATTTTGCCAAACTTACTTCATCAGTCTTTCCACTTTTCTTTACCAGATAATTTAAAGAAAATCTCAGATACTGTATCATTTTTGATGTAAATAATGAAGGCCACTTTTGATTACCGTTAGTTTAAAAGCTCGCTAAAAGATACTGGTGTGTCAGAAAAGGTGATCTACCTACAAATGAAAAAAAATTATTTTTGGGGGGGTGCAAGCTTCCTCTTAGATGATTTTTCTTATCTGGTAGGCCTGTGGTTCAAAATTATTTTGTCCTTGAAAAGTGGAATTTTTGCACTTATTTCCACATAGAAAATATTTAACTTAGTATTAGAAACAACAGAGCTTCCCTTCCATATCCCTCAGAATTAAACTCCTGCATTTGGAATAGGAAACGCGTAGTTGAGACAGGCTTTACCTGGTCTTCTAATTATCCTGTCAACTTGCTGTTGTATGTGATTATGTGAATAGTGCCTGGCTGGCTGTGTAAATTAGATAGGGTATTCTACATATGGCTAGTTAAATGAAGTTTTGTCAGCTAGCTCACTCTCAGTTTGGTCAAATTTCAGAGAAAGTCTCTATATATACATTTTTTTTCTGCCTAGTTTTTCTCAATTAATGTTAAATATTTAATGTGTTGTTCTAGTTGAGCAATCTTTCAGATTGTACTTCTGGAAGAAAATTTCATATCCTTCGTTCTCAAATGACCCTTTGGCTTTAAAGAAAATAGTGGAGAAATGTTTCACGTAAAAGGGAAGTATGCCCAAGAATGATTATATGTGCCTAGAACCTGTCAGAATCCTCAAAATTATAAGATTCTTGTGTAACTATTGGTTTAAATACTTAATTTTCCATTTTCATCTTGCTTAATGTCTGTATTTTTTTGGTCAGTTATCTGTCAATTTTATTAGAGCATATTAATTAGAAGAAAGCAAGTTTTTCATCTTCAGATTCTCCATCCTAAAATTCTTGACATAGGAAGGGAGAACAGATGGATTAAAATCTAAAGTCTACTGTATTTATCTACGTATAGTGCAAGAGGCCCGAAGTTAAAATTGTAAATAAAACTACTGCATGTTAAATAATTTATTTCATATTATAGTTTACTTTGTGAACTGTCTTAGCTAACAAACTTAAGGAAGGGTTTTATTTTACAGCAGTGAAGCACTGTTTTTATACCATTACAATGTAGATGCTATTGAGTAGTCTTTTTGGTTGATTTTCTGAAATTTATTTATTTATTTCTATTTTTTTGCCGATTTATTTATTTATTTGACAGAGATCACAAGTAGACAGAGAGGCAGGCAGAGAGATAGCAAGGGAAGCAGACTCTCCGCTGAGCAGAGAGCCTCTTTCCGGGCTCCATCCCAGGACCCTGTGCTCATGACCTGAGCCAAAGGCAGAGGCTTTAACCCACTGAGCCACCCAGGCGCCCCTGATATTTATTTATTATGTGGAGCTTCATCTTACTGATGTTAATCATGCCTTACAAATCAAGCAAATAGAGCAGTAAAATAAAGTTTTATTGAAGTCTTAATACTTACAGTTGCTTATTTATTTACCATCTTGATTAAATGGGTATTGTGTAGCAGATATTTGATATTTAGAGTGTAATAGTGAAAAAGATGCAGACCCCGACTCTAGGTATCCTACAGTCTAGACACAGATGACCAGGCAACCACTAAGATAGGACTATGTATAGGGCATTGCATGTGCACATGGAGAGCATATCTAAGCCCAGTCTTGGTGGGCGAGGGGAAGCCTTCTAATGAAAGTGATTTGTAAGTTGAAACCTAAAAGATAAAGTTTTTCCAATTCGTTATCTGTAACCTCAAAATCCAGAATCTCTATTATCTAAAGACATTAAAAAATGTGTATTTTTTAAAAAATTTGGTCCAAAGTCATTTGGTGACATAACTTGTCCTGACCTGAAGTGACGCTATTTGTAATATTTATTCCATTTACTGTGATTGGTTATTCATTTTGCTGCAGAAATATGTATATTTGACTATGAGTGCTGTTTCAGACCTCCTTGGGAGTGTTGCTGTAATTTAGGCACTGTAATACAGGCACAGGCACAGGCACTGTATTGCCTAAAATCAATATAAGAGATTTCGGATAAAAGATTAAGTACTTCTGATAGCTGCAGGGAATTTAGAGAGTGCTTCAGGGGGTTGGATTAGCTTGAGCAGAGGCAAGAGATATTGTGGCTCCTCTCTGAAACAGCATATAGTTCAGTAAGATTACTTTCTAGAATATTTAATTTTTTCAAAATATTGGTTAGGAGCTTCTGGCTAGCTCAGAGCAGCATGAGAGTCTTGGTCTTGGGGTAGTGAGCCCCGCATTAGGCGTAGAGTTTAGTTTAAAAAATATTGGTTGATTTTTCTAGGGTTATAGTAATTTATAACCATTTAGTTGAGTTTTATAATAATGAAGGAGTTGAAGAATTGACTGTACAGTTGCTGTGAAACTACAGATTTACATGGTTCACCTGGTGGGTAATGGTGGTAAAGGAAAGAAGTGTTGATGTTGTTGGTTTTAAATTAGGATTCATTGCTCTAAAATCATTCATGTCATTTTTTTAAACAATGCAGGTATCTGGGCCCCAGCTTGTACCTACTGAATTGAAATTCTAATGCAAAAGGGAGATGGCTTTGAGTGTATTAGGGTCACCCAATTACTGTTATTTTTTTTTTCCAAATTAAGGATTTGGAAAATGGGAGTGGGTGAGTTTTGTATAAAACAGTACTTTATACACCGTGAAATGTATTTAATTATGAAAATAATTTTATGCCTTCATCCTTACATCAGCCAAAAAGATGGTACCTCACTGGAGTTTATTACAGTTTCCTTCTCTTTCTGAAATTACTTAGTCATGTAAATGTGGTATATTTAAGATCTTGCTTCACCTGAGGGGTGCCTGAGTGGCTCAGTCAGTTTAGTGTCTGCTTTCAGATCAAGTCATGATCCCAGGGTCCTGGGATGGAGCCCAGAGTGGGACTCCCTACTCAGTGGGGAGTCCGCTTCTCCCTCTCCCTCTGCCCCTGCCCTGCTCGTGCAAGTGCACACACATTCTCTCTCAAATAAATAAAATCTTTAAAAAAGAAAAAAAAAAAAGATCTTCCTTCACCTGCCTTTTAAATAAAACTGTTTGAGCTGATCAATTAATAACTTCATTAATAATATTTGGTAAGTTTTATTAAAGAATACAAACTTTTCTGGGGTGCTGGGGTGGCTCAGTTGATTAAGTGTCTACCTTAGGCTTAGGTCATGATCCCTGGGTCCTGGGATAGAGGCCCCCCCACCCTGTTGTGTTGCATGGGGCTCTCTGCTAAGTGGGGAGTCTGCTTCTCCCTCTCCCTCTGCCCCTCCACACGCTTGCATGCTCTCTCTCTAATAAATAAAATCCTCAAACTATTTTCAAATAAATACTTTTTAATCCTTGAGAAATCTCCCTAAAGTGGACATTATTATAATTTCTTCGAGTCCATGAGGTTAAGTGACTAGCTCGAGAACACATAGAAAACAACTTAGCTTGGTTTCAAAGTTAAGTGTTTAGACTCTGAAGCCCCATGCATCTTACCCTGCATCTGTTCGCTACTCATATACTCATCAAACATTTATTGTCCTAAACACAGGGTATAGAGCCTGGCTGCACTAATTACTTACTATAGGGGATACATAGGAACATCTCTATTCATATACTAAAATCTGGCTTGAGAGATAAACATGCAAAACAAGAATAACTGAAATGTACTGTGCTAAATGTGTAATGTTGGCTGAAAAGCACAACAGAAGTTAGAGGTAGATGAATTAATATGGACTGAAATTATCAAGAACGTTTTGAGAGCTGCTTGTCAAATGTGGTTGTGTTTATCCTTAGAGGTAGTAGCAGTTTCTGTCTTTCTGTATTATAAATTTTCTTCTCTAATATGTACTTTAAGATATTTTTATAATTAAATCTCCAAAGAATCATTTCATAAAAAGGCAGAAGTCATATGAATTTTAAAGATGAAACGAGAGTTCAAAGAAATGTCATGTTTTGATTGAGCTGCTTCTAGTCCTGGAATCCCTGGTCCCAGGTCCTCATGGATATGCATCTTACTTCTTTACTCTTAAGGGTAAATTGAAAGGAAAAGTGGAGAAGTATTGCATAGTGGGAAAAGAAGCCTTTGGGTACAGTTAGGCCTACACTTGAATCATACTTGCTAGCTGTAAATTTGGCCTTTATATATATTTATACTTTCAGAACCTGTTATCTTGTCTGTAAGACAGATATTTTAGAAAATGATAGCTTGGACTAGAGATATTAAAAGCATAAAAAGCATGTAGCACACTGTTTGAAAAAACATAAGGTTTTAATACATGCTAATAGTAAGTGACAGAGAGACTTCAAAGGAGAGGAAAATGATAAACTTGGAAGGGAAACTTGAGGGAATATGGAAGTTACTAATAAATAAATTAGTTAAGTGATCAGGTTAACAAAGGATCAGGCCATGGAAACACTCAAATTCCAGATTTGGAATTGAATGTGCTTGACCAAAGACTGTTTATAAGCCCAGTGCTTAAGAAGGGATATGTTTTGATGTCACTTATTCAGCCAATTTGGATCAGTGAAATCATCCTTCCCTCATTAGGCAGGCAGTAGCCTGCACTGGTAACAGGTACCATAGCCAGCTTGCTATCACAAGCAAGCAAGGGCTCTTAACCTTAAATTTTGGGATCCTTAAAGGTTCTTGCATGGATGGACTTCAGAGGATTGAGATCTTTTTAGTATCTTTTATATCTTTAGTAGGTAAAAGTTTGTAGATGAAGGTTCGTCTTTCTTTTAAAATCAGATATTCAATGAAATCTTTACCCAAAACATTTTAAGGAACACTGGGTATTTTTTTTTTGTTTTTACAGTTTTTGAAAAAAATAGGTTACTGATATGATAGAAGCAGGAAGATCACTTTTTTTAAAATAAATTTTATTTTTTTTAAACATATAATATATTTTTATCCCCAGGGGTACAGGTCTGTGAATCGCCAGGTTTACACATTTCACAGCACTCACCATAGCACATACCCTCCCCAATGTCCATAACCCCACCCCCCCTCTCCCAACCCCCCTCCCCCCATCAACCCTCAGTTTGTTTTGTGAGATTAAGAGTCACTTATGGTTTGTCTCCCTCCCAATCCCATCTTGTTTCATTTACTCTTCTCCTACCCCCTTAACCCCCCATGTTGCATCTCCTCTCCCTCATATCAGGGAAATCATATGATAATTGTCTTTCTCCGATTGACTTACTTTGCTAAGCATGATACCCTCTAGTTCCATCCATGTCGGGAAGATCACTTTTTAATTTAATTTTATTTTATTTTATTTATTTGACAGAGAGAGATCACAAGTAGGCAAAGAGGCAGGCAGAGAGAGAGGAAGGGAAGCAGGCTCCCTGCTGAACAGAGAGCCCCATGTGGGGCTCGATCCCAGGACCCTGGGATCATGACCTGAGCCTAAGGCAGAGGCTTTAACCAACTGAGCCACCCAGGTGCCCCGGAAAACCACTTTTCATGTGGATAATCCATTTCGTTACTTTGTTAACTTCAGGAAGTAGTCCCCCTTTTCTCTTATTTTCTTTAATCTTTTATGCTTTTTGCAGACAGCAAATTGAAGGCACTAGCATATACCCAAATAACAATTTTGATTCATACTTAAAAGTTTAAATTTGTTAGAGGTTTAAGTTAATGTATATATATACATTTAATCAAATGACCTTAAAAACTAAAGGAAGTAGAGCAGTAGCATATTTGCATTATATTAGGCATTTCTACTTAAAGTTGATAATAGAACAGAAAACTATCTTAGTTGATAGTCATTGTTTCTCCCAACAACTGTATGTCCTTGGAGAGGATCATAACATGACTAAAAGGAGAGTTCTGGGAGTTAAGGAAGATACCAAAGCCTTGTGTATTTTCATTTCTATTAGCTAAAACATAGTCTAAACTTTAACTTTATGCTGAACGAATTTGATGGCATATAATTTGTGAAGTTACTACTAAGTCATAGTAGTAAACTGTAGTCTGTCCTCTAAATCGCTAGAGCTGTAATGGTTTCTTCTTCCTGCTTCATCCTTCAGATCTCTTCCCTGTAGATGAATGAGAAAGACAGCCACAGTTACTTTCAGTTCTGTTTTTTGCCAGTTGGAAGGAGGAAGCTGATAAACAAGACAGCCAGCAAAACAGACCTCTGCTACTACCTTAGAGATATTTGAAACCAACACTGTATTTGAGCAATTTTTTTTACATGTTTATTTATAGAAATTTAGCAGTTAGAGAACACTAGTTGATAGAAGATGTTATGAATCTGTGTGAGGCCTTTTTCCCCCGACGACAAGCATTAGAAGAAACTTGGTAATTGCTTTACAGTAGGGTACTAATGATAGACATTCTAGACTTTTAATAGAAAAATATTTAAGATTTTTTCAATTTACCTCTTTCACTGTCTCTCTTCATATTCTCTCAGAAATACATAAATAAAACTTCCTTAGTCTTAAAATGGAATGAGTTTTTGGCATTCTAGTTTTCCGCCACACTAACCACCTTGAAAGACCATGTTGGAGACTTCCTACATAATTCTTTGCTCAAAGACAACCTGAAGTGAATTATAAAAACAAACAAAAACTCTTTAAAATTTAAGTACATTGGGGTGCCTGGCTGACCAGGTTGGTAGAACATAGGACTCTTGATCTTGAAGTTGTGGTTTTGAGCCCCACATTGAGTGTAGAGATTACTTAAAAAAAATTTAAGTTAATTTCTTTGTATAGAACTGGAACTTTGCCTTGTGTAATTAGATATAGTTACATCTGTACTGATAGAAAAGCAAATGGAATTGCTGACATTATAAGAGCTGTGTAACTGATTAGAAAAGCAAAATTTACATGTTCACTTCAGATCCACATGAGCTTGAGAATACAAAACTGTCTTGGTACTTTAATACCTTTAAGCTCTCCAGAAAATAAGCAAGATTTTCAGAATTCTGTGGATGATGTATTATCCTACCATTTTTTTTCTATTTTAATACAAAACTTCTCTTTAAAATTTTATTTTTTGATTCTTTTTTATGACATACTCCTGAATTTTTTAATATCATTAAACCAATGAGGCATTTTTGCCTAGTATGTCTCTGTGCTCTAACATAAATTAGGTATAATAGTTTATTTTTATCAGCATTATGACTACTAGACACTAATGAAGTACAGCATCTTGTAATAATCTTTTTTAAAAAAAAATATTTTTAAATTCTTATTTCTGTTGTTTTTTTTTTTTAAAGATTTATTTATTTATTTGATGAAGAGAGAGTGAGGGAGCATAAGCAGGGGGAGCATCAAAGGGAGAAGGAGAAGCAGGATCCCCACTGAGCAGGGAGAAGGAGAAGCAGAATCCCCACTGAGCAGGGAGCCTGATGCAGGGCTTCATCCCAGGTTCCTGGGATCACGACCTGAGCCAAAGGCAGACGGTTAACCAACTGAGCTATCCAGGCATCCCTTGTAATAGCAATCTTATGCTCAATGACATGATAAAACAGCATTCTGATAAATATGGCACTTGAGCTTAAAATAATTCAATGCTTAAAGAATATTCTTTGCCTTAAGACAGATTTGGGGTGTGTGTGTGTGTGTGTGTGTACAGATTTGTTTTTAAATAAAAATTATTTTGGTGAGGGTGGGGTTATGGACATTGGGGAGGGCATGTGCTATGGTGAGTTCTGTGAAGTGTGTAAACCTGGTGATTCACAGACCTGTACCCCTGGGGATAAAAATATATGTTTATAATAAATAAAAATTAAAAAAAATTATTTTGGTGAAACTCTGAACAAATACAGATACTTTGTAACTGCCCTTCCTGTGTTGCTTTTGAAATTTGGTTGACCAATAGCTGATACTTTAGTTACTAGGAAACAGGTAAAGAGAAGATATTTCTCAAGTTGTATAATAGTAGCAGAATCAAGGGTACAAACTCCTTGCCTCCCTAAACTTAGGGAGTTTATGTACATTACCATGTTATTGAGGTCATCAGGACCATAGACAACAATAATGAGGACATCTGTATTTTATTATCTCTCCAAGTCTCTTCCTTTGTACTTTAAATAAAAGAGCTAGCTATATACAGTGTATCCTCAGACTATTTATAGCTATAGCCATAGCAGTGGGAAGATCAATTTCTCATTATTTCCCTGAATAAATTTTTCCTGGAGTTATTTACCTTTAAGATTCTGGCAGTCTGAATTATCTTGTGGCATTTGTTAATTATTTCAACCAAATCATTAGAATAAACTAGACCAAGGAACATTTGAGAATATCCTGAAAGGAAAAGTATATATTGAATATATTAAATTTGTTTGTTGAGGGCGCCTGGGTGGCTCAGTGGGTTAAGCCTCTGCCTTCGGCTCAGGTCATGATCTCAGGGTCCTGGGATCGAGGCCTGCATCGGGCTCTCTGCTCAGCGGGAGCTTGCTTTCTCCTCTCTCTCTATGCCTGCCCCTCTGCGTACTTGTGATCTCTCTCTCTGTTTCAAATAAATAAATAAAATCTTTAAAAATAAATAAATAAATTTGTTTGTTGAATGGCTTAATAGGAAAATTCTCCTCCCTCCCCCCCATGTAACAATTCTTTCTCTCTCTATGTTAATTGTATATGTAACTATATATAACAAAGGAAGCACAGAGATGTTCTTTGGAAGGAGAGAAGGATGTGAGGTAGGAAAGGGAAAGAGGGAATACTCTATTGCAACTTTCTTTAGCCAGAATTTTTTCAGAGCACTTTTTTTTTGCTTTCCCTTTTATTTCCTCTTTTTGTCCTTAATTAATAGCTTTGATTTTATGTACTTGAATCATTGCATTCTTTTGAAAATAGAGTCAGTCTGGAAATAAATCAATCTGAGTAAAATAAATTTGAAGAATTTCTCCTTACTCATTAAACTGAAGGAAGAGTTTAGAAAAGTAGTCAAATGACATGAACTGGATTAGGTCACCAGGAATCATAGGACTTATTTACATTATATTTATACATATTAAAATCTTTAGCCATAGCAACCATTAATGTATGCCTTCCTATGTCTTTTAGTCTAGATTTTCTGAAAGTGCTTTTCTACTGGCTTCCCCCCCCCCAAAACCATACATGGTGTGTGATGACTATAGATAATAACCCTGTATTACATTTTTGGAACTTGCTAAGAGGGGCATCTGAGTGGCTCACATGGTTAAGTGGCTGCCTTTGGCTCATCTCATGATCCCATGGTCCTGGGATCGAGACCCAGGTTGGGCTCTCAGCAGGTAGGGAGTTTCAGCAGGGAGCCTACTTCTCCCTGTCCCACTGTCTACTGCTCTACCTGCTTGTGCTATCTCTTTGAAATAAATAAATAAAATCTTAAAAAAAAAAAAAAGAAATTTGCTAACAGAGTAGATCTTAAAAGTTGTAATCAGAAGAAAACAATCGTAACTATGTACGGTGATGACTATTAACTAAACTTATTTAAACTTAAAATAGTCATTTATATACATACATCAAATCATCAGGTTGTGCACCTGCAACTAATACTATGTTGTTATATGTCAGTTATATCTCCTTAAAAAAAAAACAAAAAACAAAGAAGAGTAAGGTTAACCTCTGTAAAAGAGACCATTATTGTTCTATTTAATTGGGTCACAGAATGACTGTTTTTTAGACTTCATTATACTGAGTGCTGCAAAATTGCAAAATTTACTTCCTAGACTTCAAAGATATAAATAAAACTAAGTTTTCGTCCTCAAGTTGTTCTCAGTTTGGTCAGAGAGGCAGATCTGTGACTAAATAATGAAACTACAGTGATGGTGCTAGAAAAGAAGCTTGTGCAAGGTCAATTTAGGGTGTCAGGGAGCTGTTGCATATATCAGATATGGGAAGCCTTTAAAGAGGAGTTGATATGAGCTATGACTTGAAGGACTTTAAAAAGTTTACCTGCCAGATGGAGTTGTATGAGAAGGGTGGGACCTGAGGTAAGGACAGAAGAACAGCCTTGCTAAAGGCACAGTGATCAAATTGCTACAGCTTCATTTGCCAGGTGGGGAGAACCCGGGTTGAAGGGGTTGAAGGGGTTGTAACTAGTGAGATGAGCAGGGGACAGATAGTACCTGGCCTTGTATGCTATATGAGAATATTCGAACTTTTTAATAGGTCGATCTGTGGTTCCCAAACCTGGTTGCCCATCAGAATCGTCCATGTGTGTAGTAAAACATACAGATTTGTTCTAGATCCTGCTTGATTGTGATTCATGAATCTAATAAGCTATCAAGCGCCATGGAAAAGTTTTAAGCAGAGAGGTAAAATGATCAGACTTGTATTTTGAAAGATCAGTTTCTTAACAACAACAGAAACACATACAAAAAAACCCAGTAAAAGACAGGGGCACCTGGTTGGCTCAGTCAGTTAGGTGTCCAGCTATTGATTTCGGCTCAGTTCTTGATCTCAGGGTTGTGAGTTCAAGCCCTATGTTGGGCTCCATACCCAGTGTGGAGTTAAATATATATATTATAGTAAAAAAATATATAAAAATAAATATATATGAATATATTTATTTATATGTTATATATTAAAATATATTTATTTATTATATTTATATATATAAGTACATATATATATAAACATAAAAACAAATTAACATTTTATAGACCCTGGGAAAAAGAATTTTCAGCAAAGTACAAAAATTTCAAGTTTTTCTTTCTTTAATTTTGTATTTCTTTACTGTGGAATAGCTCAGAATATCACTTCTGTTTTACAGAACAGAATTGATAACTGAGCAAAGAAATGTAATTTGGGTTACAAAATTCTTGCTTTAATTAAAATTCCTTAAACAGTGAATTAAAAAAAAAAAAGAAGGGCGTCTGGGTGGCACAAGCACCAATTCTTGGTTTTAGCTTGGGTTGTGATCTCAGGGTCATGACAGCAAAGCCTGTGTCAGGCTCTGAACTCGGTGCAGAGTCTGCTTGAGACTCTCTCTCTTTCTGCTTGCCCTCCCTCACCCCCGCTGTCTCTCAAATAAATAAATCTTAAAAAAGGAAAAGATCAGTTTCTGTGTTTCAGACTCTCACTGTGCTGGTCAGTAAGAAATACGTTTTATATTATGATCCACGTATATGTAATACACGTATTATGCACATATAGGCACCTACATATAACTAAAAAATTAGATTCATGAAACACATCTTACTCTTCCTTGTATTGCGGCATGTGCGATAGTTATTTCTTGTTCCATCCTGATGTTTTAAAATGCTGGTTGAAAGCCACTAAGTTGAATTTACAACTCATTAAATTGATTTCATGATTCACTAATGGGTCATAGTCTAGTTTGAAAAAATATTGTTATAGAGAACGAATCGAGATGTGTAAAACTAAAAAGCTGAAGATCAGGTATTCAATGAAATGAGTTATCCAGGTAGTAGATGATGTCACTTGAAGTAGGATAATGATATTAGCAGGTCCAGAGAAGAGGGGTGAGAGATTCAAGAGGTATTTAGAAGGCGGTGGCATCCATTCTTAGTGACTGGTTCTGACGGTTGAGAGAGGTCAGGCAGTCAAGGATGATTTCCACATTTCTAGTTTGAATATTTGGATGCTTGTGTTTTTCTTAAGCAATATACCGAACACAGAGGAAGAATTGGTGAGGGCAGGTTTTGGGGGAAAAGAGACATAACCAAAAGGCAATTGGATATGTCGGTAATTTTTTTGAAGTCCTATTTCTTTAAGTAAATTTTTTTCCCTTTTACCTTTTTTCTTATTGAAGTGCGGAGTTCAAGGTTATTTTATCTTTCTGATAAAATCTACTTTTTCTTATACTTTGGTTTTTAGTATTTTCAAGTGGGTTGCCCTAAATATTTTAAAACTTTCCCTCTATGCCATAAGGTTCTATAATACCAGTTCAGTCTTTTCCAAGAAGACATCTGATTCCTTTCCCAAAGTAAAACATAAGAATTAATAAGCTTTTTTCCCCCCAAACCACATCATCCTTTCTTTTCTGTTAGAGGATCTCATTTTTCTGACCCCTATGGTTATTGTTACCATTATGTATTCAGTGGCTTCATGGGCATTAATTGTACCTATTGCATTCCCGTATGTAACCAAATAATGTTGTTACAAGCAATGCAACAGTGTATGCTAATATCTGCTGAGTATCCTTTGAAATTTAACTATCATTTTCTAGCACTCATGATTCAGTTTAATAGCTCAGATTATAGTCACTGTCCAGGTTACTCGGTTTCTGTGGCTCAGGAATTTGAGAAGGGCTCAGCTGGGCAGTTCTAGCTTAGCATCTATCTTATGCACTAGTGTTTAGGAGTTTGGGGGCCAGAGCACAGATCAGGGAGGCTCTTTCACTTCATGTAGTTTTAAGGCCTTCCATAGTTCACCTCTTGGAGTGGGTTAGTTTGGATTTCTTTTAGGGCATTTGGACTGCTTTTGTGGCAGCTGAGCATTTTAGGGGTACTGTTCCAGCTCTTCAAGTGGAAGTTGCATCACCTTTTCTAATTAGCCTTGCTAGGTGCATAGTGTTACTTCCTCATACTCTTACCAATAAACCAGTCACAGAGCTACCCACATTCTGGGGGCAGGGAATGAGACTGCACCACTTGATTGGGGAGTGGCAAGGCTCTAGAAAAGTATGTGAGATGAGAAACATTTTTGTAGACAGTCTGTAACAACTCTAAAAAATAATGATTGCCATCATTACAGATCTTCAGTCTTACCTGGAGTTTGCATCCTTATTGGTATTGCTCCTTAAATCTTCTAAAGATCAAATTAGCTTTTATGATTCAATTTTCTATATCTTGTTTAATCTTTGGGCTTGGATAATTTGCTTTCCATGCAGCAGTAGTAAGTATATAGTTATGAAGATGCTTTAAGCCTGTTTGTGAGATTTCCCTGGTGCAGGATGGTTCAAAGCAGTAGCAATTTAGCCTCTGCAAAGTAGGTCATTTGAATTATATGTTACCTTGTGTGTGTTTTCTAAGAACAGTTCTAGATTTCTTTCTTCAAAAATCTTAAAT
Organism: Lontra canadensis; assembly: GCF_010015895.1. NCBI lineage: Eukaryota > Metazoa > Chordata > Mammalia > Carnivora > Mustelidae > Lontra > Lontra canadensis. The sequence goes on along the minus strand of NW_022631044.1, from coordinate 9,326,069 downwards.
GACCCTTGTAACCTGTTGAATAGACTGTTGAAAGTTAGTTCTAAGTGTCTGAAAATACATTCTCACACCACCTGCCAGATTCCTTTTTAGACCCTAAGCATGGCTGCATGAAATAGATAAATAATACTGGCTTTATTTTATAGCCTTACAATTTTTCATTAGTAATAGGAAACAGATTTAACAAGACAGTGTTTTAATTATGTGTTCCATTATTGCTAATTTTCAGAGATAAGCTATTAATCAAATCATGAATTTTGATTGATAAATTTGTTTAGCACCTGGTAGTGCTACCATACTTGAATTGTGCCTTATAATTATCAGTTGATAATATGCTGACATATTAATCCTAACTGTGGCTCTGAAGTTGTACTTCATACATATGATATGCCCAGAAGCAATCCCTGAAGGATAGAAAATAAAGATTTTCTAAATTATAATATGGATAGTTCCTCTTTCCTTACCCCCATTTTTTCATAGCAGAGTGGCACAATTTGTCTATATTGAAGAAAGTCTATTTGGAATAGTCATTTAGTGTAATGCTGTTTAGAGTATTATAACCACTTGATGGCACCCTTTGATTTGGTACAAACCTCATTAGCCATACTATACTGCAGTATAGTATTTGTAATGGAATAACACATAAGAACTAAAGACTGCAAGGTATCTGGTTAATGTAGAGATGAAATGAATGCAACAGCAAGGCTAAGCTTTCCTGACCCTTCATGAGAGAATAGATGAAAAAAGGAAGAATAAGCTATTGTGCCAAAGGGAGATGATGAAATTCAAGATCCACACACATAATCTCTGGCTCAGCCTCTGAAATGTTAATCCCTGGGTAGAATTATTTGAGCTATAGATTGCAATTTATCATCAAAATGGCATTGTGTCAAACAATACTTTTTATATGTGTGATGTTTTGAACTACCCAATTTTAATATAAAATGGTTCACAGAGCACTGACTAATATTTAAGTAGTGACTCTTTATGATTGTGATTTTGGGGATGGAGTGAGTATAGGGTGGTTTCTTTATCTTAAAATGCTACTTATATTTTAGATTTTGGGGAACCTTTCTGCTTTTCTTTTTGCAGCAGTTTTGTTTTAGTGTCACAATAAAGGATTTTTAAAGACTGCCTCTTGTTAAATAAGTAGTTTAGAATTATTTTCTTTCACATGCTAAAAATATTTTATAATTATAGAATGATTATATCATATTTTTCTGACATTGCTTAAAAATACTCTGATGAAATTGTATATTTTTTAGAGTTTATATAGACTTTTCTATTACAATAATATATCAAATATTTATAGACTTCCTCTTATTTAGAGTACCCAAGTTCTGCCCTCCAGGGAATCTATAATTAGTATTTATTTGTGTATTTCTTTCTTAAAAAATCAAGTTCTTCCAATTAAAAAAAAAACAAATTTTAATAGTGTAAGTGAGGATGGCTTTTGCATATGTCTATTAATTGTACCATTCAGAGTACCAATCATTATGGGCTTTTCCTTTGGAAAAAAAAAAATCTAATTTTTGTTTCTGAAAATATCAGAACACTTCGCAGAACTTTTTCTAGAATCTAGAACCTTGAGATTCCAGTTTAACTGTATCCTTTTCCTTTCAAATTTTGTCATATTTAGTTTTAAAAGGCTTCCTTTGCTTTCTTTTTGTTAAGAAAAAATTATTTTCTATTTTAGTACTAAAATAATTTTACTTTGTATTCGGATTCTTTGTACCTGTTTCTGAAGATCCGCCAATAGGATGATCTCTAACAAAAACCCATATTTAATCTATACCCAACAGATAAGGTGATTTCAGTACCTGATTGCAAATGTTAAAGGCATGCTGTGATCCTGTATTAAAACTGAAGAACAGGTCTGCGAAACACTGCTCATTGGTGCATGGATAATTCTGTCTTGCCATATTTTAACTCTGATGAGGAAAAATATTTGATTTAGTGGTGAGGGGGAATGTGGGAGGGGTTACTATGAAAAGAGTATGTTCTGTGGAAATAGTTTGACTTTGACAGCTGTCTTCTTTAAGTGATCATGAAGCATTAACAGATCCAGAGTCACCTCTGAAGACCAGAAGTGTTGTGTGAGGCACTCTGCCTTTGTAGATTTAGTCAAGAGCAGATAGCATAGAAGTAGTCTTTAGGCTTCTGTCATTAATAAAAGTGGTGTTTAAGACTGAGTATTCATTCATCACAAATAGCTTTTAGAAGCGGAGGATTCAGAATGTGCATTGGAAAGACGCAGATGTGTATAGTAGACAAAGAGCTTGAGGGTCTTAACCTGACGATACTCATATTTAAGTATTACAAAGCTGCTTCATCTGTTTACATAATTACATCTGCTGATGTTTTAATTTAAATGCCCCCCTGAAAGTTGACAGTTAAAGTAGCAGAGTGGTTGTTTTTGTTTGTTTTTTTAAGATTTTATTTGAGAGAGAAAGTGAGCACAAGCAGGGGCAGAGGAAGAGGGAGAAGCAGCAAAGAGCCCAATGTGGGGCTTCATCTCAGGACTGATCTCAGGACTGATCCTAGGACTGATCCCAGGAACAGTCCCTGGACCCTGGGATCGTGACCTGAGCTGAAGGCAGTCATTTAACCAGCTGAGCCACCCAGGCGCCCCTAGCTGAATGTTTTAAAATTTGATACTTTCTCAACTATGTAACCTCCCCCAATCCCCTACAAAGGATTACTCCATTATTTATGTTTCTGAGGACCTAATGTTTTGAGGGACATGCAGTGCTTCAGACCTGAACAACTTTTGATCTTCATAGGTGTGACTCTAGATCTGTCTTAACTCTTCATATTCACTCATAGAAGACAGCTGCCAAAGTCAAGACTGCAGTAACCTTTTAAAGTAAGCCTACTGGTTCCACATGGAGTGCCAATGCATACATCTTCCAACCCACTGCACTGGCAATCTCATACCCAGTTGCTGAATACAGTGTTCCAGCCGGGTGGCTTTTAGCATACACAAAACTGGTCAATGTCCAATTTTATCCAGCCACCCACACCAAATCCGTAAACCTTGTGATGCTGTCATAGATGCCTGCGGGGTAGCACTCCTGCAAATTTTAAAAACACGAGATTGTTAAGCTAGTAGGAACCCCCCCTTTTTTCCAACTACCTGAAGTTTGTTTTCTCAGTACCTTCTTTAATTTGCTATAGGATGTCAGCAAAGTTTGGTGGAAGAGGTATTCATATTTCTTGGTCTTCCCACATTCTCCTAGTTTTACCGGTCTTATTAAATAGGTTTTAGCCGGTCTTTGAAACAGGGCCCAGATGAACATTTATATTTCAGCTGTAGCAATAGTGTGCATTATTGATAATTGACCTTTACCCTGACCCAGTGTAGTCTTGTGACATTGAATGAAGTAAATGAAGAAACTTCTCCTTGGCTTGATTTTGTATTGGTGGAAGAAAGCAAACAGAGTGGTTTGTCAGGTTGCTAAAAATGTCAAAATATAGTCCTGGGACAATTTCTAGCACAAAGGTTTTAATTTTTGTTTTCTCTTTTAAGTAATGTGTGGGTGGTTGGATGTTCTTTGGAAAAACATACCTTTGAAAGAAAATTGAATTGCTGTAATACCTGTATCAGATTAGTAATAGGAAGTATTTTGTTTGCCTTTATTTAAAGTTGTAATTTATTAGTCAGATGCTTGTCAGTGATACGTTTAACATTGTACCTTTAGAAAATTTCACAGTTTTACAGAAAATAGTGTTAATTCATATAAGTATTAAGTGGCTGGTAATGTGTTATGAAAAGAAATAATCCTCTGTCCCTATACATACTTTTCTTGTGTTGCACCTTTAGTGATCATTTAAATACTTTTAGTTTCCATATGTAAGTTATGCAGAGTATAACAGAACTCCATTTCAAAATTAAGATGTAAAATATTTTAGTAAAATTCTCTTGTTGTCCGTAGTTTCTGGCTTTGCAGTTAAATTAAGTACTTATGCAAGTTGTACCCATAAATGAAATGTCCTGTTTTGTAAACTTCATTGTTCATACTATCATTAAATCATCACAGGCATATGCAGTTGTTGCCCCTGCATTTTGTTTATCTTGAAAGTATTGCTTTCTGATAGTTAATATATTTCAAATTGGTCTTGTAATATTTTTGCTAAGTTATAACGCACTATTATGTTATTCTATAATTTTAGGATCTGATTTCCTAATGCAGATCTGGGTTTCTTAATTGAAATAATCAAATCATAGAAATTTAGATCTGGAAGGAGGCTTAAGAAATCATAAAGTTCTCCTCCCTAATTTTCAGATAAGGAAACTAAGGTATTATGATCTAGTTACTAATCCAAGGTCATGTTGTTAATTAGTAGTAGTAAACTACTCACTTCTATTTTCTCACTCCCATTCTGCTGAGGATCTACCTACCAACATAAAGTGTTTACAAATATGTGATAACATAATTTTAAATGTTTGTTTATTTTTATATCTTCAAATAGAACATAAATCAGCTGTTTTAGAAAAATGGAACTTGATTTATTGAAAGAAAAATATTTGTAATTAAAGATTTATTAGGTAAAGATCAATTTTATTGAGGTCGATTATTTGATGGTAATTAAAACAAAACAGGACTAGAATACTCAGCAGCCACACGTGGGTTACTTGTTTAAATTCAGTGCACAGGGTTACCTGCTTCATACCCGTTTATACTAGCTACATGCTGAAGTTTAGAACCTCACTTAATTTTAAGCTTTGCTAATATTCTCAGCAAGTAGCTTTATTGAAAAATATGAGCTATGAAATGCCTTTATTTCATTTAAAAAGATGGTTAATATAAAATATAAATTTTATAGCTATGTGAAAATATTTGTAAAATTTTTAAAAATAAGTTATGTCAAGTGTATTAGGTAACAAATTTATAGTTTTAATTAAGCTTTGTAAGATGAGTTTTATTGATATGTTTAATATATACAAATACATAAATGTGTATATACATTTTAAGTTTTCTTTATAGAATGATTAAAATACATTGTTCTATATTTATAAATTATTAACACAGAAGTATATAAATATTATTTGGCTCAGAATAGTGACCAGACTTTTTTAATAATAATTATGATAGTTTAGATATCTAAACTGAGATCACTTTAAAATAGGGTTATTTTTAATGTTAATGAGTAAATTTTGTCCTGGTATTAAAAAAAAAAATACACAGCAGCAATGCTTGTTCTCTGCATATTGCTAACTACTTAGAAATTTACTAAAAAGTAGTTTTGTTTTAGGATTCCTGAATACAGTTGTGCTATGCTCAACTTTCTTCTTATAATCTAGATATAACATTGGACACTTTATCATATATAGGTTAAACTTGGATTAATACTGGTTTACAAGTACTATTTACAGCACATTATTTCAGATCTTAGCTTTTAAGGTATGTCAATTGCTACAGTTAATTAAAGTGCTACATATTCTGCTGTCTAAGCCAATTTAAAGAATAGGGCATGTATTTCCAGTTATACGAGCTACAGAATAATTATACCTTAACATGACATCTGTCCCTGTAAGCCAGTAGTGTCCTACTGTTCAAATAGATATGTGGTTCATGTTCCTATTTCCCAAAACATCCCATCCTTTTGCTTCTTTTTGGAGTGACAGAGATCTAAGTGTATGTAACTGATTTCTGCATTTAGAATAACATTTTACAAATAGTAGACCCTCAGTGAGTGTTTGAAAAATGAATTTGTCACTTATTCATATACTAAGCTTGTGGATTTTCTTTTAATTTTATCTTCCTCATTGTTTAACTTATATGATAGTTTTGTGTCTCCTTGCTAATTTTAGGCAGCTACCAAAGGGTAGGAAGAGTATATTGTTTTGTAGATACACAGTCCTCAGCAAGATTCTGTGCACTTATAAATATCCAGTAAATGGGTAAGTGGGTTTCCAGTTGATTTCATTCTCATTAAACTTGATAGTGAGACATTTAAATTCCCATCCTGAGGTTTTTTTTTAGGCTCATGCCTGAAGAAGATACCTGTTGTTAAAGATTCTGTGAATCAAATGTACTGGGAATAGTATTCAAATAAACTTGATAACTTCTCCATTCCTGAGACTTATTTTTTTTAGAGCATAGTGGATATTTTATAGTTTTTGTCTTTATTACAACTGACATAATGACAATACTGGAAATACTAAAAAGGAAAAATTATCCACAATCCCACTTTCAATAAATTGATGGATTTTAGTTTAGCATTGTTCTTTGTTTTGAACATATGCCTGTTGTATAAGTTTTTAGGTTGCTATTCCTTATTTGCATTTCATGTAGATTAAATATATAATTTGCTTTATTATGTGTCCTATTTTAAAATGCACATTTTACCTGTGTAATTTTCAGGCTTTCATAGAAAAACTTTTAGAGCTGATACTTTATAAAAGTACACAGAACTGCTTCCTAGGTGTGGGCCATGAGGGGACCTGCATTCCTGCTGTGGTGCCTCTTGCTTGGGCATTCTCTCCAACAATAGCTTGACCTAGTGAAAATCTATAGGGCTTCAGATTATTATACAAAACTCACCATTCACTCAGGCTTTTGGAATGGTTTTGCTGATTCAAGGACAGTTATGGTGACTAGATTCAGAATTCAGTGTGGAAGTAGATTTGAATGGATACTTGTCAACAAGAAGATCATATAAAATGAAAGTGATGACTAGAGAGGGTGTGTGGTAAAAAATTAAATAAAATTGAAGGGAGCTACCTGAGATTGCACGATTTAATTTGGGAGAAAGGTTTTATGACCTTTCAGGAGATTGAAAAGAATAAGTCTAAACTGGTATTGATTTTTATTTCATAAATAATGGTTCTGTGCTACATATGATCTACCAAAGAAAGAGGGAGAAATAGAAAATACTAAACTTCTTTATTCTCCAATGTTAAAAAAAAATAAATAAATAAAAGGGGCATCTAATTTAGCTCATATTGAAAGAAACAGTAGTTGTTTAAAAATGTGTTAGGAGGGAAGGAATATAAGAGGAAAAGGAATTTGTACTTATGTCAGAGGAACTGTCTGTGAAGTTAGGTCCTGGATATGAGGCCTTGCTTGCTATAAATTTCTGCAGTGTTATCAAGTGATCCTAGAATATCCAAATCATGTGCCACCAATATTTCTTATCCTTGCCCTCACTCCTAATTTCCATCCATTCATCTAGTTAGTTCTTTATAAATTGTGCTATTACTAACAATTTAGGAGTAAAATGAAGATCTGAGAACTAACTTCAAATCCATCCTTTCTTCTTTCTTCTTTAGTGGGCAGTTTCTAAGTAATCCACAGCAATTTTTCTGCTATATACCCCCTTTTTTTTTTCTTTACCCCACCTTATTATCAGTGGACCCAAGTGGTGAAAATCTACCCAGAAGTTATGACAGTATGGTTTAAATTTATTACTAAATTTTGACCGCCTTCTCTTTAAATGATCAAGTGTTACAAGAAACTATATTACTGTAACTAGTATTTGTTTATTGGCTAATTTTATTTAGAAAAGTGATTTTATAAAAAATTTAAAAGACAGATTTTTTTCACTGATGTTTTCATATGTGCTCGTGTATTAAAACTTTTTTTCCAAGTGAATATTACTTTTTTAAACATTGTATATCTGAAAAGTAAAGACTTAAAAAAAAGGTAAAGTCAAGTCACTTTAAGTGACTATGTCAGGTTAAATTTGGATACTTATTTTAAGATATCTTAAACTTGAAGAACTCTGACTTTACAAGCTACCTTTCATAGTTTTTAAAAAATTATTTTCAAAAGGGTCTCTGCATAGTTAAAAATTAAGATAATCATGATTACTTCTGTCATATTTTATATAAAATCTTTAACTTTTTTACCATTTCATTAAAATTAAAATACAAAATAGGTTAAGTTCACAGCACCAGTTTTGGGTAAAGAGAGAAAAGATAGGTAGCATTTTTCCTAGTTTCTAAGTTGAATAAACTCCTACCTACTTAAATGTTTTTATTGTTTGTGAGCCTAAAACATGTATAAACCCTCTCTTTTACCATGTTATATTTAAATAACCAACACTTCATATCTTCTCAATATAAAGTGAAATATTTCCTTAACACTAACACAACACAAGTCAGTTCTCAGCCAAAGCAAATAGAAGAATGAATGCTTTGTTAATCATCCGTAACTAACGTATGTATACACAGAAAAAAAAAATCTGTTTTTGACAGGAACCTTTTGATGGAATTAGAAAAAAAAAAAAGAAGAAGAAGAAGAACTTTTAACACAGGTCAGGCCCTTTCTAATTTATGAGTTTAAAAATTATGTTTCTACTTTTTTCAGTGCAGGCACATGGTGACAAATCAAACAGTTATGGAAGAAGTTTTACTGAAGATCAACATTCTCCTGTCACTTACTTCCTACCCCCAGCCCACTCCCTTGAGGCAGCCTCTTTTAACTGCTTTGGAATTTACTTCTGGTGGTTCCCCCCATGGTTCTAGTTCTGCATGATAAGCATGTACTCTGTTTCATGATTATTTCATGGTTTGTCAACTTGAGACAACATTTACTGGATCTTCAATTTGCACGTGTCTGGCTCCAGCATTTCAGAAATGCAGAGAGTTATTCCCTGCCAATTCTTTCAGTCCACTTTTCTTGATAAAGTTCCTCAAGGGACTGATACAGTTCCACCATTGTGCTCACCATTGTCCCTCTGCCTCTAAAACTGATCTCACTGTCAACCCCATCCTCCCCATCTACATTTGCTTTTTAATTCCTTCCCACTTTTTTCCCTTGTTGAATTCTATTCTTTGCCCCTTTTTGGTGTGGAAAGTTGAAATAAAGCCTGGGTTCATATAAGGGAAATTTTAGTTTCCTTTTAAAAATTTGTAAAATTCATTTCAAAAATATCTCACTCTAAGTAACTTTTATTTTGTTTTATTTTTTTCCCTGTGGGTCAATGGCCCATGATAAAGAGTAGGTTTTCTATCCATCCTTAATAGATAATAGCTGGGCATAAGGATTTTGATATTCAAAAATGGAAAGAGTAGGCATGGTGTAAATTTGACTTGATGGATTTTATGCTTTAAGATTTTAGCATTCTTCTTAAGGGACTCTTAAAGTAATGTTAAAAGAGAAATAACTAAATTCTGAAATGTTGTCTTTTCTACCCTCTGATCCTTCTTGGCTCAGCTGCTGCTTTCTACTCTTTACCTAACAAACCTCTTCAATATAACTTATCTCCACTCTCCATGATTTCCTAGGAGAGAATTTCAATTCAGAGTGGCAATCAGTATAGAAATGGAACTTGGTGGTTAAGTTTAGGACTTTACTTTTACTAGGATACATCAATTACTTCTAGAGATTCTAATACTGACTTTATTCCTTTTAAACCAGTTTACTTGGGACATTGCTTGGAAATATGCACGAAACTGTATGACCCTTCCTAAATCTTCCTGACATTTCTTAATTTCTGTTGTTCTAAAAAAGTCGATTTTACTTCTGCATTTAAGTCAGAATTCTTGCCTTCAAAATAAGGATATTAGGTGGTAGATCAAGACTACCAGGTTATCACTGAATTTTTGTTTATTTTTTGGTTGTTATAAAAGCTGTTGATAGATACAGGATGTGAAACGCTTTGCCTTTTGAGGTAACCTAACCTATGAAGATCTGATATCTCTCTTAGTACATAAAGTATTATCAGTATTATCATGTTATTCTGCCTAATCAGATATCAAAAGTAAACCTGGTTATGTTTATTTCCTAATTCAGTCTCTGTACTAGCTGAGGTTTTTTCCCCTTTATAGAATATATAGTTCATTGATAACTTTTTTCTTTTTCTTTATCAAATAATATTTATGAAAGATACTTTTCATGGTGTTACACTATTTTCTAAGGAATTGATATAATTTCTGTTTTTAAATGAAGAAGTTTGTTTCCATATCTTTAGGCTATCATTGTATTATTAACATTTTAAACAAGAAAGAACTGTTCAAATCCTATTTTAGGTATTAGGGTTTTGCTTTTGAACTGCCATGACCGTAGAACATTTTCTTTCCCTACATTTCTATGTATAGGGAATTTTTTTCCTTTTAAAATAAGACAACTGAACTATTTCAAAAACACCAAAATAAGAATTGTTTCAAGAAATTTTAAGGCTATACCTACTTTATGTCTCATAAATTTGAAGTTATTTTTAAAAATACAGAAGGCAGTAGGAGTCATGCAAATTAACATGAAATTTAAATTCTTACACTGAAACTACCCATGCCATTATTATGAACTGAAAAGCTCTGTATCCAGTTCTAAGTGGAAAAGGTAAGGTTTGGGAAAACAGGAAAATAAATAAATATTATATTTCTCTCTCATTTTTTAAAAAAAATGTGATGTCTTAGGTAACATCTTTTCAAAAATTTTGCATTAATAATCTTGATTTTTTTCTTGCCATATTTATTGAATTTTACTGTGTTTCATAGTAAAACAGGAAAGTAAAAAAAATTTCTACTTTTTTCATTACTAGTTTTTAAAATTATTTTTTTGAAAAGTAACAAATGGCCAGTTTAGAAAAAAAAACTAATATAAAAGAATAAAAAGTAATTCTGTCTTCTTACTTTGTCCCTCTTTTCTTTCCTCAGAGAACTTATTATTAGTTTCCTATGTATATCTCCAGAAATACACATGCCACTATTTAATACACAGTGAGAGCAGAATATTTTGTACCTTATTTTTTTCATTTATCCATATACATTGATAGTTTTTAAGTATGTAAGAACTACACTGAAATTTTTACTATGTCATTTTTTTCCTCACATAAAATGTAATTTTCATTGTTAGAATTTTAATTTTTTTTTAAGATTTTATTTATTTGATAGAGCACGAGCACAAGCAGGGGACAGAGGGAGAGGGAGAAGCTGATACCCCAGTGAGCTAAAAGCCCAATGTAAGGCTCAATCCCAGGACCCCAGGATCAGGACCTGATCCTAAGGCAAACAAACACTTAACTGACTGAGCCACCCGCGCCCCATTAGAGTTTTTAAATGTAAAGTTTTAATTGCAAGTGAATCATGGCTTATTCAAAGTTCCAGTGCAATTTAATACCTTGAATTCTATAGCGTATGCCGTTTACAAAGCACTGTAATGTATTTCATGCTACTCGATCCTCAAAAACCCTGTAAATAAAACCCAGGGATTGCGTGGTTTGTTTATGGGTTTAATGAAGTTCACATTTTTCTCTTTCTTGAGCACCTTTTTCCATGACTTCTGACTTTTTTTCTAAATTTCTAAGAACAGGTAGAGGCAGGTCTTTCTTTTCCTTTGTCTTCTAAGTTCTCCCCCCTCCTTGGTTCCCCTCTCCGGAAACACACACACATACACGCGCACGCGCGTGCGTGCGCGCGCGCACACACACACACACACACACACACACGCACACTTTGTGCACTGGTTTTATCTTCTGTAGCTCGTGTGAAACTTTTGAACCCTGTGAAAGGATCTTATTCTCTTCTTAAAAAGAGACAAGCATTTAGGAAAAGCTAAGTAATCATTCCTTTTTTGTCCTATGCAAGAACATATTCAGACTAGTAAAATGTGAACACATAAACATCATGGACAGCTTTCTCTTGGTTTTTAAAAGACGTGCTCAAATATTGCATATAGTTCTTCTGAGTCTTAGCTATGCATGGCTTTTGTGTCAGATCACTTTGCGTGCAGTAACCTGGTAGTAGTTGTTGTTGCTTGTATTATAATTTGAGCACCAATAGCGTACTGGGTGCCATACCAGATGCATCCCAGCCTGCAAGGCACAATTTGATTGACAGAAGTTATTCCAGTAGAATGGTAATAATTGCACAAAAGCCAAAGGAACTGAGTTGAAATTTTTATTGGTAGGTAACCTGAAATAACCTTTTGCTGGATACTGTTCTCCAAGAAAGTCTATTTAAGACTTTAGTTTCTAAGATACTACCTTTTAGGGTACTTACCTTTGCTAATATGTTAAAGAACAAACAAAAATATGTCAGCAGAGTGTGCTCCTATAAAATGGGAAGGCCAACCAAGATCATGTCACGTAACCCTTTTTGTTTAACAGGCTTTTCTTTTTGCCTTTTTAATAGCAGATAGAGGATACCTAGACATGAATTTGTTTTGTCTTACATCTACTTCAAAAAACACCCCCAAAACCTGCAAATGAAAATAGTAGTAGAACCAATGATAGGATTTAAACTCTTATACTTATGTCTTGACAAACTTACAGCAAGACTAAATTTTGTAGGCCTAAGTTTCCTCTGTAAGCAGTGGTAATAGCACCAAGTCTTACCTATTTAATAAGATGTCACTGAAGATCAAGTAAATAATTACCTTGAAATAGGTCACTAACTGGATGATAAAAATGCGCACTAACTTTGTAAGTGCTGTTATATCAAATAGTGTGAAAATATATGTCATTTTTCTATACAGGGTTTCTGGAATACATGTAAATAAGGAAAGAGATGTAAGTGGAATTGAAAGGTAATTCTTGTTTCATAGAAAAATAAATAACTGGGGGCACCTGGGTGGCTTATTTGGTTAAGCATCTGCCTTTGACTCAGGTCATGGTCCCAGGATCCTGGGATCAAGTCCCATGTCAGGCCCTCTGCCCAGTGAGGAGCCTGCTTTTCTCTCTCTTCCTGCCTGCTGCTCCCCCTGCTTGTGCTCTCTCTGTTAAATAAATAAGTGAAATCTTAAAAAAAAAAAAAAAAAAGAAAGAAAGAAAGAAAAAGAAATAATTGAAAATCTCAACTCTTTCTCTGCAAGCTGTCAGGTACTGCCAGTTGTCTGCCTCTTCAGGGGCATTTTGGTAGAATGGTTGCAGGAGGTAAGAGTGCAGGCTTACCCCCTAGCTTGTGGGGTTTGGGGAAAGTTGATGAACTTCTCTGTACCTCAGTTTATGTATCTGTAAAATGAAAGTAGTATCATACCTATATCATAGGAGTGTTGTACATTTAGCACATATGCTCAGAACAGTATTCAACATGTGGTAAGTTGTCACTATCATTTTGTTGTTATTTGATATAAGCAGCAGCAGCCAGAATTCTAGAAATCTATGATATAAGAAATGTTTAATCATTTCCACTACAGGAAAAGGTCCTGAGTGTGTGTTTTCACATGGCCTTTCTTCCATCTGTAAGAAATAGTCTTCAAGCTTTCACATTAAAATATGCTAAAGAACTCTTCTTATGATTAGGATTGGCAATGTTATATAATTTTTACAGAGAGCTGTGTAGTAGATACACTACACAAATCATGTGTTATCTATAATTGCTTACTGAAAAAGTTCACTATAACCAGATATATTATTTATTTGAATTGGCAGTAATTTGAGGTGTTGAATCTTGCATTTTAACAATATTTGCTGATTTTACCTGAAAATGTTAACTGATCTTTGTAGTACCTTTTTTACACTGTATTTTAGAGAATTGTATCTTAACTATATGTGATTGTTCAATTTAAAATTTTTAATGGTTAATTATGAGTTTTTTACTTCAGAAAGTTTAAGATATTTTTATCACCCTGGAGCTGAAAAAGTACTTTAGGGAATCACCTGCCAGCCTTCCTGCTCTTAGGCAAGGCTGTACCTAAAACATCACAAAAAGCTATGGTAATTATCTGTATGACTTTTTTAATCTAAAGAAAGAAGATCCTATAACTTGCCCCGAAGCAAGCTCAAAACTACAAAAATAGTTATTTAAGTATTTAATTATACTGGAAGCTATGAAGTTGGGGCATCAATATGAGGACCTGGATATCTCTTTACCCTTACTTTTGATATTCTTTTAGTTACCTGTAGGGGAAAAATAACTTAAGGAAAAAAAACCACACTTAATCCACTTGGTTCAAAAGCAGATAATGTTTGTTATAGCTGTTCCATGGCACCATAATCTGGAATTGCAAGAAAATAAGTATTCTAACAGTGGTATTTTACCTCTCCCCGTTAGGCAGGTTTGGAGTTGGCAACACTAAATAACTTATGGGCTACCATGTCTCCTTTAGAAACTACCACATTCACATTCATGCATTATATCCACCATATTAAAAATCCTCATGTGGTAGAATACAAAGGTGACAGTTTATCACAAAAAGGTGATAAGATGCTACCTGTGACTTAGAAAAATTCTAATCTTCAATAGTTTTTATGCCAGTCACCTGCATCCTGTAATTGGGTCTTTCATCTCTGCTTTGCTCCTTTGCACAAACTGAATGTCCCTTGAACTTTTAGTAGCGATGACAGGAATGATGTTTAACCCGAGGTTGTCCTCCTGTATTCTGTTCTCCCTGAAAACTTTCATTTACCTCATGTTTTAAAGTGGTATAGTATGTCTCTGGTAGTAGATTACCCAGCTTTTATATCTCTTTTAATGTTATTTGCAATACCAACCCTATAGTGGCCCTTTAAAGAATGTTGATATCGGGAAGATTTTTTTTCATGGTGTATGGATGGTTATTTTTAGCTGCATAGTATTTAAAAGTTGAGGACTATCTCTGAAGATTTGCAGGTTAAGGTGTGTGTGTGTGTGTGTGTGTGTGTGTGTGTGTGTGTACATATGTGTATATGTATATACACTTTGAGAGAGAGAAAGAGAGTGAGTGAGTGCAAGTTGTGGGGAGTGGGGGCAGAGGGAGACAGAGAGAGACAATCTCAAGCAGGCTACACATCCAGCATGGAGGCAAATGCGAGGTTCAATCCCATGACCATGATGAGATCATGACCTGAGCCAAAATCAGGAGTCAGAGGTTCGGCCAGCTGAGCCAGCCAGGTGCCCTGCAGGTTAAGAAATATTAAAAACCATTGGATTGTGTTTTATATTTGACAGTTGTCCAAAGACTGTACGAACTGTATCACCAAAACAAAAATCTAGAGGTCGTTGTTAAGAAGTGACATATGCCATGGTGATTATTTATAGTAACGGGTATTATTGTTGTTTTTGGTTTTGGTAGATCATGGTGGCCAAATGGTGGTCACCGAAAAGTTTAAAGGTGTTTCTTTGCAACCTTATTACCAGATTATAAAGAAATGACCATATTCTGCCACGTGTAGATATTTTTAAAACAGATATCCATTAGCATACATGCACAAAACAATTAACAGAATCCTGTTTTATAAGGTCCATAAAGGATCCTAGCTTTGAGCTCTCCAGTTAGGCATTCCAACCATCAGCTTGCATGAAAGGTTTAGTAAAAATAGGTACACAGCATTTACATGACAAGATTCAGTTACCCTTCTAGTCAGCATAAGGGAGCCAGAAATGCTCCCACACCAGTAGCTAGATACCGAACTATTAAGGGATCAACTCTGGATACCATCTCTGAAAGGAAAGGCTATATAAACCAAGCTGGATTTTTATGCCCTATTTATTAAAGGTTGGAGAGTAACTATAAAATATTTCATCTAAATCACAATTCCTCAATATCTAAGTTTAGTAATGAAAGCCCGTTTCTTTTTTTAAAGGTTTATTTATTTATTTTACAGAGTGCCTACTAGAGGGAGCATGAGCTGGGGGGAGGAGCAGAAGGAGTGGGGGAGAGAATCCTAAGCCAACTTCCTGTTGAGAGTGGAGCTGAATTGCAGGGCTGATCCCAGGACCCTGAGATCGTGACCTGAGCTGAAATCAAGAGTTGGACACTTAATGACTGAGCCACCCAGGCGCCCAGAAAGCCCATTTCTAAAATTGATTTTTATTAACCAATCAGATACTCATTTTACCAATAAATTCCCTTTCTGATATTCACTGTGCTGATTAACATTGTCTCAAGTGTTGATCACAGTAAGCAGTAAAGAAGTGCTAATGGTCACTGCCTCTGGAGTTTAGCTGATACAGTGTGCACTCCACCTGACCTCTCAGGAAAATTGACTGCCCCTGAAGTGAAAGTTTAACCAACACATTCATATCTGTCACACCCATCTATACTGATGTATCATAACAAGAGTGTTGTTAAATATTTGAAATGGAAGAAATATAATACTTGTCACTTTTTCAATGTGTTTTAAAAATTTTTTAAGTGTCTCAAAATATATTTGATTAACTTAGTTTAAAATACATGTAATCAATTTACTTATTCACTGATACTCTTTTCTTTAGTAGAGATTTGAGATCTGGCTTTTAATTTTTTTGTGCAACTCCTAGTAAATTTATTACTGATATTTAGAATCATGTTTACATGTTTGTTTTTAAGTGGCATAATTTATGTAAATTAAATTTTGTTTATATTTTATAGAGTTTTTATATTTTAATTTTATAAGCAGATTGATTAGTTTATATTTTTTAACTAGAGACCAATATCATTCATTATCTTTGTAGAATAAAATTGAGGCATTCATTCAACAATTGCCAAGCACCAGCTGTATGCTGGGATCATGTGCTGCTGATGAGGGTGGTCCCAGTTTATACATTTGAGGAACACAGAACAAGAGATGACTGTTTAACCAGCCTACACACCTGCCTTAATGAATCTCACAGGCTACTGGACACAAACAAGGAAAAAATTAATAATTGATACCATATAGGATTAGGTGCAAGGAATTCTAACTCCGGTTGAGGATCTAGGGAAGGCCTCTCAGAATATTTGATTCCTTAATTCAGTTATTCTCAATGTGGTGGTGGGTAGAATATGGGGGCACTGTTTCCCCAGCCTCCCCAGGAAAATGTGGCATTGTCTGGAGAAATTTTTTTTTTTTTTTTTTTTTTGTAGAGAGAGAGTGGGTTGGAAAGAGTTGCAGAGAGAATCTGAAGCAGACTCTGCTGGACACAGAGCCCAATGTGGGGGCTTAGTCTCACAACTGTGGGATCGTGACCTGAGCAAAAACCAAGAGTTGGCTACTCAGGCAACCTATCTAGAGACATTTTTGATTGTCACGATTTGGTGGGGAATAGGGAGGATGCGTACCAGGACTTAGTGGGTAGAGGCCAGGGATGCTTCTAAACACGCTACAATGCATAGGAAAGGCCCCCGAAAAATCAGACACTTAATTGGGTCCTAAATGTCGGTAGTTCCATGGCTGAGAAATCCTACCTTTGTCTTTTTCCCCATCTCCTTAATGTTTGTTGATTCCTTTCCCACATAAACACAGTTCTTTTAGAAATCACTAAAGTATTAAATAAGAATAGGTGATAGTAAATATGAACAGATAATTGTTGTAAAAGATTCAAACAATAAAGAAATATATAAAGTAAAAAAAAGTTCTCTCATACATAATTCTAGATATTTTTTTCTTTGAAATCACATAAGCATACACTTATTTTTTTAAGAAATTTTATTTGTTTTTGGAGAGGAGGCATGCATGAGCAGAGGGGAAAGGCAGAGGGAGAGGGAGAAGCAGACTCCCCGCTGAGCAGGGAGCTTGACATAGGGCTTGATCCCAGGACCCTGGGACCATGACCTGAGCTGAAGGCAGATGCTTAACTGACTGAGCCACCCAGGAGTCCCAAGCAAACACATATTTTAAAGTTAAGTTTTGATTTTGTTCTTAAATGGTATCATGCTTTACATATTGTTTTGTGACTTGCTTTTTCACTTAGAGTATTTAGTTGCTGCACAGTTTTCCATAGTAAAGATGGATCTACCATAATGATTTAACCATTCTTCTGCTAGTCGATATTATGGTAATTTCCATTTTACTTGATGATGTTACAGATAGCACAGCATTGAGAATTTATGTACACATTCACAATAGGTTCCCATATTCTGGGATAGATTCCCAGAAATGGAATTGTTCAATCAAAGGGGACATTATTTTATTTTGATAGTTTCAGTGCTAAAAGGACATCCTTATAGTAGTCTGCATTACTGTTTATATTCCCATCAACAGTAATTGAAAGGCCTGTTTTCGTTCCATACCTTCAACAACACTGGATATTACTAGACTTTTAAATTTTTGTCATTCTGATGAATGAAAATGCTTTCATTATCGTTTTAATTTGCATTTCTCTGATAACTAGGAAGTTCAGCATCTTATTATATTTTTACTGGCCACTTAGTATCTTTCTGTGAATTGCCCATGAATATCCATTGCCAGTTTTTAATTGGATTGCGTTTTTCTTTTCTTTTTTTTTAAGGATTTTTTATTTATTCACTTGACAGAGAGAGAGAGATCACAAGTAGGCAGAGAGGCAGGCAGAAAGAGAAGAGGAAGCAGGCTCCCTGCTAAGCAGAGAGCCTGATGTGGGGCGATCCCAGGACCCTGGGATCATGACCTGAGCTGAAGGCAGAGGCTAAACCCACTGAGCCACCTTGGTGCCCCGGATTGCGTTTTTCTTATTTATTTTTAGAACTTATGTATCCTATTCACTGTTTTTATGTATCTTATGGATATTTTCTCCCTACCAGTAACTTTTCTTTTTAGTATTGCAAATGGTGTCTTTTACAACATGGTAAGCTTTTAGTACTGATACATTCAATTAGTCTTTTCTTTCATGTAGTACAGTATAGTGCTTAAGTGTATATATTGCAGAACCAGATTGCCTGTGTTTATATTTCAGCTCTTTCACTTACTAGCTATGTAACTTTGGGCAAGTTGACTAATCCTTTTGTGCCTCAGTTTCCTATCTTTATTTATTTATTTTTTTTTAGAGAGGAAGGGTGGGGAGAGGCAGAGGGAAAAGAAGAGAGAGAATTTTAAGTAGGCTCCATGCCCAGTGCGGAGCCTGATGCGGGGCTTGATCTCACAACCCTAAGATCATGACCTGATCAAGAGTAAGTGCTTAACTTACTGAGCCACCCAGTTGCCCCTCAGTTTCCTATCTTTAAATGAGGTAGTAGTAGTATCTATCTCATAGGATTATTGTGAGGAACAAATAAGAAATTATAGTTATGCACTTAGAGTAATGCTTGGCATAAAGTACTCTATAAAAAGTATCTGCTATTGTTATTTCTTCTGGTTTTGTGCCTTTTTTGGGAGGGTCTTCTATGCCTCAAAATGATAAAGTTATGTCACAACAGAAAAATTGAATACTATATACAATTGGCAGCATGTTTTCAGAGCATGGGATGCATTTGGGGGAAGGGGCAGTTTGTGTTCTCAAATGGAAGCAGTATCATGTCACTACAAAAGGAATTCCAAATAGATAAAAAAGTTAATAAAATAATCTAATATACAATAAAATAATCTAAACTAAAAGAGAATAGAAGTGAATATTATTAAATCATTAGATGAAGATCTTTTTAAGCTTCTGAGCAGTGAGAAAGAAATCACAGAGGAAAATATGCATAGATTTGTCCCATAAAAATCAAAACTAATATCTATTTTTAAAATCATGCTAAGACTCATTGTTGGCTAAGGTCCACCTGTTAGTGGGACCTTAGTTGGTGTCACTTCTATAGGGCAAATGGCAGTCATATAAAACGCTTTTTAAAATGTACGTCTCTGTTATTTAACCAACAGAAATTTATCTAAGTGAAATATTTAAGTATGAATATAAGAATTAACTGAGAGGATTTTTATATGGTTAATGCTCACATTTTCTGTGGTTATATGGTTATTGCATATTACCATACTTTTATGTGGTAATATGAAAAATTAGAATCTCAATGCCCCAAAACATGGGATTAAATTGTTATGTCCCTACAATGAAATATTTATAACCATTATAAATGACATCATGGTTAAATATTGGTAAAGAAGTATATTTGTCATATTTTAATGAAAAAAGTTTACAAAAGAATATGCACAATGTATGCCTCAACTTTTCTTAACAATGACTATAAAAAAGCTAGAAAATCAATACAATATAAAAATGTTTCACTCTATAGGTGTATATGTAATTTTTATATTTTTTTACTTCTTTGAATTGTGTAATTATTTTTTATAATGAACCCTGCATTATTTATGTAATAAACTATAAGGTTTTTAAATCAAGAGATTAAACAACACGGCAAGAAGATATATTTGCCACAAAAGTGGCAGATAAAAGGCTAATATTTTCAATATTTAAAGAGCTCTAGAAATCTTTTTTTCTCTTAAGAGTAAGATCCAAATAGGTAAATGGACAAAGCGCATGACTAGTTTTACAAAAGAGAAAATGTAGATGGATAATAAACACAGAAATATATTCAAGGTCATGAGTTATCAAAGAAATGCCACTTAAATGAGTGAAATACAAGTTCTTCTTAACAGTTTAGCAAAGATTTAAAAATAATAGTGCTGCTTTGGTGTGATGAATGAGACTAGCACTGTTGTACACTGTAGGTTAGAAACTTCGGTATGATTTCTTTGGAAAGGATTCAAATACTTTACTCAAAAATTCTACTTCTAGGAATCTGTCCTATGAAACTGTCAAAAGTGCCAAAAATACTTTGGGCATAAAAATGTTAGCTGCACATCATTTCTAAGTGACAAACGTAAAGTGACTTAAATTTAAGTTCATTAATAGGAGACAGTTATGTAAATTTGTGGTGTAATCACGATTCAGAATGACATGCAACTTCTAAAATTTAGGTTTACAAACTATAATGTTAACTTTAAAAAGCATAAGAATTTGCAACTCATCTCAACTATTTTAGAAAGACTAGAGAAAATATGTCAAAGTATTAGTAGTGGTTTCAGCTAGTTGGTAAAATTTTGAGTGATTCTTCTTTGTACTTTTTTATGTATTTATAATTTTCCATGGTGAATTTTCTCATACAATCAGAAAAAAAGGTGTAGCATTAAAACAAAAAGAGGATTACCCTCATAGAATTATGGAATATGAAATACAGATATGTATGATACTGGAGAAAGGGCAACAAATGCAGAGGTTATAGCAGTGGTCTTTTCACATGATTGGATATGGAAAGAATGGGTCTGGATTCTGGAGAGATTTAGCAGTTAGAGCCAACTTAGTTTGGTGAGTCCTGGGATTGAGATGCTTGATTAATGGTACTATACAACTCACTGCAATGAGAACTCAGGAGAAACATCTTAAGGGATGGAGATGATTCAGTTTGGTTGAGTCTGTGATATGGATGAAACTAAACAACTAAGATTAGGTCTGTCTAGTTATGAAGATTTGGGGGTAGGTCTGTCTAGTTATGAAGATTTGGGGGTCCTTATCAGCTCACACATTCAGGTACTGGCCATGAATGACATAATCCTTGGGTACCAGGTGTATAATCTAACAGAAGAGTCTGTTTCCCTTAGAACACATACTGGAAACCAATTTAAAAATCTGGTAATATACGCTCTGGCAAATAAATAAAGATCTTAAAAAAATAAAGTGAAAAAAAAAAAGGGGTGCCTGGGTGGCTCAGTCAGTTAAGTGTCTGTCTTCAGCTTGGGTCACCATCCCAGAGTCCCACATCAGGTTCCTTGCTCAGCAGGGAGCCTACTTCTCTCTCTGCCTACCTCCTTCTCTCTCTGACAAATAAATAAAAATCTATAAAAAAAAATGTGAAAAATCTGGTATAGTTCCTGCTTAAGGTAAAAAAAAAAAACTTCATACAGTAGTATCGATAAAATTTTAATAGCTTTCTTTAGGATTACAGAGGAAATAATCCTGTTAACAACTTTGTAGTAGACTTGACTTTGTGTGTGTGTGTGTGTTTTAAATTTGGACAACCTGCAACTCATTTAGACCTTTGACTTGAATACTTTAACTTGTAGCATTAAAACAAAAAGAGGATTACTCTCATAGAATTATGAGGGTAAAAAAAAGTTGAAGCATACATTGTGCATATGTATATCTGGAGTTTCCCTCTTTTTGAGAGGTTGAGGTTTTTTAATTTGGATTTTTTTAGAGAGAATTTAGATTTTATTCTAAAATCAATGTGATAATTTTTACAAATGTTTTTGATACATGTCTAAATAGATTTTTAATATTGATTCTTTCAGTTTACATTTGTGCTACCAAACTCTCTTCCATCCAACCATCTAGGTTAGTTATTTTAGCTGATATGGTTTCTAATTAAGTCTTTGTGGTTGAGAGAGCTCCTTGTGGCATGTCTGCTTTAGCATTTAATTGCTCCATGGAATCCAAATTAAATTCTGTAGTATTCCATTTTGGTCTGCTGATGAAGCAAAGATCTTTTCAGCATGGCCTGAGAAATGCGGTGCTTGTGACAGCTCAAAGGACTAGCATCACAATTTTGAAAAAGTTAGGATTTTTTAATTTCTAACTTGACTCTTTATCATTTGAAAATAAAGTTTAAAGTGTTATCACAAAGTTCAATGAGAGAATTTCAACCACATGATAGTCTCTCAGTAGGTATTTGTAGAATAAATTAAAAGCAAAATTGTTGGCCTTGATACTATAGTGCACCAAATTATAGTGCATATATATATATATATATATATATATATATATATATATATATAGTGCACCAAATAAAGTCTTAGGAGTTTTTTGGTTGAATTTAAATGAAAAGTACCAGGAAGCAATTGTGATAATTCTCTGTTAGGGTGGTATAAGGTGTTTTTGCACTGGGGGTGACAGGATTCATTTAGAAACTTAAAGGTCCCTTCCAATCCTACATTATCTTATTTGACAGTTTTGGTTCTTACGTCAGTAGAGAAGATGGTAGTTTACACAAATAACTTGAGTGTATTAGTTCTTTGCTGCAAATAATTCATGCAGTCAT
The DNA here is from genome assembly GCF_010015895.1 of Lontra canadensis. Taxonomy (NCBI): domain Eukaryota; kingdom Metazoa; phylum Chordata; class Mammalia; order Carnivora; family Mustelidae; genus Lontra; species Lontra canadensis. The sequence goes on along the minus strand of NW_022631044.1, from coordinate 9,303,519 downwards.
AAACCAGAAGGTGAGATCCAATAATTGAGACCTTTAAGTGTTAGTCTTATCACACATCTTGAGAATGCTGTCTGGAGTTCTATCTGCCTGTCACTTGATTTCTTGGTGCCCTGATTTAGTTGTATAGAATCAGAAGAGAATTTAGACTTCTGATGGTTAAGAATAAGTAGAATCAGGCATTAGATTGCGTGCCTCTAAAAGGGTACTTGCTGGGCGCCTGGGTGGCTCAGTGGGTTAAAGCCTCTGCCTTCGGCTCAGGTCATGGTCCCAGGGTCCTGGGATCGAGCCCCACATCGGGGGCTCTGCTCACCAGGGAGCCTGCTTCCTCATCTCTCTCTCTGCCTGCCTTTCTGCCTACTTGTAATCTCTGCCTGTCAAATAAAAAAATTTAAAAAAAATCTTTAAAAGGGTATTTGCTGCTAGCATTAATTTATTACCAGGTACTTAATACCTGCTTAAGGTGATGTTGAGACAGAGTCTAAACAGACAACATAAAAGTCATGGTTGTAAAGATAATCGCAGGTTTACATGTGGGGAGTTCAATAAAACAAAATCTTAAACAGTCCCAATAAGTCATTAAGAGTTTCTAGATTAGGGGGCGCCTGGGTGGCTCAGTGGGTTAAAGCCTCTGCCTTCAGCTCAGGTCCTGATCCCAGAGTCCTGGGATCGAGCCCCGCATTGGGCTCTCTGCTCAGCAGGGAGCCTGCTTCCTTTCTCTCTCTCTGCCTGCCTGTGATCTCTATCTGTCAAATAAATAAATAAAATATTAAAAAAAAAAAAAAAAAGAGTTTCCAGATTAGGAGCTTAGGTCAATGGGAGAGAAGTGAACTTTGTTGTGATGGCTATTTATTTATTAAAATGTTTGATTCTGGGGGCGCCTGGGTGGCTCAGTGGGTTAAAGCCTCTGCCTTCAGCTCAGGTCATGATCTCAAGATCCTGGGATCGAGCCCCGCATCGGGCTCTCTGCTCAGCGGGGAGCCTGCTTCCTCCCTTCTCTCTCTCTGCCTGCCTCTCTAACTACTTGTGATCTGTCAAATAAATAAAATCTTAAAAAAAAAAAAGTTTGATTCTGGGGCCTAGGTGGCTCAGTTGCTTAATTTATATAATGTGCATATTGGGTATAATATGCTTTATTTCTTTAGCTTGTATATCTTCAGAAAGAAGGTTCATTAATGAAAACTCTAAAAATAAAAAAATTACAGGGGAGCCTGGGTGGCTTGTTGGTTAAGTGTCTGCCTTTGGCTCAGGTCATGATCCCAGGGTTCTGGGATGGAGCCCCATGTGTAGGGCTCCCTTCTCAGCGGGGAGTCTGCTGCTCCCTCTCCCTCTGCTCCTTCTCCTGCTTGTGTTCTCTCTCTCTCTCTCTCTCTTTCAGATAAATAAAATCTTAAAAAAAAGGAACGTTGAGTTCTGTTCTTGTAAAATTCAAATGAAGAATTTGCTTCTGGCAATGTAGCCAATTAGCTAGCCTGGGTAACTCCCCTATTGGAAAACAGTTAAAAACTTGGATAAAATATGACCAAGTGAGCTTTATAAATGCATTCCTAAAATAACATAGAAAGAACCCAGAGAAGTTTTTAAAAAAAATATTGAAACCAAGAAATCAAGAATCATTCTTCATAGCTTTACCACTGAGAGTTTCTCCTGAAGCCGTGATTTACTGCTTTAACCACTGCATGGAGATGCAGAAAATGTCTGGTACCTCCCATGCCCCCATGTTCCCATGCACAAAGCTGACATCCCAGACTGTACCATCAGTGTAATGAATTTACTGCACAGAAGAAAACAATGAGGAAGATTGCCTCTTATGTCTTAGTATTAATAGGTAGAAGTGATATCAGCCTTGAAAATTTGTAACTAGGAACTAGTCTTTATTCAGTTTCATTTATGTATGTTCTTGATGTGACAAAATTAGTAATTTCATTAAATTTTGACCCTTGAGTATTGAGTCTTTAATATTCTCTCTGACAAAACGGGATGTATACATGAAGCACTCAGTCTGCCTTGCAAAGGGAAAACATATTTAAGAAAAAGCAGTTGCGTGATTATTTGAGTTGTAAACTAACGTAATCACCCTTTTTCCCTGGAACACTTCTTTCTTGAACAAAAATGACTAACTGGTTATGAACACTTAGGTATTAATTTTACAAACATTTTCTTGAAACTGAACAAAATGAGCCTGCTAATTAAAGGTAGGTGACTAAAATTATTTGTTCCCAATGATAAAACTCAGGCTTTCAAGTGAAAATTAGAATTCTGAAAAACTTGTTTTCTCCATGTTAAGCTTCTAATTTCCGTGCGTGAAGATTTTTCTGATGGAATAGGTAGTGAAATAATAAAATATGGTTACTTTGGTATTATATAATGGGATTATCAATATTTAAAATACCTGCATATGCCACTCTGGAAAACAGCATGGAGGTTCCTCAAACAGTTGAAAATAGAGCTTCCTTACAACCCAGCAATTGCACTACTGGGTATTTACCCTAAAGATACAAACGTAGTAATCTGAAGGGGCATGTGCACCCCAGTGTTTATAGCAGCAATGTCCACAATAGCTAAACTATGGAAAGAACCTAGATGTCCACCAACAGATGAATGGATAAAGAAGATGTGGTATATATATGCAATGGAATACTATGCAGCCATCAAAAGAAATGAAATCTTGCCATTTGCGATGACGTGGATGGAACTAGAGGGTATTTATAAGTCAATTGGAGAAAGACAACTATCATATGATCTCCCTGATATGAGGAAGTAGAGGTGCAATGTGGGGGGCTTGGGGGGTAGGAAAAGAATAAATGAAAGAAGATGGGATTGGGAGGGAGACAAACCATAAGAGACTTTTATCTCACAAAACAAACTGAGGGTTGCCAGGGAGAGGGGGGTCGGGAGAGGGTGATGGGGTTATGGACATTGGGGAGGGTGTGTGCTATGGTGAGTGCTGTGAAGTGTGTAAACCTGGCAATTCACAGACCTGTACCCCTGGGGCTAATAATACATTATATGTTTATTAAAAAATTATTTAAAAAAAAAACACCTTCAGGGCATTGGACCATACTATTTTCTTAGAAATGTCTCTGACAATATTGGTGATTTTCCTTAATACAGTTGTCGTCAAAGACTAGTCATCAGCTGGCTGGGTTCTCTCTGTAATTTAAACCTAGCCTTTGTTCTTGGCAGGATTAGAGTTCATTCTCTTATTTGTTTGTTTTGTTATATTTTTATTCTGTGACTAGTAATTTATACAAGTTTGGTTTTATTTTTATATGAGAAGAATGGTAAGTTGCTTGCCACTTCCCAATAAAATATCCTGCAAAAAAGGGCTTAAATATCAATCAATCAATCAATCAATCAATAAAACAAAATAAAATACCTGCATAATTCAGAGAATCAGTATTTTCCAAAGACCAAAGTGTATGAGGTACAAAATCATGCATGAGTAAAAAACCTATTCAACATGCATGATAGAGCATTGGATCTTAATTTAATAGAGTTTGAAAGTTTATTGATGTGATTTCAAATTCCACATTACTGTTAACCTCTAAGAAAGTACCACTTGTGGAGTTTTGATATAATACCAAAGGAGACCCCAAATTATCTGAAAACATCATTAAAAAACTCCTGTCTTTTCCAACTGTTTATCTGTATGAGGCTGGATTTTCTTCATATACTTCAACTAAAATAACTTATCACACAGATTGAATATGAAAGTAGATATGAGAATCCAGCTATTAAATTGGACATTAGTGATATTTTAGAGAGATATAAACACTTCAAAGAGATTTGTATGAATATAAAACAGTGACAGTCTTATTAAATTGTTTTGGGTACCCGGGTGGCTCAGTTGGTTATACCTCTGACTCTTGATTTTGGCTCTGGTCATGATCTTGGGATTGGGCTCTGTGCTCAACAGGGAGTCTGCTTGAGGCTCTCTCTCTCTGTCTCTCTCTGCCCCTCCTCCCACTCTTAACATATGTATGCTCTCTCTCTCAAAAATACAAATAAATCTTTAAAAAGTTGTTTTACATCCAGAATATACAGAAAGCAACAAGTCTGGATGGGTTCACTTCTGAATTCTATGAAACATTTAAGGAAGTATATCAATTCTCTACAGTCTCTTTTGGTGGATAGAAACAGAGGAAATACTTCTTAACTCATTCTATGAGGCCAGCATTACTCTATACCAAAATAAAACAAAGACATTATTTGGAAAGAAAACTACAGATCAGTATCTCCTAGTGGCATAGATGTAAAAATTCTCAACAAATTATTAGCAAATTGAATCCCCCCCCTTCAAAAAAAGAATTACATAACACAGCTAAGTGGGATTTATCTCAGACATGCAAGTCTGGTTCAGTATTTGAAAATTAATTAATGTAATCAACCATTAAAACGGAAAAATCACCTGACTGTATCAATAGATGAAGCAAAAGCATTTAACAAAATCCAACATCCATTAATGGTAAAAAAAAAATCTCAGCCAACTTCTTCAACTTAATAAAGAACATCTACAAAAATCCCAACAGCTAACATCATACTTTATGGTGAGAAACTCAAAACTTTCCCACTAAAGCCTTTTCACTACAAGGCAAGGATGCCTCTTTCACTACTTCTCTATAGTGTACTGGAAGTCCTTGCTAATGAAATAAGACCAAATAAATAAATAAATAAATAAATAAATAAAATAAAAAGTATACAGAATGGGAAGATATGAAGTTGTTTTTGTTCACAGAATACATGATCATCTATGTAGAAAGCAAAAGAATTAACAAAAATCCTCCTGGAACTAATAAGTAATTATAGCAAGGCTATATAGGATACAAAGTTTATATATAAAAGTCAGTTGTTTTCCTATATGTCAACAATGAACAAGTGGAATTTGAAATTAAAAACACAATTTCATTTACATTAGCACCCCCCCAGAAACAAAATACTTAGGTATAGGTCTGACAACGTATGTACAAGACATATATGAAGAATACTACAAAATTCTGATGAGCAAAATCAAAGAACTAAATAAATGGAGAGATATTCCATGTTCATGGATAGAAAGACTCAGTATTGTTAAGATGTCTGTTCTTTCCAACTTGATCTATAGATTAAATGCAGTCCCAATGAAAATCCCAACAAGGTGTTATGTGGATATCAACAAACTGATTCTAAAATTTATATGGAAATGCAAAACTCAGAATAGTCAACATAATATTGAAGGAGAGGAACAAAGTTGGAGGACTGACACTACCTGAATAAAGCTACAATAATCAATACTGTGTATTGATTGAAATATAAAGCTACAATAATCAATACTATGTAATCTTGGTGAAAGAAGAGACATAACTGAAACAGAATAGAGAGCCTAGATATAGACCCCCACAAATATCGTCAACTGGTCTTTGACAAAGGAGCAAAGACAATACAATGAAGCAAAGATAGTTTTTTCAACAAATGGTGCTAAAACAACTGGGCATCCGTATGCCAAAAACAAAACAAAAATGCATCTAGACACTTTACACCCTTCACAAAAATTAACTCAAAATGGGTCAGTGACCTAAATGTAAAATACACAACTGTAAAACTACTAGAAGATAACACAGGAGAAAACCTAGATGACATTGGGTATGGTGATGCCATTTTAGATACAAAATGAAACATATGGTCCACGAAAGAAATAATGGATAATTTCATTAAAATTAAAAACTTGCTTTGTGAAAAACAATGTCAAGAGCAGAAGAGAAGCAACAGAAGGGAGAAAACACTTACAAAAAACCATATCTAATAAAGGAATGTTATCTGTAATATATAAAACACAACACAAGAGCAAACAACCCAATTTAAAAAATGGAACAAAAACTTTAAGAAAGAAGATGTACAGATGGCAAATAGACACATGAAAAGATGCTCTACATCATGTTATCAGGGAAATGTAAATTTTAAAAAAATGAGATACTGCTACATACCTATTAGAATGGTGAAAATCTAGAACACTGTCAACATCCAATTCTGGTGAGAATGTGGAGCAACAGGAACTTTCATACAGTTGCTGGTGGGAATGCAGAATGGTACAGTTACTTTGGAAAACAGTTTGGTGGTTTCTTACAAAACTAAACATACTGTTTTCATACAATCCAGCAGTCATACAACTTGGTATTTACCCAAACAAAATGTGTATCCTTGTCCACACAAAAACCTACTCATGGATGTTTTATAGCAGCTTTATTCATAATTGCCAAAACTTGGAAGCAACCAAGGTGTCCTTCAGGAGATGAGTGGATAAACTGTGGCACATTCAGACAATGGAGTATTATACAGCACTAAAAAGACGTGACCTATTAAGTGATGAAAAGACATGGGGAAATTTATAACGTGAGTAAAAGAACTTGTAATGAAAACTTAGAAAATACTTAACTATAGAATAACAAAATAATATAAGATATAGTTAAAGTAGTACTTAGAGAAATATATCATCTTAAATGCTTAGATCAGGAAAAAAGAAATGCTCAGAATTCAGGAGTTAAAATATATCTGAGGAAAGTAGGAGGAAGGAAATAGTAAAGATGAGCAGAAACTATTGAGATAGAAAACAACCCAGGCGCCTGGGTGGCTCAGTCAGTCAACTGTCTGCCTTCAGTTCAGGTCATGATCCCAGGGTTCTGGGATTGAGGCCCGCATCAGGCTCCCAGCTCCCTGCTCTCTCCCTCCTCTCCTCCCTCCTAATACCTCTCTCTCACTATTTCTCTCTCTCAAATAAATAAATGAAATCTTAAAAAAAAAAAAAAAAGAAATAGAAAACATCCATTCACTAGAAAGGATTAGCAAAGCCAAAAGTTGTTGATTCGGAAAACACAAGGAAATGGACAGTTTATAGCAGGAATTATCTAGAAACGAAAGAAGACACAAAGTCCATTGAGAGTGAAGAAATATACAAAACTATAGATTTTGCAGAGATTAAGATAATAAAAAGGTTTTAAAAAGATTTTTGTCATTAAATTTGAAATTTTGGATGAAATGTATAAATTCCAAGATGGAAAATTATTTATCTGAACTGGCTTTGGGAGACACTAAACACTAAATACTTGTGTAATCATTAAAGAAATTGTATCTGTAATTAGAAACCTTTCCCAAGGGGCGCCTGGGTGGCTCAGTGGGTTAAGGCCTCTGCGTTCAGCTCAGGTCATGATCCCAGGGTTCTGGGATCGAGCCCCACATTGGGCTATTTGCTCTGTGGGGAGCCTGCTTCCTCCTGTCTCTGTCTGCCTGCCTCTCTGCCTACTTGTGATCTCTGTCTGTCAAATAAATAAATAAAATCTTTAAAGAAAAAAAGAAACCTTTCCCAAAAGGAAATAGGCTCCGATTATGTTGGGTTTTCCCCCCCCAGGAATGTGGAGTTGCTTTAACTTTAGAAGATCTATTAAATTAACACTTTAATAGAGTAAGGGTTTTAAAAAATCTTAAATTATCCCAAAATATATATTTTTAAAGATTTTATTTATTTTTTTGACAGAGACAGTGAGAGAAAGAATACAGGGGAGTAGGAGAAGTAGAAGCAGGCTCCCCGCTGAGCAGGGAACCCGAGGCAGGGCTTGATCCCAGGGCCCTGGGATCATGGCCTGAGCTAAAGGCAGACGCTTAACCTACTGAGCCACCCAGGTGCCCCAAACAGACTCTTTAACTATAAAGAGCAAACAGATGGTTACCAGAGGGGAGGTAAGGCAGGGATATAGGTGACATCAACGAAGGGAATTAAGAGTACACTTCTCTTGATGAACACTGAGTGATAATATGGACTATATTGGTATACCTGAAACTAATATAACACTGTATATTAACTAAATCAGAATTTTAAAAGACCCCCAAACCAGAAGAACATAATAGCAGAATAAAAGCAATTTTTCAATTTCATGAAAAAAAGAAAAAAATAACCAGCAGTAGGAAAAACTACAAAAGATTTTACAAAAGTGGAAACACATGGCCAATAAACTATGAAAAGATAATCAATGCCATTAATAATCATGGAAGTGCAATTAAGATGCAGTGAAGTAATATTTAATAATCTCAGATTGGCAAAATGAAAAGGAAAATACTAAGGGAGAGGGAACACTGCACTCCATCCCAGGGTCTTGGGATCATGACCTGAGCCAAAGATAGATGGTTTAACCAACTGAGCCACCCTGGTGCCCCAGCTAAGGCTTGGCTTTTGTTTTTGTTTTTGTTTTTGTTTTTGTTTTTAATTACAGAAGAGTACTTGGGAAAAATGAGAGTGAGATTTCTTAAGTAAAATGATTTTATTATGTAAGAACTTCCTTAGGGAAAGTATTTCTGAAAGTGTGATTTTAGATTAACTGGATTAGAATCACCTGGTAGTAGTGGTGTGGGTGTAGGTGGGGAGGGATGGGAGTAGAGAAGGGAGGTACTTACTATTTTTAGAAATGCAGCAGATTCCCCAGCCCATCTCTGGTTTTGATAATTTAAGATCTCTGGGGGTGGGATCCAGTTACCTAGATTGTCTAAAGCTCTCCTAGTTTTTGTTTTTTTCATAAACACTAAAATTTAAGAACTTCAACTTTAGGAGTTTTGAAGTAATTCCTTAAATACTGTCAGATTCATACAATAATGTATAAATATACGCCCAGAGACAAAAACTTAGTCTTAAATATACGTGAATCCTCACTTCTTACTGACTTTTGTCGTCTTTCTTTCTCTCAGAGTCCTTTACTATTTTTTCCTCTTATTTCGTCCTCTTTTCCACTTTGCATATGACATGAAATAGCTTTAGGACTCTGGCAGCAGTAAGAGTAATTCTAAACTCCTCTGCCTGGCTGGCCCCTACTCCTTTCTGGAAGGCTCATAGGGTGCAACAGACAAGCTCATTTTGCAACTGCAAACACTTATTTTGTTCCTCTTTGTAGAACTGTTAATAGTAATGATAAAATTTTGGGTGGGTAAAGATTTAAGCTCAATTGTAAAAAATGAAGATTCGTGGAGCTGGGGTTAGAGCTATGAAAGATCCTTATATTTCTCTTATTACTGTTCTTTTTAAATATCTTTTGTATGGGACAGCTAATTTTAAAGAGGAAAACAATATGCGAGCTTGGTGAAGAATTACTAGAAATACCATTCAGACCTCTTTTCCCAGCACAGACTCTAGTGAGATCCTGTGTTAATAGTAGGAATGTATATTGTAGACTCAAAAGGGCTCTGTTTTGTTCACCTGTCCTGACTTTACAAAGGGCTGTTTTCATTGTTGCTGAGCAAGTAAATACTTAATTAAGTGGTACAGCTAATTATGTTTAGAATTCAGTAGCCTTTATTTTCTGTTGTTTCAGAGATGCTGATTTACCGAAAGCTTAAAAACTCCTTGAGTTCAGCAAAAAACCTTTTCTGGCAGTTTTTATCTAAAAAATGAATTTGAATGTTAATCATCAAAACTCTGGATTTTGTTGGAATTATACTTCAATTGGGCTTTCCGAATTATGCTCATTTCTAAGTTACCTTAATTTTTAGAGTTTATTTGCTTATAAAATTAAATAATTATTATCAAGGGATTAATTAGTGTCATACTTTTTGAAACAGATTTATTTAGCAAAATTAAAAATAATATGTCGTAGTTTCTATGTCACGCTTCCAAAACAGAGGCTTTAAATCCTATATTATATGTAAAAGTTGTTTGCTATTCTAAAGGTACAATAAGAGATTATTGTTCATATCAGTGTAATAAATTGATACTACCTGATCATACTTTTTCATTTGGCACATTGTCAGAACCTTGGACCCTAATCTTATTCTTTGATTGACAGTAGCGACCAGGGAAAGAATACTTGTATTGTTTGGGATAGTCACATCTGTTCAACTTGACTCAGTTGAGGGTATTTGCATATTCTTAAGTATTTCTTCTGAGAGGGCTTAAATCCTTCTCAAGTACTTGATGCATTTTTAAAATTCATTCATAAGGTATCTACATGCACTAATAGTTCTGTATAATATTGCTGTGCATAATCTGACAGATAAGACCACATTTTAAAACAAGGTATTCTTTAGAGATGCTACATTACATTTTTACTTGTCCTGCTGGCAGAAATGTCAATTTTTTCTAAAAGCCTGGTTTAATGTTTTGATTAAATTAGTCTATCTTTATTTTAGGCAGGTTTGTCAATCATAAGACAAATAAAGATTTATTAAATAATAATTCAAAGGTTAATGGTAGTTTTTCCTGCCTTGGTTGGAAAATTGAATAATTTTAGAGCTTAAATGGATTTCTGATTAGTCTCCTTCTTTTATACCAGAGGTTAGTGAGGCTCAGGTTACTTACTCAAGGTCACACAGCTTGAAAATTAGGCCTTATTTTAGATCTGAACTCCCAGACCAGTAAATTCTAAGAAATGCTGGTATATGACTCTGATTTACATGATTTACAAATCATCTTCATATAAAAATGTCCATTTGCCATTAGAACACATAGTCAGGGATTATGTCTTAATCATCATCATATCACTCCTGAATCAACAATATGTCTTATACATAGTTAATGCCCAGTCATTATTTTGCTCTTTTGTTTTCATTGTTCTCTTAGGCTATTATTCTGTAAAGAATAATTTTCAAATGAGATAGCTTATTATTAGAATGTTAAATACCCTTGATAGCAAATAGATTTCATTTTATATTCATTTCTGATGAATTGGTAATAGCTGTGTAGAAAATTTTGAGACCTGCTGGAGTCATTTGGCAGTGTCTGCCACAGACATAGCATCCCAGAAACCAATGGTTTCGTCCTTAGTAAATGTGACCTGAGGGGAAGGAAAGAGAAATGTAGAGTGGAATGACCAGAAAAGCCCCTGGGAAGAAATAAGGCTCAAATTAGAAGATAAATAGGACTCAGATACTGTAGGTAAAAATGGGGTTAGAATGCCATAGAGGCTGGGAGTTCCATAAAAAATTGGAGGCATTCAGAAGAGGAGAAATATCATTAGGTTACATTAAATAGAATGAAAGGGAGGAAAATAGTTTTTGAGTAATTTTGATGCCTATCTCTGTGCTAGATCCTCTTTTTTGGAGGAACTCTGGACACTTTCTATCCTAGTTTGCATTAGTTGCTTTTTCTTTTCTGAGCTATTTAGGGTTGTTTTAGTTTGTCTTTATTTCTGCCTGGGCCAGCTCTTTCCAATTTTTATCTGTATTATTTAAAGATATTAAAGTTTTAACTTCATCACAATTTTATTTCAAATTTGTGTTACAGGAATTCAGGAGGGAAGTTTCAACTGTTACTTAATCATATTATTAAAGTACTATTTTAAACTACTTGGCTGTAAAATAAATAACTCCAAGATTTTGAATTATTTTTCATTTTCCAGGAATCCCCTTCTGGTCGAAGGAAAGCTCTTGCTACTAGCAGCATCAACATGAAACAGTATGCAAGCCCTATGCCAACTCAGACTGATGTCAAGTTAAAATTCAAGCCATTGTCTAAAAAAGTTGTCTCTGCCACTCTCCAGTTTTCATTATCTTGCATCTTCCTTAGGGAAGGAAAAGCCACGTAAGTTTCTTTTGTCAAGAAGACAAGCTGCTTCTGAGTGTGTTTTAAAACTGTATGTAAACAGCTTTTGAGTCAGTAGACTGGCAACGGTTGAGAATAACCTACTGCATACCAGTCATTCTTGACATTCTTTGTTTCAGAGGCTAAATTAAATGAACTCTTTGTTATTTATAGTCTCTTGACTCTAGAGAGTGAACAGTAATATAAAAGTAACTATAGCAAGTTCCAAATTTTAAATCATGTGTTATTAGGGTATCATACACATTTGTTTTATATTTCATTGTCTTCAGTGGAAGTAACTGTACTCTCAAGTACAGACAATTCAGTTTGTAGAGCTTTTCCCAATTCATGTTCTCTGGCTCAGCCTTCTAAAAATTGTATAGCAAAGTACAATTTGCTATGATTATTCATTTCAAAAATCACTTCTTAAGCACTGAGTAGGCATTGCATAATGGTAGTTCCTGCACCAGGTCTGGTCTCCTAAGGGTAAAATTCTAACTGGATAAAATGAGGTAAACATACCTGGAGCAGGAAGAAAACTAATATGCACCATGGTCATTGCATACAGTCAAGTCAAGGATGAGTGCATGTTGGGGGTATAATGAAGGGGTTAGTACCTGTTTGGAGAGGAAGATCAAGAAGGGAAGAAATGGAAATTCTAAGCCTAGACTTAAAAGGTAAGAGGAAGAGGCTGCTAGCTATGAACATTTCAACCCAATCTAAATCATAGTTCTAAATGTATTTGAGCTAGTGGAATGTGGTTACTATAATTGGCCATGTTCACTTGACTGATTAGACTGCATTCTGTGTGTCAGTCAAGATGAGATGTTTGGCACTCATCTACAGGGCAGCAAACGACTTGGTAGATAACAGTAAGCCTCATCTCTGGAAAGTTGGCTTTTGAGTGAGTGTGGTAGAGAGACAGTACAGAATGGAAGCGATCAGTCTTTCATCTCAGGACCTTAAATTTTAGTCTTAAATACTGAGAAATTAAAAATAAATACCTTACCCTGAAGTATAAGCCAAAATGAAAGGAAAGGAAACAGGAAGAAGAGAGAAAACAAAACCAGAGAAGATCCTTTGATTGTGGACTCCTTTCCACTGGGCAGCAGTAAGTGAATTAGCACGATCCATGGAGAATCTGGGTGAGAGGAATTCAGTTGAACCAAATGTCTCAATTCCAGTGGAAAATTCTTTCAAAACACCCTAAACTCCCTCTCTACCTCCACACTCCTTGCTTCCTAACCTTCCACAGAGAAAAATAGTCAAGGTTAAAATCTGAAATATGAGGAAGTTAAAGTTAAAGAAGTAAAATTAAGCAAGTTAACATTTCAAGAATAATGTTGTATCTTGAAATTATCCCCCATTGGCAGGTGAGCAATTTATAAGGCATTCCTATAAGGTAATACAACTTTTTTTGTTTATTCAGACTTTGTGTCACAAATTTATTTTTAAAAGGGGAAATGATTTGGTTAACTCTAAACTTATGTGAGAAAAAATGCATAGAATTTCAAAAACCTATTTAGTCTGCAAAGTTGTACTGTATTTAGGAGATAAATGAATATTAATGAACATTTCTTTATGAAAGACTTTTCTTTTTTTTTTATTTTATTGTGGTAAGAGAAACAGTATCTTAATTTGGCTTTCTGAATTTTAGGGAAGTATATAAAATTGAAATTTAGTTCATATATAATACTAGAAATGTGTTTTATACACTGTAGTTTATTTGAAATTTAAGATAAAAATAATAGATCAAGAAAACTTAAAGTATTTGATGTTTGAAGTATTTAATGTAAACTATATACACATATACTTAAAATACTTCAAGATAAAGACGTTTTTACATTTTATCAAATATATAGTATTTAACTTAGAATCAACCCAGGTCATTTTCCATCTTGTAATTTTTAAAAATGCTAGACTTGAAGGTGTTTTTTTCTGTTACAGTAGTTCCTTAACTTCTGGGGAGTTATGGCCCCTTTGAGAAAAGTGCACATTTAAACAAGATATAAATATAATTTACGGTGGTTTACCATTTCTTTTTCTTCCTACTCACCAAACCAAAAGGGTTCATGGATTTCAGATGAAGAATTTCTATTCTAATTTACTTTGAAAGTTTGAATATTTTAAAGACTAGATCTCATTGATTTGCAAGCTACCTCACTGTTTTATGAAACAAGTTTTTATTTCCAGGTTTAATGATTACGAAACCATACTTTAATCCTATGAAGAAAATTTTAGTCTTCAACAGATCTGCAGCCAGAGTTAAACTAACTCCTAACCAGTTAGTTTTTAATCCTGTTTGCTTTTTACTATTTTAAACATACCATTTAAAAATGAATTTAGACTTTTCAATAGTCTTGGGCAACTGTTTAAAAAGGCTCATTAACATATTGAAAGAAGGAAAATATTATTATTTTCTTAAGCAGTCTTTTTTCAAACAATGCCATTTCATGAGCTGTATGTTAAATTTGAAATCATTCATGTAGGGATGAAGACATGCAAAGTCTGGCTAGTTTAATGAGTATGAAGCAGGCTGACATTGGCAATTTAGATGACTTTGAAGAAGATAATGAAGATGATGATGAGAACCGCGTGAACCAAGAGGAAAAGGCAGCAAAAATTACAGGTTGGTTTTATTAGCATTAAGCTAGAGGTTTATCTTTTTTTTTTTCTTTTGCAAAGTTGAAAACTCATTGTTGTTTTCCAGGAAAAAAAAATGCTTCTAACAAAATATTTTTTTCTTCCTTAAAGCTGTTTTAATATAATATACCGTTTAGCTCTCTGAAAACTTTACGGACTGATGGTTGGTAGCAGATTTTCACAATTTAAAAATCAAGTCCAAGCTTAGTTAAGAAAGCATAAAACTTTAGTGGGACTACTGATTATAGTATAAAGTAGCCTAAACATGTTCACACTTTTGTGAGTTTAAGGGTGAACCTTCTTTCTTTTTTCTTTTTTTAAAGATTTTATTTATTTATTTGACAGACAGAGATCACAGGTAGGCAGAGACAGGCAGAGGGGGAGAGGGAAGCAGGCTCCCTGCTGAGCAGAGAGGCTCAATCCCAGGACCCTAAGATCATGACCTGAGCCGAAGGTAGGAGCTTAACCCACAGAGCCACCCAGGCGCCCCAAGGGTGAACCTTCTTTTAAGTAAAGATCTTTAAGAGTATCAGGACAAGATGAATTGTCTACCTTCTTCTAGCTCATGTGCATTTATTATTTATGGCACATTCTTTTTTTTTTTTTTTAATTTGTATATATCTTATGTTTCCTTATATCTAGAAGCTTCCATGTAGGTATTCTTTATGGCTGGTTTGATCATAGTACTAAGATGATAAGTGGTTAGAATCTCTTTGTATTAACTGGTCAGTAAATATTGATAATCTGGCTACCATACTTACAGAATTGATCTTATACCTTTATTATTAGAGTAAAAAGCACAATATACATACTTCTTTCAGCTAATGAATTGTTCTAAATTTTTGTGTTGCTTTTCCTTGACTTCTGTCATTTACTTGCCTATTGGTGAATGTTTCCAAATTCATGACACTTTGACAGCCATCTCTTGGCTCAACCCCAACTATTACTATCATAATGGTAGTGATAGGGAGAGTTTTCATTAATCACATGACCCATTTACCTCCTTAGCCAAAAATTTCCTTGACTTTCTGAATTCTCGTAATACTCATTTCCACTCCATTTCTAGAAATTTATTATAAAGAATTGAACAGACTTGTATGCAAAGATGGATGTTTTGTCCTCTACAAATTTTGTAAATTAATATTTTCTAATGTATGATTGGCATTTTGATTTCTTGTTCAACCCAAGGTTGTTTAGGAGAATGTATTTTATCATGGGCTTTATAGTTTGTTTCTTTGTTTAAATTTATTCAAATAAAATTCTGAAGACTTTCAAACTTCAGTCTCAGATGAGTGAGGTGATCAGATAAGTGATCTTTGTAGTCTAGATATATGATCTATTTTTGTAAATTTTCCATAAATATCTTTTTACATGTATATTCTATTTGTTGATTCAGCATATATTTATTAGACCAAACCTTAACTTTTTAGTCATTTATATTCTTTTTTTGTATAGTTCATCTGTGAAAGAGAATTTCAATGCTTAATTCTTTAGTGCATAAAAGTTAATTTTCTACTAGTTTCATTATGGATTATAATTTGATTTGCCTGATTTAATGCCTCATGCTGAGAAATTTTGCCTGATGTTAATATTTATAACGCATGCTTTTTTTCTTTTTTTTTTGGTATTTGTATTTTCCTGGTGTATTTATTACTTTGTTTTTAACCTGTATTAAGTGCTTCTCTTATAAACAGTATTTGGTTTATCTGTCTTTATATTCTTTGTCCTTAATAGTTATATTTTTGACAACTACATACTTAATTTCACTTACTACTTTATTTATACTTTTATTTGGGAATTTTCTTACTATTTTTTTCCCATCCACCCCTTAAATTTTACCATTCTCAAATGTTCTTTATTTAAGCATTTGTAAATAGAGTAATTTGGAAGTTAATACATTTTATTTTCATTTTAGTATACTGTCCTCTAAGATAAATAAGCCAGATGGATAAATAAATGAACCTATATTTCTCTACTAACATTAAAAATTAAACAGGGGTACCTGGCTGTCTCAGTTAGTAGAACATGTGACTCTTGATCTCGGGGTTATGAGTTTGAGCTCCACATTGTGTGTAGAGAGTACTTAAAAATAAAGTCTTTAAAAAATAAATAAATGAATAAAACAGTGTGTTGCCTTTACTCATGTAAGACGAGAGATTCAACATTATTTTCTCTTTATTCAAACCTCTCCCTCTAGCCCTTCCTGGCTATTATTTTTATTTCAGTATTTCGCATTTTTAGTAATATATGCAGACATTTACATTACGATTGTAATTGATGCCAGCAACCATTACACAGTACTTTTTAAAAATGTCATGTCTTCCCTATCTTTGAGTTCTTTATTTGGCTAGCTGAAGTACTTCAGGAAAGATACATTAATTACCTTCCTCTACCACCACCGGTGACTTTTTACCTATCTTTCAAAATTTTATTTTATTGACACATACTCTGGGAAACATTTCATGCCCACTTAAGCTTGATCATTCCAGCCCCTGTGCTACTGTTGTACTATTTACAAATATATAGGCATTTTTTTACAGCATGAGTGTTTATAACTGCAGTGGGATATAATTTGATCTTTAAGTTGGAGGATGTGGTTTGTTCTTCATAGATGGCTTTTGCTTAAAACTAAATCTCAACTAGACACTAGTACCATAAGTAGGAATTTTAAAAAACCACATATTTTCATAGCTGTTTTGAGCAGTGTTATAAATTGTGATCAAAAGATCACAGCAGTGGGGGAAAAATGTAATAACAATATGTCAGAAGTTTTATGGTGGTATTGAAAGGAAAAGAAAGGGCATTATTTTTGGTATATGTAATGAAAATATTGAGTAATAATTAGAGTTTATAGCTAAACCCTTGTCTTAGTCTGTTTGGGCTGCTACAACAAAATACCATAGATGGGTACCTTATGAGGGCCCTCTTCTGGGTCACAGACCTCTTGTTGTATTCCTCACATGGTGGAGTGGGGAAAGGAATCTCTTTGGGGCCCCCTTTAGAAGGGCATTAATATTATTCATGAAGGCTCTGTCCTCATGACCTAATCCTCTCCCAAAAGTTCCACCTCCTAATACCATCACATTGGGAATTAAGATTTCAACATACGAGTTTTAGGGGGACACAAACATTTTGACCATAGTAACCCTTATTGCCTAATCATACACATACACCTTATTTTCTAAAATTCGTATTGCATGGAACACTGGGTGTGGTACATAAACAATGAATTTTGGAACACTGGAAAATAAAATAAAATAAAATAATAAAAATAAATAAAATTCTTGTAGGAGGAATAGCTTTCTTTTAGATAGCCTAAAATCCTCTGACCCTAATCAGAGAAGTTGTTTTAATGCAACTTGTGATGATCCAAGATTTCTTTGAAATTTTACTATTTTTGTGTTGTTATTTATTTATGTATTTCTTTTCCCCATTTTCTGAAATTGTTCAAGGTAGAGACTACGTTCTAGTAATTTTTTCATCTCTAGCTTCTGGCACATTGTCTAGAACATATTGAGAATTTAAGATGTGTTAACTGAAAGGCCATAAATCAATGAAGGGACTTCCATTTCCTATTTAAGCCCATACTGATCACTCTTGCTTATTATATTGTTCCATTTATTTGACCTTTACTCATGTACTACCTTTTTCAGGGTAGAGTGGTCCCATTTTATGGAAGGCATGTGATCTGGAGGAGACATAATTCAAAACCTTAAATAATTCAAGACTAGTTTTCTAAAAGTAATGAATGCAAAATGTGTGTTGAGGGAGTAAGGGTAGGTGGAAACAGTGCATGCTCTTAAGTCAATCCACAGTCATTGTAGCATATTTTTCCTTTGATGTTACTTTTTTTTCTCTATTATATTTGCAGAGTATAGTCACTTAAATTAATAGCACCATGTTATGGCAGTTGTTTGGCTTCCTTAGTTTGCATTTTTTAGCACATGTAAATTCCATTCCGAACTTATTATCTTTCAGGATTTTTTTTTTTAGCACCAGCACTACCACTCTAAAAATGTTTTGGTAAAGTAGTTTTAAGATAGTTGAAAAGATATTAAAATTTAACAACAGTAATGTTAAAGCAATAGGTTAGGACTAAACAAAATGAATGCATTTTATAAACGTGGTACAAATAAAGTATGGTGGGTATTTTTATTTACTGGTTAAAGTGGCAGTAGTTTTTTTTTTTTTTTAAGATTTTATTTATTTATTTGACACAGAGAGAGAGGTCACAAGTAGGCAGAGAGGCAGGCAGAGAGACAGGGGGAAGCAGGCTCCCCACCAAGCAGAGAGCCCAACTCGGGCCTCAGTCCCAGGAACCCGAGATCACCACCGGAGCTGAAGGCAGACGCCCAATCCACTGAGCCACCCAGGCGCCCTAAAGTGGCAGTAGTTTAAACACAGCTTATATTCGCTCTTCCTTGCAGTTTTGAAATTGCTGACAGAATGTTTATGGAGGAAGGAATCATTATTTTAAACTTCATCTCTATTAATTATATCTATATATTGCAATATAAATGCATAAAATGCAATCACATATCAATAAAAATTATATGGGTATATTATTTCCCAACTAAGCTGCAAACTTCTTGAGGGAACAGACTATCACAATTATTTTGTGATACTTTAGATTGATATCTAGAGGCTAATCATTTAGTCAGTGATTTATTATGGAATATTGCTGTTAGATCAATAGTAATTAACAAATATTCTGAAATTACGGTCTTTGCTATAAGGTAAATAAAAATTCATGGTATCTGTACTTGGATTGATCAAAAATCTCTACTCTTTTCTGTCTGAGACTAAATTCACTGCTAACTGAAAACATGTTTTAGAACTAGCTCTTAGAAACCTTTTATTGATACTGTTATGTACAGGTGTGTTCTACTAAGAGGTGCAGCACCAGTAAATGGGCAAGGAAGTTTTGAATTAAATTAGAAGAATCAGTGAAATATAGTGGGAATAATAGACCTTGGAGATGGAGAAACAAAGCCTATTAATGGGATAGTTTATTATAGTCAGTATTAGAAAACATGTATGGCTTTAAAACAATCAGTCCTCTGTCTACATATAGCAACCTCAGAATTCATGAACTGCTATATGGCAATATGACCATCTTTAGGATTTCTCTTGAATTTCTGAACACATATCAACAAGAAGAGAAAAAAGATTCCTCCATAAATAACAATGTCCTGTTGAATATAGCTCAGAAAGTCAGGTTCAGCTGAAGCAGTTTATAGCAGAGCATTATTAGAGAAACTCAGACATTATGAAATACCGGAAAGATACCAGTATACTTAAAGCTGTAGCAAAGATAACCAAGGATTTTACTTAGGTTCAACCAGACATTCAGACTAAGCATTAGATTCACTTAGAGAAAGATATTGGAAACACAGAAACACAGCAGCATGCCAGCAGAGCATTCTGTTTTCACTGGAGTCCTCAAAACATCCCAGGTCCTATTTTTTTACCTCTGTCTCCACATGACAGTTTAGGTACAAGGAGACAAGTCCACATAGTTAGAAGCAGGGATTGCCTTGGTTTAGAATCCATGCTGCCCAAGAGCTGGTATCTTTTGAAACATTTAATAGGTATAGTTTCCAGGGTTTCTATAACCGAAATGCCTAGTTAAAAGAGTCCATAATCAGAGAAGCCCAAAACTGACCTTCCGTCAAATATATAGTCCATTCAGTGTCTTCCCATCCAGATGCAGTTTATAAATTAAAATCATTTTTACCATAAGCACTATTGTCTGGTGTTTATTACTCCATTTCCTATAGTTTGTAAAGTTAATTTGGGAGGACGAAGAGTGACATATTGGCTAATTTCAGAGAATATAATCTTAAGCATAGATGGTAGTAGAGGAGATTAACAGTTCATATTTGAAGAGCCAAGGTTGATTATGGGATGCCTTAGCCCTCTAACATTTCATGTCCTACTCACTAGGACTATGAAATGGGGAAAAAATGGGTCTTCCTCCTTTGAGTAGAAGGTCTCTCAGAATGAATTTGGGACTCTGGTCAGAGAATAATACATCCATTAATTTGCTTCTGGTTTTTACCTCGCCATTTACTCTCCAGTACCTAGGATACTAATGAGCAAAATCATAGGCTTGCTATGGGCTCTATAAAATAATAGAATAAAAATGGCCATCTATTTTGCATTCTTTATAAAGGATAAGAATTTCTGGAATACTGCACCTATTATTAGGTATTGAGGTTTGAAAACAGGGTAAAATCAGAGAGCTGGGGGCATTTATGATCCCTTGAGCTAAAAAGTTGACAAGGTATCACAATTACCACCTCTTTAAAGGAATTTGAGACGCTAGGAAGAGAGACCAAAGACAGTAAGAATATCTCCTCCTTGTGTTTAGAACTCAAATGTCGACTCAGAGACCAGAAGTGGCAGGAGATACAGATTACAACTTCAGCCTCCTTTCTGTGTCACTGTTAAACCCTAATTAATGTTGCTTTGTTTGTACTAATGACAACTGAACATTCTCTAAGGCTCCCTGCCTCCCTAGGAAACTCCAGGAGAATTCTGGTGACACTGAGAGCCCATCTGACAAGGCCGGAATGGAAGTAAGAGTTCTGAAGAAAAAGTTAGAAGCGCTCCAGTATTTAGGGGAGGAGCGAGAAAACAATGAATATTCTAAGTACTGATAGGCATTCTTTGAGGATTTGTCCTAGGAATGTGAGGTTGGTTTAACCACGGTAACAGAATAAAGGAGAAAAACCATGTTATCACCTCAATAGATACATAAAGAAGTGTTTGACAAAATGGAGTACCAAGTTTCTCAGCAAGATTTCAATATAAGGGAATTTCTTCATTTTGATAAAAGAACATTAATGAAAAGCTACAGCTAATATCATATGTAATGGTAAAATACTGAATACTTCTCTCCTAAGACTGGGAATGAGGCAAAGATGTTTGCTTTCACCACGTGCGTTTAACATGATACTGGAGATACTAGCAATGTCATAGGATACAAGATTAATATAGAAAAATCTGTATTTTTGTATATGAACAACAAACATTTGGGAAATGAAATTAGCAAAATAATTCCATTTACAGTTGAGGCTAAAAATTCTATAAATAGAAATAAATTTAACAAAAGATACAGAAAAACCTCCACATTGAAAACTGTAACACAATATTGAAGGTAATTACAGAAGACCTTAATAAATGGAGATCTATTCTACACTTATAGATGAAAAGACTCAATATAGTTAAGATTTCAGTCCTCCCCAAGTCAATCTATAGATTCAACCCAGTGCCAATCATAATCCTAGCAGGCTTAAAAAACAAAACAAAACAAAACAAATTGAAAAGCTGACTCTGAAATGTATTTGGAAATGCAAAGGACTTGAATAACAATACAATTTTGAAAAAGAACAGCATCATAATTTTAATACTGCTTGACAGCAAGATTTACTATGAAGGTATAGTAATCAATATGATGTGGTCTTGGCATAGAACAGTGTGGTCTTGGCATAGAACAGTGGAATGAAACAGAAAGTTCTGAAATAGACCAAAAACTTATTTGGCCAATTTTCAGCAAAGGTGCAGCATAATTTAGTGAGGAAAGGAAAGTCTTTTTAACAGATTATTTTGAAATACCCAGATGTTTGTGTGGAAAAGATGAGCCTCAATTCCTACCTTCCAGGATATACAAACATTAATTCAAGGTTGATCATAGACCTAAATGCAAAGGCTAGAACAATAAAGCTTCTGGGGAGAAAAAAAAGAACAGTGTATTTATGACCTGAGGGCAGAGGGTTCATACATAAGACATAGGCAAGTAAACATGAAAGAAAATTTTGATAAATTAACTTTCATCAAAATTAAAAACTCATGCTCATCAAAATAGATAACTGAGAAAATGTATAGGTAAGTCATAGGCCAGAAGAAAATATTCACCAAGTAGATATCGGACAAGTCTTGCATTCAGAATAGATTTTTTAAAATGTTTGACATCTCAGTAGTAAAAACACAACCCTATTTAAAAAAAAAATTTTTTTAAGATTTTATTTATTTATTCGACAGACAGAGATCACAAGTAGGCAGAGAGGCAGGCAGAGAGAGAGGAGGAAGCAGGCTGCCCGCAGAGCAGAGAGCCCGACGCGGGGCCCGATCCCAGGACCCTGGGATCACGACCTGAGCTGAAGGCAGAGGCCCCAACCCACTGAGCCACCCAGGCGCCCCTTAAAAATGTTTTTTAAAAGATTTTATTTTAGGTAACCTCGACACTCAACATGGGGCTAGAATTTACAACCCCAAGATTTAGAGTTGCATGCTCTACTGACTGAGCAAAACAGGTGCTCCAACCCTGTTTTTTTTAAGAAAATGGGCAAAAAAAAATTGTATATGTGGTCCCCAAAGAAAGCTGTATCGCTGGCCAATAATCACATGAAAATGTTCTCAGCATGATTTGTGATCAGGGAAAAGCAGATTAAACTCACAATGAGATAATTCCACACCCAGTAGAATGGTTATAATTTAAGACTAGCAATACTAAATATTGGCAAGGATGTGCACTAACTGGAACTCTCATCCATTTTTGGTAAAGTATGTAATAAATGGTATGATCACTTGAGGAATTTCTTATAACACTAAACATATGCTACCTCTGACCCAGCAGTTCCACTCCTTGATGTGTATCCAAAAAAAATGAAAACACATGGCCACAAAAAAGATTTGTACGAAAATGTTCATAGCATTTTTATTCATAGTAGCCCTGAACTGGAAACAGCTCAGGTATACATCAATAGGGCAGTGGCTAAATGAACTGTAGCATAGTTGACCCTTGAACAACATGGGGGTGAGGGGTGTCAACTCCCTGGATAGTTGAAAATCCATTATAACTTTTAACTCCCCATAAACTCAGCTACTAATAGCCTACTATTTTTTTTAATTTATATATATATTTTTTATTTGTTTGACAGATTACAAGTAGGCAGAGAGGCAGGCAGAGAGAGAGAGAGGAGGAAGCAGGCTCCCTGCCGAGCAGGGAGCCCGATGCGGGGCTCGATCCCAGGACCCTGGGACCATGACCTGAGCCGAAGGTAGAGGCTTTAACCCACTGAGCCACCCAGGTGCCCCCTAATAGCCTACTATTAACCAAAAGCCTTATTGATAATATAAACAATTGATTAACCCTTGTTTTATATGTATTATATACTGTATTTTTACAATAAAGTAAGCTAGAAAAAAGAAAATGTTATGAAGAAAGTCATGAGGAACATACATTTATTTATAGGACTGTACTGTAAGAATTGAAAAAAAATCTAGTATCAGTGGACCTGCACAGTTCAAACTCATGTTCAAGGGTCAGCTGTATATTCATGAATGGAATGCCTTTCAATAAAAATGAACAGTTGTTATGTTCAACATCATGGATGTATTTCAAAACCATTATGCTGAATGTAATAAGTCCATTTATGTGAAGTTCTGAAAGAAGCAAAAACCAATCCTGTGTGATGGTGTTAGCCTGTGGGTTTGGGGATTGATTGAAAAGAGGCATGAGAAAACTCAAGGGGGTGATGCAAATGTTCTGGATCTTGGGTTACATTAGTGTATACATTTATCAAAATTCATTGAATTACATAATTTAAAGTTTGTGCCTTTCTTGTACGTGCATTTGTAAAATACTGGTGGTAGGTAACGTAAAAATATTGTAAGTAAGTATGTTAGATTAGTAAGAAAATAAATTCTTTTCAACTTGCTGTTTTATTGATTGGTGTGATAGCTAGTCTCCAAAGATTGTCTCCAGTGAACCATTCTTCCTACGATTCATGCCCTTTGGTAGTCCTCTCTCTTACATCTGGGCTAGCCCTGAAGTGACACTTTGTAACTTAAAAAGCCAAGTCATAAAGTGCCTCATATCATCTGCCTGGCCCTCTTATAAAGAATGCTTAGGGGAAAGCCAGCTGCCATGTTAAAAAGTCCAGCTATCCTGAAATGCTGTGCTGAGAGGAACTCCAAATTAGCTATGTGGACAGGACACTTTGGGAGAGAGATATGCATGGCCAGCATCCACTTGTTCCTGCTTTCTCAACTGAAATACCAAACATGCAAGTAGAGAACCTATTTTGGATATCAAGTCCAGTTTAAACTTTTAAATGACTTCAGCCCCAGCCACCATCTAACTGTAATAAACCATCCCACTGAGTCCAGTCAACCCATAGAAGTGTGAGGGACAGTAATTTCTTTTAAGCCACCAAATTTTGGTGTGATGGCTTAAACTATAACACTTAGATAGGTAAATGAAATATAACTAGATACATGTATAGATACATAGATAGATATGTAGATAAACACATATGCTTTAAAAATACAGGTATTTCTGGCTCTACAAATATGGTGCCAATTATTATGACTCATTCAGTTCATTCACTCCTTCATTTGTTCACATGTGTTAAGTTCCAGCCATGCTAAAAACTGCTGTTTCACAGATGAAAGATGAACATGACATAGACACACAGCTATTTAATTCCATTTTTTGTGTAAGTGTGTGAGGGGAATGTCTCAGGTCATTAGGGTGAAAGTGCCCAGTAGTCAAATGAATCTGCATTTCTGTGTTAGGTTAAGCCAGGAGAGTAGATGAATTTTTCCAGAAAGAGCAAATTTAGGGAGGGAAAAAAAAAAAAAGACCAATGATGGAGTTCTAGGGAATAGATAATATTTAAGAGGTAGAGGGAAGAATAGTTACTATTAAATGAGACCAAGACAGAACTATCAAAGAGATAGGAGAAAACCATGTGATACTATTGTCCTGGAAGGAATTTCAAGGAAGGAAGGACTAATCACATTTATTCATACAGAGTTCAAGTATGATAAGAGCTGACAGGTATCTAGTGTACGTGCCATCTAGACTATACAATGGTGACCTGAGAGCAGTTTTGGAAAAGGGGATGGATAAAGGTGGGAAAAAAAGGTGCAATGAGTTGAAGAATGAATGGTAGGTGAGAAATTGTGGACTACTGTTATAAAGTTGTTTTCTTACAAGGTTTAAGAGGGTCTGACTAAACTAGAAAAGGCTGATGGTTGAGGGGTGTATCTAAAAAATTGGGAGGAACTTGATCATATTAATACGCTACTAAGGTTTACTAATTAATTAAGAGGGAGGTGTTGGAGGTCCTGGGGACAGACTTCTCAATGTCATCTTTTCTACCTGAAGTAGCCCCTCCTTTCTCCATTGTGATGCACCATGAGATTAAAAATCATATTATTAAACCCATTAGTTATATCAAATATTTATGTACTTGAGCCTGTGAGAAAAATGACATTTTTTGAACCATGACTCTGCCAGGAAGCTGAAAGGTTACCCTCTTAGACCATCTTAAAATGAGATAGAACTGTACTGAATATTATTATGCTTTAGAGAGAACAATGAGGATGCTACAAGATTTGCAGGTATGTTCTAGCTCTAGGCAATTTATTTTTTCTTCTTTTAACTCAGCTACAGTCTTTTTCAAAAGGAAGACATCACCTACTCTTAATGCCACCACCCCAACTACCTTTTTTGTTCAGTGTGATAATCTCTTGTGGTCAATTTCTATCTTCTTTTGCCTTACTAAACTAAAGGAGAGTCTCAAATTACTTGACCCTTTGCTTCGATTGCCTGCCCCTAATTTAGTTTTCCTTTTTGTTCTCACCAATGTGAAGCAAGTCCAGAATAATACACTGTTGCTACGACTAAGTATTACAGTACAAGTTTATTGCTCAATTTGAGTAGCACTGGGGTAGAAATTTGTACTGTTACATAGTATTCTTAGCATTTTTCAAATGTATAAATATTTGGTGAAACCAGACCATAATAAAAAGTAATACAGTATTATATAAATATTTTGGGCCAGGAAGGGTTTTGGTCAAGGTAATATACTACTGAGAAAGCTTCCTGCTTAAAACAATTCTGGGGATGGGGACACCTGGGTGGCTCAGTTGGTTAAGCAGCTGCCTTCGGCTCAGGTCATGATCCCAGCGTCCTGGGATCGAGTCCCACATCGGGCTCCTTGCTTGTCAGGGAGCCTGCTTCTCCCTCTGCCTCTGCCTGCCATTCTGTCTGCCTGTGCTTGCTCTCTCTCCCTCTCTCTCTCTGACAGATAAATAAATAAAATCTTTAAAAAACAATTCTGGGGATAAATCTTTGTCATAAGTCTTTTAAAATTTTAACTTTTTTCCAGTTATATATTTTAAAATACATTGGCTATGGGAAATTAAAAAGACAGAAAAGTGGTTTAATTTATTTATTTTTTTATTTTTGTTCTGGAAGAGGAGGAGGGAAGCGGAAGAGCGAAAGAGAGAATCTTAAGCAGACTTCATGCCCAGTGCAGAGCCTGATGTGGGGCTCAGTCTTACACCCTGAGATCATGACCTTAGCCCAAATCAAGAGTCAGACACTTAACCAACTGAGCCACCCAGGTGCCCTGAAAAGTGCTTTTTTAAAGGGAGAAATACATAACAAAATTATTTTGGGTTCCAGACCAATATCTGTATCTGCCAGTTGAATTATTTCCATGGAAGTTTCACAGGCACCTGTAGCTTGGTATGTTCTGAACTGAATAGCCCCCATCACAGTAATAGAATACTATCCACATAGTCATCCAAGATAGAGAGCTGGCACTTGTCCTAGATTTCTTTCCCTATCCCTCACATCAAATTAACCGCCAAATCTATGTTCTTAATTTATTCTTTAATTAGCAAGTATTTATTGATTGCCTCTTTTCTTGGAATGGTGTTGCTGAACTACTCATCTTCTTTCTTCCTGTCCTGTTTTTTTTTTTCCAAATGCCGCCACCATGTTGCTGCTGGAGTGATGTTTCTAAAATATACATTTTGATTTTTCAGTGGATTCCCATAGTTCTCAGAGTAAAGATCACATTCTTTGGCTTGACCACAATAATCTTAGAATAGGACATTTGCGAACCTCATCTCATTCTGTTTTCCACCTCTGGCATCTTAGACCCCATACAACTTGCAGTTCTTCAAATGTGTCTTGTTCTCATTTATCTCTGTTTTGTCCTGTAGAATGCTCTCCATTTCTTCTTTTATAATAATAATAATAATAATGATGATGATGATGATGTCTTGGATTAGCTCAAATTTAAATAAGTTCAGAAGGCCTTCCTGACCTTAGAATGAGCTATCTGCCTCTTTTCCAGTTTCACATGGCCTGTAATGCATATCTCAGTCATAATATTTATCATACTTATCATATAATGTATAATGCTTCACTTACCTATCCCACAAAAATATAAAGCGATGAGGCAGGTATTACCAAAGATATATAACAAGTTTTTGATAAATATTTATTAAATAGGTAAATGATATTTCTTTGGAGGTTGCCTCTTATTATGATTTGAATTAACACTTATTTGCATGCCAAATAGAGAAAGTATTGGTATAGCTAAACAGAATTACCTTTCACTTTGTTAATATGAATGAAAGGTCTAGAAGCAGAAGTTCTAGGAGGAATGGAAAGTTTAGCTGCTGTTGTTAATATTTCTTTTTTCATGCTTCCAAAGTTAAGAATCATTTGCAAATTTTAAATAATATGTAACTAGTATTAAATGAAAAAAGTCAGTCATGCACTGGTAACTACTTAACACTGATCCTCTATCCCGTTATATTTCCTTAAAAATTACCAAGTTATAACTATCTGTGAGAGGTAAAGGATCTAGTTTATGGATGAGCTCTATCTTATTGAGTTTACTAGGTTGAGTGAGAGTGGGGTTTAAAACCGTTGGCAGAATAAAATGAAAAAAGACATTTTATAAAGTCTGACTATCCAACTCTTACTATTCAAAATCACTCAAAGAATTCAGCTGGTATTGTGTTTACTCCTTACGTTCTGTGGTTTACATGACCATCTCAAGCAATTTTATTCACGCAAAATGTATTTCTCATCAAGACAGAAGAATTGAATAAGTTTATCACATTTGTGTATATATTTAGCTCAAAGATCTGTAAAATAACACTAGTATTTCTGACCATCTAATACTCCAATAGTCATTTTCTAAGCCTGTTTCAATATTAATTTGTATTTTTATACAATATAAATTCCAGGAGGACAGTGCCATGTATGTTTTTTTCATCTTTGTGTCCCAAGGATAATACTTGGCACGGAGTGATAAATATTTATTCAACAACAAATGAATGGCTGAAGACAACCTTATTACAACTGTGTATTCTGTGATTTAGTTTAAATGAAATTTAGAATGTGTACTTAGATTCATAGTGTTAACACAATTTTTAAAGCTGAATTTACAACTCTTTTCTATTTTTAACTATTTTTTTTTTCTTTCCCACTGAATAATCTTGACCTGTTTGATTTGTCCTAATACCTAAGCTATTCCCAGGTTGTAACTTTGGAAACAGCAAGGATTAACTAGAGTACCCTACTAGGCTTTTGTTATTTTTTTTTTTCCAGTTAATTTTCACTTAGTGAATGATAATTACACATATTGAGTTGTCCAAAATTTTTATGACTCATGTTAAAAAATTTTACTTACGCACAAAATGAATTCTTATTTTAATATTTTTCAATCTAACCTTTTGTTTCTTATTGGCTAAATTGTAAGATTTTCTAAAACTAATACTCAAGAGTTCCCATAAAAGAAAAGTTGCTGTAGAAAATAGTAACTATTGCCTGCTCTTATTTTGTGCTGATTTTTAAAATTCTAGAACATGAACAAGTATTTTTCTGTTCATGATTCGTGTAGATAAACTCTTAAAACCTTTAGCTTACGTTTATAATATGAAACAAATAGTACTTTTTTCCTGTAGTTATCAGCGGACATTTTTAATTGTTCTAACATGCATTTAAACCACTGTTTTATGTGCTCGCTTCGGCAGCACATATACTAAACCACTGTTTTATAAATACAACATGAAGTTGCTAAAGCCAATGTCAGCCTCTTGAGTTATTATCTTTGTTTTGTGTTTATTAACATAGATGTTATATTAGTAACATAAATTTAACAAAATGTTTTCGATTTTAAAATATGAGTACAACGTCACTTTCCGTTAAATACATCTGCTATAGTCCATCAAAATAACATCCTCTGTATGTATTTCCTGATTAACCAAACATCCCCTCTCTTTGTCTTTTTGAGTAACAGCATGCTTCTATGGCTCTTTAATTAAATGACCTTACCTTACATTTGTCTCGACTGGCTTCTGTTTACAGAAATTGTAAACCAATTGAATGCTCTGAGCAGCTTAGATGAAGATCAAGATGACTGCATAAAGCAAGCAAATATGCCTTCAGCTAAATCAGCCAGTTCCTCTGAAGGTCTAAGAGCTTCTTCCTTTCTTTCTGCTTCTGATTGCCTGTATTTAGTGTGACCTGCTACCTCTTGACTTCTGTCTGTATTTATTAGCTGTCAGTTTTGTCTTTGTGCTTTTCCTTAAATGTTTTCTTTGGTAATTTGTAGCGTACCAACAGACAACAACAATACTTACCATCTTTAGCAAAGCCTTATAACAGTATCCTTGATAGGCAGTGATTTAGAAACATCTTTAAGATAATTGATTATATAACATGGCATATTTCTTCAGCTAGCTTATATATTATAACTTTACTGTCTTTAAAATATTTGCTTATGTTAAACCCGTTTGAATTATTCATATTTAGAACTGGAGGATATTCTTCTAAGAATCAGCACTTTATTGGATTAAATTAGACTGATGAAAGTTTCTCTAGTTCATTATCTGATATAATTTTCTAATCAATATGCATGTATTTGTTTTATTTGAAAATGTTGGTATGCTACAAAATACATGAATGGCATTCTGCCATAGGTAAATGCTATGTCTTATTATTTGCAGGTATTATT
Source organism: Lontra canadensis (assembly GCF_010015895.1). Taxonomy (NCBI): domain Eukaryota; kingdom Metazoa; phylum Chordata; class Mammalia; order Carnivora; family Mustelidae; genus Lontra; species Lontra canadensis. The sequence continues at coordinate 9,273,507 of NW_022631044.1, read as the reverse complement.
AGTGTGAATTTTTACAATTTGAAATATTTTTTCAATGATCAGGAATTATACTTAACTACAGTCATAGTGAACTAACACATAACGTTTACTTTCAGAGCTTATCAACAAACTGAACTTTTTGGATGAGGCAGAAAAGGACTTGGCCACTGTGACTTTAAATCCATTTGGTGATCCTGATGTAGCAGAATTAAACCCATTTGGAGATCCTGACTCAGAAGGTAACGAGTTTTTTTCTGTACCTTTAAAAGTCTTTATAAAGCCAAGTTCAGTCTTGTATTGAATCTTGAATTCGATCAAGTATAATCTTGAATTGTAATGTAGGAAGAGATTTTTTTTTAAAGATTCAAAATAATTTTTGTTTATGATGATATTGTATTTAATGCAGTTGATTAACAAATCTGGGTAGCTTCCACTGAATAAAGAAAAAAGAAACCTTTACATAAACATTTACATGGGGTTTATTTTTTTTTTAATTCCAGTATAATTAACATGCAGTGTTACATTGGTTTCAGGTGTACCAAACAGTGATTCAGCAATTCTATTCATTACTCAGTGCTCATCACGATAAGTGTAATCTGAATCCTCGGCACCTATTTCACCCTTCCTCTTTACCCACCTCTACATGGGGGTTATTTTTAAATAATAGTTTGGTCAAGTTAGATGGTAAAGCTCTAATGTTAGAGATGACCGTGTTTCAACTAGCTGGCATATAGTAAAGTCTCATTAGATTAGTCTGTCAAGTAGGGTCAAGTTGTGACACGTGCTGATATTGGGGTTTGGGATGGCTTCTCCCTCTCTCAGTGCCTCTGCCCTTTCTGCAGAGTCCAGTGAACTCCCCCACCCCCACTCCATGTCTTGGGCTGAGAATTATAGTAAGTAGTAAGAGTAAGTTGTGCATGTAAATAGCATGAAGCGAAAAGGAGATTGAAAACTCCTGCAGTCATATATACAACATACTTGTGAGGAATACATCCACGGAATTTTTTTTTTCCTGAGTCATTTTTCTTTTCAAGTAGTTTTGAACTCTTAAAGCCTAGATAAGAACTGTTGAAGAAGTGAGACCTCTGTTTAATTAAACTTTTTTCAAAGTAAATGCAAGAATGATTAGCCAGTGTGTACATCTTTTAGACTGCTCTTATGAAATCCTCATGAGCTTTGAAGAATTTTGTTACTACCTGTCATGGTGAAAATGAGGTTTTAACTTCAAGATTTACTCTTATTGGAGCAATATCATTTTGTAACCCATTTCTCCTTCTCATCCTTTACTTTCTCCCTTCTTACTAGATTCTAAATTCATAAATTTAATTTAATGAGATTTTTTTTGTTTGTGAGTGGTATATATTAAGAATGAATTTTAAATGTCAATGGTTGTAATAAATCTTAGAAGTAATCTACTTCAGCTGCCTCTCTTTTCATAGATTAGGAAGCGGAGGCCCAGAGGAATTTGCTGATTTGAACAAAAACTTTAGGCAAATGGAAGCGGAGTTGGAGCTAAGATTCTGAATTACTGTCTTCTTTTGACCATATGGCTTCTTCTCAATTGTATACTACATCCATCTGAGTTTCCTGAGTTTTCAGAATATTACCAAAATATTTTGAGATATCAGTATTTGAGCTTTCCATTTCAAAGTGAAATAAAAATAGTTTAAAAAATATATATGGGTCTGTTTTCTGAGAAATATATATAGAAAGTATAGAAAGGAGTAGCAGGTAAAACGTAATACAGCATTTCTATTTAGGCGAGTTTAGTCAACCTGATTCAGAATCTTTAACCATGCCTATAGAGCTAAAAAAAAAAAAAATGTGACAACCAATATTTTCTTTAAATATACTCTTCTTAGAGTCTTTGGTCTAAGTATTTTCTAATATGAGAATACTTGTTTTTTAGAAATAGTTTTTTAATTTTTATTGATGAAAATCGGCATCCTCAAGTAACAAAAGCATTTGAGGAAAAAATAATTTGTTGAGTTGTTTAGGTGGTTCTTTTATTTGCTTTTATAGCTTCAATTCTTCTCTTATATTCATGACATTCTGTGCTTCAGTGACTGTCTTAGAAAGTTATTAAATGTGTTTGTTAGCTTTTATATAAAATAATCTCATTTTAAACCCTCCTTTGTTGCCATTTCTGTCATCTTCAAACTGTGCTCTATAGTTTGAATACTGTCTTGCTTTTGGTTTTGTAACTGATGAATTTGCTTGGATCAATTTTTGCAATCCTTTTCCTGAAAGTAAAAATAAAAATCTTATTTCCGCTGACCAGTTTTGTCGGTTTCTCAAGCATTTGAGACTTGATATTTCTTAATAAAAATTGAATAGGCAGAAATTTTCCAGCCTCTTTTCCCCTATAAAGAAAAGAAAATGCCTTGTTTACATTACTATAAAGAATCTAATGAAGTGTTAAGTTTGAATATTATCCTGGTGTTTAAAAAGTTAGTTACTGTGTCTCTTCTCTAGAGTAGTCTAGATTTAAATTTAAATTTAAAATTTAGGATTTATTTAAATTCATTTCAGTATTATGATTTTATGAATTCTCTTTCACACTTTTTAATTGCTTTTCCAAGGTGTATAGAATTTCAGTTCAGAGGTTTTTCTCCAATATAAAGACATAATAAGTTTTCTGGGCTAATGTCTACAGTATAAGTAAAAGGAGCTTGACTTTAAAATATAAAAATCATAAACTTGTCAGTCATGAAATTTGTATAATAATTGGATTAAATTGTTTGAAGTCACTTATGAAATAGTTATTTTTCTTGAGAATTTCAGTAATCAGTTTTTTGCCTTCTATTTTGTCAGAATTGCATGGCATAATTAAAATCAACTTTTAAACTACCCTTTGATTGTTAGCTTTCTTAAACTTCTCCAGTCTGGGAAAACATTGTTTTTATCAGCAGAATCTGTGACCAGATATTGGACAGTTTTATTATAAATTCTAGTTTTGTTTTAAAATATTAAGACACATTTAAAAAAATAAAATATTAAGACACATAAGGAAAAGGCTGGTACTAAGCACTTCATAAGTATTGTTGGAGAACATGATGCTATTGTAGTTCTTTTTGTGCTGGGAGTCAGAATTTTATTTTAAGGGTACCTTGGTTTTCAAAATGAAATTTAAAATAAAATTTAGAAAAATTTAGTGTAACATATCTATCAACTTATCAATATGACTTTAGTGTAGCGCTTTCTACATGAGATTCTTATGTTAGTCCTTTACATTACTAAATAGAGTACTTATTGGATCAAAGTTATATTGAAAAAATCAACCCATCTCATTAAAAGCTCTAAATTTTAAGGTCTTATAGCATACAGAAACTTACTCTTGGAAGGCTTTGCGAAACGAATTCAGTGATACATGGGTATATATTTGATACAGTCCAGAGTGAATTTTTAGTTCCCTGAGTGGTCTCTGCTTCTGTAGCTACCAAAACCAACTTCAAAATTTAATCCACTTTATGTTCTTAAAAACGAATGTATTTTATATCAGTTTAAGATGGCAAGCTAGTATAGGCAAATAAAATAATAATAGAATTGTCCTCTAGGAAGGTTAAAATTTCAAATATTAGAAATTGTAATGCTAATAATATTAGAGACTCCAAGGCTATTCCAGAGATGCCATTTTAGGGGCGCCTAGGTGGCTCAGTTGGTTAAGTGTGTGACTCTTGATTTTGGATCAGGTCATGATCTCAGGGTTGTGAGATCAAGCCCATGTTGGACTCCATGCTGGGTGCAAAGCCTGCTTAAGATTCTCTGTCTCAACTATCATATGATCTCCCTGATATGAGGAAGTGGAGATGCAACGGGCGAGGATATTAGGGGGGTAGGAGAAGAATAAATGAAACAAGATGGGATCGGGAGGGAGACAAACCAAAAGAGACTCTTAATGTTACAAAACAAACTGAGGGTGGCCAGGGGGAGGTGGGTAGGGAGAGGTTGGTGGGGTTATGGACATTGGGGAGGGTATGTGCTATGGTGAGTGCTGTGAAGTGTATAAACCTGGCGATTCACAGACCTGTACCCCTGGGGCTAATAATACATTATATGTTTATAAAAATTTTTTTTTAAATTAAAAAAAAAATCCATAATACTTTGTTGAAAAAAAAATTTAAAAAAAATAATATAATTTTAAAGCTAAAAATAAAAAGATTCTCTGTCTCCCTCTCTCCATGCCTCCTCCCCCTCTCCCCTTGTAAATAAAATAAAATAGAATTAAATTAAATTAAAAAATAAAAATAGCCTGTTCAAAGCTACCGTTTGAGGGAGCAGCATTCCTGGAGAAGTAGACAAAGATCTCAGGTAACACATCTTCTGAACTTAGCCCCTCTAAAATGTATTGTTGTTTTGACCCTTTCAGCCTCATTGAGTATTAATTAAAGATTATTTTTGTAAACACTAAGAATATAAGAAAATATGAGATAGTATTTTAATTCATTTTTTGCTATTGTTTTATAGAACCCATCACTGAAACAGCATCACCTAAAAAATCAGAGGAATCTTTTTATAGTAATAGCTATAATCCCTTTAAAGAGATACAAACTCCACAGTATTTGAACCCATTCGATGAGCCAGAAACTTTTGTAACTATAAAGGACTCTCCTCCGCAGTCTACAAAAAGAAAAAATATAAGACCTGTGGACATGAGCAAGTACCTCTATGCTGATAGCTCTAAAACAGAAGAAGAGGAGTTGGATGAGTAAGTACATTTTATTCTGCAATCATCATAAGTCAGTCTCTATGTTTAAAGAGATGATTCTGTAATAGTTTTACATTGGTAAAAAGAGTTCTGTCCCAGCATTAATACACAGTTTACAAGTTAGTATCTATCTCATGTCCATCTGAATTTTTATGATTTTGATGCTTATTCTTCCACCCTCTTCCATGTGAACGTATGTGCACCCTAAATTAACGACGGAGAGAAGTATGTTATTGAAATCTCTAGTTAGAATTCCAATTGTGTCTTCTCACAAAAACCACATTATAAATGGTGCTTAGGTGTTTCTAATCAGTTACTGTAGGCATTACACTTCAATAATGTTAGGTTCTCTTGTGGGAACCAAGTCGTCATTTATGATATCATTTTGATGAGAACACTTACTGTCAAATGCCAAACAAGACCATAGCAATTATAAATTAGGAATTGTCTTCATTTGAGTTATTATTCTTACCGAAATAGGAGTGTTATTGTTACAAGCTCATTTTAAAAAGTCAGTATGATTAGGGCTGCCATTTTACTCAAATTTAGGGTGAAGATAGGAGAAGGCTGTATGCACATGGTATTCTGGAGTTACACAGTCCACAGCCTGTGTGGCTGCAGATTGTGGCCCTGAGTGTGTTAAACAGCAACAACAAAACTTCCACCTCTAGCTGGAGGTGGAAGTAATAGATGAAGTAATAGACTGGATATAGCTTCTTGTCTTAAAAAACTAAAAAGCTGAATGAAATATATGAAAAAATGGTTTTCAGATATTGTATGCAAATAGCACAGGGCAGTGATTTCTGAGAGAACAGAAACAAAAGTGAGCCCTGTGCTTCTCCAAGCTTTATTTATGGGAGAGAATTTCCAACTCTAGTTCAGGGAAGAAGAGCCTAAAAGTCCTAGTAATCTTTCATGGATTGAGGAAACAGTTTGGACTTTGGGGGTACTGAGGAGATAGAATAGAATTGTGGACAGGGTATCTGAGAGGAGAGAGCTACTCAGAAACTGAGTTTCAGAGATCTATAGAAGGTTCCCCCTGAGACTTTAGCTAAGTATTGATGAGAGCATACATATGAGGAAATTATTAAGGACAAAGAATCTCACAGAAACATCCCTGGAGTTCACCCAGGACCAAGAATAGTTTGTTTCCAAGCAGTTCCTTATACATGGGACATCAAGTCAGGTCCTCATCAGAGTGTCTCAAAAATGTGGTGAGATTAGCCCTGAAGTAAAGGCTGTTCTGGGCTTGCCTAACAGAGCTTAAAAGCAAGGCTCAAAGAATCAGAATATTTCCAAGTAACTTACCTGCACGTCATGCAGATAAACCAGAGATACCAAAAGGAATACCAAAAAATCCAGCACCCAAAACATAAAATTGACAGTGTCCAACAACCAGTCAAAAATCTGTCAAGCATATAAAGAAGCAGGAAGACCTGACCCATCATGAGGAGGAAACTCAGTCATTAGGTATGGATGCAGAAATGACACAGATGTTGATGGAATTAATAGAAGAGTAATTATATGTTTACTTGTAGTAAGGCTATATGGGTCTTTGTTTTTCTCAGAAATATGTGAATTTTAGTATATTAAGATTATTTAGATCTTGCGAAAAATAGTTATTCCTTTAAAAATACAGTTTAATAGGAAAACCTTTCAAAATAATGGGGATATTATAGACTGAGAGGGAATTAAAAAAAAAAAGTCTCCTGTATGAATGTTGGGAGCAATTGCTTGGTGTTAAGAAAGAAAGGCCATTTCTTTCCTGTGCATTGTCAGCTCTTGTTTTGAGCACTATTTTACTTCTGGGTGCTGCTCTTTACAAGGGGCATTGATGATTCAGAGCATTAAAAGAATAGAGCAAGAGTCATCAAAATGTCCAGAAACCACATCAAAAGAGGGCATAGGGACATAGATATTATTTTAGAGAACTACAATAACCAAATTCAAATATTTTAAAGACTTGCTTTGAAGAATGAAGTAGTTGACTTGTTTTCTGTTGCTTTGGAACTGCATTTCTCAAGCTTTTTCCATTTTACACCACATGGACTGTGATTCTCACATGTGCTACATGCTTCCATGGGCCTAGTTATATTTTAATAAAACCTAAAAAAGTTCTCACTTTCTATAAGTACATGGAAATACATGGTAGTGATCAGCTGATTCCAAACCTAGGTTTAGATTTCAATACTGATTAATAACTATAGGGGTTGAAAAAGTTAGCTCAACTCTTACTAAAGTTATATCTGTTTTCTTTGAAATAGCTAATGTGTGATCAAAATAAAATTTCTCATGGGTGGTGTAGGTGCTGAGTAATAGCCACACACCTAGAGTATTTGAATGTAAATATAAACTTTAAGTACAAGCATTCAGTCATTCCAAGATGCATGAGTATTACACAACATACACACACACACACCCTGCTTTCTCCTATTAACAAATTAAAGAGACATCTAATGTTTGCTTAAACTTTTAAAATGCCTTAATAAAAACTAAAATCAGAATCACTGGGTGTTTCCTTTTGACCATTCTTTTTTTCCACATGAAAGTCACAGTCTTTACAAGTTTCCCATGAATAAAGAACATTCTAAATTGCTCAATCATCTGAGATTACCAGAGGGAACCTATAAACACTTTAGCTTTTTTTTTTTAAATGGGGATATACATATATATTCTAAAGATTGCTCATCAGCTAATGTGAGAGTTCAGGGAGAACTCTGTTTCTCCTCCTTTTTGTCCAAAAGTCTGTAGGTCCAATTACATTAGCAGAAATCTTCCAAATTTGTTCTTACTTCAATAATAAACTTATGACCTTTCATCGAGTGAAAAGCCTGTATTACTCATCTTCCATTACCAAACTCTTCCTGCATCCTCTGACATAAAACTATCACAAATGAATAGTGCTGAGTACTTTGATGTGTAAAGCAACCTTCAGAACCTCAGTATATCCATCAGCACTAAGAGAAAGTAAATACCCTTCAGTGCTAGTAGCATGTGTCCTGTGTGCTTAGCAACCACAGGGGTTTTCTCAGTTTCTTGTGTTTGGGAGTTAGTTCAGCCATTAGTTTATGTGGCAAAAGTGAAAAGTGAGAAAGCAGTAATATTTTTTCAAGACATTATGAAATGACTCTTCCAGCATAAAATTATTTCTGGTATGGTTATATGTCCATTTCCAAAGAAAAAGAAAAGTTGTCTTTGAATTTTGTTCAGAGACCCTACACACTCATTTAAGAAATGTGGTTTTTCCAAAGAAATGTAGGTTCAGAGTGAGAGGAAAAGACTACAGATTTCACAGTACCCTTGCTTCGTATTTTATTATTTTTTCAGTATGTTAATTCTATTTCTAATCAACTTATAGTTTTTCTTTCTGTAATTCTTTTTCTTGGATGAATTCTTGTCTTTTTTTTTTTTAAGATTTTATTTATTTATTTGACAGACAGAGATCACAAGCAGACAGAGAGGCAGGCAGAGGCAGGCAGAGAGAGAGGAAGCAGGCTCCCTGCTGAGCAGAGAGCCCGATGATGCGGGGCTCAATCCCAGGACCCTGGGATCATGACCCGAGCAAAAGGGAGAGGCTTTAACCCACTGAACCACCCGGGTGCCCCAGATAAATTATTTTCTAAGCAATGAATAATGTCACTTAAAATTATTCTGTCCAGTTTTCCACTTAATGTAAATGATGAATTTTTAGTTCACAGTGAGTTAATGATTAACTAATCTACTACTCAAGTATATAATACAAGGATAAAAATAATCTTTACTTATTCAAAGTGATATAGGAAGCCCTAAAATAGGTTATTCAAATGATAGATAATCAACAGAATGTGGAAATTATGCTAGTTGCTTAAGTAACTTTCCTTTACTAAAAATATTAAGTATTTAAAAAAAATACGTTGATCAGTAATTATATAATTTATTTTATAGAGAAGGGAGCATGTTCATAACCATATATTTCATATGTATTCACTTTTTTTATATAGCACAGTGTATAGTCACTTTTTTAATAGCACCTTTTTTTATTAAGATATACTTCACAAAACATAAAACTCTGTATTTAAAGTGTACACTTCAGTGGTTCTTAGCTAATTCGCTGTGTTGTGCAGCCATCACCGCAATCTAATTCCAGAGCATTTTTGTCACCCCAAAAAGAAATCCTTTACCTGTTAGTGGTCAGTTTAAATTCCTCCCTTCCCCTGCCTCCTAAAACCATTAATCTCCTTTTTGTCCAAATGGATTGGAGTATTCTGGACACTTCATATAAATATAATCATATCCTGGTTATTCTTCAAGAGGAGGAAATTTAGGGGCACGTGGGTGGCTCAGTCATTAAGCATCTGCCTTCAGCCAGCATCAGGCTCCCTGCTCGGCAGGGAATCTGCTTCTCCCTCTCCCACTCATCCTGCCTGTGTTCCCTCTCTCACTGTGTCTCTGTCAAATAAATAAAATCTTGGAAAAAAAAACAAAGAGTAGGAAATTCAGCTTTGTTTTTGGTTTTGTTTTTAAATTCAGTTTTTGTTAGAAATCTCTGATCCATAGGGGAGGGTCATTCAAAGCACTTAGTAGTAGAAGCTTGTCTTACTCTTATATAAGAGGAGATAAAAGGAGCCTGAAACAGGAGATATAAGGAGCCTGAAACAGGATAAATTAAAAGAAATCCACACCTAGACATATTATAGTAAAATTACTCAAAACCAGAAGAAAAAAGAAGATCCTAACAGCAACCAGAAAGATAAAAGATGACTTATAAAAGAACAATACTAGGCTGACAGTGGGCTAATATCATCAGAGTGCTGAGATGAATTAACTTACAACTAGAATTTTCTACCTAGCTAAATTATCATTTAAGTGTAACATAAAGACATTTTCAATGCCTGGGAGAATTTACTATTAATACAGCCTTGCTGAGTGAACTTCTAAGTGCATTTCATCCTAATGAGAAGGGATGAAGTGCAAGGAAAAAAAAGAATGTTTGATGTGGGGAGCATAAAAAAAGCAAATCAATGTTTCCATATCTTACTTCCTTTACCTTGGGTGTGGGGAGTATATGGGATTTACTATTACTATAAACAGTTTTCTAAGGCTCTATATACAATAGAGCCAAGTGTATGAAAAAAATTTAAAAATACTTTTTAAAAGGGAAAAATTTTATTGTTAATGATTCATAAAAAATAGATTAATAGTGATTGTTTCCAAATTGTAGGTTATCACTAGTTTGGGTTTCTCCTTATCATCTTCAGTATTTTATAGTTTTATAAATTTTTATTTTTTTATTATTTTAGTTAGGAATGAACTATTTTTAGAGTAACATTTAACATACTTCTTCTTTCATTTAGATCTAATCCATTTTATGAACCTAAACCAACTCTTTCTCCAAATAATTTGGTAACTCCGGTTCAAGAACTAGAAACTGAAAGGAGAGTGAAAAGAAAAGCTCCAGCCCCACCAGCCATCTCACCAAAGACAGGAGGAGTAAATGAAAACACCGTTATTTCTGCAGGAAGAGATCTCTCCACTTCTCCTAAGGTAGGAGTTTATTCTTAGTAAAGACATGTATTTTATTTATCTTTTTTTCCCTCCATGCAATTTAATTTGAATTTTAAAAAGTCATTATTTGCTATCTTTGATGATTTAAAAGTAAAATCCAAATAAATCCCTTGTACTGCAATACTGTGTATATGTTTGGGAGCCTATAAATTTATAGAAGAGTATGACTGGATGGTTTGAGTTAAGATTTTTTAAATGCTGTTTTGAAATAGAGGAAGAAAGACATTATAATTGTAGGGATGGTGCTTTAAAGAAAGGATACCCTAAGGCAGTTCAGTGTGAGGGACAGCTTGCACTGATATAGAGGAATGAATAGAAATCCTCCTTTGAGAAGTGTACTGGAAAGATTGAGGCCCAGGGCAGAGAAATGCTTTATTGAACAATTTCAATATTGTCATTTTTATTTATGTCAAGTTAAAATTTTGGCCTTATTGTCACTATTTTTAGAAGTTTTAATGCATAATAATTACATGAAAAGGTAAGACACATTGTTGGAACAACTCTAAAGCTTTTACATTGATTTGGTTGCAAATAGCATGATATCTTGTGTGTTCAAGGTAGAAATGTTGGATTTAGCAAGTTTTTTTAGGTAAGTAACTTTTGCCCATCAATTCATGGGTGTTTTGTTTATATTACATTATTTAATTCTCACAGGTAGTTAAGGGGAAAATAAGGTGAACTTCAACTCAGTGAGATAAAGTAAAGGTCACAGGTCCCTTAGTCAGTAGAAAGAGGATTGGAACTGGTATTTTCATTAACTGTGTGATATCTGGGCCATACTCTACCTCAGGTACCTGGGTTGCTGTTTTTCTCAAGGGAACTGACGTTCAGTAATTTCTTTTGGATTTTTCAGTTCATTCATTGGTTTTTGTTAAATGTCAGACCCTGAAATTGTCTGTTTTCCTGTATTTTCATTGTTTTAGAGAAAGAGTAAGTTCCCTGCGGTTTTCACTCTGCTATTCTAGAAGTCAATCTTCAGGTGTTTGTTTTTATAATCAGGTATTTTTTAACCCTGTAACTCTAGGAGGAGAAACCAGGATAAATTTCATCTTCTAATTGACTAGGGAAAGGTGGAAGTGGGATTACCACTCTAAATGAAAGCAGCAAATGGTAGAAATTAAAGCAAAGGAGATGGCCAATTCCTATACCCATGAGAGGGGGGAAAAGAAAAAAAAGTAAAAAGGCAGTAATTAGAGCACAAGAATACCTAAACATATCCTTTGTCTCCCAAATCTCTACTCCATTGTCTACTCCCTGCCACATTCTCTCCTATAGTACATCAGGAGTCTGAAGCTGAACAAGAAATCGTATTCTCTTTCTAGGGGAATGAAAAGGAATTTAATAGTGCCTATTGTATGCATTTGATCCATAGAACAGCCTGAGAAATACATACCATTATCTTCTTTTTAATATATGAGAAACTAAACCTTAGTTAAGTAACTTGCTCAAAATGATAAAGCTAGTAGTGACAATGCCTGCATTAAAATTCAGGTCCTTTGAGTCTAAAACCCATACTCTGTATTGTTTGAACTTGGGGCCCTTACTCATCTTTTACTTCCATTTTTATTTGTTATACTAATTGAAGTTACTGAGTAATGAGATCATGGATGTTTTTATTGTTGTTGCCTTCTGTACAAGGTACAAGATAACATTTTCTAAAAAAGTTTATCCTTCAGAATAGAGGAAGTCAGTCTTAGGTTTGACTAGTGGTATTGAATTGTTTGATGGTGGCCTGGGGTTTCATCAGATACTTCAGTGTTCTGCTCTGAAGACCAGGTATAGAGGCTCAGCAGCAGGACACTGGCTCCCTGTTCCATTTCCATAGCAGAAATCCATATTCATTCAGTTTGTATGTTGGAATTCATGTGAGATTTCATCTTAAAAAATGGACCATTGCCAAACAAAAAAAAAAATAGAAAATACTGATGACACAATTATGTATGAGATAAGGAATATTAGAATCAGTAGCATACTGACTAATAAAAATGATAAATGACAGCTGAGAAAGTGCAGTAGTAAGGGGTGTATTCAATATGCATGTGTTATGTATGTATGTATGTTTAAATATGTATCTATTTCCTAGTAGTTCCTGAAGACTTTGCAGTATTAAAGCTGAGTAAAATAACTGACCATGTTGGTAACCTTGAGTCAATATGAAAAAGTCTTATTTTGTATTATATACCATATTCTGTTTAGGGAAGCAGGAAGGTGTCTTTAACATCAAAACATTTCCATTAAAATTATTAAAGAGTTTTAATGCTTTTATGGTATGCTTCTGGTCAGTTATTTTCCTTATTTATAAATTGAAAGGAGGTAATAGTTCAAATAAACCTTTTGGGAAAAGCCAGGTTCACATTTTAGTCGAATAATAAAAGGATATCACACCACAATTGTTTGATGTAACAAAATGCCAGACTGCGCTCAGTGATAACTTGACTGCAGAAGCCGAAGAGCATTCATTGTCGTAAAATGACATGTGCTCAGGCAGATGATTAATTTCCCCACCTGTCACCTGAAACTACTTATTTTATGAAAAAGAACTAAGTTCAGAATTTAAACAAACAGTGTTAATAAGCATGTACTTATATTGCAAATAAAATTCAAACTACCCTGAAGGCAGCTAAAGATTCTACAGTGTCATAAATCTATGTAAACTCCACACTTCAGACCTCTGATTTCTGTATTTGTAAAGTGATAAAATCATAATACTTTTTTAAAAGATTTTATTTATTTGAGAGAGAGCACGAGCAGGGGGAGGGGTAGAGGGAGAGGGAGAAGCAGGCTCCCCACTGAGCAGGGAGCCTGATTTGGGGCTTAATCCCAGGACCCTGGGACCCTGGGACCCTGAGCCAAAGGTAGATGCTTAATCGACTCAGCCACCCAGGCACCCCAAAACCGTAATATTTTTAAAGACAACTTAGGAAAAAAGGCCAGTGTGGAGAGAAGTAACCTGACATTAAATATATACAACCATCCAATAAAATAAAGTGATAAGTTAGGCTCAGTAGTGACTGACCATCATTTACTAACTGTGATTGTAAGTTAATAAATATATAACTCTGAATTCCTGGATACAATTCATGCAACATAGTATAAAATGCAATTCAAATTATGAGAGCAAGTTTAGGAACATAACATTGTTGCTAAATGTATCTGCTTAAGTATATTATTAAATATTATGTACCCAGTTCCATAAATATCAGAATATATGAATAGCCAACTATCAATGACAAGAAAGAATTAAAATAAACTTACATTTTTGTGATAGCAGAGCAAAGAGCTCCACTGCACATTTGATGTTGATATGAGCCTGGTCAAGTGGAAAAGGGCTCCCTCAAAGATCCTGATTGGTGAAGCTCCAATGGTTGACAATGATACTACTATCTAATTGTTCCATCTCTAAAAGTGAAAACCCCATATATCTCAAGGCCCAGCTAAATAACTCAGGCCTCCACTTTATTGTTACTTCTTTCTAGAAAGTTCTGGCGAAGTCCTATGCTTTACACTTGTATGTTTTTGAACTTGAGTACAGATTGCAGTAACTGTGGGAAGCCCAGGGTGAACCAAAGTCAAAATGACATACAGCAATTCCTGGGAATGGTCCTAGCAACAAATTCAAACCTAAAAACCCTTTTCAGCTTTTGCACAAAAAAACCTCCTAGAAAGTTCCTTACTTCATTTCTATTTGTACAAAACTACAGAATGATGCCGACAGGCCATTTATGCCAAAAAACAATGAGCCCAAAATTGAAATGTTAATATCCTCATATGTACATTGAAAATATCTCAAACTTTCCAAGAAAAATAATAAAAAGCACACTGATCAGAATTTAATTGAATGCAATAATAAATACACAGTTATTTTGTAAAATAAAATGTCAAACTGCATTCAGTGACAATGGGACTCAGGGGGTGGGTAAGTTGCCTATAAAAGTTTTACTTACTTGAATATCTTTTTTTTAAAATTTAAATTATTTTTATTTTTTTATAAACATATAATGTATTTTTAGCCCCAGGGGTACAGGTCTGTGAATTGCCAGGTTTACACACTTCACAGCACTCACCATAGCACATACCCTCCCCAGTGTCCATAACCCATCACCCTCTCCCGACCCCCCTCCCCCCAGCAATCCTCAGTTTGTTTTGTGAGATTAAGAGTCTCATGGTTTGTCTCCTTCCCGATCCCATCTTCTTTCATTTATTCTTTTCCTACCCTCCAGGCTCCCCACGTTGTATCTCCACTTCCTCATATTAGGGAGATCATATGACAGTTGTCTTTGTCCGACTGACTTATTTCACTAAGCATAATACCCTCTAGTTCCATCCACGTCGTCACAAATGGCAAGATTTCATTTCTTTTGATGGCTGCATAGTATTCCATTGTATATATATACCACATCTTCTTTATCCATTCTTCTGTTGATGGACATCTAGGTTCTTTCCATAGTTTGGCTATTGTGGACATTGCTGCTATAAACATTCAGGTGCATGTGCCCCTTCAGATCACTCCGTTTGTATCTTTAGGGTAAAAACCCAGTAGTGCAATTGCTGGGTCATAGGGTAGCTTTCTTTTCAACCTTTTGAGGAACCTCCATGCTGTTTTCCAGAGTGGTTGCACCAGCTTGCATTCCCACCAACAGTGTAGGAGGGTTCCCTTTTCTCTGCATCCTTGCCTGCATCTGTTATTTCCTGACTTGTTAATTTTAGCCATTCTGACTGGTGTGAGGTGGTATCTCATTGTGGTTTTGACTTGTATTTCCCTGATGCTGCTTACTTGAATATCTTAACCAAGGTAAGATGTTCCTCAATAACACTGACTAAATGGCACACTCTTGTATGTATCACCTGTTCTATTGGTTAGTACTCTTGGTTATATCTATTAAAAACAAGCCATTTGGTTGAAAAAAAATTTTTTTAACTTAAGCAAAAGGATAACTTGTTATAAAGACCCAAGGAGGTTGTACAGAACCTAGGCAGAGAATACAACTGGGCCTCAGGAATCAGTGACGATTTTATCTGCTTCTCTCTCTGAAATGTCTTCAATCTGCCTTTACCTTTTTAACAATAGTTTTGTCCAGCCTGTTTTCTCACTGAAACATAGTTTATGTTTTGGAATTCACTATCTCCCCCTGCAAAGCTATGCTTCTTTCAGGATGACTGATTTTAGCTAAAGGTTAAGAAAAAATTACACTGAATCAACTTTTTCTTCTTAATATGTCTGTGGAGCCTCCCAGAATTGTTATTTTTTAAGATCTTATTAATCATATGAGTCTCTGGTTAATGGGATTTCAGTTGGAATTGGAATTATCTGTGGGCAATAGAAAGCCTCAAATGCCAGGGTTTTTTTTGTTTTGTTTTGTTTGTTTGTTTGTTTGTTTGTTTTTGGTATGTTTGGGTTTTTTTGTTTTATGATTTTATTTTTAAGCAATCTCATCACCCAACGTGGGGCTTGAACTCAGAACCCTGAGATCAGGAGTTGCATGCTCCACTGATGAGCCAGCCAGTCACCCCTCAAATGCCAGTTTAAATAAAAGAAAATTTTATTTCTGTCTTTGAAAATGTTGAAGGTCCATTGCCAGTACAGTAACCTCACAAAGGCATTAGGGTCCCAGTCTCCTGTTTTGCTGACCGCCCCCATCCTTGGCACAGACTTCCAAGACAGCCATCTTTGAGCCATAGCCCATGTGCCCCATTCCAGGAAACAAGAAAAGGACAAAAAGCACTCACACTTACCTCTAGCAAGGGACATTAGAAAATAAACCTTTATTACTAGGCAGTTGTATTACCCAGTTAAAAATCAAGGGCTCTAGAACTAAGAAGGAAGAGTAAAATGAATATTAGGGAACAGTTGGCAGGCTCTACTGTAGAAAGCTATTAAAATGTGAGTTTTATAGTGGAGATGCAAATGAGCCCAAATCTTGGTATCTGTTCTATGAGAATATCTGAATAATAACTGCTTGAAACAGTTATTTTTAAATGACATTTGCAAACCAATCATGGGCTTCAAAGGAAAATCATCAGAATATTTTGCAACTGAGCATGAAGAAGTCTAGGAATAGTAAGTACTGCAATAGAATGCAAAAACAAAAACAAACCCACAGACAAACAAACAAGAAACTCAAATTAGCAAAAGTTAAATAGTATTTCCTTCAAAATCAACTCACTACATTTATATAATGATGTCTGAATAGATATGGTAATTTTCAGAGCATAAAATTACTGATGAGGATACTGAGAAACATTCCCCTTTTTTTGGCACCTGCAATATCAATTCTAAAATATATTTGGATATAGGTACTGCTGGGCCTGGACCAGAGTGAAGCAAGAGAGGCTTATATGACACAAAATTTAAGTTGGCACTTGTCTCCTTTTGGAGAAAGGGCAGATTTTACATCGGTACCACCCCAAGAGTGAATGTGTCCTTGAATCTTGTGCTCTAAGGCGCCGCCTTGTCTCACTCTAGTCCAAGCCATGGTGCACAAATAAGGAAGATTTGACAGACAAATGTGCAGTAGCTGTAACCGATTTAAAGGTCTTTGCAAAGTGGAAAAATGAGCAGCCATAGAATCGAGAACATCTCTAAGAATTTGCCTCCTGATTTTTCTGACTGTATTTAATGGGAAAGATAAAAATGCTAACTTCTGTTTGAAAACAAATGGATGGGGGGTGCTTGAGTGGCTCGGCTGGTTAAGTGGCCAGCCCTTGATTTCAGCTCAGGTCATGATCTTGGGGGTCCTGGGATCGAGCCCTGCGTTGGGCTTCCCACACTCAGCAGGGAGTCTGCTTGAAGATTATTTCTCTTCCCCGACCCCATTCTCTCTTTTTCTCTTTCAAATAAATAAATCTTCAAAAAAATAAAAATAAAAACAAATGAACAAACCATGATTAGAATGCCTGACTTTTGAAACAAATTTTGTATAATAATTAAATGTGATTTTGAGAGGTTATTCTTTTATATCAATATATTCTGGAGTAACTGAATTAAAGTACGTGTCACAGTTTTCCAAGTGAGACTTGAATTGCCATTTTTTTCCTTATAGAGACAAAAGTGTTCCCATATAGGAAAAGAATCTGAATAAGGTAAATTATGTGTGTATTTTGCTGATAAAGGATGATTAACAAATTTGGCTGATTTGCTAAATGCTCTGTAGAGTCTACACAGTTAGCAGCAGATGGTAAAGTGAGTGTTACTGATGTAAACTGGCAGGATCACTTTAGGGTACATTGTTGAAAAATGTGAAGGAAGCACCGGTTACTTACCCTTTACTGCATGAAGAAGAAGAACATATCTATGGTGTTTGAACAGATTCATGCAAATTATGACAGAGCCCTTCTCAACTGCAGGTACTGGATAGGCTTAATAGTAAGAAAGAGACAAAAACAGAGAATGAAAAGAACCACAACAGAGTGCATGGCAGGGCTAGGACCTGGGTGAAGCAAAAGAGGGAACTAGGATGTAAAATTAAGAAGTCATTAACTCTTGAGTTTGTCTAAGTGCAAACTTGGCACTTGTTCAAACTCAAGAGTTAGTGTCTCCTTAAATGTTGGCAGTAGGTGCCTTATTATTAAGGAGATACTCACTCTCCATGTCATGCATGAACCTGAAACTGTGAGAGCCTCCTTAAATTTTGTGCAAAAACTTGGTGGAAAAGGGGGACTAATCTCAATCATCAGAACAAATGACCTCCTGTAAAACAAACTTACCACAAAAACAAGGTTTTTTTTTAAACTTAATATTAGTTTTTTATTAGTATTTTTAGTATGATTCAACTGGCCATTCCATTAATAAATGAAATCAGCAAGTAGTCACCAAAAATAATGATCTGAGGCAAAACATTAATCATGGGTGAATCTAGATAAAGAATATATGGTGTTTTATTGTACTATATTTGCAGCTTTTCTGTAGGTTTGAAATTTTTACCCCAAAATGGTGAAAGTAATAATATGAGAATAGTAAAGAGCTGTTAGATATGAAAAGACACAATTAAAAATTGTTTAGATTATATATAGCTGATAGTTTATTGTAGAACATCAAATTAATGAATAAGAAGACAAACTTAAAAAATTCTCTGTAGAATAATTCAAGGTGAAAAGTGAAGAAATTAAAACTATGGGAGACAGAGTAAAAATAAAGTCTACAGTTAAGAAATTTACTACATTTATTAAAGGAGGTGTAGCGATAAGAACAGATGAGGAAAATAATTTATCAGAGACTTTATGTGAGCTAGTCAAAGAATTGAGTCTTTAGATTAAAAGAACTCACAAGTACCAGGCAAGATGAATAGAATGATACCCAAACTAGACATATGCTGCTAGTACTTCTGAATTTCAAAGGCAGGTTACCTACAAAGGAAAGATTTTACCATCAGACACTTTTGTAACATTAATTGCTGGAGACAATGAAGCATGTTTACCTAATTAAAAAAGAATAAGTATCTGCAGACAGAAACATATCAAATATATAAAAATTTATGAATTTGTAATGATAATATCCAAATAGTTGATGGAGGTTGCTAGGTCACCAACTCATTATTATATACCTCGATAAATAATGAAAAAGAGTCAAGTATTTATCCTGACTTTCCTTTATGAACTGTATTTCAAGATAATAGTTGATGATGGAAAGTCCTTCCTCTATAGAAGAATTCTAGCAATGAAATGCAGAAGGAATGATATCATTAGAAAATTCACCATTTCATAATCCCTAAGGAAATAATGGTTCTAGCAACAATCAGCATGGCTGCTAAAACACTTGAGGAAAGGTTTTATAATGGATGAATGGATCAGGCTGACAATACTCAACTGAAGTGATCAGTCTTAATATTCTTTAGAGTATGACAGTCATTTTGTGCCTCCTGTTATATTGCAATATATTGCAAATATATAGAACCACCTTTAAACTATTCTTACCAAAGAATTAAACTGAGATCTAATCAAGCCACTGATTGTAATAACTATCAGGAAATGTGGGGTGGACGTATATCTGTAGAGGAATATGTGAAATGACACCATGAAGATGCAATCAGCCAAAACAGAGAATGTGGGAAGTCTTCCAGGATAGATGACCCAATTCATTTAACAAATGAATAGCTTGGTCAAGGTGGAAAAGAGGAGAAATCATAGATCTTACTTAAATTTACTTATCCTTTAGAGATACATACTGGATTATTACTGTTGAAATGATAGAATTCTGGAATTTGCTTTAAAATACTCTAGGAGAAAATGTGTGTGTAGGGGGCTGGTATTTTAAGAGAGTAACAGAACAAAATTGGAAAAAATGTTGATAACTTTTGAAGCAGAGTAGTGGTTATATGAGGGTTCATTATAATATTTGTTCTACCTTTAAAATTTTCCGTTATAAAAAATAAAAACAAAAAAACCCCTAGAGGATTGAGAGGGATGTAGTATAATTCTTTTATTTTTTCAATTTTATTTTATTTTATTTCTTTTCAGCATTCCAAAATTCATTGTTTATGCACCACACCCAGGTTCTCCATGCAATACGTGCCCTCCATAATTACCCACTACCAGGCTAACCCATCCCTGCTCCCTTCCAAAACCCTCAGTTTGTTTCTCAGAGTTCAGTCTCTCATGGTTTGTCTCCCACTCCGATTTCCCCCCATCCCCCCATTTCTCCTCTCCATCTCCCAGTGTCCTCCACGTTATTTGTTATGCTCCATAAGTAAGTGAAACCATATGATATTTGACTCCCTTTGCTTAACCTACTTCACTCAGCATAATCTCTTCCAGTCCCATCCATGTTGATATTAAAGTTGGGTATTCATCCTTTCTGATGGAGGCATAATACTCCCTTGTATATATGGACCATATCTTCTTTATCCATTCGTTCGTTGAAGGGCATAAAGATGTAGTATAATTCTAATTAGACTCTGAGAAGGAAAAGAAAGAGTAGAGCAGAGGCTATATTTGAAGAGATACAATGGCTGAGAAAAAAAACTGATGAAAGATACAATCTGCTGATTTGAGAAGCCTAGCAAAAATCCCACTCAGGATAAAAGAAATCTAAACTGGAGACCTTGCAGTGAAACTTCAGAAAATGATTGACTGATTGATAGGCAGATGTGGGTAGGTAGGTAGAGAAATACAAGAGATCTTTAAGCCCAAGGGTGGGAAGAAGCCACAATACCTTCAAAGGAACACTGCTGATTTCTCAACAGTAATAATAGAAGCCAGAGATAGTTCAGTGATATCTTTGACATGATGAAAGAAAATAACTGCCAGCCCAGAGTTGTATGTCCAGTGAGAATATTTCAAGAATGAGGACAAAAATAAAGATGTTTTCAGACAACCAAGTTTGTTACCAACAGACCCTCTCTAAAGGAAGTTCTAAGACATGTAACTTAGGCAGAAGGAAAATATTCATTCGAAGGTCAGGTATTTAAGACACAAAGAAAGATCACACAATGGCAAATAGGTGGATAAATTTAAGCACAAATTGACAATATAAAAATAAAATTTCATGATGGGCTGAAATAGAAGAATTAAAATATATGAGAACAATAATGTGTAAGCTGGGAGTGAGAATAAGTACACTAATGTGTTCTAAGTTCCTTATATTATTGAGAAGAAGGATAAAAATATTGATTGATTGCTCTTTAGACATTGATTAGTTAAGGAAGCATGTTATAATTTTTAGGATAATTACTAAAAGGATAGAAACATAACATTTAACTTCCAAACTAGAAGAGTGAATGGAGGAAAGATTTTTAGGAATAATAATAATTCAGTAAAATAATTCAGTAAAAGGAGAGAAAAATAAACACAAGGTGGTTGGAACAAATAGAAAAGTTAAAATAATATGATAGATTGAAACTCTAGTAATTAAATCTAAATGGGCTAAAAGCTCCAGTTAAAAAACAAAGATTATCAGTCTGGATTTAAAAATCCAGTATACATATGTAAAAATAGATATATGAAAGATTGAAATTAAAAGACTGAAAAAAGATTTACCATGAAAACATTAACCAAAAGAAAACCTATGTTGCCATATTAACTTTGAAAGAACTACAGAAAGAAGCAGATAATCCATGTCACAGTGAACTATTATTATAGCACTTCTCTAAATAGACAGACTCAAAAATCAGTAAGATTTAAAGACTCAGTTAACAATTTTGACCTCATAAAATACTACACTATACAACTAAAGAATTCATTTCTTTATAGTGACTATATCTTAGGGTCTAGCATAAGTTTTCAACAAATTTCAGTGGGTTGGAATGATGTTTTCTGCCCACAGTACAGTTACTCTAGAAATGAGTAACAAAACAATAGCTAGAACAAACCCATATATTTGAAAATTACTGTATACATTTTCAAGTAACATATAGGTTAAAGAAGAAATTATACACAGAAACTATAAATCCATTGAAATATTTTGGTTTTACTACTTGACGTGTTGATGAGGAGGATATTTACAGTCAATTTGAACTCCTATAATCATTTCTATGAAAGTTTTATGTTTGCTTAAACTTCTGCCTTGGCACTGTTTTTTAATATAAGTCCCAACTTGAAGGGCTTGAAGAACAAGCTTGACGTGTTTGAACTTGGAGAAGAGTCTCAGAAACAATCAGGGTACAGTTGAGTTAATGGAGCAACTAGATATTGTAAAATGGCTTAATATTTCTTTTACTATCTGTTTCCATCACATTTAAGCAAGAGGTTAGGACATACTTTTAGTGGTAGCAGGGGTTCTTTAACTGGCTTATATGCAGAAGGCCAAACTACTGTGGGACATATAAACTCTTTTATATTTGTATTATGAGTTTTAATCTAAGGATTAATATATGCACTAAATATTAGCTCCATTAATGCCATTTTCATAAGTGTGTATGAGCATTTTCTTTACAAACCTGCATGTAGTCAGATCATTTCATTAGGTCTTTAGTTTATAATCCAGGAATTTTTTTGACCTCTAAAAAAAAGAAAACTTATAATATTGTTCAGCTAGTGCTGCAGAAAGACTTTTAAAACTAGTTAAACCTTTTTAGTAATGATCTTATTGAGAAGCAAAGCCAATAATTGAAAATACATTGTGAATACATTAATTATTCTTTGGGAATGTAAACTTACAAAGTTCTTGATACTTTGATAAATAAGTTTGTGCTGTTGCTTTGTAGTAAAATATATTTATATTCTAGTACTAAATTCCTCAGTTTGAGATCATTCTCATACCCAGACTGTGATGCTCAAGAGATAATTATTTATCCACACTATCATAATTTCTAATTCTAAGGTATAATAATTTGCTGTAATAATTTGAATAAAAATGCTAAAACTGTTTCTGCACCACCCCCACAAGATGTCATTAGAGTGGAAACTGTTTAGTGTTTACCTATTTAACTCTTAGCTGTATCTTAGCTGCCTTTGGAAGACAGGTTTTAAAATAGCAGGGCTTTTTTCTTTTTTCTTTTCTTTCCATACTTCTTATAGTAAAACTCGATAAGTAAGCAAAACAGAAAAGGTTAATCTAATTGAGTGATTAGTATAAGTCACAGAGTTCTTTTTTTAATAGAAAAACAGTTTATTCTTTCATGTACTCAGAATAACTTGAATTATTAAGTAGAAGTCTTCATTTAGCCTGACTTTCATGAGTTAAATATGTTAGTAATGTGTACTTCAGATTTACACACAATGTAAAGAAGTTTGTTCTGTTACATATTGTTGCCCTTGTATATATTTCTTTACAACTTGTTAATATCTTTATTTTACTTAACAAAACTGCACCTTGTATAGCAGTTATACAAATAAGTTATTCTTGTAGCTGCTTATAATATCCCTATAAATTTAGAATTGACTAAAAATATTTTTCATATAGAAATTATTTTACTTATTGCTTTTTTCCCCCCAGGAAAAAAAGTATGTTTCCTATAGCGCGCCTTTAATATTTTTAGAAAGGAAAATTATTTAAAATATTTACTTAATACAATGAACATACCATGCCCAAAATGTAACCAATTCTATATTAATAATATTTGATGATGAGGCTTTAGAGTATACATAACCAAAGATAATACACGTATGTTTCTTCATTTTGAGAATACTAACTCAGACACAGGTGCCTGGGCAGTAGTCATTTGGGTGTTGTCCGACTCTTAGTTTTGGCTGGGTTGTGGAATCTAGCCGCACATCAGCCTCCACACTCAGGTTGAAGTCTGCTTGGGTTTCTTTCTCCCTCAACCACCTGTGCTCTATCTCTCTCTTTCTTGCTCTCAAATAAGTAAATAAATATTTATAAAAAGAAAATACTCAGACATATGTGCATTTTATAATTTTCATGGGTAGCCATCATAACTTTGGTAAACTTTGACAATAAAAAGACATTCATGGATGGCTATAATCAAAAACACAAGAAACAAGTGTTGGTGAGGATGTGGGGGGAAAGCAGCCCTCCTAGATAATTGGTGGGAATGCAAACTGGTGCAACTATTGTGGAAAACAATAGAAAGGTTTCTCAAAAAGTTAAAAATAGAACTACCCTATGATCCCACTACTGGGTATTTATCCCCAAAATACAAAAACACTAATTCAAAGGGATACATGCACTGCTATGTTTATGCAGCATTATTTACAATAGCTAAATTATGGGAGCAGTCCAAGTGTCCATTGGTAGAAGAATGGATAAAGAAGAGATCTCTCTTTCTCTCTCTTTCTCTCTCTCTCTCTCTCTCTCTCTCTCTCACACACACACGAATATTATTCAGCTATAAAAAATGAATGCAATTTTGGGGCGTCTGGGTGGCTCAGTCAGTTAAGCATCTGCCTCTTGATTTTGACTCATGTTATGATCTTAGGGTTGTGAGACTGAGCCCTGCATTGGGCTCTGTGCTGGGTGTGGAGCCTGCATAAGATTCTCTCTTTCCCTCTCCTTGTGTTCCTCCCCCCTCCCTAAAAAATCAAAAACAAAACCAAAAAAGAATGAAATCTTGCCATTTGCGATGACATGGATAGAACTAGAGAGTATAATGCTAAGCGAAGTAAATCAGTCAGAGAAAAACAAATACCATGTGATTTCACTCATATGTGGAATTTAAAAAACAAAACAGATGAGCAAAAAGAGTAATAGAGAGGGATAGAGAGAAAGACAAATCAAACATTTTTAACCATAGAGAACAAACTGATGGTTACGGAGAGGAGGTGAGTGGGAGAATGGGTGAAATAGGAGATGGAGATTAAGGAGGGCACTTGTGATGAGCACTGGGTGTCCTATGGAAGTGTGAATCACTGTATTGTACACCTGAAATTAATATAGCAGTGTACATTAACTATACTGGAATTAAAATTTTAAGAACTGAAAAATAAAAAGACATTCATGGAAATTTCTAAAGATATTTTTCAGTAGAAGTACCATCATTATGACTCTGAAGTTAAACTTTTGTTTACTCTGAAGGAGGCACTAAAAGTAGTCTTAGCCTGATTCATAGCTTTCTGACACCTCAAAAAGAAGGAAAAGCTAATTGAATAGCATATGGGTTGCCAAATGCTTTTTAAAAAATTGAGTATATATAGTATGTAGTTTAAAATAAAATTTGCTTTAAGTACTATGGTAAAATTCTCTTTATTATACAAAACATTAGTAACCTGAGTATTTTCAATGTAAGAAATACTTTCATGTATGTACATTTATATAATGTTTTTTTTTTTTTTATTTTTTTTTTTTAAAGATTTTATTTATTTATTTGAGAGAGAGAGAGAGAGCATGAGAGGGGAGAAGGTCAGAGGGAGAAGCAGACTCCCCATGGAGCTGGGAGCGCGATGTGGGACTCGATCCTGGGACTCCAGGATCATGACCTGAGCCGAAGGCAGTTGCTTAACCAACTGAGCCACCCAGGCGCCCTATATAATGTTTTTAAAGGGTTTGAGTTGCTAAAGTGCTGTAAAATGGAATCTGAAAACTTCTTAGGAGTTAATCTCTTTTGACACAGTTAGAGATACTAGTCATGTGGAATGCTATAGGAAGCAGTTCAGCAATATTCCTTGCCAGTCTTAATATGGTCTGAGTATGAAGTGAAAATAAATTATTTCTCCTACCAAAATGAGGTACGTACCTTAAAATTTGCCAAAACAATAAGTAGTGTATTCCCAGTGAATATTTGTTAATGGTAATGATAATTGATTTTCCTTAAGTGAGAAATAAGCCAACTCAAAACTGGGTGGAACAGAAAAAAATGGGTAATTATATTTCTTTTTCTAAGAAAGAAGTGTTCAATGGGAATGGATTTCAAAGTTTGTGATTGGGGTAGTTGGGGGAAGGCAGTGTGCACTTAAATAGGACATCTCTAAAGACATCTGGGGACATGCCTATCCTCATGTGCTATTTCATACATTCATTATGTAGCCCTCACTCTATGCAAGGTGCTCTATTGTGAACTCAGAGGAAAAACATGACTAAGGGAAAGTCTTCGTCTTCTGTAACTTGACAACTTACTGAATATGGCAGGCACATAAAAAGTATGATACAGTATACTTAGGGCTTTAATAGAAATAGGCTAGAGTACTATAGGATCATTAGTGAGAATATTATGTTAGGAGCTGGAAAATTTGAGAGTGTGTGTGTGTGTGTGTGTGTGTAGTGTATGTATGGTGTAGTGGTGGTGAGTTGGAAAGCAGAGATCACAACTGATCTGAGTGGTTAAAGGACAATGGAGTTCACTAAATGAGCAAAGAAAGGAGAAGGGCATTTCAAAAGAAACAGATGGTTAAAAGCATTGAAGTATGAAAGTGCCTACTTCAAAAAACCATGAGCTCTACTGGTGTGATTGTAAGTGGAATAGGTAAGTAGGATATCTGGACATAAAAATGGGATCAGGGGGGCCCTTAGGTGGCTCATTAGGTTTAGCAGCCCACTCCTGGTTTAGGCTCAGGTCATGAGGTTGTGGTCATGAGACTGAGCCCCACATCAAGCTCTGTGCTCAGTGTGGAGTCTGCTTCAGATTCTCTCTCCCTCTACTTCTCCCTCCAGCTCCCATGCTCTCTTTCTCTCTCTCTCAAATAAATCAGTAAAAAATATTTTTGAGGCATGATTGGTAGAAATGTGGACTTCATTGTGTAGGCATTAGGATATTAGTAGCTGTCTCTTAAAACCAGGAACTCTTTTAAGTCAAGCTTTTATTTACTGTGAAGGAATATCAAAAGTAGTCTTATAGGGTGCCTGGCTGGCTCAGTTGGTAGAGCATGCGACTCTTGATCTCAGGGTTGTTCAGGTCCCTCCCTGGAAGTAGCAATTACTTAAAAATAAAATCTTAAAAAAAAAGAAAGGTAGTCTTACCCTGATTCTTGGCTTCCTAACACCTCAAAAAGAAGGAAACGTTAATGAAACTATTAAAAGGCTGTCATATTTTATATATTCAGCTGCATGGATGAATCTCAAATGCATATGCTAAGTGAAAGAAGCCAGACTCAAAAGGCTACATTCTGTATGATTTCACTTTTGTGGCACTTTAGAAAAGGCAAAACTGTAGGGGTAGAAATTCATCAGTGATTGTCTGTAGGGAAGGGAATACATAGGAATTTGGGGGTTAGGGAGGTAATGGAATGGTGCTATATACAGTTGTGGTGGAGGTTGCACAACTGTATGCATTTGTCAGACTTAAAGAACTGTACTTCGAAAGGGTAAGTTTTACTGTGTGTAATATCTGCCTTAATCATAATAATTAGTAGTGGTTACAGAAGCAGAGTGAGTCCCTGAGCAAAACAGCTATCCTGTAGCAGAATAGAGCAGCTTCTCTTAACATTTCATCTTCATTGCCTTATCCCCACTACCTTCCCTGTCTTCAGCTTCTGCTATTCACGGTGGCTTTTCACATTTTTATCTGAGGCCCCAGTGACCTCTCTTGACAGATCTTGGGTTCCAGATTGTAAGCAGAACCATTGCTCACTCAGTTGATTTCCAGGTTCAGCCATGCGCACCCTTAGTTTGTATTTCATTAAAGAAAGACATGACCAGATTTCAGTAAAATGAGAACTTTGAAGATAGTATGTGAAGAATAAATACTAAAGAACCTGAAGATAGGAATACACATAGGAGATTTTTAGGATTGCCCAGGCCAGAAATCATGAGGGTATGAACCTCATGATTCATGATGGTATGAACTTCATGAGGTATGAACCATTGAGGAAAGCTGTGAAGATGGAATGAAAGGATGAATGAAACTGTAGTTAGAATTGACAAGACTAAAGAATAGGATCTGAGGGAGAAAAGGGAAGAATAAGAAGGATGATTCAGTAGTGTCTAGCTTAGGCAACTAGTTGGATTGCTTATTTCACTCATTCAGAAAATAATTATTGATTACTGAACTGTATACTTAAAATGGTTAAGCTTAAGGGTACCTGGGTGGCTCAGTTGGTTTAAGTGTTTGCCTTTGGCTCAGGTCATGATCTCAGGGTCCTAGCGGAGAGCCTGCTTCTCCTTCTGCCCCCTCCCCCTGCTCATGCTCTCTTTCTCTCAAATAAATAAGTAAAATCTTTTTAAAAAATGGTTAAGCTTGGTAAGTTTAATATTATCTTTTTTTTTTTAAACATTTTATTTATTTGTCAGAGAGAGAGGGAGAGAGAGCGAGCACAGGCAGACAGAATGGCAGGCAGAGGCAGAGGGAGAAGCAGGCTCCCTGCAGAGCAAGGAGCCCCATGCGGGACTCGATCCCAGGACGCTGGGATCATGACCTGAGCCGAAGGCAGCTGCTTAACCAACTGAGCCACCCAGGCGTCCCTAATATTATCTTTTTTACCACAATTAAAAAATAACATGTTAAATATATTTATTGAGTATCCACAGTGTGCCAGGCATAATGTTAGGTAGTGGGTATAATAACAGACATGGTTTCTGCCTTCTAGAGGTACTACAAAGTGAATCCAGAAGTATGTACATAAAAATGTTGGTAAACATTTTGGAGAAAAGGAACAGGGTACTTACTGTAAGAATGATAGGAGATCTATTTAAGGATAATAAGAAGACAACAATAGGAACAGTAGGAGAGAAGAGGAATTTCAGACAGCATGTACAAAGGCCCTCAAGCAAGAAATAACTTGTTATGTGTAAAGAACTGAAACAAGACCCATGTAACTGGAATGTAGTGAACAAGGGGAGAGTGATGTTATACAAGAGAGGTAGGTACTGCTCAGGTCATGAAGGATCTCATGGACCATGGGAATAATTTTCGAATTAAACCCATGTGTAGTAGAAGGCCATTAAAGCTAGAATGTATGTGTGTTTGTGTGTCTTAAGAGAATGGTGTCATGATCTGTAACCTCACATTCTGCCTTACTTGTTGCTTTAAGGAACAGTCCCGGCTTTTATCCAGAGACCACCCATCACCATGGGTATTAGACCCATTCCTCTGAGTCAAGGGCTTTGATCCTGATTTTACCCCTCTCCTTATTACATTAGAATCTTACTCAGTATCTGATCACCTCATTTAGCTTAGAAATAATCTACGTAGTCCATCTTAAAAAGAAACAAAACTTTATAGATACCACATATCCCTTCAATTACTTTCCCATTTCTCTGCCTTCTACTGAAAAAGTTGTCTATATTCATTAGTTTTTTCAGTCTACTTCAAACAGGCTTTTCTTTCTATTTCTGTTCTTTGACGGCTCTCCTGTTAAGGTCAACTCCAGCTTGCCAAATCCAGGGGTCAATTTAGTTCTTACCTTATTTATCCCTTCAGCACCATTTAATGTAGCTGAGTATTCCTTTTTAAAAATGTTAATAGAGTTGTTTTAGCCAGATAGCATATTACCATGGTTCAAAGATCAAAATAATATAAAAAGATGTGTATTAGGAAGTCTTAGTACCACCCCGTCCCAGTTTACTATATTATACCCCTTCCACCCCAGCTTTCTAAAGATGACCATTTCTATTATTTTCTCCCAGTGGTTTTTACACAGATACAAGCAAAACTAAGTATTTATTTTTATTCTTCCTTTTTTTGCTTACCCCCAAAGTAACATCCTATAAACACTGTTCTGCCCCCTAATTTTGCTCTTTTCGTTTGACAATGTATCCTCGGAATCTTCTCATTTTTGTAGCTAGAGAACTTCCTCATTCTGTCTTACATCCCTATTCCAATGTGTTATATCTAGTCTTTTCTTTATTATAAGCAATGCTGCAACGAATGACTACAGATTACTTTAAAATATGTTAGGTAGATTATCTAAAGTGAGTCAAAGAGTAAATGTGTTTCTAATTTTGAAAGGCCTTCTAAAGGGGATATACCATTTTCCAATTAAATCTAATCCTGTGATTTAAAATACTATCTATATAGTAATATATAACCCACATGTATCTCCAACTTTTTCTCTGATTTGTTGTCTACTCAGTACCTCTCCTTGCACAAAATCGAACTCTTCATTTTCCTCCCAAACTTACTATTCCCCTCATCTTCCCCTTCTCTCGGTGAATAGCACTGGCAGTTGCTCAAGCAGAAAACTTAGGAGCCCATCTTTTCTCCTCCTTTTCCTACACACCATCTATTGAACGGAACTTTATATGGCAGATATGTTCTATATCTGCACTAATGTGCTAGCTACTAGCCACATGTGCACTTAAAATGCAGCTAGCATGACTGAAGAACTAATTTTTAAATTTCATTTAATTTAAAATAATTTAAATCCCCTTATGTGGGGCGCCTGGGTGGCTCAGTCGTTAAGCATCTGCCTTCTGCTCAGATCATGATCCCAGGGTCCTGGGATTGAGCCCCACATCAGGTTTCCTGCTCAGTGGGAGGCCTGCTTCTCCCTCTCCCACTTCCCCTGCTGGTGTTCCTTCCCTCTCTTGCTGTCTCTCTCTCTGTCAAGTAAATAAATAAAATCTTTTTAAAAAGATAAAAATAAAATAAATAAATCCCCTTATGTGACTAGTAGTTGCTGTATTGGACAGTGCAGACTTTATGCTCCATTAGTATGTCCTAGAAGTTCTGCTCTTCAGAATGTATTCTTTTTTTTTTTTTTTTTTACTATTATAGAGGTTTATTTAATTAAAACGTTCAGTATGAAAATGCACGCAACCTGATTTTTGTATTGTAGTAAAACAGGTACTATGGAGAGGGGACATGTGGAAGCAGTTGATTCTTCTGATGAACACATCCATTGTTTATACTCGTTCTAAGGCTTCTAACATGATGATACTATTTCCTCGTATTACCACCATTCCAGTATTGTCCCGTTGCCCACTAGTTGCCATCTCCATACATTCATCTATCACAAGATTCATAAATGGATCAAACCCCCACAATATTCCTTGGACATATCTGCCACCATTTAATTTCAATGATAATTTCTTGTCCGTAAACTTTTTCCACTCAGGAGGGCAAGCTTTACTCATGGTGTCTACTCGGCAAGCTCAAAGATGCCTCCAAACGGAATTTGTGGTGTCCCTCGTGTTCCCGCCCAGAATGTATTCTAAATCTAATTCCTTCTCACTTCTTCCCCACTCCACTGTGGCATAGTCCACCGTCAGTTCTTTCTTGGACTATTTCAGTGGCCTCTCAACTTATCTCTCTGTTTCTACTTAAATACCCTATCCAAAGTCTGTTTTCTACATGGTAGAAATCTTTTTTTTTTAAGATTTATTTATTTATTAGAGAGAGAACATGAGTAGGGGAGGGGCTGAGGGAGAGGGAGAGAATCTCTCCTGACTCCTTGCTGAGTGTAGAGCTTGATGTGGGGCTCCATCTCTTGCCCTTGAGATCATGACCTAAGCCAAAACCAAGAGTTAGAGGCTCAGCCAGCTGAGCCACCCGGTGCCCCCATAGTAGAATTCTTACAAAAATTGTTATTTCATATTTGACTTATGCAAAATAATATATGAAATACATAGGGTAAGTTATGGATCCTAACAACAAAGTGAATACTATCCAGTGTTAAAAACTAAAACATTGCCAGTAATGTCAAATCTACTGGTTATGCTTCTGCCCTTCTGCCTGTGTTCTACTTCTCCTCCCAAACATATGGCTGCTAACCATTCTTTTATAAATATGAACCCCTAAACAATGTTTATTTCAAGATTTACAAAAATGGCATTATCCTGTATACCTAAACGTAGGTTGTTTATGCATTATCCTTTTAGTAGGCTTCTCTCTTTACTCAATATTATGTTTCTAAGACTTATACATGTTATATACAGCTGTAGTTTATTCATTTGCATTGCTATATAATCTATTCCATGGAGCCTACCATGATTCGTCCATTCTCCTGATGATAAAGATAAGAATTTCCCCCCACATTTCAGCCATTAGGAATGATATTGCTGTGAAAATTCTTTATGTCTCTTGATATAAGGGTTTTCTTGGGGTAATGGTACTCAGTGTAGCTGGGAAACTTAAAAACAATATATCAGTGCTTGGATCCTACATTACACCATTAACTTAGAATCTTTAGAAGTGGAGTTAGACATTAATGTTGTTTTGTTTTTTTCGTTGTCCATGTGATTTTAAAGGTTACTAAGGATTAAAAAACACTATGTTAAAAGTATTCCTAAGCATGAGGTTTCCTGGTTGTAGGAGTATGTCAGTTTAAAAGACTATTTATTTACTTACTGTAAAAGATAACACACAGAGAGATATACTGAAAAACATTTTTCTTCCCTTGGAAAACTTGTGTCTTTCACAAAAGGTTGATTTTCACTCCTCAAGTTTTCCTTTATATGAAAAAAATATTTCGTGCCCAGCAATTCAATAAAAATTTATATTTTGTGCAGGATCTGGTTGTTTTGCAGTGTAAAATTCTTCAGAGTGTTTTTGGTACTGGAAGTCTCACTAGGATGATGTTTTTAAATCATTAATCAATTATGTCACTGCCTTGTTCAAAACCTACCAGTGGCCTCTGTTACAGAATAAAATGACCATAGCCTTTAAAGGCCATATCTCATCTGGTTTCTATCTTTGTCTCCAACTGTCTTTCCTATCACCCAGTGCTTTTTTTATTCTGTTAGAGTCATGCTGGTCTGGTCCTCAAGTATGGCCAGTTCATTATAGCCTCAGGATCTTTATATTTGTTTTTCACTCTGTCTGGACCATTATTTCCGAGATTTCCTCATGGCTCATTTCCTCATTTCATTCAGATCTCTTTTCAGTGTCACCTCTTTAAAGAGGCCTTCCCTGGGGTGCCTGTGTGGCTCAGTGGGTTAAGCCTCTGCCTTCAACTCAGGTCATGATCCCAGGGTCCTGGGATCGAGCCCTGCATCGGGCTTTCTGCTTGGTGGGGCGCCTGCTTCCCTTCCTCTCTCTCTACCTGCCTCTCTGCCTACTTGTGATCTCTGTCTGTCAAATAAATAAATAAAATCTTTTAAAAAAAATAAAGAGGCCTTCCCTGACTACCCTATATAAACCACCCCCTTTTTCTTAATTACTATCTTCTTACCTATATACTTTATTATCATTTTTTTCCTGACTACTCTATGAGCTCCATGAGATCATGGACTTCTTCATTTCTGTGTCCTTAGAAGATAGCATGGGTAGGTGCTCAATAAATATTCGTTGGGTAGGAGGATGAAGGACCTATTGAATGAACAGAAGGAAGGAAGAAAGGAAGGAAGTAAGGAAGGAAAGAAGGGGGGAAGGAGGGAGGGAGGAAAGAAGGAAGGAAGGAAGGTCGGAAGGAAGAAAAGCAAGCAATCTGCCTTCAGTAGAGAGAGTAAAAGAAGAATAAGTTTGTATTTAAGAAAAAGAATTCAGTTTTAGATCCTCCTTCTATCCTTTGTTCTCCCCTTCCTCCATCTGAAACATGCAACTACACATAGATGTCAGGATTAACAATGAAACTGGTCTTGCCTTTTCTTCTTCTTCTTCTTCTTCTTCTTCTTCTTCTTCTTCTTCTTCTTCTTCTTTTTTAAGATTTTATTTATTTATTTGACAGAGAGACAGCAAGAGAGGGAACACAGGCCGGGGTAGGGGAGGTGGGAGAGGGAGAAGCAAGCCTCCCGCTGAGCAGGGAGCTGAATTTGGGGCTCAATCCCAGGGTCCTGGAATCATGACCTGAGCAGAAGGCAGACACTTAATGACTGTGCCACACAGGCTTCCCTGGTCTTGCTTTTTCAAGGGATTAGCAAAGTTGTAGATTTTGTGAAATAGGCGTTAAAATCGAAAGCTGTTTAAGAAGTGAAAATGCAAACTCTAAGAAAATGACCCTTCATCCTCCTTCAAGGATGTCTGAGCTCAGAGTGATTAGGAAGTGCTGGCCTGTTGAGGCTTCTGGGGGAAAACTCATTAATTGTGAACTTTATATAGAAGATATTTCAATCATGAACTCAGGAGCTGAGGACTCACTCCTGCTCAAAGATAACAGAGAGCCAGGGCATGGAGGACTGAGCCTTGGGGCTGAGACAGGGACCTGGCTGTTGTCAAGTCGCATGTGGAGAAAATAAAGCTGGCTCCAGTAGTCTCTAGGGAAATAGGCCACATAAACATTCTGTTAATTCTAGTGCCTCCTATCTGCCTGTTCCTTCACTGGGAGTAAAGAACCTTTCTGTCCAGATGCAGTGTGTGGTCTCTCACTCAGGTGGGATATGAAAGCACACAACCTTGCTAGAGTTTTTTGGATGTGGATTTGAAGAATATCTCTAAATCAGGTAACATCAGGCTTGAAGATAGGATACCCACCACTTTTTCTGTCATAAATATTTTGCATTTATCCGTACTGGAGTTCCATGCTGAAACCATCTGGAAGAATCTTGAAGAAGATGGTGGTCCCCATCTACTAGGATCATAAAAGTTCTTAAGAAAATTGTGGAATGAAGAAGTTTAAGACTCTTTGGCATACAACATTTTACTTTGTTTTATTTTAGTCTATATGAACTAGACTTACATCAAAGAAATACACCTATCAGTCAGTTGGCAGAAGTTTGCTTTGAATGATAATTCCTTACATTTATAAAGTACTTCATAGTCTCCAGAACATTTAAATATACATAATTTATTTTAATATCTCTGCAAAACCATGAAGTAGATAGGGTGGGTGCTATTTCTGCCATTTTAAAAATAAAGAAATTAAGGCAAAGCTCGGGTCACTCATTATATCACATCCTATCTAGTATAAGTGTACCACATCTCATGCAAATACAAATTTGTAAACATATTTATTAAGTACTTACTAAAAGGAGTCTTTTATTTATAAAAATAGAATTTGGAAAGCCTCCTTCAAATACTAAACTTTGCTAGTACATTTAAGTGCATTAACTACTGGACTAAAAAGCTTGGGGAACAGAGAATTTGCAGTCTGGTAATTCACTAGCAGGGTTCCTGAGTGCCTCAGGCAGTTAAGTGTCCGACTTTTGATTTTGACTCAGGTCATGATTTCAGGGTCCTGAAAATGAGTCCCTTGTCAGGACCTGTGCTCAGTGTGGAGTCTGCTTGAGTTTCTCTCTCCCTCTATGCCTCTCCACTATTCTCTATATAAAATGAATGAATAAATATTTGAAGGAAAAGAAAAAAAATCAGTACTAATAGACAAATAGAAAATGAAGTCTAAGTATTTAGCCTAAAGTTGCATTGTTGAGAAAATACAATTCAATGAACAAAACTAAGTTACACACAGGTTTTTTTAGAAAAAAAAAAAAATGGTGCTATCTTAAAAATGGTGACATTTTTGTATTTTATTTTTACATCCTTTGAATTTTATTTAGTTTTGTCTGTCAGAATTTGAGAAACTGTATTATGACAAATCTTAAGTTTGGTTTTGTTTATACTCATACATTTTGCCGTCAATGCAAAACTGTGCATTAAAATCTCTTCTTGGAACATTTATTTTTGTATTAGAATTAGAGTATGTTGTATTATGAAACAGTGAAAAGGTATCATTAACAGCTGTTTAAATTTATATGTAAGTAGCTAAGTAATTTTTTTAATCATATTCAGTTTTATCTAATACTAAATATCTCATTTAGCATAGGATATTATAGACAAGATTTCTTTTCCTTATTAAGTCGTAAGATTAACAGTAGTCTTTTCCTTGATTGCTTGAAACTAATTGAGCTTGTTTTGTTTTGTTTTTTTTTAACTTGGCAGTCATCTTTTTTAACTTGGACATAAGCATGTGTGAGTAAGTGTTCCCATATTTTAGTCATGGTAAATTATGAGCATATTAAAAATAATTATCTTCACCTCATAAATCTTTTAGTCAAGTTTATTTTAGTGCTTACTTTAATCTTCCTGTTAATGTCTCCTAGTTCTGGTCAGATATATACGGGTGGCAGTAAATTATAGATTTGAGCTGTATTTAGTAGAGAAAAAGGCCAGTGGCATAATGTATTATAGCTGTAGTTCATAATCAAGTGTCTGTTTAGAGTTTTGAGGCATTAATGAAACCCATCTCTTTTGCTGCTTATTGGAATTGGGAGCTTATTTTTTAAACTGAATACAATAATTTAGTTTCATTGGCAGATTTTGAAAATTAAAGAATTAGAGATGCCATTCTTTGGAGGAAAAAGTAAAGTGACATTTGCCAAACACTAATGGTGATAATAGGGTTAGAGTAGATCCTCTAAGTTAATGCATGCTGTTGAAGGTAGGCACAATTAGTAATATGAACATTCAGTTGGTTTAGGAAAAAAGAAACAGCAGCATATTACCAAAGATCAGGATCATTGTTATAAGATTTAGCAAATATAATAATGAACATAACACATTTTGAGATTATAGGCTTCTAGATTGGAGGCTTACATGGTATGTATCAGGTACTTAGGAGACAGTGTGAGCACAGTAGTTACATGTTCCATGAGGTATTTTCTCAGCTATGTTCAACGTGTGCTTTGCGATCGCTTCTCCATTTGTTGAATTCAGGATGACCTTTGCATGAATAAAGTCAAATAGGATTAAGGCAGGAATTTTCAACAATAGAAAAGAGCAACAGATGTAGCCGACTTTGAACGTGGGAGGATTGTTGATGCCCTGTTGCTTAAAGGGAGTGTCTATAGTGGGGGGAAACGATGAGGAAAGGGAAAGTAAAAAATAAGTTTATAAAATACTAAAAATTTAGAAAAGGAGTAAAAATAGTCCAAAATACCTCTCTAAGGTCTTTCATAGTTGGGAAGAAATTGTCTTGTAATTTAAAGATCCTTTAAACTGTATAACTTTTTTCCTTTTGTATTACAAAGATAGAGTTTGGGGGGAAAATACATATATATATATATATATATATATACGCTTTCAAAATATGGATGGGAAATATATGTGGTTAGGAAAACTGCAGGTAATACTATGTGGCATTTGTGAAGGCTGTTCTTTCTGTAGTCTTATTTGTTCCATTTTGAGCTATAACAATATAAAACTAAGAATGTTGCACACAAATTATTCTGTTAGTTTTAAACATAAAGTAACAAAAGATAAGATTCCAAAATAATTGTATATGTGGTGAGACCATACTTAATTTTTGACCGGTATAGGTGAAACATTTTAAAACAGTCATTGCATATAAATCACCTTGTTTCATCTTAGTTTGCTTTGTTTCTTATACAGTGGAGTTGGTTTATTTTTTAAAAGACTATTTGTCATATAGATTCTCTTTTCAGATTATTTAATTTAAAACAAAATCTAATCCTTGGTGTCTATTATATACTAAATACACATCCTGCAAACACTGACTGTTTGGCACCAGTGTTTTCTGGTTCCTGATAATGTAAGTCCCTAAGTGAGCTATTGTAGTTTATGATAATGAATAATCTTTAAGCTGTAAAAAAAAAAAAAAAAAAAAAAAAAAAAAGGCAGCAAAATGAATAAAGAAGCATTTAAAACAAAGAGATAATTTTATGCTTCAACTATTAACTGGAAGTTCTTTAGAAAGCTTAGTGGGAAAGTTTGTGAGGAAAAATAAACAATGAAATGGTTTTATCTGTTTGGTTTATTAAAATTACATGCTCAGTCTTAAAGGAACATTGTATATGAAATACTTGAACTGCTAAAACTTAATGTAGCATTCCTAGAGTAAATTTCTATGAATCTGTGTAATAGTTAACTCTCATAATGCCTATAGTTCTAGTTTTCAAATAACGTGAAGGAATGAATATAAGAGGATAGTAATAGAAATATTAATAAGTGATTTAATTAAGTGATTAAAAATTTGGGATAAGAAAGAAAAATCTAAACATGTTGAATCAATAGTTACACTCCCTCAAAGGCAAAAAATTTATCCATAGTTTCTTCATCTAATACAAGGTTTTCCAGTAGATTTCCATTCCCAATCTGTTATTTAGAAGTGATCATTTAAAATTTGATAATATATATCTTCTTTCCACTACCACCACCACCAAATCTAAAAAGTAATCATTTAATTTTCTGATTTGTTTTTTGGTTTCTTTTTGCTATTTAAACTTAAGACTGTGTAAGGGGAAATAATGCATAGTAATATAGTAATCATATAGCCATAAAATAGAGTAGAGAGGGTAAATTGCCATAAGGACTTGTGATATACGTAATGTGGTATGGAATTTGGGAGAAAGGAAACACAAGGAAAGGTTTTGTGGCTTAAATGGCGTTTGAGTTTATATCTTACTGGTTTGGTAGAATTGGAACATAGAAATGGCAGAGGAATATCTCAAGCAAGTGAAATAGTATGAGCAGTGCCTCACATAAACCCTGTGCAAATGACTTTCTCAGATATTTGCAGTTCCCTTCACATACCTTCTCTTCTGTTCCTTTATGACTGCATATGTAGACTTTCTACTTAGAGCTTCCAATACTATATCTCTTAATAGCTAACTCAAGTGCTTCCTTCTGTGTGAGGATCTCTCCTGGACCACCAAAGTAGAGACCATCACTCCATTCTTTGTGATTCCCATTAATTTCCCATATCCATATTTTGTATTACAGCTGTTCATTTGTATATCTCTCTTCCCTGTAAGACTGAGCTCCTGAATTTGTACATGTCATGCAAGTTCAGATTCCTGGACTCCTGCTATATGCCAGGCAATAAAGAGAGAGTAATGAACAAGATAGAGCTCTGTCCTTGGGGAGCTCACATGCTAGAAAGATAGAGTGATTACAAATAAGTAATTAAAGAATAGAATTTCATATTTGATAAGAAAATAAAACATGGTAAGAGGTTAAATAGTGATCGAAGATGGGGCACCTGGGTAGCTCAGTCAGTTAAGCATCTGTCTTGGGCTCAGGTCATGATGCTGGAGTCCCGGCATTGAGGCCCATGTCCTTCTCTCTGCTCAGTGGGGAATCTGCTTCTCCCTCTCCCTCTGCGCCTCCCTCCCACTTTGTGCACTTTCTCTGTCTCTCTCACTCTCTTAAATAAATAAATAAAATTTTTTTTTAAAAAACAGTGATAGGAGGATTGGTGTTTTAATTAAGTGGTCATGGAAGTTCTTTTTGAGAAGGTGAAGTGTCAAGGAGTAAGCCGTATAAAGATTTGGGGAAAGAGCTTCTCTTGGCAGCAAGTGTAAAGTCCTTGGGGTATAAATTTAGGATTGGGGGGTCATATGAGGCCTCTCTTTAGAAGTGACATTTATGCTGTCATCTGAAAGGTGAGTACGGATTGGCCAGTCGGATAGTGAAGGAGGGAAGAGGGGGCAGTTTATGCTGAAAGAACAACAATGGTTGCCATGCCAGAAGAGTTTACCATATTAGAGGAAATGATAGGCAGGTGTGGCTAGAGCAGAATGATTAAGGGGAGTGAATAGCACAACGTGAAGCTGAGATCTAAAGAGGGCCAGGCATTCAAAGACTGTGTTCTCCCAAGGAAGTGGGAATCTATTAAAGAGTTTTAAGCAGGGAAATGATATGATCAGAAAGATCTTTGAAAAGATCACTCACATTTTTGTGAAGGTGATTGGACAAGGCAGGGGGTAGAAATACAAGGGAATGGAAACAGAAAAAAACATAATTGGTTAAGTACAAGTACATTCCCTTGTAGAAGTACAAGGGAATGGAAACAGACAAAACATAATTGGTTGAGACCAGAGTGGTGATATACAGATAGAGAGAAGTAGGTAAGTACAAGATATTTTAAATTCACAAAATCTTGCTTTTGGTGTTATATGTAAGAAATCTTTGTCTAAAACAAGATTTCAAAAGTTTCCTCCTATATTTTCATTAGAAGTTTTATAGTTTATATGGTATAAGGTATGAATCAGAGATTTTTTTGTCTTTATTTTTTGGTTGTTCCTTTTTCTTTTTTAGCATATGGATATCCAGTTGTCCCAGCACCACTTGTTGCAAAGACTATCCTTTCTTCTCCGAATTGCCTTTACACATGTGTTAGAAATAAAATGTGGGGGTGCCTGGGTGGCTCAGTGGGTTAAGCCTCTGCCTTCAGCTCAGGTCATGATCTCCAGGTCCTGGGATCGAGCCCTGCATCAGGCTCTCTGCTCAGCAAGGAGCCTGCTTCCTCCTCTCTCTCTCTGCCTGCCTCTCTGCCTACTTGTGATCTCTGTCTGTCAAATAAATAAAATCTTTTAAAAAAATAAAATAAAATAAAATAAAAATAAAATGTGTATGTGTAGGTCAGTTTCTTTCTTCCTTCCTTTCTTTTTTTTTAAGATTTTATATATTTGTCAGAGAGAGCACAATCAGGCAGAGTGGCAAGCATAGCCAGAGGGTGAAGCAGGCTCCCCTTTGAGCAAGGAGCCCAGTGCGGAACTTGATCCTATTTGGGATCATGACCTGAGCTGAGGGCAGCCGCTTAACCGACTGAGCTACCCAGGCATCCCTGTAGGTCAGTTTCCAGACTATTGTGTTCCAATAGTCTGACTACTTTTATACATTACTATCCTGTTTTGATTAGTGTTGCTTTATCCTAAGTCACAAAGTCGTAAAGTCTAAGTCTTCCAACTTTGTTCTATTTCAAAATTGTCTTGGCTATTCTACCCTTTGCATTTTCATATATGCACATTTTAGAATCAGCTTGTCAATTTCTGGTTGGGATTACACTGAATCTGTAATTCAGTTTGGGGAGAATTAACAACTTATCAGTACCGAGTCCTTAAATTCATGAACACAGCATATCTCTCCATTTATTGGGTCTTCTTTAATTTCTCCTAGCAATGTTTTATAGTTGTCAGTGTGCAAGTATTCCATATTTTTAGTCCAGTTTATGCCCAAGTGTTTCATATTTTTAAAGTAGTTGCATATGATAATTTTTAAGTTAAACCTTTTACTTTGAGTTAATTATAGATTCACATGCAATTTCAAGAAATAGTACAGAGAATCTCATACACATTTTATCCAGTTTCCCCCAATAGTAACATCTTATAAAACTGTAGTACAGTATCACAACCAAGATATTGACATTGATACAGTCAAAATACAAAACATTTCCACCACCACAGGATAACTGGAGTTTCCTTTTTATAGCCACAACCACCAGTAGACTGTGATAAGTAAAGCCTATACAAATATGAAAAGCCCACAGCTAACATACTTGGTGGTGAAAATTGAAAGCTTTTTCTCTAAGATAAAGAACAACACAATGATAGCTGCTTTTACTGTGTCTGTTTAGTCTGTTCAGTCTTAGAAGTCCTAACTAGAGCAGTTAGGCAAGAAAGAAATAAAAGACATCCTAATCAAAAAGGAAGAAGTAAACTTGATCTTGAACTTGTGGCCTTTAGAACTGTGAGAAATAAATTTCTGTTGTCCATAAGCCATACAGTCTATGGTAGTTTGTTATAACAGCATGAACAGAGTAAGACAACTAGTATATTAGCCTCCTACAGCTGCCATAACAAAATACCACAGGCTGGGTGGCTAAAACAACAGAAATTTGTTTTCTCACAGTTCTGAAGGCTGGAAGGCAAGAACAAGGTATTTGCACATTTGGTTTCTTCTGAGGCTTCTCTCCTGGGTTTGCAGAGATGGCTGCCTTCTTGCTTTGTCCTTGTGATCTTTTTTCTGTGTTTGTATATGTATGGTGTCTCTTTGTGTATCTAAATTTCTTCTTATAAGGATATCAGTCACATTTGATCAGGGCTCCCCTTATGACCTCATTTAACCACAAAAACCTTTTTAAAGGTCCTTATACAGTCACATTCAGAGGTACAGGGTGCTAGGGCTTCAACATACAAATTTTAGGGGAACACAGTTGGGCCCATAACAAACTTATATCTGACTTTCAAAACTCAACATTAAAAAAATTGAATACTCCAGTCAGCCAGTGGGCAAAATACATAACTAGGCATCCTGCTGAAAAGAATATATAACTGTCAAACTCATGAAAAGATGCTTAGCATCAGTAACCTTCAGAAAATACAAACTAAAGCCACAGTGGTGTATCATCACACACCTATGAGAATGGCTAAAATAAAAAATGAAAGCAACCCCAGTAGGAAGGGAAAAGGGTACCCCACTATTGCCAGATGAAGGTAGAAGTCCAGGTTCTCCATGTGGACACTGTGGTGAGTTCATATTATCACCTGGCAATGGTGGAAGTCTAGCTGCCTACTGTGTCTTTGCCTCTATGGATAGGATTTGGCCACAGTTTTTCCTATGGTGTTTGGCTGGAGTTCATGGTTGTTGTCTGGATGTTTTCCATCTTGCTAGGCTGCCCTTTTTCTGTTCTGTGATGAGAGACGGCAGGCTTTTGTTGGGACTTTTATTTTTGTTGATTGGCTTTTCAGATTCGCCAGCTTCTTTTTAGCTTCAATCTGGGATATGTGAAACAAAAAGAAGCACAGGGAACTCATTGTATTATTCCTTGGGTCCTGAAGTCCCTAGACAGTCTCCCTTTTCCCCACTTTTCAGAGTCTCTTTATGTTTGTTTGCTGTAATGTTCAGAGTTTTTAGTTTGTACTAACAGGGAGGACTAGGGGAAGTCCATCTATGTCTTCCTGGAAGAAGAGGTCAGTAATTTTTTAAATTTCGAATTATTTGTTGGTAGTATATAGATGTACAGTTGATTTTTTATATTGATATTTTACTCTGCACATTTGTAAAACTTACTGGTTCTAGTGTCACTTTCTAAATTTACATAGTATTTTATACTTAAATGATCTACAAATAAAAATCATTCTTCTTCCTTTCCTATATGGGTGACTTTTATTTTCTTGCCTTATTGCACTGGCTTGAACCTCCAGTTCAATGTTTGATGGAAGTGTTAAGACTGGAATTCCTTGTCTTGTTCCTATTTTAGTGGGAAAGAATTGGTCTTTCACCATTAAATATTAGGTTTTCTCTGATGTTCTTCATCAGATTGGGGACTTTTCCTCTATTCCTAATTTGTAAGGATTTTTATGAAGAATAGATTTTGGATTTTGTCAGATGCTTTCTCTGCATCCATAGAGATGATCATTTGCTATTTCTTAAAATCTTTAATACTATGATATACATTGACTGATTTTCAAGTGAGTAAAAGGAAAATTTCAATTCATCAAGTTGTATATATTAAAAATGTACAACTTTTATATGTCAGTCATGCCTCAATAAAATGGTTTTTAAAAGATAATTTTCATAAAGGATAAAATCTGGACTCAGACAAATATAATATGAGCATGTATCAAAGACTTTTTAGACCAATTTTTAAATGAGGGATCAAAAAGATGTTACAATCTGGTCAAATGAGAATCTTAAGAACTAACGCACATGTGGATCAAAAACGTCGAAATGGATTTATGTAAAGAAGGAGATAAAACTGTCTTTTTGGTTGGAGGAGTTCACCAGGTTGAATTTATTTGCATGTATAGGCCTACCTCAGATACATTGTGGATTTGATTCCAGGTCACCACAGTAAAGTGAATATTACAATAAAGCATGTCAGATGAATTTTTTGGTTTCCCAGAGCATATTAAAGTTATGTTTACACTATATGTAGTCTGTTAGGTGTGCAATAACACTGTCTAAAAAAATGTACAAACCTTAATTTAAAAATACCTTATTGTTAAAAAAATGTTAAACACCTGAGCTTTTAACAAGCCAGTCTCTTTGCTGGTGGAGAGTCTTGCCTCAGTGTTGACAGCTGCTGACTGATCAGGGTGGTGCTTGCTGA
Organism: Lontra canadensis; assembly: GCF_010015895.1. Lineage (NCBI taxonomy): Eukaryota > Metazoa > Chordata > Mammalia > Carnivora > Mustelidae > Lontra > Lontra canadensis. The sequence goes on along the minus strand of NW_022631044.1, from coordinate 9,230,348 downwards.
AGGTTGGTGTGGTTGTGGCAATTTTTTAGATTGAGACAACAGTGACGTTTGCTGCATCCATGGACTCTTCCTTTCACAAACAATTTCTCAGTAGCATGTGATGCCATTTGATAGCATTTTATCTACAGTAGAACTTCTTTCAAAATTGTAGGCGTGTCCTCTCAGACGCTGCTGCTGCTTTATTAACTAGGTTTTGTAATGTTCTTAATCTTTCATTGTTATTTCAATAATCCTTCACAGCATCTTCACCTGGAATAGATTCCATCTCAAGAAGCCACTTCTTTTGCTCATCCACAAGAAGCCACACCTCATCCATTCAAGTTTTATTATGAGATTTCAGCAATTCAGTCACATCTTTAGGCTCCACTTCTAGTTCTTTTGATGTTTCCACCACATCTGCAGTTATTTTCTCCACTAAAATCTTGAACTCCTCAAAGTCATCCATAGGGTTGGAATTAACTTCTTCTAAACTCCTGTTTTTGTTGATATTTTGATCTCTTCCCATGAGTCAGGAATGTTAGTGGCTTCTAGAATGATGAATGCTTTCCAGAAGGTTTTCAGTTTGCTTTGCCCACATTCATCAGGAATCACGGTCTGTGGCAGTTAGAGCCTTATGAAATGTATGCCTTAAATAATAAGGAAGACCTAAATGACTCAATCTATGAGCTGCAGAGTGGATGTTGTGTTAGCAGGCATGAAATCAACAAGAGTCTCATTTTGCATCTCCATCAGAGCTCGTGGGTGATTAGTTACATTATCAGTGAGCAGTAATTTTTAGAAAGGAATCATACTTTCTGATCAGTAAGTATCAACAGTGTGCTTAAAATATTCAGTAAACCATGTTGTAAACAGATACTCTGTCAACTAGGTTTCCATTTATAGCGCACAGACAGAATAGATTTAGCATAATTCTTAAGGGTTTTAGGATTTTCAGGATAGCAAATAAGCATTACTTCAACTTAAAGTCACCAGCTGCATAAAACCCTAACAAGGACTCTGTCTGTCCTTTGAAGTTTTGGAAGTCAGGCATTCTCTTCTCTTCTCTTCATGACACCTTCTTCCAATAGAAGGCTGTTTCATCTACATAGAAAATTTGTTGTTTAATGTAGACATCTTCATTAATGATCTTAACTAGATCTGGATAACTTGCTGCAGCTTCTACGTCAGCACTTGCTGCTTCTCCTTGCACTTTTATGTTAGAGAGATGGCCTCTTTCCTTAAACACATAGAGCCAGTTTTTGCTAGTTCAGCCTTTTCTTTGGCAGCTGCCTAACCTCTTGGAGCCTTCACGGAATTGAAGAAAGTTAGGGCCTTGCTTTGGATTAGGCTTTGGCTTAAGAGAATGGTGTGCCTGATTTGATCTGTTATCCAGACCACCAAGACTTTCTCCATATCAGCAATAAGGCTGTTTTGCTTTATTATCATTCACATGTTTTCCTGGAGTAGTGCTTTTCATTTCCTTCAAGCTTGGCTGTTAGGCAAGAGGCCTGACTTTTAACCTATCTTGGCTTTCAACATCTCTTCCTTACTAAGCTTAATCTTTGTAGCTTTTGGTTTAAAGTGAGAGATATGCAACTCTTCCTTTTATTTGAGGCCATTATGGGGTTATTAATTGGCCTAATTTCAGTAGTATTGTGTCTCAGGGAATAGGGAGGCCTGGGGAGAGGGAGAGAGATGAACAGCTAGTCAGTGGAGCAATCAGAATACAACACATCTGTTGATTAGGTTTGGCATCTTCTGTGGGTGTGTTTTATGGCACCCCAAATAGGTACAGTAGCAAAATCAAAGAGCATAGATCACCATAACAAATATAATAATGAAAAAGTTTGAAATACTGCAGGAATTACCAAGGTGTGACACAGAGACACAGAATAAGCAAATGCTGTTGGGAAAATGGCACCAATTGACTTACTGAATACAGGGTTTCCACAGACCTTCAATTTGTAGAAAAACACAGTATCTGCAAAGTTCAGTAAAGCAAAGAACAATAAAATGTGGTATGCCTATATATAGATAAGAATTGTTTCCATTGCTGATTTCCTGCAAGTTAACTTTAATCTCTATAGAGATTAATCTGAACTGGAGATCATTTTGTCCCCCAGGAAACATGGGGCAATACCTATAGATGGTTTTTAGTTATCACACTGGGAGGAGTGACGTTACTGGTGTCTGGTCCATAGAGGCCAGAGACACTCCTGTAATGCCCCCTGCCAACAGAGGAGTATTCAACCCCAAATGTTGAAACCCCAAAGGTTGAGAAACCCTGTTGTTTGTTGCAAAGTAACTTGGTGTAAGACAAAGACGCATATAATCTAGATATCCAAATAATCACTGGGGGCTCCAGCATTGCTTTGAAAAGACATCAGTAATGTATTTTGTTTATTCCAAAGTACCAGAATTTTCTTGAATTCATTAAATCAACTATGCATTTCTGGGAATAAACCTCACTTGATCAAGGTGAATTATCTTTTTAATATATAATTGGATTTGATTTGTTAAATTTTTTTTTACATCCATTTTCATGAGGGATATTGATCTGGAGTTTTCTTTTCCTGTAGTATCTTCATACAATTATGGAATCAAGGTACTGCTTGACTTCTAGAATAAGTTGAGAAGTATTACCTCCTTTTCTATTTTCTGTAAGAGTTTTTGTAGAATTGAGATGATTTCTTCTTTAAATGTTTGGGAGAATTATTCAATAAAGCCATGTATACCTGGGGTTTTCTCTGTGGTGAATTTTTTAGGTACAAGTTATATTTCTTTGTACAGAGCTATTCAGATAATCTCTTTCTTCTTGAAAGAGCTGTGGTAGCTTGTATCTTTCAAGGAATTTGTCCATTTCATCTTGACTGTCAAGGTTTTTTTAGCATAAAGTTGTTCATAACTTTCTTATTTTGTTAATATCTATAGAATCTGTAGCTATTTTACCTCTCTAATTTCTAATATTGGTAACCTTTGTCTTCTCTTTTTTTTCCCCCCTGTGATGAATCTGGCTAAAGTTCTGTCAATTTTATTGATGTCTCAAGTGCTTAGAACAGTGTGGCACATAGTAGTATCTTAACAATTTTTGTAAAAGCATATACATATATGTCCAAATTAAATATTTAACTCAAAAGAGTTGAACCTCTGACTAATGCCAGATCTGAGGAAATACCCAATAAATTTTTGTGAGCAGAATCTTGAGGGGGACCCAAGCCAGGTCACGGTTTACTGGAAGACTTACTTAATACTAGAAACTGAGGAGAAATTCTAAGGTTTATACGATGAGAAATTCTAAGGTTTTATACCATAGCAAAATTCGTTTTCTGAGTACTGAAAGAAAAATAAGTTTGAGACCAGAAGATGGGAATGTAAACTGGTAAGAATAAACTGTGGGTGAAAACCCATTGTTGCCTAGCTGGATCAGAATCACCTGGGACCCACCTCTTACCTACTGAATCAGGATTTTCAAGTCAGGTGCCACCTGACTCTCCCATTATTCCAAGTGATTCTGATGGCTGACATATTTGAAAAGTACTAATTTAGAAGAGGATTACTAGTAGATTGGAAGTGGAATGAAACTATAGGTGCTTGAAAAAAACGATTTTAATACGTTAAACCTGTGCCTAGTAGTAAATAATTACTTTGTACCCATAACTCAGATTACAAAGTTTGTACTGTAATACAGTAAAACTAATTAATTTACTTAAATTTTAATCCCATTGAGTTTGATTTTAAACATGTCTTAAAGGTACCTTTGGAAAGTTGGATAAAGCTTCTGTGGAAATCTAGCTTGGAAAAAAGTGTTTTTAATGATGTTTTTATGACTTAAACCATTGACGTCATATTTTTAAATAAAAATTTTAACCCCTTATTAAGTTCTTCCTTTGTGGCAAGTATAAACTCCATAAGAATGGGGCTTGTTTTGTCTGCCAGTATATTGCCATTCCTAACATGTAATGGATGTTAAGTAAATTCTTCTTGAATGAAAAATTCACAACATAGTTCCTTGTGGCACTTTGATAAAATTAGAATAACTGAGGGGTTTTGACCAGTTTCCCTTAAATTTCCTTGTGGGACAAGTAATTAAACTTCTTTGGCTTGGTTTCATCTCTTTCGTTCTTAAAAGGCATGCCGGGTTTTAAGTTGCAAGCTCAAATAGCTGCAGGGTCCTCTTGTGAGATACTAACTGGGAAAATAGACTTTACATGGGTCAGACAGGATCTCAGTGATGCATATTGCCTTGCATGTAATAAGTACTTAGTGCTTTTTAGTTGAATAAATGAATCTTAATTCACTCCTCTTTCATTTTTTTGTTATATAAATGATAAAACCAAAACCCAGAATGGATGTTATTAAGACTAATATTACATAGCTCTTTAAAATTCAGGGCCAGAAATAGAATTCAGGCACCTGGATCTAACACAGTATTCTTTCTAGATAATATTTCATTTCTGAGTCAGTTACAGAAAGAATGATTTTTCAGGGTACTGAATCTTCCCTAAGATCCTTGGTATCCTGAGGCCCTAGCCTCAGAATATAGAATATTCTATATGAATATATATGAGTCATATATTCTTATTCTTTTTCTTTTTTAAAAAGATTTTAATATATTTATTTAAGAACCAGCAGGGGAGAGAGGGAGAGCATGAGCAGCGGGAGGGACAGAGGGACAAAAGACTCCCTGGTGAGCAAGGAGCCCAACCTGGGGTTTGATCCGAGGACCCTGAGATTATGACCTGGGCCAAAGTCAGAAGCTTAATCACTTGTGCCACCCAGGTGCTCCAGGTACCCCGTGAGTCATATATTCAGCCTGGAATCACACTGCCAAGTCCATAGACTGTGCCTCTTAAGAAGTAGAACAAGTTATTTAAGCTCTCTATCTTTTAACGTACTCATCTATAAAATAGGGATAATAATGCTTATCTCATAGTGCTGTTGTGAGGATTAAAAATGGTAATATATGTAAAGTACTCAGAATAGTGCCTTGAACATAGTAAATTCTGTATTAGTTGCTACTACTATTGTTGTTCTTAATTCATTTGTCTTAGAATCTGACACCCACCAAAAGACATTAGGCGATTTTCTTGGAGTTCTTTTTTAATCTTTCCTCCCTTCCTTAGCAACTCTCAAATCCCCGGGGTAGAGGTGTGGAGGATTAGTGAGAATTAAAATAGAAAAAAAGTTCATGATTCTTGTCATTGACAGATTTGTCTTTGTTTCCAAAGCTCTCTTGAACTGAGGTATCTAACATGTATATGTATTATGGAAGAGAGGTTGACAGTCTACTAAAATTTATGAAGATTTTTCAATGAAAACACTTTTTTTTAACTTTCTTAAAATTGTGTTATAGATGAAACATATATAAATGTATTTTCTGGAACAAGGTATGAGGATATTAAAATTGTTCTATTCTTCCTGACACCTCGATTCTTTAATAGTGTACTTGTGAGATTGAAACTGTGAATGGTTGAAAACCACTGGTATAGGATAATATTATGTTAAAGGATTTGGGGGACAGAATCATCTCTATTTCCTAAGTTATATGATGTTACGTTAACTTTTGGAGATAGTTTTCAAGGGTCCTATTAAAGCCAGTGTATTGTTTCATTTTGTTTTCCTTCTTGTCTGGGCAGAGAATTGATTTTATTTGTTGCTGAGGAGCTGGCCACAATTATACAGGAATGGAAATAATTAACACTTAAAGGGAGTATTCATTCTCTCCAGTACTGGCCCATAGTGTTTCTGAAGGAAAAGAGATGGCCAAGAAGCAGTGGGAACCTCATTCCCACTAAAGGCCAGGTGCACAGGTTCCAGAGTACTCCGGAGCCTGATTGTTTGCTGATTTGTAAACAATGAAATAGAAGAGGAGCCAGCAGCGCAAATCATTTTTCAGTACTATTCAACATCTATTAATTGGGTATGCATTATCTGTTTGCTGTATTGTACCACCGTATAATTCCTTGGAACTTCTTAACATTTGACTTCAATACTAAAATTAGGGTCTTTGAAGATTTACAGTAAAAAACTGTTAGAAGTAATCAGTAGACAATTAAACTGCCATTGTTTTCTGGTAGTATTTATTATGTAATAGTATAAAACCACAACTATCCCATCTTCAGTTTTAATATGTAAAAAATATATATTGTAAGGAATTCCCACTCTTAATTTCTATTAGTTTTAGTCCCTGGGTCTGCCTCTGTTAGAGGGTGGTGACTGTTTCATCACTAAGATGATCCTAGTTCCTAGGCCCAGGGTTAGCACCTGGGTATATGGTATAAATATGGTATAAATACCATAGTGGAATAAATGAATAAACCTCTGCCTTGATGCTAATCCTCTTCCTGTCTCTTCTCAAAGTGTGGCCTCTGGAGGTCCATGAGATAGTTTGTTGGGTTTGTGAAGTAAAGGACATTTTCATAATAATACTAAGACATTATTTGCTTTTTTCACCATGTTGATATTTGCACAGATTGGGCAAAAGAAATAATGGATAAAACCCTCTCGCACCAACATATGAATCAAGGCTGTGGCACCAAATTGTTAGCAGAAGTCATTGTATTCTTTTCTTTTTTTTTTTTTTTAAGATTTTATTTATTTATTTGACAGAGATCACAAGCAGGCAGAGAGGCAGGCAGAGAGAGAGGAAGGGAAGCAGGCTCCCCGCTGAGCAGAGAGCCTGATGTGGGGCTCCATCCCAGGACCCTGAGATCATGACCTGAGCAGAAGGCAGAGGGTTTAACCCACTGAGCCACCCAGGCGCCCCAAGTCACTGTATTCTTAATGGCCATGCAGACTCAGTAGAAAAAACAACAAAAGCAGGTTTACTTTAGAATGTATTTATGGGGGTGCCTGGGTGGCGCCCAGTACTTGAAAAACTTTTCTGAAAAGATAGGTGATAATATTAAGAAATGTTATTTTCAATATTATATAATAAAACATGGCAACATTGTCAGGGAATCTGTTTTCCAAATATCCAGTGGATAATGTTTCAAAATTATGCAGAGATAAAAATTCTTTTCAAAGTGCAAAATGATCAATGGATTTTAACATTAACAGAGTTTGTAAAGTTCATCAGTGTGGTTTCAGATTCTACATGGCAACTAATCTTTAGGAAACAACTACTTGTGAGTTTCGGTATAGTATCAAAGCAGAATACCCACAATTGTCTAAAAAAGCTTTTAAAATGCCTTTTTCCAACTGTGTATCTGTGTGCTAGATTTTCATTACTTCAACAAAAACGTGTTACAACAGATTGAAAACAGCAGATACGAGAATCCAGCAATCTTCTTTTTCTCTTTAAAATTTATTTATTTATTAAAGAGAGAGAGAGTGTGAGCACCTGTGGGGGTGGGGGGTTGGGAAGGGGGAGAGGGAGAGAGAGAATCTTTTTTTTTTTTTTTTTTTAAAGATTTATTTATTTATTTGACAGACAGAGATCACAAGTAGGCAGAGAAGCAGGCAGAGAGAGAAGGGGAAGCAGGCTCCCTGCCAAGCAGAGAGCCCGATGCGGGGCTTGATCCCAGGACTCTGGGATCATGACCTGAGCTGAAGGCAGAGGCTTTAACCCACCGAGCCACCCAGGCGCCCCGGGAGAGAGAGAATCTTAAGCAGGCTCCATGCCCAGCATGGAGCCTAATTCGGGGCTCAGTTTCACAACCCTGAGCTGATGACCTGATCCAAAATCATAAGTCAGACACTGAACCGACTACACCTCCCAAGCATCTCCCAGCTATGTTCTGTTAAGCTAGACATTAAAGAGATTTGCAAAAATGTAAAACTGTATCACTCTTCTTGCTATTTTTCTTTGGAAAATAGAATTGTTTTAATAGAGGTATATTAACATAAAGTTTTAAAAAGAGGTATTTTTAATTTTCTGTTTTAATTTCTAATATAATAAATATCAGTAAGTATACCCACACAAACAAAAGCTCTTTGGAAGTCCTCAGTAATTTCCAGAAGTATAAAGAAGTCCTGCAACCAAAAAGTTTAAGAACTGCTGCTCTCTGCCTCTGTGTCTGTGTTTGGCCTATGACTTTAGTTGCAAGCCTGAGACTTTTAGGAGCTTCAGACCTGTCTTTGTTACTGGTTTTGCCTTGGAAAATGGTCCAAATTAAATCATACTTCCATTTGGGTAGCCATTAGAAGTTTCAGATTTTCTCTATTTTTGCAAAGCTTTATGGGAAGACCAGCTCATCCTTCAGAGGTCTAGCTCAGATACCTGTGAGGTATTTGTTGACCTCACTTTCTACTGTGTGATCCCGTAGCACTGTTTTATCACCCTAATCATACTGTGTCATGGTAGTTATTTATGCCTCCCTACTCAGTTATGAATTCTTCAGTGCCAAGGACCAGTCTTACCTTTGTATCCTTGGTACCTTTCATAAGAGGAATGGAATGTATTGTAAACATTTGTTGATGACTTACTGACCTATTAGGATCAGTGTCAAGGGCCACAGTTTTGTTAATTTTTTTAATAAACAGGTATGATGATAGCAACTAAAATAGGTCCTTCTGAAATTGCTGCATATCAAATTCAGTATAATGAAGCACAGCATATAAACATGCCACATTGTTAACTCATGGAAATTTTCATATAAAATGTGACTATTTAACTATTATTTCTTCTTTAAACAGTTGGCATATTCTTTGTGTAGTTTAAATGTGTGCATGTTTAAAAAATGTATGCATCTTTAGTACAGTTTGGCAAATGGAATAAAAATATTTTTATTCCATAAAAATATTCTTCAGTCAATATTCTCCATTTAAAAAATCATTTATATTCATCCTGTTCATGTATTATTTGTTTTGGGGCAGGTCCCTTAACCTGTCTGAAGCTTTTCTCTGAAATGTGGATAATTATAAGTCATGGCATTATTGCAAGTAGTTTTATTAAGCATATTTAGCCCTTTGAATTATTTAAATAGTGGCTTCCAAAGCGAGATATGTGACCCACAAGAAACGCTCAGGGACAGTTCATTGGGTGTTTGAAAAATATATTCAAACTTGTATCTACATGCTTGAACATAAAATTAATAAAGAAATTAAGCTTTACTAATATTTAATATGCAGCTTAACATGGCTACCTTCTCTTAGCCTATGTATCAACATATTAGAAGCTCACGTGTTAGGGCACCTGGGTGGCTCAGTTGGTTAAGTGGCTGCCTTCAGCTCAGGTCATGATCCCAGGGTCCTGGGATCAAACCTGGCATCAGGCTCCCTGCTCAGCAGAGAGCCTACTTCTCCCTCTCCCCTACCTGCTGCTCTGTCTACTTGTGTTCTCTCCCCATCTTTCTAATAAATAAACAAAATCTTAAAAAAAAAAAAAATCTCATGTGTCAGGTAGAGAGTGGAAGGTGTCCTGTGTAAACGAGAGGACAAATACAAGAGGAGGCTCTACATCTATCCCTTTTTGTCAAGAAATCATAAACATCTACTTATATTCATTGGATTTTCATATTTCTGTAAACTTCCATTCACATTATCTTGGCTAGACCTTGTCACATGGCTATCCTTTACTATAAGGTAAGTTAGGAAAAAGTAAGTACCAGACTTGTCCTGATTGCCTTACAAGAAGCAGGCATGGGAATGGATAGATGTTGGTTAGCGAGCCTATACTGTTGGCTACAGAAATATTTTCTCATTATTTTGTTGCTGACAATACCTTTGCTACCTATGTAAACTCTCATATTAGTATACTTTCAGAAGCTGAAAACAGAATTTTCTAAACTGTTTAAAAGTCCAAATAAAAAATAGTAAGGGTTTATTTTTATTTTTATTTTTTTAATTTATTTTTTTATTTTTTTATAAACATATAATGTATTTTTAGCCCCAGAATTAGTAGGGTTTTAACTGTACCTAACTGACATCAGGAAATAGAACTGGGGAAAAAAAAAGGAAATAGAAATCAAGTGAATGTCAACATAATTGGTAGATGGCGTTGAAAAATGCGTATCCTGAGTATAGCCAATGATGTGCTTTTTGCATTTAGATTAATGTATTTTTGTGATATATCTTTTTTAGCTATGACAGCCATTCAAACCAAGTATCAATATATACACTTTATTTTTTTTTTAAAGATTTTATTTATTCACTTGACAGAGAGAGCGAGAGAGCACAAGCAGGCAGAGCAGCAGAGGGAGAGGGAGAAGCAAGCTCCCCTACTGAGCAGGGAGCCTGACACGGGGCTTGATTCCAGAATCCCAGGATCAGGACCCAAGCCGAAGGCATTCGCTCAACGAACTGAGCCACCCAGGCACCCCAATATATACACTTTAGAACTAGACCTTCATTCAAATTGTTAAACAAATTAAAAAAAAAATTTAAGCCTTTTCTATCACATTGTTCTTTTATATAATGAGAGAAAAAATCTGTTTTATACCATTATGAAGTAAAATACCTTAATTGTCAATTTCTTCATCTCTTTAAATTTCCATTTGTAGCATGTGTTTTATAATACACAGTAGCATGTGTATTATAATACTTAAATAAGTGTATACTTATGAGAATGTTTCTACTTTTTTTCTGATATTGGCATGCGATAAAAAGTTGGAGACCAGTAGGCTACATAATATTACTATAATGTACATTTATTTCTCCACAAACTTTGTGTCCAGGTATTCAGTGTAGAAAATTATTAGGGCACCTGGGTGGCTTAGTTGGTTAAGCATCCACCTCTTGATTTCAGCTCCGGTCGTGATCTCAGGGTCATGGGATGAAGCCCCAAGTCACAGTCAGTGGGGAGTCTGCTTGAGAGTCTCTCTATCCTCCTTCCTCTGCCACTCTGCCACCTCCTCACTTGTGTGCACACTCTCTTTCTCTCTCTCTCTCTCTAAAATAAATGAATCTTTAAAAAATTGTTAAGAGGCACTTGGGTGGCTCAGTCAGTTGAGGGTCTGCTGTGGCTCAGGTCATGATCCCAGAGTCCCATGATCAAGCCCTGCATCGGGCTCCCTGCTCCACAGAGAGCCTGCTCCTCCCTCTCCCCATGCCCCTCCCCCATGCTTGTGCATGCATGCACTCTTTCTCAAATAAGTAAATAAAATATTTTTAAAAATTGTTAAGAAAATTGTATTTTCTCACTGTCAACAGGTGACCCATTCATCTACTCTGACTACATGGCAGTAATCAGCATTTCCAGTTCTGTTTGAACATTCCATCTAGTTGTAGTCATAATGGCTAAGGGAGTATGGCTCTTCTGAGAACCATACAGAACCTTACATTAATTTAATTCCTTAAACCTTTTTCTTATTAACCCACATTATGATTTAATTGGGATGGATTTGTTAAATAACTATACTTAAATAGTTGGTGACTTGTATGGCTGTAACGAGATTTTTTTCCTTCTGATTTTCAATGGAATTTTTCAGTCATATAAAAAGATAAAAGGATTATTTACAATTAACACCTGTGTGTCCATCTTTCTGCTTAAGATAAAACAGGTATAACTGAGGCTTCTTATGTAACCATAATACATTTTAAAGTGTATTTTAAATTAAATAATATAATTCCATTTTAAATTTGAAACACTGAAATGTTCTCAGTACCTTATGCATCTGCTTTTTGAACATTCCCCTGACTGGTATTTCTCAGGAAAAATATAGTTAGGGAATTCAGAAAAACAATGCTTATATAATGCATGGTAAATTCTGCTTTCTGTTTTGTCCCTATCCGATTGTAAGAATAGTGGATGAATAGGATACTTAGTGAAAGGTAATATTTTACCAGTGCTTATGGTCAGTAGTAATTAACCCAGTTCTTTTCTGTTGGTAAGAGACACCAAATTTGGATGGTCACAGAGCCTCAAGCTGTATTCCACTCCTTGGTATACTTTCTGGGGAGGAGTGAAGAGTGGCTGGATGCTGTCCTACTTCAAATGGCAAACGATGTCTGCATTTTCCCCTCTGGAAGCTCACCAGCTGTACTTCCATATTGACATTTCTTCATAATCACACCTTCCCAGTTATTTTTGGCTACATCTATTGTGATAAGGATGACAGAAAACACTTAACATCTTAAGATCACTTAATACATTTTCAAAGGCAAATAACCAAATAATCAATATATTCAATTATATGGTAAGGAATAAGCCATATGATCTTTTAAAAGGCCCTTCTCACTGGTCAATCTATGAAAATGATAAATTATTATATCTCGTATTGTTGTTTTGCTGATTATTCACTAAAGGCCGCAAAAGCCTTGGAATTATTTAGGAGGTTTAAATTAGAAACCACAAAAAAATGACTGCTGCTTAATGTTTTGCATCCCCCAAGATGTAGTTAACGCCCACTCAGGGCACGCTTAGACTTGGTTGGTAATTACAATTGAGCTGTAAAATATTTTGACAGTTTCCAACTGTTGTGTACTTGTTAGTCATTTGGTGGCAAATGCAATTTGGTGAGGTTTTTTGGTGGGGCATGTTTAATTAAGAATCTTTCAATTAAGTAGTGTGCCACACTAAGCATTAATACAAAGTTTTGCAGCTATGAGCTACTTTTACTTTTTACCCAAGGCGGGTAAATGTGTTTCATTAAAAACACTGCAGTGCTTTTATGCCTTTACTTTTCTTTACAAGCTTTTACTTGTCGTATAGTGAAGCATAACTACTCAGTACTTAATTTGTAGCCTGAACATCGTATATGATTTTCCTGGGTAAATGAATTCAATGGCAAATAAATCAAATTGCTCATGATAATTACAGAACTAAAAAAGAAAGATGGGATGGATTTTTGTTGCGTGTTTCTATCCTCTTTTTTTATAACAACAAAGCTCCTAATAATAAGCTAATTTGGGCAATATGACAATTCCTAGAAAGAAAGTGTCAAATCTTTTAAATCAAGGCAGGTTGCCTATTTAGATTGAAAATAGTAGCTGAAGCATTTTTAAATCTCTCTGTTAAACATACAGCTTTTAAGTAAATCATTATTTCTGGAATTTCAGAGCCAACTGATAATGAAAAAATTTAAGCCCTTAGTGTATTCAAGAGTAAAACAGTAAAAAGCTCATATTCAAATCACTTGAAAAGACCATTTAAAGATTATAATTGTCTTTCTGGAAATCTTCAGACATTTTATTCTTTCAATTTTGTTGATACGAATTTTGATCTTGAAGCCAGCAGTATATATAAGGATTTGGGGGAGGGGAGGATAGAATTCTATGTATCCAATCTATTAGTTCTTTAATCTAATGTTTCCTCAAAAATATACTAATGTGATCTGTGAAAATAAAACCAAATGTTACACTGAATTAACTTGTACTGTATCAGTTTAGGCTTTATTTTGAAATATATAATCTCCCCAAATTATCAGTGTTGAGAAATGCATTAAACAAACCGTCTTTATTTGCTTTTATAACCTATATTTCAGTGAGCAAAAGGGCTGAAATGGGGTCAGGGAAAGGGTGGGACTAAGCAGCTAATTACTGGGTTAAATTAGAGAACTGAGTAAGTAATGAGAAATATATTTGTACATGACTGTATAATTTGTAAAATTCATCAAACTGTACACTTTCAGAGGGTGGATTTTGTATGTAAATTGTACCTTATTAAATCTGCTCTTTAAGTTGAACAGAGCCCAAGTCAGCATGCCAATATCATAAAATCGATATTGTATTGCCAACTTATTCAAGAATTGCATCTGTAATTGAATACGATTTACTCTTGTCCAATAAAGGCCAAAACTTGCAGAAAAGCTGAATAAGATAGTGTAAGTATTGTCCTTTGATACTAATGTGCACATTGTTATGTTCTGTTGAGTTATTAATAAATTAAATATATCTCTCTTAAAGGACTATCTACAAATATGCTTTCCCCATGATTAACTTTCTTAGATCAGGATTTCTCTTTTATTAATGTTCTATATGTAAGTGGATTTTTAAAAATTCACATTGGTCTTACTATAAAACAGTATTTCTCTTTTATAATTTATTTTTGTAATTGGTATAATTGTGCCTTGCTTTATATGTAAATTTTTATTGGAGACTTTTAAAAATGAATTGTTGAAATTTAGGTTATATTTTAAATATGCACCAGGAGAAGAGGGAATCTGTAATTAAATTATTTCATAAATGTGAGTATCTGCCATTTAATTTTACTAATTTATAAAAGGATAACATATCTAGCACTGAAGTTAAAATACATTCAATAATATTTATCAGTTAAGGGTGCCTGGGTGGCTCAGTCAGTTAAGTGTCTGACTCTTTGGCTTAGGTCCTGATCTCAGGTTTCTGAGATTGAGCCTTGCGTCAGGCTCCATGCTCAGTAGTGAGTCTGTTTCAGAGTCTCTCTATCCCTCTGCCCCTCCTCCCCATCTCTCTCTTAAATAAATAAATAAATCTTTTAAAAAGATAATATTTAGCGGTTATAGGACAGTAGATTTGTTCTGAATGTTAAATAACATGCATGCCATTTTATATGGATTTTAGTTTTCTACTTACTCTAATAGTTGCAAAAAAAAAAAAAAAAAAAAAAAAGCAAAAGATGACCTGCTGAGTAAGATTGCATACTCTCTGAGCCCTTCTTGGCATTTTACCTATTACATTTTATTTTAATGGTAATATTAAGTATTGTGAAGGTATCGATCCATCTTCTCTAGATACTTAACAGAATTTAGGTAAGCATAATAAAAATGTAAACAGGATATTTCTTTTTTTTTTAATCTTTATTTAAATTTTAGTTAGTTAACATACAGTATAATATTGGTTTCAGGAGTAGAATTTAGTGATTCATCACTTACATATAATATCCAGTGCTCAATATAACAAGTGCCCTCCTTAATACCCCTCACTCATTTAGCCCATGTCCCACCCACCTCACCTCCATCAACCCTTAGTTTGTTCTCTGTAGTTAAGAGTCTCTTATGATTTGCTTCCTTCTCTTTTTTCTTCCCTTCCCCTATGTTCATCTACTTTGTTTCTTAAATTCCATGTATGAGTAAAATCATATGGTATTTTCTTTCTCTGACTGACTTATTTTGCTTAGCAAAATATACTTTAGCTCCATCCATATTGTTGCAAATGCCAAGATTTCGTTCCTTTTGATGGCTGAGTAATAGTCCATTGTATATATATACCACGTCTTCTTTATCCATTCATCAGTTGATACATGTTTGGGCTTTTTCCATAGTTTGGCTGTTGTTGATAATACTGCTATAAACATTGAAACAGGATATCTCTTAGGATGGCATCAAAATGATTAAAAACTTATTTAGGAAAAATTAAATGTTTAAGAATAGTATTTTTAGGGGCGCCTGGGTGGCTCAGTGGGTTAAGCTGCTGCCTTCAGCTCGGGTCATGATCTCAGGGTCCTGGGATCGAGTCCCGCATCAGGCTCTCTGCTCAGCAGGGAGCCTGCTTCCCCCTCTCTCTTTGCCTGCCTCTCTGCCTACTTGTGATCTGTCTCTGTCAAATAAATAAATAAAATCTTAAAAAAAAATAGTATTTCTAAAACATTAAAAAAAAATGATGGTTAGGGATGCCTGGGTGGCTCAGTGGGTTAAGCCTCTGCCTTCGGCTCAGGTCATGATCTCAGTGTCCTGGGATCAAACCCCACATTGGGCTCTCTGCTCAGTGGGGAACCTGCTTCCCTCTCTCTCTGCCTGCCTCTCTGCCTAATTGTGATCTCTGTCTCTATCAAATAAATAAATAAAAGCTTTTAAAAAAAGGATGGTTAATGAGGTTTGATTATCCTTATAAGATATTAAATAAAGCATATTATAAAATAGTGATGTACTGGTAAAAACAGTTGATGGGACACTGAAGCAGAATTTCTAGTCCAGAAATGAACACAATCTCATTAAGACCCATATATACACCTACATAATAATATAGTGTAAGGGAAGCCTTACAGAACAATGAAATACAATTCAGGAAAATTATGTTAAGATAATAATTTAGAACCTTAATTCACACCTTTTACCAAAAATGTATTCTAGGTGGAAGAAAGCATTAAAACATGAAATTGTTTTTAAAAGAATAGTTAGTATTTACCAGATTTCTGGAGATGAAGTAACTTTCTAAACCAAAAGAAGCAAGAGATACCATAAAAGTAAGTGGTACTATAAAAAAAATTCAAATCATTAACATTGAAAAGAAAAATGGTAGGTATAGAAAATATATGTCCATAATAGAAGAAGAGTTAGCAGCTGTATTATTTACGTATCTTTAAGGAAAACATGTGATATATTTAGGACTTGATCCCACATCTGGCTGACTCCAAAGTCTATATGCTCTTAATAATGCTGTGTCCTTTTCTTTTGCTACATATACTTATGAAAATAACTTATCCCTTATGGCAGTCTGTATATGGTTTAGTTATAGTACATTTACAAGAGAATTAAGCTTATTTTCACTTGTTTACAGAAAAAAATTTTTGAAAAAAGAAATTATATGGATAAAATTTGCATGATTTTGTTAGTATCCCTTAAAAGCTGCATCTACCTGCAGCTTCTCTTCTCTATACTCTGTATCAATACTTGTTAGGTTATATAAGATACAGATGGTATCACTGAAAAGCCATAAGAATATCCTTTCTCATAAAATCGCACAGTAGAACAAAATGGCTAATAGAAATGATTAGGAACTCTCCTAATAAGCTAAGGTTAGCCTCCCTCACATCTTCTGTGAATGGGTTGCATGTTGATGAGAAAGAGTAGTTTGTAAAAATAAATAGGTATATATTGGAAACTCAAATTTAGAATATGAGAATACTGTATCTTAGCAGTTGTTCTCCTTTAAGTTTCTTTTTCTGTTTTTTTCTTTGCTTTATAGTTTCACACTCTTGACTTGCCCATCTACTTTTTAAGGATATCATAGTTCCTGTATTGTAACCTAGTAATTTGAAATATTTGTGGCTTTTTGTTTGTAGTAATTCTAAAAATTTCTGCGAACTCTTTTAGAAATTCACTGATGCAAAAGATTTTATAGAGGATTCATTGTAAAATCATATACTATTAGGGCTCACAGTCTTTCCTGTAATTCTTCATAAGGAAATCTGTTAAGGAACTACTTTGCAAGTTAAAGACAGTCAAATGTTTAATAATTCTTTTACTTCTATTTAACTGACTTGAGACAATATGTGATTATTTTATAAATTCAGTCTGTATTGGTAGGATTAACACATGTTTTGCATGTTTGTTATCATAAATAAGCTTTCCAAAAGACAGAGTGAATAAAATGCATCAGGTGTGGGAATTGTACCCTACTTGCAAGGTAATCAAAATACCTTTTATTGTTTCATGGATGCTGGAAGAAAACAGGACTCCTGAGTCAGTGACAAAGGGCTTTATTACTCACAGCAAGAGTATCAGCATATTTTGAGGCACCTGGCTGGTTCAGTAACTAGGACATGTGACTCTTGATCTTGGGATCATGTGTTCAGGCCCCATGTTGGGGGTAGACTTTACTTAAAAAAAAGAATATTAGCATATTTTGGTTGGTTCCTTTTGCCACCAAGTCCCATAAGGGTGAGATGAAGGGTCAGATGGAAGCTGCACACACAGTGTAGTTGCATCACATTTGAAGGACATTGAGCTTGGGGAATCCAGTACATTTATAGCTATCATTAAACAAGTCTGCTCTTTATCCCAGAGGGAAATAGTACCTCAATGTTAAGGGCTGATGGCTTATCTATGAGGAGTGATCTGATAAAAAGCAGTCAGGAGTTTTCACTCTTGGACAACCTAGAAAGATGTGTAGGAGCAGAAAAGATGCACAGAAGAGTGTTTCCCACACTCTGATAACAATATATTTTGTTCCGGTTTTTTTTTTTTTTAATCAGCTGTTCTTTTTGATGTTACTGTCTATATACTAATCATTGTGCCTGAAATTTCACTAACTCTCTACCACTATTTGATTTATACTTAGAGTAGTAAGTTTTAAGGAAATAATTGGAGTAAGGACTGCTGGCCAAGTGGGGACATTTATATAGCCCAAATACTCTGCTATAGAATGGTTTTTTTTTTTCATATTTAATTATCATTTTTATAGGCATGGAATCATACACATTTTCTTTGTGTTTCTGGCAAACTTACTATTATAATGTATTTAATTTCGTCAGTGAATAGGCATGTTCCCATAAGGAAACATCATGAATATTAATACATCCTGCAAACACCCCTATATTGCACAGTGTTCTTCATCTCTTCAGCCTTTTTACTCTTTAATAATGACATAATAAGTTGAATCTTTCCATAATCAGTTCTTCAGTTTAGGGTCTAGAATTTAAACTTAAGCCACCAGTTAGTCTTCTTGTGTTTATTTTCTTTGAAACACTCAAAGCTGATGTTGGTTGATTTGATCATTTAAAAATATAGCAATTTCTATACCTACATTTCTACATTGTTTACACCAGTGATTCGCAAACTTTTGTTTTTCTTTCTTTCTTTCTTTCTTTTTGTTTGTTTGTTTGTTTTGTCTCAGAACCCTTTTATACCCTTAAAAGTTTGAGAAGGTAGAGGATTCTGGAAATAGGGTAGAGTAGGGAAAAAGTCAGGCTTCAACAGCAGAAGAATCAATGAACTCAAACATAGCAAAATTGCAATTATAGAGTCTAAGGAACAGAAAGGTGAACGAAAAATGATCAGAGCCTAAGGGACTTACGGAGTGGAACACTGTCATGTGGACCACTATACACATTATGGTAGTACTAGAAGAAGAGAGAGAAAGGGTAAAAGAGATAGTTTGAAGAAATAATACTTGAAACCTTCCCAAATTTGATGAAAGATATGATAAACAACAACAAGATTAACAGTTCCAATACGAAGAACTCAAAGACATTCACACTGAGACACATTGTAAGCAAATTGTTGAATGCCAAAGACAAAGAACCTTGAAATCAGCAAGAGAAAAGCAACTCCCAAAAAAAAAAAAAGAAAAAAAGAAAAGCAACTCATCATATGCAAAGGATCCTCAATAAAACTGTAAGATTTGTCATCAGAAACTTTGGAGGACGCAATGCAGTGGCCAATATATTCAAAGTGCTAAAAGAAAAATTCTGTCAATCAAAAATCTTATACCTGGGAAAACTGTCCTTCAAAAGTGAGGGACCAGTTAAGATATTCTCAGATAAACAAAAGCTGAAGAATTCATTACCACTAGACCTGTCCTACAAGATATGCTTAAAGAAAGTCCTATAGTTTGTAAATTTTTTTTAAAAGATTTTATTTATTAGAGAGAGCACACAAGCAGGGAAAAGGGGCAGAGAGAGAGAGAGGGAGACGCAGACTCCCTAGCGGGGAGCTCTAACCTGGGCTTGATCCTAGAACCCTGGGATCATGACCTGAGCTAAAGGCAACACTTAACTGACTGAGCCACCCAGGTGCCCCAAAAGTCCTGCAGTTTGAAATGAAAGGATATGTGATAGTAACTGGAACCTCTATAAACAAATAAAGATCTCAGTAAAGGTAAATATACAGTTCATTGTAAAAGATAGTAGTATTATAACGGTTTGTAAGTCTACTTTTTGTTTTTTACATGACTTGAGATTAATACAGTTTTTTAAAGTTATTAGTCTAAAAGGTAGTATTATTATAACTTTGGATTATAACTCCAGATTTTGTTTTCTATGTAATTTAAGAGATTAATGCATTAAAAATTATTAGTTATGCTTTTGAACACACTGTGTATAAAAATGTAATTCTGTGACAGCTGAAAGGGGGTATGGATAGAGTTGTAAAAGAGGAAAAATCCTTATATGCCACTGAAGTTAAGCTGGTATAAATTTAAGATGTTACAACTTTAGGATGTTAAATGGTAAACAAAGAAAATAGTTGTAGAATATGCATAGAAGGAAATGAGAAAGGGATTTAAACACTTTACTACAAATGGAGAAATTCCTAGAAACATCAAACCTACCATAACAAAACCAAGAAGGGATAGAGAGACTAATAACAAATGGGGAGATTAAAAAAATAATCAAAAGCCTCCCCAAAAAGAAAAAGCCCAGGAACAGATGGCTGCACAGGTGAATTCCACTGAGCATTCAAAGAAGAATTAATACTAATTCTTAAGCCCTTCCAAAAAGTAGAAGAAGAGGGAACACTTCCAAACTCATTTGATATGGCCAGCATCACTCTGATATCAAAGTCAAAGACACCATAAGAAAATAAAAGTACAGGCCAATATTTCTGTTCAATTTTTATGATACAAAATCCCTGTATAAAATACTAGCAAACAAATTAAACAGTGCATCAAAAAGATTATACACCATGACCAACTGTAATTTATTCCTATGATGCAGGGATGATTCAGCATATACATACAATCAATGTTACTCCACGTAAACATAATGAAAGATAAAAACCACATGATCATTTTAGTAAATGCAAAAAAAGTATTTGACAAAGTTCATCATTCATTTGTGATAAAAACTCTCAACAAAATAGATACAAAGAAACTTACTGCAATACAATAAAGGCTGTTTATGAAGACCCCCATTGCTAACATCATAATAGGGAAAAACTGAACTCTCTTCCTCTGGTATCTGCTAAAGGCAAGGATGCCCACTGTCACCACTTCTATTCAGTATAATAATAGAAGTCTTAGAGTTGGCGGGCAAGCAAAGTAAACAAAAGGCAAAAAAGAAGAAGTAAAATGATCAGTTGGAAGATGATATGATCTTATATGTGGAAAACCCTAAAAACCTTCACTAAAAAAACTATTAGAACTAATAAATAAATTCAGGAAAGTTGGATACAGGTTACAAAATCAACACACAAAAATCAGTAATGTTGGGGTCCCTGGGTGGCTCAGTCGGTTAAGCGTCTGCCTTCAACTCAGGTCATGATCCAAGGGTCCTCGGATCAAGCCCCACATCCGACTCTCTGCTCATCGGAAGCCTGCTTCTCCCTCTCCCTGCTGCTCCCCATGCTTGTACTCTCTCTGTCAAGTAAATCAATAAATAATCTTTAAAAAATTCAGTAGTGTTTCTTTACCCTAGTAATGAACTATATGAAAAGGAAATCAAGAAAACAATTCTATTTATAACATCAAAAAGAAGAAAAATTAGGAAAAAATTTAACAAAAGAGGTGAAAGATCTGTACACTAAAAATAATAAACATTGGTGAAGTAAATTGAAGACACAAACAGAAAGATATACTGTGTTCATGAATTAGAAGAATTAATATTGTTAAAATATCCATGCTTATTGGGGCACCTGGGTTGCTCAGTTGGTTAAACATCTGCCTATGGTTCAGGTCATGATCCCAGGGTCCCAGGATTGAGCCCTGTATCAGGCTCCCTAGTCTGCTTTTTTCTCCCTCTCCCTCTGCCTGCTGCTCCCCCTCCTTGTGCTCTTTCTCTGTCAAATAAATAAATAAAATCTTTTAAAAATATATCCATACTATTCCAAAGTGATCTATTGATTCAGTGTAACGTTTATCAAAATTCCAGTGGCATTTTTGACATAGGAAAAAGTATCCTAAAATGCATACAGAACCAGAAGAATCCAAATAGTTAAAGCAGTCTTGAGAAAGAGGAACATTATTGGAGGTATCACCCTTTTTGATTTCCAATTATATTACATAGCTATGGTAATCAAAACAGTATGGTACTAGCATAAAAACAGACATATATAGACCAAAGGAATATCAAAGAAAGCCCAGAAATCAACCCACACATACACATTTGTCTGATCTTCTATAAAAGCACCAATAATGCACAATAGGAAAGAGTAGTCTCTTCAATAAAATGTGCTTTAAAAAGTATTCACATGCAAAAGAATAAAATTGGGCCCTTATTTAAGGAGGGCACATATTGCATGGAGCACTGGGTGTGGTACATAAACAATGTATTTTGGAACACACACACAAAAATAAAATTAAAAAAAAAAACCTCGACCCTTATACCATACATAAAAATCAACACAAAATGGATTTAAGATTTAAACATAACAACTATAAAACTCTTAGAAGAAAACTTAGGGGAAAAGTTTCCTGACATCAGTCTTGCAGTGATATTTTGGGTATGACACCAAAAGCAAAGTCAACAACAACAACAACAACAACAACAAATATATATATATACATATATATACATATATATATGATGATATCAAACCATAGAGCTTCTGCATATGAAAGGAAACAATCTAAAAAAAAGCAACCTAGAGAATGGGTTAAAATATTTGCAAATCATATGTCTAATAAGGGATTAATATCTAAAATACTTAAGGAACTCATACAATTCAATGGCAAAAAATAAATAACCCAATTAAAAAATAGAAGACCTGAACAGACATTTTTCCAAAGTCATACAGATGGCCACCAAGAATATGAAAAGTTGCTCAGTGCCACTAGTCATCAGGAAATACAAATCAAAACCACAGTAGGATATAATTTAACACTTGTTAGGATGGCTATTATCACAAAGACAAAAAATGGTAAGTGTTGGCAAGGCTGTGGAGAAAAGGGAATCCTTGTATACTGTTGGTGGGAATTTAAATTGACACAGCCATTATGGAAAAAGTATAGTGGTTCCTCAAAAAATTAAAAATGGAACTACCATATGACTCAACAGTCCCACTTCTGGGTATGTATCCAAAGGAAATGTAATCAGTATCTCAAAGAGATATCCACACTTCATTGTTCACTGATGCATTATTTACAATAGCCAAAATATGGAAACAACCGAAGAGTCTTGGCTATGATAATTATTTCACAATGTGTATGCATATCAAATCACATAAACCTTAAATATATAAAATTTTTATTGATAAAAAATAAAAGAACAAACGCAGTCTATAACTGTACTTTCCCATCATACAGTAGCCATCAGATACACATAACCATTCAGCACCTGTCTGAATCGAGATGTATTATAAGTACCAAATGCATACTGAATTTTGCATAGCAGGTTTCCGCCCGCCCCCGCCCCCTCCACCCTCCGCCCAATAGGCTCCTTGCCCAGTTTAGGGCCTGACATGGAACTTGAACTCATGACCCTGAGATTGCAATATGAGCTGAGATCAAGAATTGGATTCTTAACTGACTGAGCCACCCAAGCGGCCCCTGCATACTGAATTTTAAGACTTAGTCCAAACCAACAATAGAAAAGTGTCTAATAATAATAATGACAACTTAATGCAGTAATTGCATATTGGAATGGCAATATTTTTAATATATTGGGTTAAATATATCATTAAAAATTTAAAAAGAAAGATCTTAGTTCAACTTAACTTTACAACTTAAGGAACTAGAAGAAGAACAAATTAAACCCAAAGCTAGGAGAAGGAAGGAAATGATAAAAATAAAAGCAAAGATAAATGAAAGAGAGAATAGAAAAACAATATAACAAATGGTGCTAGGGCAAGTAGGCATCCACCTGTAAAATATGAGTACAGACATAGACCTATACCCATCACAAAAATTAATTCAGAATGGATCATAGACCTAAATGTAAAGTGCAAAACTGTGAAACTCCTAGAAGATAACATAGAAGAAAACCTAGGTGTCCTTGGGTATGGTGACGCCTTGAGATACACACCAAAAGCATGATCCATGAAAGAAATAATGAATAATCTGGATTTCATTAAAATTACAAACCTCTGCTCTGTAAAAAATAATATGGAGAGAATGGGAAGACAAGCCACAAGTGAAGAAAATATTTGCAAAACATCTGATTAAAAATTGTTACCCAGGGTCGCCTGGGCGGCTCAGTGGGTTAAAGTCTGTGCCTTCAGCTCAGGTCATGGTCCTGGGATCAAGCCCCACATTGGGCTCTCTGCTCAGCAGGGAGCTTGCTTCCTCCTCTCTCTCCGCCTGCCTCTCTGCTTACTTGGGATCTCTGTCAATTAAATAAAATTTTTAAATTATTTTTTAAAAATAAAAATTGTTATCCAAAAGATAAAAAGAACTATTAAAACTCCATAATAAGAAAACAAATAATCTTATTTAAAAATGGACCAATGACCTTACACCTCTTCAAAGAAGATTGAATGATTGATAGATTGATTTCTTTTTTTAAGATTTTATTTATTTATTTGACAGAGCGAGATCACAAGCAGGCAGAGAAGCAGGCAGAGAGAGAGGGGAAGCAGACTCCCTCCTGAGCAGGGAGCCTGACAGAGGGTTTGATCCAGGACTCTAGGATCACGACTTGAGCTGAAGGCAGATGCTCAACAAAATGAGCCACCCAGGTGACCCCAAAGAAGATTTAAGATCACAAGCATATGAAAAGATGCTCCACCTCACATGTTATCAGGAAAATGCAAATTAAAACACAGAGATACCACTGAACACCTATTAGAATGGCTAAAATCAGGGCCACGGACAACCACCAGTGCTGATGAGGTTGTGGGGCACTTGATTGCTGGTGGGAATCCACGATGGTATACAGTTACGTTGGAAGACAGTTTGGCATTTCTTAAAAATGTATACACTCTTAACATATGATCCAGCAGTTGTGCTCCTTGGTATTTACCCAAAGAAGTAGAAAACTTACACCCACACAAAAACCTGCATATCGATGATTATAGCAGCTTTCTTCGTAATTGCTAAAACTTGGAGCAACCCAAATGTCCTTTAGTAGGTAAATGGGTAAATAAACTGTGGTACATCTAGATAACCGGTCTAGATTCAGCACTAGAAAGAAATGAGTTATCAAGACATGAAAAGACATGGAGGAACTTTAATGCATATTATTAAGTGAATGAAGCCAACTAGGAAAAAGCTACAGAGCATATGGGTTCAACTATATAACATGCTGGAAAAGGTAAAATTGGGGAGATAGCAAAAAGCTCAATGGTTGCCAGGAGCAGGGTATAGGGAAAGTATGACTAGGCAGTGCACAAAGAAATGAAAGTATTCTGTATGATATTATAATGATGGATATATGTCATTATACATTTGTCCAAACTGATAGAATGTACAACACCAAAAGTGAACCCTAAGATAAACTGTGGAAGTGGGGAGATGTTGGTTAAAAGGCATAAGGTTTTATGTAGTATGAATAAGATCTAGTGAGCTAATGTACAAGAAGTGGCTATAGATAATATTGTGTTGTATACTCGAAATTTGCTAAGAGAATAGCTCCTAAGTGTTTTCACCACACATAAAGAAGTGGTAACTAGGGGCACCTGGGTGACTGAGTCTGTTAAGCATCCAACCCTTAATTTCAGCTCAGCTCATTATCTCAGTGTCGTGAGATTGAGCCCCATGTCGGGCTCTGCACTTAGTGGGGAGTCTGCTTGGGATTCTCTCTCTCCCTCCCACCCCCGCCACTCGCGTGCACGCGCACACATACACACACACAAATACTCTCTCTCTCAAATCTTAAAAAAAAAAAAAGTTGTGACTATGTGAGGTGGTGGATGACATTCTTGGTTAACAAATGTACCATTATCCTGAGTGATGTTGATAATGGGAGAGGTTATGAATATGTGGAGGCAGGGGATATGTAAGAAATCTCTACTTTCCTCTACATTTTTTTGTAAAGCTAATACTCCTTAAAAAAATAAATAAATAAGTCTTTGAAAAAAGATAGAGATAACTGATGAAACCAAAAAGTTAGTTCTTGGAAAGATCAACAAAATAGACAAACCATTAGATAGATGGACTGAGACAAAAAAAGGAAGACTCAAATTACTACAATCAAAAATGAAAGTGAGGACATTATTACCAATTCTACAGAAATAAAAAGAATTATAAGGTAATACTATGAATAGCTGTACACCAATAAATTGGATAACCTAGATGAAGTGGATAAATTCCTAGAAACATAAAACTTACCAACACTGAGTCATGAAGAAACAGAAAACCTAAATACTTATGACTTATGACTAAATACCTATGACTTACAAGGACCTTGAATCACTCATCAAAAATTTTCCAAAATAGTAAAGCCCTGGACCTTATGGCTTCACTGGTGAATTCAACCAAACATCTAAAGAAGATAAAACACAAATTATCCTCAAAGTTTTCCCCAAAATTGAATAGGAGTGAACACTTCCTAACGCATTCTGTAAGGCTAGCATTGCTTTCATAACAAAGCCAGACAAAAACACTAAAAGAAAAAGAAACTACTGACCAGTATTTCTTATAAATATTGATGCACAAATCCTCAACAACAAACCAGCAAACTGAATTCAGCAGTATATTAAAAGAATTGCACATTGTGACCAAGAGGGATTTATTCCTGGAATGTGGGGATGGTTCAACATACGAAAATCAATCAAAAGCGCATTAATGTAATGAAGGATAGATATTGCATAATTATCTTAATAAATGCAGAAGAACTATATAATAACATTCATCAACCTTTCATGATAAAACACTCAACAAACTAGGAATACATGGGAGCTACCTCAAGATAATAAAAGCCATATATGAGAAACTCAACAGTTGATATCCTTCTCAATGGTGAAAGATTGAAAACTTTTGCTCTAAAATCAGGAACAAAGCAAGGATGCCTACTCTCTCCACTTCTGTTCAGTGTAATACTGGAAGTACTCATTAGAGCAGTTAAGAAAGAAAAAGAAAAAAGGCTCCAAATGGGACTGGAAGAAGTAAAATTATCCCTCTGCATAGATGATTGAAAACCTCAAAGATTCCCCACAAAAAATATTACTAGAATAAATGAGCTCAGCAAAGGTTACAGAGCGAACACAAAAATAAGTTGCATTTTTATCACTAACAATGACCAATATAAAAAGGAAATTAAGAAAACAGTTCCAGTAGTATCAAAAAGAATAAAATACCTAGGAATTAACTAAGAAAGTGAAAGACTTGTACACTGAAAAGTAGGAAACAATGATGAAATAAATTTAAAAAGACACAATGGGGTGCCTGGCGGCTCAGTCAGTTAAGCATCTACCTTTTGCTCAGGTCATGATCCCAGAGTCCTGGGATGGAGCCCTGCATCAGGCTTCCTGCTCAGCGGGGAGCCTGCTTCTCCCTTTCCCTCTGCCTGCTGCAGTGCCTACTTGTGCTCTCACTTGCACTCACTCTCTCTGTGTCAAATAAATAAAGAAGATCTTCTTAAAAAATTAAAGAAGACATGAATAAATGGAAAGACATGTTTATGAACTGGAAGACTTAATATTGTTAAAGTGTCAGTACTATCCAAAAAGATCTACAGATTTAATGCAATCCCCATCAAAATCCTAAAAAGTATTTTGCAAAAATAGAAAAATCCACTCTAAAATTCATATGGAATCTCAGGATACCCCACATAGCCAAACAATCTTGAAAAAGAATAATTTTGGAGGGCTCACACTTCTTGATTTCAAAACTTAACTACAAAGCTACAGTAATCAAAACAATGCGGAGCTGACATAAAGACAGACATACAGGACAATGGAATAGAATAGAGAACCAGATATAAACCCTTGCATATTTGGTCAAATTATTTTCAATAAGGGTGCCAAGTGCTTTCAGTGGAGACAGTATTGTCTTTTCAACAAATGGTTCTGCAAAAACTGAATATCTGCTTGCAAAATAATGAAATTAGATCCTTACCTATATCACCCTATACAAAATTAATTCCAAATGGATCAAAGACGTGAATGTATGAGCTAAAACTATAAAACTCTTAGAAGAGAATATAGGGTAGAAGCTTCACGAGTTTGGATTTGAGAGTAAATTCCTGGAAATCAAAGGCACAAGTAACAAAGAAAAAATAGACAAATTGGACTTCATGAAAATCTAAAACTTATATGCATGAAAGGACACAATCATCAGAATGAAAAGGCAACCTACATAATATTAGAAGATATTTCCAGATTATGTATCTGATCAGGGGCTGCAACCATTATGGAAAACACTATAGATATTCCTCAAAAAGTTTAAAATAGAATTACTATATAATCCAGCGATCATTCTTCTAGATGTATACTCAAAAGACTTGAAAGCAGGATCTTAAAGAGATATTTGTACACTCACATTTATAGCGGCATTATTCACAATAGCTAAAATGTGGAAGCAACCCATGTGTTCTTCAACAGATAAATGGATAAAATGTGGTATATACATACAATGGAATATTGTTTAGTTTTAAAAAGGAAGGAGAAGGGTGCCTGGGTGGCTCAGTGGGTTAAGCCTCTGCCTTCAGCTCAAGTCATGATCTCAGGGTCCTAGGATCGAGCCCTGCATCTGGCTCTCTGCTCAGACTTCTTCCCCCTCTCTCTCTGCCTGCCTCTCTGCCTACTTGTGATCTTTCTCTCTCTCTGTCAAATAAATAAATAAAATCTTTTAAAAAATAAAAAAGGAGATTCTGACATATACAACATGGGTGATCTTGAGGATATTGTGCTAAGTGAAATAAGCCAGTCACAAAATGATAAATATGTATGATTCCACTTATATAAGATACCTAGAGTAGTCAGAATTGTAGACGCAGAAAGTAGAATTGTTCTTGCCAGGGGCTGTGGGAGAGGGGAAGTGGGGAATTATTGTTCAATGGGTATAGTGTTTCATTTCTGCTAGGTGAATGTTGTTCTAGAGATGGATAGTGGTGATGGTTGCACAACAGTGGGAATATAGTCAATACCACAGAACTGTGCATTTAAAAATGGTTAAGATGGTAGATACTGAATTCTGTGTGTTTTACCATAATAAAAATGTTTTGGGGGTGCCTGGATGGTTCCGTCAGTTTAACAACCAATTCTTGATTTTTGACTCAGGTTGTGATCTCAGGGTCATGAGATTCAGCCCCATATTGGCTCCGTGCTGGGCATGGAGCCTGCTTAAGAGTCTCCCTTTGACCCTCCCTGCCCCCACTCACACTCATTCTCTGTCTCTCTAAAAAATAAAAAATAAAGGGGCACCTGAGTGGCTTAGTTAGTTAAGTGTCTGTCTTTGGCTCAGGTCGTGATGCAGGGGTCCTGGGATTGAGCCCCACATCAGGCTCCCTGCTCAGCAAGGAGTCTCCTTCTCCCTCTGCCCCTCCCTTAGCTTGTGCACTTGTACTCTCTCTCTCTCCCTCTACCTCCCTCCCCCTCTCGGTCTCACTTGCTCTCTCTTTCAAATAAATCTTTTACAAAATAAGTTATTCAGGACTCAAAGAGTTTTTATGTGAGTTATACCTATTGATACTTATAATATTAGAAACTAAAAATTGGGAAAACTTAAAAATATATTAATTCATTTAAAATAATAATAAACCGGGGCGCCTTGGTGGCTCAGTCAGTTAAGTCGCTGCTTTTGGCTCAGGTCATGATCCCAGGGTCCTGGGATCGAGCCCCGCATGGGTCTCCCTGCTCAGTGGAGAGCCTGCTTCTCCCTCTCCCTCTGCCTACTTATGCTCTCTATCTCTCTTCAAGTAAATAAATAAAATCTAAAAATAAATAAATAAAAAATAAAATAAAATAACAGTAAACCATTACATGTATCTTAACATAAATAACATTTTTTATGAAAAATGACTATATTTACCAAAGCAAAAACAATTTAGTAAAAAGAATGAAATTTTTGCCATACTCTAATCCCTGGCTTAGTAGAAGATAGTTTTGGTATTTAATCTGTTGTAAATATGCTGTTTGGTTGAAGTATAAGAAGGAAATCCGACCTCACTCACATATTTTATAGTTGGAACAGTAAAAAGAATTTTAATGGATTTTTAAAATAATTGTGAATTGTCTTCTTTGATACTACACCAAAATTCACAAATGATAATTTTTTTATTTGCCATGTGGAATCTGAAATCATAACTTGGTTTATCTTGCATTTTGAAATGGGTATTTTGTTGATGCATGGTTTTGTAACATCATGCATTGCTCATTGGAAAATATTGATTGCTCAAGTCATGCAGCAGATCTTCCAAATGTTGTCATATTTGGTTACACATCTAAGAGTGACACTTGGTATTATTACCACCAGTCTTTTCACACAAGTCCTTAAGTTCATCCTTTTCTCTACTGCTATTGTATGTGGACCTATTTCTACCTTCTCTAGTCTACATAAGTGTTAGATGTATTTGGTCTTGGTTCTGATATCCTATTTTATAATCATGCTTTCTACTTTTAAATTTTTTGTACTGTATGAGTTCTGTCTTCTGTGTTTTATTTATAGGTGATTCTTATAATTTGGGAACTTGGTTATTGATTTATTTAAACATCCTCATATATTGCATGTTAGGGTTACATTATGTCTCCTACTTCAGGCTGAAAAAAGGTTTACTTTTGTTTTTTGTTACCCTTGTTACCTTTAGGTGATTTTCAGATTGAATGGGGACAGCACCATCTTTATTTCATCATTTTAATGCCAGCAGTTCCAATATTCTTCTTAAACTTTTTTGCTGTAAAACAGAAATGAATGTGAAACATATACAGAAGATACATAAAACATAGTACACAGCTTAAGAAAATTATTTTAAGTGAACATCTGTGTAAACAACAAAAGAATTAGATCTTTGAAATCTCTCCAGAAGTCTTAAGTACAAATCCTTTAACAATGTAGTTTAGGTTTGCTTGGTTTTTCATTTTATATAAATGGAATCATATGGTATGTATATATGATTTTGAACCTGTTTTCTTTTGTTCAGTAGTATGCGTTAGGATTAAGTGTGTTCTGTATTTCTCTCAATTGCTCTCCCTCCCTCCCTCACTTCCTCTCTCCCTCTCTCTGTCTCTCTGTCTTTCTCTGTCTCTATGTGTGTGTGAAGTATTTCACTGTCAGAATAGACCACAATTTTAAGGTCTATTCTATTGTTGATGAACATTTGGATTGTTTTCAGATCTGGGAAGTTGTAAACAGTGCTGCTGTCAAAACATTTTTGAACGTGTGTTCTATCTTGTGTAAGCATGAATTTCTGTAGGTTATAAACCCAGGATTGCTGGGTCATAGCATATGCACATCTTCAGATTTACCATAATAGATGATGCCAGAATTTTCCCATCAGCTCTGTATAAGCTCCCTTTGCTCCACATCCTTGTCAACACTTGGTATTTTTAATTTCATTAAAATTTTAATTTCATTTTAATTGAAAGTTTTTATTTTAGCCTTTCTGGGGAGAATTGTGTAGTAGTGCCTTGTGCAGCTCTTTGAATACTAATGTGATAGAGCAAATTTTCATTCTGAATATAAGCCCTGTGTGTGTGTGTATATAAAATAATTTGGCACTAGGTTACTTAGCTTTATAGGAGGACAGGAAATACATTAGCATTATAGCATCAGATCTGCATTTCTCTATTTCAGCTCCCCATGAACTGTCCAGTTGTAAGATGGGAAGCGTGGACTGTGATTTATAAGATATACATTCTTGTAATAGCCTGTACATATCACTATTAGATCTCTCAAGGGACACATTTGAGTACAAGAATCGCACAGGGAAGCTATGGCCATTTATAGTTTATTGACAAGTTTCCAAGTCTAGATGCAGTCCACCAAGCGAGGGTCATTTTTACAATAAATAATGTAGCCTGGTAACAAACTTGACCTTTCACATTGATCTAATCCAATATATTTCTGTGGGAACATTGCTAGAAGGTAAACTCGAGGTCATTTCCTCATGAAGGGCTTAGGTCTTTTACTTAACCCTTTCTCTGTAGAAATAATCGTTATCTTTACAATTGTGTCTTATAATCCATGTATATGGTATATTTCTTCCTCTCTTTAAGACTTCTTTATTTTCTCACAGTAAAGTTTGATAGTTTTTTAATAACACTCATGTGCATTATTTGTAGATTTATTCCTTAGTACTTGTTTTATTTGCCACCATGAATAGTCTTAAAAATTTAAATTTCTAACTGCTTTTGTTTGTATGTAGGAATGCAGTTGGTTTTTGTACACTGTTTTTTTTTTGTATCCAGCAGTTTCCTTAAATTATCATATTCATTCTAATAAATTATCTGCAGAAGTTCCTCCTATTAACTATAGCATAATCTTTCTAATTGTCTAAGTAGTAAAATAACAAAACTTAACTCAATTTTACTATGTGAATAAAATGAAATTATTTAAATGAAAATACTTTGAAAAAGAATAAATAGTATAATACAAGTGTTCTTATTTTTACCACTGCTATTGTTTTGGGCTCACCAAATATTAAGATTTATCCACAGATTCCTCAGTTTTCAGAAATTTATAATAATTGGGAGTGCCTGGATGGTTTAGTCAGTTGAGCATCTAACTCTCAGTTCATAATCTCCTGGGTAATGAGATCAAGCCCTGCATTGGATCCTGGCTCAGCAGGGAGTGTGCGTGAAGATGCTCTCCGCTGCCCCTCTCCCTGCTTGCGCACTCCCTAGCTTGTTCTCTCTCACTTTCTCTCTATCTCTCTCAAATAAATTTTAAAAAATTTGTAGTAATTAGGGGAAGACTCCTAGAATCAGTAGTAGGGAGACCAAAACGTCCTACAATTCTAGCAATGCTAGTGTACATTTCACTGCTCTGGACTTACATAGTTCTAGTTCTAGTTCCAACCAAAAATCTAAAATCCAAAGAATGGATAAAGGGTTTTATTAACTAAATACTCCTAGAGTTTAAATTGTTTGCATTAATTGCCTTTTTGGAATCAATTTAATATATACAGAGCAGTCAGTCATCTAAGAAATTGACTAAGGCAACTTCTCAAGATATTTATAGTTTCTATTGAGGTCCTAAAACTATATTATCTTGAAATGTGAAATGCACATTGCTGAAGAGCACAGGCTCTAGAGTGGGAACACCTTGGTATAGATTCTCACTCCTTCACTTTGTAGCTGTGTAACTTCAGTTTCCTCAGTTGAAATTGGGAGTAATAGCACTTACCTCAAAGGAGTTATGAGGATTTAATGAGCTAACCCATGTGAGGTTTTTACCATTGTTTGTGGGACATAGTAAGTGCTCAGAATATAGATTAATGAAAAATTAATAAGTCTTTTTGTGGATAGAAGAAATAACACAGTAAAAATTCTATATGAGAGTCAAAGAAATATAGAAAATTCCTACTAATTGGAGTTGGAAAGAGATTTCATGTGCAAGATGACAGCTGTACATAATCTTGAAAGTAGAATGTAATTGTAGGGACAGAAGATACTCCAAGTGAGGTGACAGTCTACAATCAGAGACAGGAAGTAGGGGAGCTGAGGCTAGGGAGGAAAGCATAGTAATTCTAGAGAATGGTGAATCATTCCTGGAGAGCAGAAATATTAAAAAAAGATTTGGGATTCTTTGCTCAGAAGTATTTTGACATCATTTTATATGTCTAAGAGTCATGAGAGGCTTTGACCTGTGCTTTTAAGATTGTTGGTATGGCAGTGAATCAGATAAGGGAGAATTTGGAAGAAGGAAGCTTTTGCAATAACTATGCAAAAGAAGATAGATTACAACAATAGGATAAAAGTTTCCCATGGATTAATTAATAAAGGATAGTAGGGGAAGGAAGAGGTCAAAGAGATTTAAAGTCTAGACAATTGGGACAATAGTAGTATCATTTGTAAACATAGTGAAAATGAAGCAGGTTGTAAGGAAAGATTATAATTATGGTTTTGAACATATTGAGTTTGAATTTTATATGGCAGGAAGGACGGCCAGCTGGAAATGTCAACTTGAGATAGTTTGAACTATAAATGTGTATTTGGGAATCATCTGCATGGAAGTGATAGTTGAAATCCTGGGAGTGAATCAGCTCAAAGTGTGGAAAGAGAAAACTATTTAGAGCAATACCTAGAGGAATATATATGTGCTTCTGTCAGTGGAAGAAGGGGAAAGAGCAAAGGGAAAGCAACTATAGTGAGAGGGGTAGAACAGAAAAAAAATGGAATTGAGATTTCTTGCAGCTGTTAAAATTTAGGAAATTTTCTAACAAGTTATTGACTAGGTTTTCTAAAACCAATCCTGTTGCCATTGATAGCAGGAATAACTAGGTGGCCTTAGTACCTTTAATGTGTAAAATGCTATGTTAACAGAAACAATACATTAAAATTATCTATACTAGATAATAGAACTGTTAAGTGAAACAGTGGTTTCAAGTTCTATTTCATCTTTCCTGTCAGCACTTCAAACTGGCTCTGGTTGACATCGAATTGTAGTTCTTGGTTAAGCTAAGATTGGTACAATTTCATCTGTAGAGTAGCCTGATGGAGAAAGAACTGGAAGGATTACCTAGTTAAGCAGATAAGTTAATCAAAATCAGATTCTGATTAATCTGCCCGTAATTATAATTAGAAATGGTCATTAGAAATTTCCTTTCTTGGTGCATAAAAAAAGATAACTGTAATATCTGTGCTTTATTTTCCCAGTGTGGTAAATAAAAATACCTTCTCATATAACCAGTCACTGCAAAAATAGAAGAAAGAACTTTTTTTTTAAAGATTTTATTTATTTATTTATTTATTTGACAGCCATAGATCACAAGTGGGCAGAGAGGCAGGCAGAGAGGGGATGGGGAAGGCAGGCTCCCCACTGAGCAGAGCTCCTATGTGTGGGGCTCAGTCCCAGGACTCTGGGATCATGACGTGAGCCAGAGGCAGAGGCTTTAACCCACTGAGTCACCCAGGCGCCCCAAGAAAGAACTTTTAAAGAGTCATTCCAACTTCTGAAAGTTTGGTTCTGCCATTAATGGTCAGATTTTGGTATCTTCCTTTCTTTGGAAAGCACTAAATTACAGTCATTCAGAGCTGCTTTTTTCATCAAACCCATAGAAACAGATACATTTCCAAGAATTCCAAGGGCCCCGTTTTGCACATAAAGTGTCAGGACTATCTTCTAATTAAAACTTTGTTTGCAAAAGTATTTTTAACTAATCTTGAAGAAATTCATGGCCTTTGAAGTTTCCAAAAGACCCTCAAAGATGGGAATTCAAATGCTGGTAGTGTATTGGTTGTAGTAATAATAAATGCCATTACCATTTAATGAGTTGTTTCTATGTGCTGTACATTGTGCCAAGTATTTATTTAACAGTATTAATTGATTGCCAGCTATGTGCCAGGACTTATGGACACTTGGGATAAGTTAATAAACTAAGATCCATATCTTCATAGCCCTTTTATTTGGTGAGAATGGACAAAGTAATAAGCAGTAAGCATGACCAATAAGCATATTTTTGTAATAACCAAAAAACTATATAGACGATAAGAAGATGGTAAGTGCTATGGAAAGAAAAGAGCAAGGTAAGGTAGTGAGGAGTGTGTCACTGAGGTTGAATGATGGAGATGAGTTGCATTATTAAATAGGATAGTTAGAATAGGCATAATGAAGATGGTTGCATTGGAGTTAACCATGCAGATATCTGACAGGAGAGCAGGCAAATGGAGCAATCTGTACAAAGGCGCTAAGGTGGGACCATGTCTTGGGTATCTAAAGAACAGCAAAGAGGTTACTACAGTTCAGTGTGATCAAGGGAGAGTGGTAATGAGCAATAATGGGTGGAAGAATGGGGAGACTGTCCTGTTACTGCAGTGACACCATGAGATAGGTACCATTGCAATCCCCATTTTAATGATGAAGAAACGGAGACGTAGAGAAGTGAAGTAACCTGCCACATCAGGAGCCAGCTATAGCAAGAAACAAGCAATTACATTCATTAATATCCTAAAGGCTCTGAAATTATTTAACTGCTTCTTTATGACCCTCTGCAAAATATTAGATGAAAGATGAGCTGTCCTGAAGTGGATGATTTATTGTATGATGGTTCTACTTCAGTCTTCTTTCTCTGCAACCAATATGACCATTTATAGGGCTTTTATTTTTATCAAGTTTCTTCA
This sequence comes from Lontra canadensis, assembly GCF_010015895.1. Lineage (NCBI taxonomy): Eukaryota > Metazoa > Chordata > Mammalia > Carnivora > Mustelidae > Lontra > Lontra canadensis. The sequence goes on along the minus strand of NW_022631044.1, from coordinate 9,194,760 downwards.
TTTACAAATGACTTATTTTGCTTTGGCAGTACAATAAGCATCCCTGTAAGATCTTTTTAAGTCAAGGGTTTTATGTTTGGGTAAATCCAAAGTTTAGTTTAGTTCTTCTAGGCTTTTCATATTGAGCCTTCTTAGAAACAAGGGTATATTCATAATCATGATGACCTGGTATATTTTCCCTATTTCTTAAGTACAGAAAGCCACTCTAGATGGTGGTAAAGACTTCTGTACATTACCTGTCTATGTGCTACTGATAACTGGAATGAATCAGTGTAATGGTAGTTGCAGATTATCTGTCTCATGTACATATTATTCATACTTGGAATGAATCAGTACCTTAGTAATATAGTTTGGTAAAGAAAAACATTTTATTAAAGACAGTCCTTTAAATAATAGGAAGTCTAAGGGAAAAAAAAAATGTTTGTGTACAGTTCTTTGATCCCCTGCCTCATTCATAGACCATTCTCCATTCCACTTCTAGGTTAAGTGACCAGAACAATTTGAAAATCATAGTGGAAAGTCACCATTAGATGAAAAGATATTTAATATTTCCTTTCTATACATGTCAAATTGATATGGTTAAAATATCTACTTACTATAAAGTAAACAGCTCATTACATTGGGAATTCCATTTTTACCTACTTCATATTAAGTAGAAGTGATCCAGATTTATTGAATTTAATGGCCTGTGACTTTTTCAGCATTTATTTTGTATAGGTGATTACTTAAAGAACAGCACTTTGCAAGATTCATGTTTGTTTATATAATAGCTTGTTAATCTGATGATTGATTAAAAAATAAGAAATTACATCCTGGGTGTTTCTTAGAGTTTTTTCACAGGAACAGTGAGTGCATAATCACAATTACGTGGAGTTGATGTTTTTAATTGTTTGGCACTAACATGTTTTTGTCAAGTGGGGGCATCATTGGTCTTTCTTAAGTAAGCTGTGTGTCAAGAATGGTTTGCTTGTTAAACTTAAGTGTATTAAAGTCAAATAATCATTCCCCTTTCACCTGATTTTAGAGGGCCTCTATTTTATGGTTATAGTCAGCACTCTTCACTGATAGCAAAATTTAAAATCCAGAAACATATAGCAGTTTTAGTTTTCTTAATGGTTTTCAGTTGTGCTAGCCTCTTAAGTTACCATCACAAAATGTGATTGTTATTCAGTTAAAGAAAGTGATGTGTTTTTAAGAATAATGAAAGTTTAAAAGTCTTATTAATTTGGTTTTTTTTGTTTGTTCGTTTGTTTGTTTTGTCATCACTGTTTTAAGTATATGAACAAGGGAACCAAAGAATATGCTTAGATTTAACACATCATTGCCCTTATCTGACCTACAAAAGTAGCTCTCAGTGATAATTAAAAGATATTTTGAGCAAATCCAAATTACATACTGTTGTGTGGTATTGCCACCAATACCTGACTGGTGCTAATAACTCTAGATGTGTTTTGCCATCATTAAATTTAGATAAGAAATGTCTGAGTATGATTATCATTGTGCCGTCTAAAATGCATGATCACTGCATTTTTTAAAAACTAGGATTTTGATCTAACACACACTAGCACACTCTAACAATTTGTGCTACAGTTAGACTTCAAAATACATTATTTTTAATCTAGTCAGAAAGGAACTATATTTGTACATGATTATATTTGAGGAAAATTTCTTAGGGTATAAGAGTTACACAGATACTCAGATTTAAGTATTTAAATACTTTAATATAATGTTTCCATCAGTACAGCTCTTGGCTTGTTCTTATGTATGAGTTTAAAATCTTGCATATCTACATCCTTGTCAGGCAAATGCCATAGGCTAAAACTGAAGATAATAACTTAAGATTCATGTCTCCTTCTTAGAGGTTACAGTTGTCTTGAATTGACAGTTTTGAAGGACCTAAACTGACATCAAAGGGTTTAAATGATCTCGTTAGGTCAATTAATGTTAATTTTCATCTTCCATTAAATTATTTTAGTGTTTTTCTCTTTTTCTTTTTTCTAGCCGAGTCCTATCCCAAGTCCTGTTTTGGGGCGAAAGCCAAATGCTAGTCAGTCATTGCTTGTATGGTGCAAAGAAGTTACAAAAAACTATCGGGGAGTGAAAATCACCAATTTTACTACATCGTGGAGAAATGGTTTATCTTTTTGTGCGATATTACACCACTTTAGACCAGATTTAATGTAAGTAGAAACATTTTCCATTCCCTAGAAATATTTTGTAAATAATAGACAGTTTTTTTTTAAAAACATAATTTCTTAACGTGTCCTGAAAGAGTTGACTTTTTATGTTTATTACCCATACCTTTGTTTTTGAGGAAAGAAAAGTTCTCCCTTCTGAATGCCTAAAACCAGTCTTTCTCTCTAAAAAAAAATATTTTTTCCCTCTTAATTTCATACAAAGAACTGACTTCAAATTATTATGAAAATTGTGTGGCTGTTAAAATGAGATGAGACAAATAAGCCGTTAGCTCTTTGTACATTGACAACAAGGGATTACCTCATGGTAAATTTGGTTGTCAAGACTGGTCTCTGGTGCCCTGCCTTAACTTCTCTTTTAGATGGAAAGCTTCAGGCAATGAAACATGTAATCACTGTTTTCATTTATTTATTTATTTATTTCCTTAATTTTCCACACTATTAGCTTTGTTGATTGAATTGCTATGAAATTGCTAGTTACTCTTTGGTATTATAGAATGTCAAATTTTTAGATTCAGTTTGTTTTAAAAACAGCTGTTTTTATCAAATACTGTATGTACCTACTGTGCCATTTTCTCCCTCAGTGACTACAAGTCTCTGAATCCTCAAGATATTAAAGAGAACAACAAAAAGGTAAGAATTGCCAAGGAAAAAAATACATAATTTCAAATTCAACTCCTCTGTGGCTTTTGTTAATTTGGGGAAACTGAGGTGGTTTTCTGAGGTCATAACTGCAGCTCACAGAAGGTTGTCTGCTTCCTGCAGTTCAAATAGGATGCATGGTTTACTCTAAGTGGTCATAACCTTTAAAGATCACAAGTGCCAGACCGGCATCAGATTTTAATATGTGTATGGACTTCATTAACTGTTAAATATTTATTAAAGCATATTGCTTTTAGTCAAGATTTAGCTTTTAAAAAGTGCACCCAAAGCTGTTACACCATAAATGATTATGAGTTTAGAAAAATCTGTTGGGAAGGGATGAGCGCAGGAGCATAATGGGTATGCAAGAAAGAATACATATGTTCCTAGAAGCAAAAAGATATGAACATTGGGTTCTTTTTTTCTTTTTTCTTTTTTCTTTCTTTTTTCACTTTCTGATAGACTGTACAGTTTTTCCACAAAATTAATTAGCATACTGAGGTCAGAGCTTCCCAGTTGGGAATATTGATCCTTTCAGCCTTCTGGGTAGCTGTGTGGAGCTGAGTTGCCAGAAGCCCTTGGGCCAGCTGACTGTGGCCACAGGCTAACTTGCTATTTACCCCAGTGCACAGTACAATATTATAGTCATGTATATGCACTGTGACATGAGAAAGGAGAGAAGCACTAACTCAGCATATAGTAGGTACTCAATGTGTTTTATGTTGCATTGAATTCTTCAACTGAAAAGTTCATGAAATATGTTGTTTTAGAATAGGAGTTCTTAATCTGGGAGGTATGGATAGAATCCAGGTGGTTCTTGAACCTGACTAGGGGGGAAATGGGTTTTATTTTCTTAATTCTTTAAATGAAATTTAGTATTTCTTCAATTATGAATTTAGGCAACTTACCACTATAAAGTTAGCCACTCCTGAGACTTTATCACCTTGAGAATTTTAGATATTTTGATATCACATTGCAGTTGTAATATCTTCACCTATCTTTTAAGCTAATCACTTCTTCAGAATTATAGTTGTTAATACAGTCATAAAAAGCACATGTATTACTGTTTCTCAAATTCAATTTTACTAATATTTTTCATAGTTTTATTTTTCATATAATTGGTTTCTTCTGTAATCCTGTGTGTTTTAAAAACATAAAGGATTGTTCTGAGAAGGGGTTCATTACCAAAAGGATTCAGGGAACAAAGTGTTCAATAACTCTAGTCTAGACTAATGTTTTCATTCTACTTTAAGTTAGATAATTAAAACCACCAGTGCTTAAAAAATCTATAAAGGGAATCTTGATAGAAGTTCAGTTAGCTGATGAGAATTTAAGTCAACAAATTTTTTACTTTTATTGCTCTCTGAACCCAAAAATTTGCATTGTCATTAGAAAACCCTTTTTCTTTACAAATGCATGATGCTGGCCTAGAGAAATACATTTTAAAACTGTCAGTTTTTTTACTGAAATATACCATCAAAAAAGGTAATCTTAAAATATCAGGATATTTTTCTTTATAGAAATCACATCTATGGTGGGCATGCTACAGAGTAAGTCATTCTCATGAATTTTTTTTTTGTATAATTTTGGAGAGCTTGTATCTGTCAAAGTGAAATGCCTGTTTTTTCATCAATTAAATTATATCTTCAGATATGAGAGTTCTGTGCCTGCATTGCATTTGAATAAAATACTAAGCTAATTTAAATGCAGACAAAAGTGTTATAAAATAAACCATTATTATTTTTATAAAGTGAAGCTTTTTAAATTACTGTTTGAAATGTTGAAAAGGAAACATTATTGATTGTACTCAGCTGTGTATTTTTAAGAGTAAGGAGATTTGCTTTATAGCTTAGGTCATACTTCTTTACATTATTTTTTCAGTAATAATGATAAGCATGTCTTGGGTTTACGTATTGCTATGTAGAGAAGAATATCCTATTAAATTTTTTCTCAGATCTTCCAAGGCAGATACTTATGGCTTTTTAAAAGGGTTTTAATTTAGATGATCCTATTCATTGAACAGTTGAATAAATAATTGTTATACAATCTTTCCTTTTCATCACTTCGCAACTTCCTACCTGATATCTACGTTGAGTATCAGTTGCTACCTGCAGGTTTATTTCCGGCTTCATACAGTTCTTCCCGATAACCCCGTCTGCCCTTGATTGGACTTAAAGCAGCGAGAGAAACAATGCCTGTGTCTTAAGTTCCATGCAGATGCATAACATAACTGGCAGAGACTCCTCCTTACCAATTAAATAACATCTAGGAATGAATAAGACAATTTTCTTTGAAAGACCTCTTCTTTTTCTCCACACCCAAACAGCTAAAAAGACAGGTGATTTACCACAGGAAAAGAGGTTAACCTATGGGAAAATTCCTTCATAAAATCTTGACCTCGCTTACAAGAAACCTGGTTTGTTTTTAAATGTGTTTTTTTTTTTAGTGCAGTTAGTGTGCATAAATGAATTGCTGCATGAAGCAAAACATTAGCAGGAGATTCCCCACAAGGAAGCTAATCATTTTCCCAGGTCTGTAAAAAGTGCCAAATAAAAAAGGTATTTACCTGTGACATATGATCTTAACCAGTATGTCAGTGTTTTAGATAATTGGGAAATGTTTAGAATACTGCCTGTGGTGCTTTTCATGATGGTCTGCAATTGATGTCTGTCAATCAAGTTGTCAAGACACATGAGGAGGAAAATGACTTTAATTTTCCTAAAACATGTAAAATAACAAACAGGCCTAAACATGCACACCAACTGAGCCATTCTCTTGAGTAAATATTTTGAGGTACCTATATTATGAAACATAGTGCTGTGAAAATTGAAGAGGTTTTAATATTGCAATTTATTTTTCATTTTCTTTCTTACTTCTTCCACAACATTTATTAAACTACAGGAAGAATATGAGACAAGGATTAAATTCAAAGGTAAAAATGCACTTTAACATGTAAGTGCAAAAGAGTAATTCCTTCTAAATTGTTACATAATTCCCTAACCTTTCTTTTAAGAAAAACTTTGAGTTATGATCCTATATCTAGGTTGTTACAAAGACAGACATTTTATATTCCAAAGTGAGAATACAACTAGAGGGTCCATATCTTTTCAGAGGGTATAACTGAAACTTTAACCGTATTTTTAATGCTTCCTAGCAACACAGTGCTGTTTTAAAGGGTTAGTTCAGGATAGTAATAATTAATTGTAAATTGAGAAACAGCTTTGATTCTTCAAAACTAGAAAAACCTGATGCACCACAGTCATTTAAAGGCTAACAAAAATAATACAATGCAGCCTCACATTCTCAACGAAGTTGTACTACTCAAAACATTTCATTCTTTCCAAAATGGATGAAGTGAAAATGCAGTCACTCTTATCATTATGAAAATCAGTCTTAATTGGGCATTTAGAAAATGTGTCTACATTTCTAGGCTTAAATAATTTGTATTTTATACCAGGTAATCTAGGATTAGGTCTTTGGGGAGATATAGCTATCCTTTTTCTTCACAAATCACTGCAGTTATATGAACATGTTAAAGAGACATTGATAGGAATGATAAAACTCCAGATTATTTCTTTATACCTTAGTTCCTTATAAAAATTGATTCTAAGTTTTTTTGTTTTAATTCTAAATTTTGCTTATTTTCTTTATTGGAAAAGAGCATTTCAATTGTTATCAGTTAAGAAACTTTTTTTCTTGTACCTACCCTACTTTTACAAATTTCTGACATGGAATTTTGTTCTGTTTTTGTATCAGTTATACCAGTAACGGAGTATGGCCTCCAACAACAACAACAAAATCCATTAAAATTTTGCTTTCTTTTAAATGAGAACTAAACTTTGTTTTTTAACTTTTTTATTGAAGTATAATTAACAGATAACATTATATTAGTTCTAGGTGTGCAGCATAATGATTCAGTAACATTCACCACAATATGTCTAACTAATATCTATTCTTCTGCTGTTTTTAAAGTGCATGGATTGTTTGAACTATTCAATATATCTTTGTTTTTTCCTTTCTTTGAAGGCATATGATGGATTTGCCAGCATAGGAATTTCCCGGTTGTTGGAACCTTCTGATATGGTTTTATTAGCAATTCCTGACAAACTGACTGTTATGACTTACCTCTATCAAATCAGGGCACATTTCAGTGGCCAAGAACTGAATGTTGTCCAGATAGAGGAGAACAGCAGTAAAAGCACATATAAAGTTGGAAACTATGAAACAGATACAAACAGTTCTGTTGATCAGGAAAAATTTTATGCTGAGCTTAGTGATCTGAAACGGGAGCCTGAACTGCAGCAACCTACCAGCGGAGCGGTCGACTTCTTATTACAAGACGACTCTGTATTTGTAAATGATAGTGGGGTTGGAGAGTCAGAAAGTGAACATCAGACTCCTGATGATCATCTTAGTCCAAGCACAGCCTCCCCTTACTGTCGCAGGACTAAAAGTGACACAGAACCCCAAAAGTCCCAGCAGAGCTCTGGAAGGACTTCAGGATCCGATGACCCTGGAATATGTTACAGTATAGATTCAACCCACGCACAAGTTCTGTTAGGCAAGAAGAGACCACTGAAAGCTGAGACTTTAGAATTAAGTGACTTATATGTCAGTGATAAGAAGAAGGATGTGTCTCCACCCTTTATTTGTGAGGAGAGAGAGGAACAAAAGCTTCAGACTCTAGACATCAGTAATAACTTAGAGAGAGAAAAATTAGAGAATTCTAGACCCTTAGAGTACAGATCAGATCCTGAATCACCGATCAAAAAACCAAGTTTATCTCCTACTTCCAAACTTGGATACTCATACAATAGAGATGCAGACCTTACAAAGAAAAAGCGTACTTCCTTGAGGCAGACAGAGTCTGATCCAGATACTGATAGAACCACTTTAAATTATGCAGATCATTCCACAAAAACAGTCCAGGTAAGTGAGTTAGAATGATGAATACTATATTTAGTAAATAGTTATTCTGAATATTTTTGGGTTTTTTGAGTTCATAGAGCACTTTCAAATGCTACAAATGATTAAAGGTGAAGTATAATTAACCACTATAGAAAAATCTACACTATACCTGCACTTCATTTAAAGTTTATGATATACTATTTTAAGCCTACAAATAAATACAAATTTGAAGATTAAAGAGTAGTGTCAGCTTTTCAAATCAAAATTTTATTTACCTATAAAAACAGAACATTTCACTGTGAGAATAAGTCAAAGATATTTCACTATTCCATTTACTAGGAATATCATTCTGAAAATGTGTAATGCTAAATTAAATATTTCCCATTTAAAGTATTTTCTTCAAACATTTTAATTGCATTGTAATTGGTGTTTTCAGTTCCATTGTTACTTGTGGTTAAAAATTCCAGTAACATCCAGATTCCTCCCCATGAGGGGAATATGAGACAAATTTGACCTTATAATATTTGCTATATTTAATTGAATCTCTGGCACCATCGATTATAAGACATACCATTATTTTATGTACCAAAAGAAAGAAAAACATTGCCAGTAAACTATGATAAATGGTTTTCTTATCACATACAATTTTTATTTTATACCTATTGAATGAATTCTTTTAGACTTAGTCAAGCATGGATTTTTTAATCATGTAACACTCTTATTATGTAAACATAAAAAAGAAGTTTAAGTAAAGTAAATTGGTTAAGATATAACTGATTTAGAATTAGAATTTGAAATCCAACTCTTCTTTTTGATTTGGAATTTTTCCTGGTTTTCCACACAGTGTTGTGCTCTGTGCCATCAGAAGCATGATGTTACAGCAGTGGTTCTCAAAGTATGATCTGGAGACCTCTGAGGCTCTCCTAACCTCTTTCAGAGGGCCCCCAAAGTTGAAACTGCTTTCATAATAATAATAGAACATTATTTACCTTTTTCACTTTCATTCTCTCACAGCTATACAGTGATGTTTTCTGGAAGCCACACGATTTGTGATATCTCAAAAGATTGAATACAAAAGTAGATATGAGGGGAGCCTGGGTGGCTCAGTTGGTTGGGCATCTGCCTTTGGCTCAGGTCGTGATCCTGGGGTCTGGGGACCGAGCCCCACATCAAGCTTCCTGCTCAGCAGGGAGTCTACTTCTCCCTCTGACCCTGACCCTCCCCCGCCCCCGCCTTGTGCTCTGTTTCTCTCACTCTCTCTCAAATAAATAAATAAAATCTTTTTAAAAAAGTAGATATGAGAATCCAGCTGCCTGCTATTAAGCCAGACACAAAAGAGATTTCCAAAAAATATAAAATAATGCCATTCTCACTTATTTTTGTTTTAAGTATTATTTTTTGTTAGAATGTTAACATCTAATGGGTTTATTATAGTTTTTTTTTTTTTAGATTTTTATTTATTTGAGAGAGAGAGCAATTAGGGGGTGCATGGAGACAGAGGGAAAAGCAGACTCCCTGCTGAGGCCTGAGCCAGACACAGGGCTCAGTCCCAGGACCCCGAGATCATAACCTCAGTCGAAGGCAGAGGATTAACCAACTGAGCCACGCAGGCACCTCATTATACTTATTTCTAAAGGAATGAATAAATAAATATTTCCAACACTTCTCAGTTTTAATTTCCAAAATGATAGGTATAAATAGATATAACCCACATAAACAAAAGCTTTTTGAGATCCTCAGTAATTTTTAAGGACATGTAGGGATTCTGAGACCAAAAAATTTGAGACCTCTGAATTACACCAGATTTCTCTACAGTTGTCTCTGGGGTTTTCTTTTCAGTAATACTCATTGATAATAGCACTTTCTTGACCTTATCAGAAGATCCCAAGATAAGATTTTCAGATAATAACCTGGAGTTACATTCCATTTTTAAATACTACTCAAGTGGTTGTTGACTGAAACATCAAGGGATTGCAGTGTTGTCACCTGAAATAACAAACACAAGCATAGGTAGGCATTGATGGCTATCTTGACTACCACCTGGCTGACAAAGATTATAAGATGCCAATCAATTTTAAGTTTTCAGAGGTGTTAAGAAAACATACACATCTTTGAATCAAAGAAATAGAGTTGCTAACAAAGCAAGCCACTGTTGTTCTAGTCAAAAATCTCAATTCAAAGGTTCTAAGTACATAATTTTTAGTACAAAAGCTTTTTTTAAGTGATCAGATACAGCATACATAGCAAATAATTGAGAAATATCTAGCGGGGCACCTGGGTGGCTCAGTTGGTTAAGCATCTGCCTTCTGCTCATGTCATGATCCCAGGGTTCTGGGATAATTTCTGGGATCCATCCTGGGATGAAGCCTCCTGTCAGGCTCCCTGCTCAGCGGGGAGCCTGCTTCTCCCTCTCTCTCTCTGACCCTTCCCTCCAGCTTGTGCTCTCTGTCTCTCCCTCAAATGAATAAATAAAATCTTTAAAAAAGAAAGAAAAAAAGAGAGAAAGAAAGAAAGAGAAAGGAAGAAAAGAAAGAAAGAGAGAAAGGAAGAAACATCTAGTGATTAACAACTGCAGAATTTGGTGAGCCTAATTTCTAAGTATTACCCAAGACAGATTTTTCTTATAACCCAGACTTGTAAGGTAAATGTATTTAGCTAAATCTAGAAATTGATTAATGTTTAAAAATTAAAAATACTCCAGACTGGGAATCAGTACATCTGGATTCTCATCTTGACTCTGCTAATAATTACCAGTGTGACATGTTAATTAGTCATTTAAATATTTTAAATCTGATTTTCCACACATGTTAAATGAAATAATCTCTAAGAGTCTTTTTAGCTCTAAAACTCTATCACATCTTAGGGGCACCTGGGTGGCTCAGTGGGTTAAGCCTCTGCCTTCAGCTCAGGTCGTGATCTCAGGGTCCTGGGATCAAGTCCCTCATCAGGCTCCCCGCTTGGCAGGAAGCCTGCTTCTCACTCTCCCACAACCCCCCAGCTTGTGTTCCCTCTCTCACTGTGTTTTTCACTGTCAAATAAGTAAATAAAATCTTAAAAAAAAAAAAATAGAGGCAGTATCTATTTACAACTTCATATATGTTTGTTTATTGTCCCTTGATTTAATGGTCAGAATTTTGTTTAGGGTAAAGTTAAAAGTTTGTTATTTTTTTTTTTTTTTGTCAGAAGTGCTGTCTGATACAAAAAATTGTTATGTGACTGCAATATTTCATAGGTTTTTAAAATTGGACAATTTTAGCATCTAAATTTGAATAATAAAAAAATATTTTTCTTTTACACACTATGTTTCATCAGTGCAAAGATATGCATCTTTTTATATTTTAACTTCTCTGAAATCAAGATCCTACTTATAATAGATAGTATGTTAGTTTGACAGTGTTTGTTCTTTCTTAGTCATTCATAAAATAATAATATGTCTAGTAACTAATGACATTAAATTAGAGGAAATTTGATGATTTAATATGGCTGTATAGCATTGAAAGTCATAATGTTGCTCATTTGAGTGGCTAGTACATATGATGACCTTTATATATCTTACACATATCTCTCTTAAACTTTATAAACCATGTTAGTGGTTAAATTCTATTTAATATATGGGAAGACTGGGCTTTACAGAGTTGCCTAAGGTGACTTAATAAGTGTTAAAGTTTGAATTCAAAACCAGTGTTTTCTGACTCCAGAGTCTGTGCTCCTAAGCTGTATATTCATACTGTCTCTTCATTTTTAACCATAATAGCACTAAAGATAATCAGCCCAGATGTAAAATAGTCAAATTTACTGAAGGGAAATTTAGCAATGTACATCAAGTCCCTTAAAAATGTTCATCTCATTAGATTCTACCTCCAGGAATTATTTCCCCTAGGATAATCAGAATTGTATACAAGAATTTATGTATAAAGATTTTTTTTTTTTTTTTTAACGAGAGAGAGTGGGAGGTTGGGAGGAGGGTGGGAATGGCAGAGGGTGAGGGAGAGAATCTTAAGCAGGCTGCATACCTATGCAAAGCCCAGTGTGGGGCTTGATCTCGTGACCCTGAGATCATGACCTGAGCCTAAATCAAGAGTCAGACACTTAACTGACTTGAGCGACTCAGGCACCCCTATAACAAAGATGTTAAAACATCGTTAATGATAGTGAAAAATCATAAACAACATAAATACCTAATAATATAAGGCGAGTTAAAGTATGATGCATCTTTATGAATTGAATGCTGGGTAAAAGTTTAAAAAATTATGTTTAAAAATACTTTTAAAATACTTACATGAGAATATTCTCACAATAGAATGTTAAGTTTAAAAAACGTGATTCTATAGTGATTATTGCTGGGTGCCAAGATTGCTAATTATCTTTATTTTGTTTTTTATTTTCAAATAATTCTTTTTTATTGAGGTATAATTGACATATTGTATTAGTTTCAGGCATATAACAATTATTTGATGTTTGTATACATTGTGAAATGACCATCACAGTAAGCCTAGTTAACATCCATCACCATATATAGTTACAAAATTTTTTTTGTGACCAGAACATTTAAGATCTACTGCCTTAGCAACTTTCATATATGCAATGCAGTGCTACTAACTATAGTCACTGTGCCATACATGATATCTCCATAAGTTATTTATTTTATAACTGGAATTGCATACCTCTTGACTCCCTTCACCCATTTTGCCCACATCCTACTCCCAGCCTCTGGCAACTACCAATTGGTCTCTGTATCTATGAGCTAGGTTTTTGGGTTTTGGGGGTTCTGCTTTTTTTTTTTTTTTAGATTTTGCATACAAGTAAAATCATATGGTAAATATAGGGAAATAAGACAAAGATGAATACCAATTCATCTTTGTCTTATTTCACTTAGCATAACGCCTTCAAGATCCACACATGTCACAAATTGCAAGATTTCATTTTTTTTATGGCTGATTAATGTGCCACAAAGTGTAGGGGGTGTGTGTGTGTGCGTGTGTGTATCCACTTATACATCAATAGGCACTTAGGTTGTTTCTGTACCTTGGCTATTGTAAATAATGCTGCAGTTGGGGCACCTGGGTGGCTCAGTGGGCTGGGTGTTGGATTCTTGGTTTTGGCTCTGGTCATGATCTCATGGGTTGTGGGATGGGCTCTGTACTCAGCAGGAAGTCTGCCTGGGGATTCCCTCCTTCTGCTCCTCCCCAACTTGAGCATCAGGAGTGTGCACACACTCAAGGCCTCTCTCTCACACAAATAAAAAAATCTTTAAAAAATAGTAATAATAGAGGTACCTGGATGGCTCAGTTGGTTAAGTGACTGCTTTTGGCCCAGGTCATGATCCCAGGATCCTGGAATGGAGCTGTGCATCAGGCTCCTTGCTCAGCAGGGAGCCTGCTTTTCCCTCTTCCTCTGTCATTCCCCCTCCTTGTGCTCTGTCTCTTTCTCTCAAATGAATAAATAAAATCTTTTTAAAAAATAATAATGCTGCAGTGAACATAGGGTGCATACATTTTTTTGTTAGTTTTTTTACATTCTTTGGATAAATACCCAAAAGTGGAATTTCTGGATCGTATGGTAGTTCTATTTTTAATTTTTTTGAGGAACTTCCATCCTATTTTCCACAGTGGCTGCATCAATTTACATTCCCACCAACAGTGCTCCACATCCTCACCAACATTTGTTATTCCTTGTCTTTTTGATAATAGCCATTCTAACAGGTACAAGGAAATAATTCCTTGTGGTTTTAATTTGCATTTCCTTGATAATTAGTGATGTTAAGCATGTTTTCATGTACCTGTGGCCATTTGTATGTCTTTTTTGGGAAAGATGTCTATTTAAATCTTCTGCCTATTATTTAATTGGATTGCTATTGAATTATATGAGTTCTTTATATATTTTGGATATTAACCCCTTCCCAGATACATGATTTGCATATGTTTTCTCCCATTCACTAGACTAGCTTTTTGTTTTGTGGATATTTTCCCTCACTCTGCAGAAACTTTTTATTTTGATGTAGTCCCACTTGTTTATTTTTGCCTTTGTTGCCTTTGCTTTTGGTGTCAAATCCAAAAAATCATCACCAAGACTGTTGTCAAGGAGCTTACTACCTGTGTTTTCTTCTAAGATTTTATGGTTTCAGATTTTTTTTGTTCAAGTGTTTAATCCATTTTGAGTTAATAGGCACCTGGTTTCATTCTTTTGCATGTGACTCTCTGGTTTTCCCAACACCATTTATTGAAGAGACTGTCCTTTCCCCATTGTATATTTTTAGCTCCTTTGTTGTAAATTAATTGACCATATATGCTTGGGTTTATTTCTGTGCTCTCTATTTTGTTCTCTTGATCTATGTGTCTGTTTTTATGCCAGTACCATACTGTTTTGATTACTGTAGGTTTGTGATATAGTTTGAAATCAGGGACCATGATGCCACTGATTATTTTTCCTTTTCTTTTTACTTTTATGTATTTTCTAAAATTTTTGTAATAAATATGAATCGTATTTATAATCAGAAAAAAGTTTATTTCTGTGTGCTCTTAAGACCAAAGCAGTCTATCACTGTCTGTGTAGCTAGCTGGAATCCCTAAAGGTCTGTAGACTCATGGAATTTAGAACCAGTAGGATTTTTTTTTTTAAAGATTTTATTTATTGATTTGAGAGAGAGAACATGAGCTGGGGAAAGGCAGGTGCAGAGGGAGAAGGAGAAGATGACTCCCTGCTGAGCAGGGAGCCCGATGCAGACACTTAACTGACTGAGCCACCAAGGCATCCCTAGAGCCAGTAGGATCTTAAAGATGATATACTCTAGTTACCAGTTTTAAAGCTAGTGGGATTTCAAACATGAGGCAATTGAAATATTTTTAAAAATATAATAATAGTTAACATTTTTCTAGTGCTCAGTACATTACACTATTTCACTTAATCTTTATACTTATGAGAGTTGGTCTATTTTATCCCCATTTTACAAATGAGGAAACTGAGGTGTAATGGGTCCACAATTAGGTGTTGTATCTAGTATTTGAACTAAGGTCTTTCTTGCTCCAAGGTACTTAAGTGTCATGTAAGGGAATACAGTATAGCTTTTTAAGTGACCTGTTCAGTGTTACATTGCTTATTATTAGTGGAAGAAGGATTAATAGCCTGAGGTCCTGACTGCAAATTCAGTGTCCCTTTAATTAATCTGGTCTGTTTTAGAGAAAGTGTTGATTTGTAACTAGAATGACCAATCCTATTCTATTGTGTCTTATACACATGACGAAAAGTCTATCATTATCACTTACACATTTCAATTATATCTATTAAGTGAAGAATTTTTGTTTAATCCTCTTAAAACCTTGGTTGATGAAAATGTTCTGGAATTAGATAGTGTTGATGGTTCACAACCTTGTGAATGTAGTAAAAACCACTGAACTGCATACTTTAAAAAAATCTTCCCTTGCTTGAGACTGCAGGAGTTTAAAAAAAGTTACATTAAAACAGAAAATCTCAATGAGACCTAAAAATCATATAATTTTTTAAGTTTCACATTATGCCAAAATAAGTTATATGTTTACTGTTTATTACCTCTTCCTTCACCATGAATGCTACTTAAAATTAAATCAAAACTATACAATGACAAGGAAGAAATCAAATATCAGAGTAATAGTAATAGCTATCTAGAGCCAGAAGTTGGCTATTTTTTGGAAGAAGAAAAGAATTTGAACTATAAACATTATGGATATTTGTGCTTTGAATTAATGTTATCATTTGAGAACTGATTTCCACTGATGGTCATTACCTGTTGTTACCCAAAAATATATTGTAATATTACAAATTAATCTAAGAAAATACTCTTCCATTGCTGATGTAGTTAATTATTTTGTTGTAAGGTAGGTGAGCGTTAGAGAAAACCAGTTTTTTTCTTAAACAAAATATGATAGTTTTGAATTTTCTATAAATGTTAATTGTCAAGGATTTGAAGGATTATTGCCACAAATGTTTAATATCTTTCAACAAATAAATTTGGAAGATACCTTATTATCAGTCCTATAAAAATTTTTAAGTGTCTTTCCCAGGTTATATTGTGATTAGCAAATATGAAGAATGTATATAATATACACATGGACATTGTATTTTATGGGAATATATTCTAACACAAATGGAAATTAAATGTAATCCAGTGTCAGGCAGTAAAGATATACTTCCTATGTGTCAAGATGTTCTACAGTTTCTAGTCAACATTAATATTTTCTTTAAGTAATCTTATAAAACTACAGTCTTATTCCTGATCTCTGTTATTTTGACAGATAACAAGACCATTGATTAATCTATAAATATAGGTTATATGGGGCTTTTTTGAGTTCCTAATTCTGTATTTTTGGTTTTAAGCATCGAATGTTATCAAGACAAGAAGAACTTAAAGAAAGAGCAAGAGTTCTGCTTGAGCAAGCAAGAAGAGATGCAGCTTTAAAAGCAGGGAATAAACAGAATACCAACGCAGCCATACCACTCTGCAACAGGCAGCTAAGTGATGTGAGGAACATTGGTTAAAAAGCCATAGATTGTTAATTGCAATCATGGGGGTGAGGGGAGTAATTTATTTATACTTTTGCTAAGTCTTTTTTTAAGGTTTTAATTTCAATTAGTTAATGTACAGTGTTATATTAGCTTAGGTGTGCAATATAGTGGTTCAAAAATTCTATATATCACCTGGTGCTCGTCATGACAAGAACACTTCTGAATCCATCACCTAGTTCACCCATCTCCCTACCCGCCTTCCCTCTGGGAACCATCAGTTTGTTCTTGCTAAGTCATTTTTCCATAGACTTTTAATATGAGGTGATGGAGTGAGGGGGGTCACTTGGTATATTTATTGATCTGATAAATTCATACTTGGAAGAACATGTTGTAATTATTTCTATACAGCAATGTCAGCTATGAGGAAAAGTCAGATTTTAGAATATAATTTCTACATACACTTGAATAATCTATTTTTATTAATTCACATTTTGTAATTTAATTAAACTTTGTTTAAGATTATATTTTAGCATGGAAGTTAATTTTTTTGGAAATATTAGAATATAATAATGATGCCTACCATTTATTGAATAGCTGCCATTTAATGCAGGCTCTATAATGGATGGGGGTTTTTTGTTTGGCTTTTTTTTTAAGGTTTTATTTATTTATTTGACAGAGATCACAAGTAGGCAGAGAGGCAGGCAAAGACAGAAGGGGGAAGCAGGCTCCCTGCCGAGCAGAGAGTCCGATGTGGGGCTCGATCCCAGGTCCCCGAGATCATGACCTGAGCCGAAGGCAGAGGCTTAACCCACTGAGCCACCCAGGGGCCCCTATAATGGATGTTTTATATAATTTTTATTTTACTTAACTCCATGAAATAGATGTTCAGCTACTTTCCAGATAAGAAAACTGAGACTGATAGGTAAGGTAATTTGTACAAAGTTGTAGAATTAGTAAATGATGAATCTAGGATTTGAACTTGAGCTTTCTGAGACTATAGAATTAGTGCTCTTTTCTATCTTACACTGCCATCCCTAAATTAAACCACATTTTTAGAGGTGCCTGGATGACTCAGTCAGTTAAGTGGCTGCCTTCACCTCAGGTCATGTTCCCATCGGGCTGCACATCGGGCGCCCTGCTCAGCTGGGAGCCGGCTTCACCCTCTCCCTCTGTCTGCCATTCACCCTGCTTGTGCTCTCTCCCTGTCTTTCTCCCTGTCAAAATAAATAAATAAAAATTTTAAAAATAAATAAAAATAAAAAATTTTAAAACCCCACATTTTTATATATATTTTTGTGTAGTGCTTCACAGATAATAATGAATACATGATAATTGAAACCTGTAAATTTAAGGGAACAGATTCTTCATGAATCTGAAAATTATGACATTCTGCCTTACCATCAAACTCACATATACAAAACTGCATGCTCTTTTTTTTTTTTTAATTAAGATTTTATTTTTTCAGAGCAGTTTTAGGTTCACAGCAGAATTGAAGGGAAGGTACAGAGATTTCCCATATATACCCTGCACCTACACATGCATGACCTCTCCTCTTAATGACATCCCACATCAGAGTGATACGTTTGTTAGACACTGACACATCATAATTATCCAAAGTCCATAGCTTACATTGTGGTTCCCTCTTGGTGTTTTATATCCTGTGAGTTTGGACAAATGTGTAATGAAATGTATCCATTATTATGGATTTTCTAAGAATTTTTTATTGCACCTTCCACCACTCCCAAGCCCTGCAACCTAATTTCACTGTCTCTATAATTTTGCCTTTTTCAGAATGCCATAGAGTTGGAATCATAGAGTTTATAGCCTTTTCTGATTATCTTCCTTCACCTAGTAATATGCATTTAAGGTTCTTCCATGTTTTTCACTGCTAGAAAGATCATTTCTTTTTGTGCTGAATAATATTCCCTCATCTGGATGTACCACAGCTTTTGCATTCACCTACTAAAGGACATCTTGTTTGCTTCCAGTTTGGGATGATTATGAATAAAGCTGCTATAATCATTCACGTGCAGGTGTTTGTGTAGACATAAGTTTTTAACTTCTTTGGGTAATTACCAGGGAGTGTGATTGCTAGGAGTATGTTTACTTTCATAAGAAATTGCCAAACTGTCTTCCGAAATCTCTGTCCCATCTTGTATTCCCACTAGTAGTGTGTGAGAGTTCTTGTGGTGCTCCACATCTTCACTCAGCGTTGAGTGTTGGTGGTGTTCCAGATATTGGACATTCTAATAGGTGTTTAGTGGTATCTAATTGTTTTAATTTACATTTCCCTGATGACAAATGATGTGAAGCATCTTTTCATATGCATAATTGTAATCTGTAAATCTTCCTTTGGTGAGGTGTCTATAAGGGTCATTGATCCATTTTTTAATCAGGTTGGTTGCTTTTTTATTATTGAGTTTCAGTAGTTCTTTGTGTATTTTGGATATAGTCTTTTATCAGATGTGTCTGTTGCAAATTGAGTGTTCCTACTGATTAACATAGAATATCTCTTCATTTATTTAGTTCTTTGATTTCCTTATATTCCTCATATAGATCTTATACATATTTTGTTAGATTTCATTAATGTGAATAGATTTTGTTCTTAATTTCAAATTCCACTTTTTCACTGCTGGTATATAGGAAAGCGGATGTCTTTTGAATATTAACCTCATATTCTACAGACTTGCTATAATTGCTTTGTAGTTCCAGGAGATTCTTTTTTCCCAGTTCTTTCAGATTTTCTATATAGGTGATCATGTCATCTGTGATCAGACACTTATTTCTTCCTTTCCATGCACATGTTTGAACATTCCTTTCAGGTACGAGCTTAATAACCTCTGACCTGAGCTGTGTTTTTCACAAGACAAGTTTTTACACAATAATATGATATAAAAGCAGTTTAGTGGCCTGCAGTAATTATTTTATTTTTAATGAAAAGGAATATAATAGAATCAAATAAAGATCTCAGAATTCATCACATATAGTAAGCATAGTATTTTTGTCTGAAACTTCCTTTAGTTATGTGGACATATGTGCTTCTTCAATCTTGATATAAAACATATTTTACAAACAAAAAAGACCGTATTTTTAAGCTGTAGTTCATGATAAAAATGAGAAACCCAAATCTAGTGGGCCATCTTTGAAGTTCTGTAACCTCTATGCCAACTCTTTCAATGCCTAGCCATATATTAGATCATCGATTTGTTGGTCATTTGCCAGATATTTATTGAGTGTCTGAACTGAGTATATTCATGGTGACAGAAAAGGTTAAGCTTCTTCCATTTTGGAGTTTATATTATGATGGGAAGAGACAGATAATAATAAATAACTAGAGTGGGAAAACTGTGTGGCCTAGTAGAGGATAATTTAAATAAGTGAGGGCTTGAGTGATTTGAGGAGGGGGCATTTGAACTAAGATTTGATGGGTGAAAAGGATCCAGTCAAGTGAAGAACCACAGAAGGAATTATCTCTTTAAAAAGAAAGTTATTTTGGGGATGCCTGGGTGGCTCAGTCAGTTAAGCATCAGTTTCTTGATTTCTTATTGGGTCATGATCTCAGAGTTCTGAGATCGAGTCCGTCATTGGGCTCAGTGCTGGATGTGGAGCCTGCTGAGGATTCTCTCTCTCCCTCTCTTAAAAAAAAATTTAAAAAAAAAAAAAGTTATTTTGTTGATGCTATGTTATTTGTGAAAAACTTTGTTTCATAATTATTTCAGGCTCTAAAAATTGTGGAAAATGAATATAGCTCTATATTGTTCCAGTGTGTTGATTTTAACTTCAGAATACCCGAGATTTAAATGGTTGGCCAAGTAGATTTTTAAAACCAGTTACTTTACCTATGTGTGAGTTTTACATATCTAAATAATTATCATTGAATGTTTACTGAGCACTTGCTGTTTATCAAGCAGGATTCTAAGTGGTTTAACATGGATTTTCTCATTTAATCTCCACAATAATTGTATGAGTTAAGTGTTATCATCCCTATTTTACAGTTGAGAAAACTGACAAATTAATGAATTGCCCAAGGTGACACAGTTAAAAGTAACAGAGCCAAGATTTGAACCTAGACATTTTGATTTCAGAGACTTTGTCTCTAAAGCATTGTGTTATATTTCCTTCTTCTTTATTTTTCTGACATCCTTGTGAAATAGAAATAGATAATATTGTTTTATCTTTTATATTAAGATTAAGAAAATGAGTTGGGAAAGAATGTTTAAATTTGCCTAGGGTTGTAGACAGTGACACATGAGGCTTACTTAGAATTCAAGTATCCTGACTTTTTTAAAAGGTGGTGTTTAGTTTTTCATTTGGTTCAGACTTTTAACAAATATTTTATGGGTCATCCTTTTGTTTAAGGCACCAGTAATCTATACTCTGTATTTTTCAAGTAAAACTTTAAAACCTTTATTTAAATTAAACTAGTGTGAATTCAACATTGAAATTATTAAAACATCTCTCTTTTTAAAATTTTATTTTTATGTAGTCTCTGCACCCAACATGAGATTCAAACTCACAACCCCAATATCAGGAGTTGCATGATCTACTTACTGAGACAGACAGGAAACCCAAGATATCTTTTTTTTTTTTTTTTTAAGATTTTATTTATTTATTTGGCAGAGGGAGAGAGCACAAGCAGGTGGAGTGGCAGGCAGAGGGAGAGGGAGAAGCAGGCTCTCCCCTGAGCAGGGAGCCCAATGTAGGGCTCGATTCCAGGAGCCTGGGATCATGACCTGAGCCAAAGGCAACCGCTTAACCCACTGAGCCACCCAAGTGCCCCTCCCTCAAACATCTCTTATTCTGTGTTGTGACATCTTACCATATCTGTAAAATATATAACTTAGATTTTAAGAAACATGATGCTGGTGACGTTTTATTGATGACTCTTTTATACTGCTGGTCTCATGTAACTTGCCACACTTTTCTGGAAAGAAATGTTCATTCCCCTTTACCCAGGAATTCTATTAACAAAGATCGGTATGCAGGTTTTCATCACAATGTTATTTGTAATAGCAAAAACTAAAAAATGGTAATTTTGCAAAATAGAGGAATGATCAAATAAATTATAACATAAATATACTTGTTATGTAGCCATTTAAACTTATCTATACAATAATGTCTTAAAAGAATATTGAAAGGACATAGAATGCTCACAGTGTCCTTTTGTATAAAAAGAAGGTTGTAAAATATATATGGCATATAAACTCCATTTTGAAATGATAGAGACTTTTTTAATATGCATTGAAAAGGACAGAAGGGAAAATCATCAAAATAGTAGCAGTATTTATCTCTAGGGGGTAGTATAACAAATGGCTTTTATGGGATTTTTTTTTTCCTTTTATTCTTTCAGTTTTAAAAATATGACACGCTAAGATAATTATTTTAAACTAGGGAAATTTTTGGTACCCTAAAGAAGTATTTTTAGCACATTATTTTCTTAGTGTACCCAAACCAACTTGACTTCAGTATTTCTAAGATAATGTGTGTATATGTGTGTGTTAAGAAGAGAGACGTGGTAAGAGCTTTTCACTTTTACAGTTGATGATACTAACTTGTGCCTCTGTGTGGAATAAATGGCAGATTTAATAAATAGCAGTCCTGTTCACACTGAGAAGGCAAGAATTTCTCAATGACTACTCTTTGTGATTGATGAGTAATAATCATGGTATCTCATAACATATCTCATTGTTTCTTGGACTACCACCAATGTGACTTGGGTTGTCTTGTATTCACTTATTGTTATAATAGTTGTTTTTCCCAGAAAGAGCAGCTCCATGCTGCATGGTTAGCTGGCTACATGCCACGCTGGTAACTCTGTTGCATTTGTTTCCCACTTACCCAAGGTTGTATCCTATTGCAAATGAAACCATGCTTCAAACAGTCCCCAAAATATTTTCTTTACCATTCCTCTTTCGGGTTATCTTTTGCTACATAAAAAATTCATCTTACTGGCATGAAACAGCCTTGGTTATGCTCACAGATTTGTGATTTAGGCATTAGAATAGGATACTGTGGGAATGGCTTATTTCTGTTCCACAGTGTCTGGGACTGGGTTTTGGCGAGGACCTCTGCTAGACCATCAGTTGGTCTAGCCTCTCCATATTTTCTCTCCACTTGGGCTAGTTGCAGCTTCCTCATAGCATGGTGGCTGAGTCTATGAGCAAATGTCCCAGGAGAATAAAAGGTAGACATGTATGGTATTCTGATCTATCTTTAAAAGTCATGGTGCGTCACTTTGCTTCACTGGTGGCCTAAGCAGACACAAAGTTCTACCCAGTTTTAAGTACCAGAGACATAGACCCACACCACTGAATGAGAGGAGTGTCAAAGTTGTGGTGTAGCAAAAGTATGTGGTATAGGAGATAGTGTTGCAGCCTCTTCTCTGTTATAGTTTAAACTCCTGTTTGGGGTGCCTGGTTGGGTCAGTCAATTAAGCATCTGACTCTTGATTTCAGCTCAGGTCATGATCTCAGGGTCATGAAATTGAGTCCAGCGTTGGGTTCCTCTCTCCCTTTCCCCCTCCAAAACCTGTCCCAATAAAATAAAATAAAAAATAAATTGTTTTAAAGCTTTCTTGGGTGTTCTACTGTAGCTCATTTTTCAGATAAGCCAAGCCCTGTGTAGATGTGTTATGAAGAGAATCAAATTTCATGAAATTAGTAGTGTATTTTGTGACTGTTATTCTAGTTTTGACACCTGGTACTCTGTAAAGCTTGTAGCTTATATTAATGGAATGATGTAAAAAGGAGAATATAAAATGGCAGATCAGTCTGGTTGCACAGATACAGAAATTAGAACTTCCTGTTGCTTTTTAGATTTTCAGTTTAATATGCAGTTTGATGCCAGATCGATATATTTTCCAAGGACATGATAGTTTTCTTAATTTGATCATTTTCTTTATAAATTCTGATAGCTCTTGTACATACAGATTAGAATTATTTGGTAATACTGTCCGTATTTTCAAATATTTTCAAATATATATATATTTGAATATATATATATTTATATTATATATAGTCCCAGTATAGCCAACTTGGGACACAAAAGAAAAAGGGAAAATGCTCAGTTTCATCTTTGGAGCAGTCAAATGTGAATTAAGTGATACTAAAACTGGAAAATGCTTACTTAATTTCTCTAAATCTGTTTTTCCATTTTTAAATGAAAGCAAAATTCTTTTTTTTTTTTTTTCTTGTGTGACATTCAAATTAATAGGTGTCCACGGTGAAGGGGGTAAGGGAACCATGACTAATGCCTTTCCCACTTCAGTGTCAGCATCTCTTTCACTCTGAAGAGATCAAAAGACTTCTGGTAAATAAAAAGAAGGTTTAACTGGAAAAAAAAAAAAAAGCTGGCATCTAATTTAGTGAACTCACTGCTACTGTTTTCATTTATTTATGTGTTTTAATTTGTGCCTTGATTTACAGTGCTCTTATTTTATTTTATTTTTTTGTAAATTATCTTGCCCATCATAATGTATATACCCCTGTACTGAAAGTTGAGTTGCTAGAGGGGAGAGAGATACCTGCTGCTACCCATTCCTTTTTGTGTTCTTAGTTTACCTGAGAATTTCTAAGTGTTAAAAGAAAAAAAAAAAAAGTGGTACCCAGGAGTGACCTTAAGTATTGAATAAATGAGACATTGACCTTAAATCTTTAAGAGTTCACTGAAGAGCTTACTGTTCCATACTGAAGATTGATTCCACACTGATTTAGGACTTTGTCAGTAAATTCTCTTTTCTCCTTCTGAACTCTGCTTCTTTTCTCTTCTCTTCTCTTCTCTTCTCCTCTTTTTTTTTTAAGAGAGAGAGCATGAGTGAGTGGGGGGAGGGAGAGAGAATCTTAAGCAGGCTCCATGCCCAGCACCAAGCCCAATGTGGGCCTTGATCTCATGACCCTGAGATCATGACCTGAGCTGAAATCAAGAGTTGGTTGCTTAACAGACTGAGACATCCAGGCACCCCTCAACTTGTTTCTGTAAAAGTAACCTAGGACCTTCTGATAAACACCAAGAAGAATGAGAAGAGCTATTTTAATAATTGGTGTTGGAATACCTGATGCATATAGTGTGGGACAGTGTCCATGTACTGAGTATAGGTTACCTCCTTTTAAGACTTTTGTATCTAGTTCTGAGCTGAGAGAAAGTGAGAATTTACAGAGGATTCAGAGAAATAAAGGCCTGAAAGCAAATATCTACATAAATGGAAAGACAGGCTTATAAAATATTAAAGAAGAGAAAAATGGGAAGTAGTGTAAGTACTAATATGAGTATAGGAAAGCTCAAAATCTTTCTGGTTACTCCTGCTTACCAAGAGAATAAACTTCCCACCTTCGCAGAATGGCCTTATACAAAGGTCCATGCAAATCGTGTTCCCTCCCTTTCTATCCTCATCTCCCCGCCCCCCCCACTCCACAGTCTCTATCTACTAAGATGCCGGCAGAGAGAATGTTGCATAGTTTTCAATTCCTGCGTTAAGCATTGGCTGTTCTCTCCCTGAAATGCCCCTCTTTCCTTGTTAGTTTCCACTGAAATACGTCTTCTAGGAATATCTGTATCATGACTCCTGCCAGTAAAGCTTATTCTTCTTCCTCTATCTTTTTCTAATATGCTGTACATATCTCTCTCATTGCATTTATCCCATACCATTATCTAATTACACATCTTTCTCCCACTCAGCTGTGAGCTATTCACAGTACAAAAACCTGATATTCCTATCACCAAGTTTTAAGTAAATGTTTATTCAATGAATAAGTGAAGGAAATAAAGACAGGCTATTTTTTATATTTACTGAGTGTCAACTAATAAAAATATGAGCTTAAACATGAAAAATCTGGGTTACTATAGGGAGTTTCTTGGTAATAAAGGTTTGTAAACAGGGAAGATGTTTCTAAGTCTTTAAAGCAGAATTGATTATCAGTGAGCAGAAAAGTGTCCATCCCTGTTTATTGAGTGAGTTACAGAGATGACATTGGCCACCTTGGAACTTAAAGTTCCCCATATCATCCATTTCTTCCCTTTTTGAATCTTACATTGTGATACCTTTCTTTGTTGTTATGACGTGTATGCACAAAATCCTTACACACATCTGTCCTTCCCATATGCTGGGACCTCTGATTAGAGTTCAGTTCCCAACTCCACCTTGAAGCACACCACTCTACCAAACATTCCCTCTTGTATAAATTAGTATAGCTTTAGGCTGAAAGGCTGGGAAGCAATTTCTAAGACACTGAAAACAACTCTTGGTAACATTATCTGGTGGATCCTTGTGTACAGACTCTACTTAAATTATACTCAGGAAAGATTCAAGCTGTAATTTATTTTAAATGGCAACTCACAAACACAAATATTATAAACCTTTTAATTTTTCTTAATTTTTGTCATGACCTGTATTGCATGTTTTAATGAAAACTTGCTAAGCTAGCACATATTGTATTTAAATTTCTTTTAGTAGTTTATATGATTCATTTGTGCATCTGTTTCTTTAGGTGTTCATTTAACCTGTTTCAGGTGTTTTCCTGAAATTATTTTTCTATGGAAAACATTTTATTGCTCTGAATCGCTATGAATTATATTTTTTTGCTTCCTATTCCTATTGTTCTGTGAAGATTTTCTTATGTTACATTTGATTAATGCAGATTTTAGGTATGATATTTGTTTTGTTCATGGTTTTTCATATGCACTTAAAATAAGTTTTTTCAAAGTACAACTTGAGTTTGGCAAGTTTGACAGTTCTAGCCATTATATAATCCAAAGGAGCTTCCTTCATTAAAAAGTATATTTAAACACACTCTGAGAAAAATCTAATAGTTTTTTTTAAGAAAAAAAAATTCCTTTTCTATTATTTTTTATTACTCTATTTCCCCACTCTCTTCCCAAGAAATGCACAAATAGAATTTAACAATTTAGTCTATTTCAGTCTCTTTTGCTTGATACTTTGCATTTTCCTTGCTTTTTAAAAAATACATTTAGTAAATCCATTACTTTTAATAATGCTCGTATAATTATATAGATCACTGAAGGAGATGTTTGCAGTTATGTGCTAAAGGTTAGGGTCAGTATACTCCAAGAATCCTGCTGCTCACAGTCTTTGAAATTGTTAGGATATTTGTGTAGCACTTTGAACATATCAGAAGAATGATGCCATATAAGTTTAATTATTACTTTTATTTTTAAGAAAGATTTTTAAGAAAGAATAAAATCTATTTTATAAGTAAAAAGTCTAAAAAGAATTGAGGTAATTCTTGAATTTATAAATATGTTTTGTTTTTAGTTTTTTGAGTTATAAATTACATAGCAAAAGAAAATGGTTTGCAGATACTTGTTGGTACCCAGAAGTTGTTGTTTTGTTTTGTTTTGTTTTGTTTTTAAAGAAAAATCAGAAAAGAATGACATTGTTATAAAACAGATTTAAAGTTTTTTCCTGAATTTTAATCTGCAAGGATAATTGGGGTAGGAGCCCATCCTCACGTAATAGGATCAAACTGCAAGATATTAGCAAATCCTAGAAGGTTTACAGGAATATTTGAATCCTCTAAGGAAAACTACATGGGAAAGGAATTTCAGTTTGGTCAGTCTTTAGTTAACTGTAAGGACCAGTAATAAAAAAAAAAAAGAGAGAGAGAAAGAAATACAGTGACCTTTTTTATTTTTCTTGCTGGTCTTTTGTATTGAATCTAAAAGGCTTATTTGGTGAGACCCAAAAGAATGCAAGCTGCTCTTCTGTGAGTTAAACCTTTAACAGGTATTTCGTTGCTGTGAAGAGGTAGGACATCAACCTTGTACTTTTGATGTTAATTGGAAAATATTGATTTTAATGGAACTAGTCTGTCATTCTGATAATTGTAGCAGATTTAGATAAGATCATGAGATCTTTTCCAGATAATAGAAGAAGCAGTTACCATCCAATTGGTAAAAAACACTAACCATCATTTTGGTAATCCATGAAGATAGAAACTTTTCGCATAGTTTTTATGTTTATGTGTATTCTAAATATGTACCATCATAAAAATGTATATGATATAAGATTATATTCTGTGTTTATGAACACTGGCTATGTTACAATGAAATGGCTAGCCTCTAGGAATTAAGCTTGAAAATTAAGGTCAAGCAAAAACTTTTATTTTTCCAAATTACACATATTATCAATTCTATTACTAGGAAGAAGTAGTTAACTTTGGATTTGTAATTTTAAAAGAACATCAAATATTACAAAAGGAAATCTAACCCTTTAATTGTATATAGAGTGAAAACTTTGTCTTATTTAGAGATTTTTATTCTCTATATGAGCTGGAATATCTATACCCAGGACACTAAGATGAAAATGTATTCCTTATTTCTTACTCCAGCATAGTTGACAGAAGATTTAATGTACATAATCCGTTTCAGACCAGTAAGACACTTTAAATGTATAGCTAATCTTTTTTACAGTTGCATTTTATAGGAGAAGAATGCCAGTGTACTTCTGTGTTTGGTATAAATGCCTCTGTACAAGGCAGTGGTTTTTATTCATTATGATTTAAATAATAGTTTATCTATTATGTCTAAATTTAAGTTGATTTGAAGTCTGCTATCTTAACAATGGCTACTAGACTTCTTAGAAAACATATTGTTAGCTTGCTAGCATATCTTCAAAGTCACACAAACCACCATCATTGTTAGGAGAGAAAAAAAAAAAAAACTCAAGCATCTTTTCTATTATGTGGCCAAAAAACCCTAGCCTCAAAAGTCTTATTTATTTGAGATTGCTGTGAATTCATAAAGCTAAGGCTAGATGTCTTAGCATCAGGAACACTCCTTTTATGCGACTATTAATGGCCGTAGATATTTTCCATATGGCTGTTCAGTACAGAGTTGCACATCCCAGGTTGATATCACCATTACTAAGAGCTATATTTTATATTGCCTATTCTGTTATTGCTCAGCATGCATGAGGGTAGAGTTTAAATCTTCATTCATTTCATTTTTTTAATGTTTCTTTTGTTCTCCTTATCATGTTCTGGCTTTCCCAAGGATATATGCCTTGAACGAAAAGTCACATGTGCATTACTAATTGTATGCCATTGTATTTACAGTTCCTAGTGGTGGCACTGTGAAGCTACTAATTCCTTTGCTTCACTTGATGTAAAATAATCTGAGTGTCTTTGATAGCAGTGAAACAGTATTAATTGTTTTGTACATTTTTTGGTCACTCTTCTTAGGTGGTCTTCATAATCTATTAGAACTTTCAGCCAGATTTTTGTAATGTCATGCCTCCAGCAGTGATTAAATTGGTAATTAATGAACAGTCCTTGGCAATGTAAACCACATCCCGTTAATTTTCCCTTTTGAGTTTTTAGAAGTTGTCTTCTGTGTCAGAAATCATTGCGCCACCTTGCTATGGCCCCTTGGCATGAAACCACAACGACTTGATTTTTGCAGCCATTAGTAGATCAGAGCAGTAATTTCACAGTATTTTGGTCAAGGTAATTATAATACCAAGAACTGAGTAGATTTGAAAATTCACGAAAGAAGTCCAGGAATACCAGGTGAGCTTCCTTGTGTTCACTGGAACGTTATGATTAGTTTAATTGGTCTTTGTTTGATTTTAGCCGCAGAAACTATTTGTGCCACAGCAGTGCAGTGACTTTATACTTGAGTGTTTCTGACCTCCTTTGACAGGGGTGGGTGCAGAAATGAGCCCTTTGAAATAGTCCCCTTCCCAAAAGGGGGTTAAACTGCATTTAAAAAATTAACTGTAGAAAAGCAAGCTCTCTAATTAATTTCTTGATATCTTACTCTATTTTGTAATGCAAGTTTATTTTCTCTGTACACTTAAAATATTTGCAACTTTTTTGATGTTAATATTTTTAGCTGTTTATCTTCCCTGCCTCTGAGGTTGTTGATGCACTGTTTCGGTGTTATAAAAGAACCTTGCAATGCCTTAATGAGAGTGAAAGTGAAATGTGGCTTTCCTTTTTGTCACTAAGTAGATAAAAGTATTCCCATACTTGACTGATTGCTTATATGTGTATTAACCCTCGGTGATACATTGTGCACATTAGAATTTAAAGAGTCACTTGCCGGTTGGCTTCTGAAAGGATTGTCGTGGTCACCTTTTCTGGAAGCCCTTAATGAAACCAAATAGTTTGCTTGGAGTTTGGACCTAACCATCGGGGTGTTTCATGCAGTCTTGTCAGTTGATGTTCATGAATTGACTTGAACA